>NC_138906.1:11064937-11798714 GCF_965231255.1 Vanellus vanellus | reverse complement strand
CTCTCAATTTACTACTACATACAATGAAGACGTTAACAAGATTAATGACTTGCTCCTCTATTTAACTTTGCAATGACAAACATTGGTAATAGGCATAAAGATCCATTCATTTGCATCAGATCCATAAAATTTTAAGGATCTCGTTCACCAATTCAAATGCAGACTGAAGTACTTTGGACTACGTCTTCTAGTATGTCAGTCGTATGTCCTAAGTAAACTCCTGCAACTTTTGATTTTGTCGTCCATGGTTTATAAGAAAATTTACAAAAGCCTATGTTATTTTGATCATACATTAAAGGATCAGAAGCATAGAAAAAAAGAGAAATTCAATGACAAGAAAATGTCAAAGGATGAAAGGAGGTCACCCACAAGCACTTTTGCAAAGTAAACTTTCTTCTGGCTTCCCAATATGTACGCAACACTAATTTAGGCCATATCTAAACAATGCAGCAAATGAATTCCACATTATTTTTCATTGCTGTGCTTCTCTGACATTAAGAACCTGGAAAGCGCATGCTATAGCTCCTAACTGACCCCAGTGATAGAGATTTTGCTCATGTGACAAGCTGGATGACAGAAAAATGTATGTCCCGGTTTGGTTCCAACATGCAATTGGTACATTTCTAGAGATACTGAACCAGAGAGGTTTTGGGCACCAAAGTTTAGTTATAGCTTCAGAATTTCTTCAACAAAAGACTAAAAGTAACTGACTACTGACTGTGCAAGTTAGAATTCAACTTACTCCTTTATATAGATCGCCTCTGACATTTAGCCTTCAAAGACTACTTGTTTCCAATGATGTGATCCCCATACATGCTAAACCAGTAGTATCATAAACTAATGAGAACATGAGAAATTCCTAGATCTCACATTGCTACACTAATTGATAAATTGGCAATAAAACACCACAATCCTGACTCAACTTTTAGCGTATCTAGATAGAATCCAGAAATTATAAAGTTACATAAGTGGAATTTTAGAAATGAATAAGTGTGAGATTCAGACCAAAGATTATGGCACTTAAAATGGTATCTACATAAGACAGCTGGGTAATATCTGTAAGTGAACTAAATCTAATCAATACAATCAATCCAGCTAACCATATACAGATATCTCATCATTAGGATGAGACTAATAGCTCTCTAGATCCCACAGAGTAGCACTGCACTGTTTCCAACAGCGGTTACGCATGTATACACTTGGATCTTGCATGCAACCACATAGAAACATCAAAACTTAGGTGACAATTTATACTTATTGCGAATTTTAAATGATGTTTGAAAAGTTATATTTTACAGTCTTAAATTACTCTGATTTTTTTAAAAATACATCTAAATACGTGTGTTTAGATGTAGATAAAAAAGCAATGCAGGTTATATTAAGGGAGATAACATGATGAAAATTGACTAAGCTAGTAATTTCAGATGAGGTAATAGTTGAGTAGTCCATTGTAATATTACAATGCTCCTTAGGTTCTACATCTGGTCCACCTTTCTATCCTCATTGCTTGATGCATATTGAGCTTGCTTACATTTCTTTACAGCTATTACTGATTGGCAATTTTTACTAGACTAAATATAATCTCTGAACTGGCTAGACTAGGCTACAGGGAAAGAGTGTTCTTAGAAGAATTAGTAGTGGAATTGTTCCACTGCCTACAAAATGACTAATCAGAATGCATAAATACTAACCAGTGGAAAATGTTGGAACTCTAAATGTCCAGTCAGTTTCACTGATCATCATATGAGGGTGCATTCTTGAGTCTTCTCGAAGATCCCACACCAACAATGAACCATCTATTGTTCCAGCAAAAACTAATGTTGTTTTATTGGGACTAAAGCAGCAACATATCACCTGTTAAGCAGTAAAAATATGTATGGTTGATATTATGATAAAGGCCAGTGATTTGATTAGCCTGAAATATGTTTTTTTCTTCCTAGGCATGCAAAGACAGATTACAGGCATTTGCAGCAGAAGTACAGTTTATTTAAAAGGGAAATAGGATACAAGACTTTCAGTAGGCCTTCCCTTTTCAAGACAATTGTTGTGTAATCTGCATCTACTGCCACAAAGCTGAAGGGGGGTGACTCAACTCTATGATAGCGATGGGTAGAGAGAAGTCCTGACAACATCTGAACCAGCTGTTTTGCTTCCGTTCACTCTTCAACCATGAAATGGATTCAAAATTAAAAAAAAAAAAAAAAACACATAACAACAAAACACTATGACCATCATTACATTCTAGAACTGAAGCACAAAATGGAATGAGAATTCCAATCACTATGCTTAATTATGTTTCCTCAAAAGATGACATATCTTGCAGCAACACAAGAAAACTAAATACACATAATAAAGCCTTTTATTCAATGGGCAAATATACAGTGTTAAAACGTACCTCTGAGTCACATATTAAAACTTTCTGAGGACTAGAGGGCTGCCAGATGTTCCAAACACATATGATGCTCTTTCTGTTCAGTAAACCAACACCTGCTTTTTCAGGTAATCCATGAACAGAAAGGAGTGTCTGCCTCTGAACTTGAGAGACACATAGGCAAGATATTTTTCGGTCTAAACCATTAAAAAAAAAAAAAAAAAAAGAGAAAAGCAATAAATAAAAAAGTAAACACACTGCAGGTGAAAAAGCATATTTAGCTGCTAAGCAACAACCAAAGGAGCCAAGACGTAATTATGAAGAATATTTCTATTAGCAGTGGGTTGGTTTTGATTCTATGCAAGAAAAAAGGAGGGACTAGAGAAGAAATCCAAAAATCAGAAGTAGAAAGCAAAAAGGAAGAGAGCCAGAAAGTTAATAGAAGAATTATTCTGGGCATAAGCAAGCCAATCTGATCTGACGTCAGTATATATACTGAAAATGAAGCTAAGCCTCAAACAGGAAACAGCACAAGCCAGGCTTTTTCTGGTTCATCTCATGTGTTCACATTAGAATACGTATGGTTTTGTGTTATAATACGTCTTCCTAACATAATTAGAGATGCTTTATTTTTCATTTATCTTCTCAGCTGAACATCTACTGTTTATATGGGGAAGATATAACTGCAGTTCAAATATATCAGGCTATATTCTCCCTGTTCAATAACCTTGCTTTACTTGCAACTTTGGCTTTACTTAGGCATAAAGAGCCTAAATGAAATTACAGCCCTTGGGATGGCCCTCCAACAGCAGGGGCAAGAAACTACATCCAGGGCACCCCTATATCATGCTAATTGCTGGCTACGCATCTGGTTTCACAGCAGCTACGATGCTCTGACGTTCCCTACATGAAAACAATCTGCACAGAGTTACAGCAAGATTAGCACACTTAAAGAAAAGTGGGCTTTACATCATCTATATATCCTGATACGTGCTATTTGCACTTCAGTCATGACAAAGAGCATTTTGCATAAGGAAGAAGAGTTCACACTGAATACTAAAAGGTGTAGAATAAAGTTCCCTTACCATGTAGGAATGGCTGGTTAGTATTTAACTGGAAACAGCTATCACTAATAGACAGACTGGTTTGTCGAGATCTTAGTTTCCACCTGGGTTGTGTTGCAACTTGATCTTCCTCTAGCAAAACAGCAATCACCTTTCAAACATAATTACATTTATAGAAATAAAAGGGTCATCTTATCTTTCAGCTTTGCTATTTGTAGCTTTCTAAATTATGCGGATTAATTTAATTAACTTTTATCAACTCTTGTTAATTTCACATCTTTGCAAACACAGCTTTACAGACATAAAAGTTGCACAGCTCTGATTCCATTACTTTGCAGAGAGATGAAACTCACTGATAGTGAGTATTATTTAAGTAATTTATTTAAATCAGTCAGAACAAGTACTGTAAGTGATCTATCACATTGTATACTTATGCACACAACTCATAAGGGATATTAAGTACATAAGTGTACCTGACAAGCAGACCGGAGGAAACGTGCTAATCTTTGCGAATCAGTTTTAGCCATTAGAGCTCCATTCATTGACATATCTTCGCTGTTTGTGGGACCTAAGGAAAAACAAAAACCCAAACCAAACTTGACGTTTCCAAAGGGAATCAACTAAGAGAACCATAAGAACAATGTAATTTTTAAGCCAGAGGAGAGTGGTAGGAATCAACTTCTCTTCAGCAGAAGCAGCAGTACTGAAGAACAAGATCTGTTGGGGAATCGTATCTGCTGCCAACAGAAACAGCAATCCAGAAGGAAGAAACTATTTCTGCCATTTATTCTCCACCCCCTCTACAAGGAGATTCAGAGTGCCTACAGCAGTTTGCTATCAATGCAGCCCATTACATTACAAATTCTGACAATGAATTGGTAGAAAAGAGAAAGTTTACATGCATACATCCATAAATTAATGATTAAAATGTTCTTCACCTCCAGACACAAGGGCATTTTCTCCTGGATGCTGTGTCCATTTCTCGAGTGTCTCAACTTCCTCTGTCTGAACGTCTCTCTCAAGATTATCCTCGTTACACTGAACATATGCCTGAAGTAGAAAGATAAAGTGAACAATATATGGGTGACACAGCAAAGAATGACAGCACATAAATGAATAGAACTTAAACAGTCATTTTAATACTGATGTAAAGACTTTGTAAATTCAAACCCGATCATACTGACACAGTGTCGCTATTTGACATGCGTGCACATTTTACCACATTTCACACAAGAGTTCTAGACTTATTGCAAAAATAAAGAGTGCCTTACATGATGCATAAATAATAAACCCAGCATACTTGCGACAATGAGCCACAGACATATACAAAGTCTTTTAGAAAATGGGGAACAAACATGAGAAAGTCCTCTTTTAATACAGAAAGGAAGTGGCCTTTCTGGCCAAAAGTTTTTATATCATTGCTTTATGGTAATTAAGGGTTAGCTATTAGAATTATTACTTCATTACTTTACTGTCCTATTGGCTTTAGTAACTCTCTTTTGTAAAGAAAATTACTTCCCAGAACAAGAATCAGCACTTTCAGGATTTAAATATTACTTAATATTTGTTACCCACCTGTTTAGTGTTCGTTTTACCAAAATTCCTGATATACATGTCATACTCGTTTACAGGAGGCAAATCCAATAAGGAAAAACTAACTGAGAAGTCCAGATCAATTAGTGGGAGAAGTTCTGAACTCCGTTTTCTTTAGAAGGAATTACAAGAGAGAAACACAAAAATGGTTAAGACCAAGTATTTGGTATTCCAAAAGAAAACCAACCTGATTTTGTACAGTACGAGAGATCCAGCAATCCATTGATCTACGTGAATTGAAGCTGTACCAAACTTAATTAACAGATAAAAATATATCAAAGAAGTCCACATAATATTATTATTTGTCATTTAACGTTATGCAGAGATAATTATCATACTTGAAAAGGTAATACTCATTGCAAATGGCAAACTTATGTGGCTTATTATTAAACCCCAAACTGTCAAAGCCGAGCATAATCATCTTGCCTAAGTATTCAAAAGCTGTTCTGTGAGGTAACAGAAGAATATCTCTGTCTTCCTACAGTTAGGATGGTGGCTAAGTCTCCTAAACTCATTTTATTAACTTACATCACCTACATGTGTACATGCTTTATAAAGATCATCTATAATGTTCTCGTTTTGTTAGACTTATGCAAATGTATTTTGAATGACCTCCACTGGTAACAGACTGCCTGAATTCCTACCTCTTTACACCACTAGGGAAACAAATAACAATAGCAGCAATCCTAAAATATATTTTAAATATATACATGAAATGAATTTACTGTTGATAAATAACCTGTGGACACGAATGCTCACCTCTTCCCCAAAAAGCAGACCTCCAAAGACCATCACTTACTGGACTATTGAACTTGATCTAAATGGTACGAAAAGGAGTACTCGAGATCGAGGTATGTATTCTTCCACTTGTATTTTTTGTTTTAAATAAGATTAGCACATTGTACAGTATTTGAGATAACTGAATCTCTTTGTCCTGTGAAATACCAAATCTTTCCATCTTCCTAAATTCCCTTACTGGAATGATAAAAAAATAAGTCAACTGCCTTATCCAGCTTCCCTCAGTCCTTTTACTTCCTGCCTACCTCAATTCTTAATTTTTTAAACTTTACTCACAAATAAAACTATATTTTGATTCTTAATTGGAAAACAAGCCTACCTTCATTTGTTGCATCTTAGTCCGACAAGTAAAAAACATTTATGTGATATCAAAACATTTTTGTGACATTACTTGTTATCATCAACTACAAAGATATTCCTACCACTCTACTTGTATGGATGTGTGGATAATGAAGACACAGTCAATCTTTGTCACAATTCACACAACTATCTATCTATTTTAATGTCATAAAACTGTTAAGATATTTTATTTTAAGAGTTAACCACTTAAATTACATACAGATGTATGTTTACAAGTTAATTCCACGCTCTTGCTATAGAAGAGATTCCTTGACAATGAGAAATTTTTTTGTAGCCTTCCTCTCTCTCTCTTGCACTTTCAGGATTTTTTTAATATACTTAATATAAATACAAGCCAGATAAAATTATGGGTCTGCAGTAATTTAATATCTAAACAGTCTTACAGATGCATATTCTAGCTGCAGTTTCTTCTCAGTAAGACAGTCTTTGAACCAGGAAAAGATCAGAGCAACATGAGCTGGAATTTGTCTTCCAATATTTTAGGCTGTATTTTTCTTTATACATAGGGATAATTTTCACATCTCTTTTTTGCTGCTTGATGACATCTCTTGCATTTTCTTACCCACATTTTATTTTTACTTCTACTTCCTAATGCACCACCTCTTCACAAATATTGAGGGCACAGATTGCCGAGATCTAATTCAAACGTATTAAAGTTACTTCCTAGTTACAAATCTTAATGATACAGGCAGACAAATCCTTAAAATAAACTATTAAGCCTCTTATTAATACTTACAATTCCAAAGTGCCACAGGTCATTTATGGAATACTTTCAGTCTATTCACTGGTACCAATGTATTATCACAGCATTAAATTCCACAAACTCTTTCTCTTTCCATGAAAATGCTAGTTATCTTCACAGGCTACATACATTGTTAGCATGTACACAAAGTTATATGCATAGTCATAATCAGTCATAGCACATAATCAGTAAAGGCTGACAAACATTTCAGAAGGCAATTCTTCAGAGAGATGCCTTACTGAATTTCCTACTCTGTCTCCACTATCTAGAGAGGAAGCCCAGACAATGAACTTGTGTAAAATTTGGGCATATAAATTTAGGCAAGGTGAATTAAACAGCCTAGAAAATAAAATCTCCCTTATGTGAAGGTTAGCCATCAATGTGCAGCCAAGAAGCAGTGGAATCTAGTATTATAAAAAAAATATTAATATTCTTGCTTTATACATCCAATTGATGTAACAGAAAATTGGAGATCTATACAGTGCTTTAGATAAATCTGGAGCTCCTGGCAAGTTCCGCAAGAAACAGGCGTCAATTTGTTTCTTTAATACAGAGCTGTCTTAGATGTCTCAAATCTATATCAATTTTAGATCAGTAATAACATGTTTTTACACCAACTGGTGTTATCTCTGAAAGGGAACATGCTATTTTGGCAACAGCATGTACCATATAGAGTCTTAGTTATTTCAAGAAATTACAGTTCTGCAGAGCCCTGAGAGCAGATAAAAGGCTTGCTCTTTAGTACTATAGTCCAATTAAGTGACTGAAGAATAATACAAAGAAATTATAATCCTGACAACTCATTCTGTAATAAAACGATACACATAAACTGATATATAGATAAATTTCTGTTATCAAATGGCCTGTAGATTATATTTACTTAAGAACTAAATACTGTTAGCTTACAAAATAATATTTGCCTCTAAAAGTCTCAGGATTATAAACTGCACATATTTCAAATATAATAAAAAAATTACATCTCACATAGCATGGTGCCATTTTGTGTGGATTATTTAAAATGCACTTACTTCTGCTTACTAGCCATACTTCGGCTACTCTGTCGTTGGTTTGCCATTTGAAAATCCATGAATATTCCACAAGAGTTTCTGACAGAAGGGTATTCCCTTTCTGTGACAGTATAAAACATTATTAGTGTTATAATTCACACTTTACACTGCATTAAAATGTAAAGCAGTAAGTCTAAAAAGCAACAGATTTACTATGACACAGCTACTAAAAGTTACTAGTTTGCACATTACACAAAGTGCTCTAGCACAGTTATCAGTACAATAAGCTGCCTAACTTCAGTAATGGGTCAGCATTTTTCCCTTATTATGGTCCTTTATCAATCAATTCAAAATGACTATAATTTTTATTTTAGAAGAAAGTGCCTCTTTCTTTCTCCTGCCATTAGCAGGTCCTTTGTTCCCCTGTGTACAGTAAAACACTCTATGACCAATTCTAAAAATCCTATCAAATTCACACAGACTACACCATGTGCGTGTTACACCTCTGAATTCATCATTACAGCTAGTGGAGAAACTCATCAACACAAGCTTAACTGATGCCCTTGGATGAATAAACAAAACATTGAAAACTGTTGCTTTAAAAGCCACAGTTAATGGAACGACTACAATATCTGATGTCATGTGGATTTTACTCCCTTTCCTGGATAGGTGGTAGCTAATTGACCTTAATATCCAACTTCCAGTCAGGACCAATGCTGTTTCACTCCCTCAGAAGAAGACTGCCTTATTAGATAGTACTTGTAAAATGCTTTTAAACATCTAAAAACCACTACCAAAATGATCAACAATTTTAACCAAATGAGATCAAAACTTTATCCAAAAAGAGTGTGGTATAATTTACAATAAAGCAGTAAGTGCTACAATTCAGAATTTAAAAAATTGATTCTATATTAGAATTCCATCCTGTTCATTAGATCTATAACATTAATTGAATTATTTTCTTGATTTGACATTGTTTATTAGAAAAATAATAATTGCATAAATCTTCTGCATGAAGACATTCACAGAATCACAGAATCTCCTAGATTGGAAAAGACCTGTAAGATGATCTGGTCCAATCATTAACCTAACACTGACAAGCCCACCACTAAACCACGTCCCTGAGCGCTATATCTACACGACCCTTAAATAACTCCAGGGATGGGAACTCCACCACTCCCCTGGGTAATACGTTCCAAAGCCTGATGACCTTTTCAATAAAGAAATTCTTCCTAATATCCAATCTGAACTTCCCTTGGTGCAACATGAAGCCATTTCTTCTTGTTCTATCACCTGTTACTTGACAGAAAATGTCAACAGTATTACAGTATACAGGTTCTGACTTGCAAAGACAACTTAACTGAAAATCTATTGATACTGTAAAGACTTGCAGAAACTCCATGCTATTCTTCTGTGGCTGTACTAACTTTGTACAAACTAGAGTAAAAAGCTGTTTAAAATTCTTTTGCACAGTGATTCCATCCTGACATTCACATGAGTGGAGAGTGCAAAGGAGAACCACAGCTGCAGTTAGTTAACTAAGTACTGGCACTCACAGGTATCATCAGATCAACTGAAAACAAGACAATAATTCCCTACTCACATTTCAGAAAAAAAAAAAACAAAAAACCAAAAAAAACCCCACACAACTGAATTTTAAAAGTGATATAGAAGTACATTTTTAACTCGTATGTGTATTTCTCTTGCCTTCCCACCCAGAGCAGTCGCTTCAACTTTACTTAAAAGAAAAAGGCGAATTAATGTCACCGGAAGCCCCAAACTGTTCTAGCACTCCTTCAGTTTTCAAAATCCAGACTCTCATATCCTCCTCTTACCCAAAATAAGACATATTAAATGTCAGTCTGTAAATTTTTATACTTCACATTTTAAATGATTAGTAATGCTCTGAATCATTCTTAGGCAATGTGAAAGTTACAGTACTTACCCACAAACTTAAGTGACTCATCCAGAGGACCAGATTTCTGCCTCTAGGCAGACTTTTAGAAAAAATGGCCTGTTTACTCCAAAGTTGTATGTGTTACTCATACATTTAATAAAAAAAGACTGGTATCTAGTCACATACCCATGATTGGTTCCTTTTTTACATTTTCAATTTTCTTTGGCAGTGAAGTACAAATTCTATCATTTTCTGCACTAATTGCTCTTTGGATTTCTTCAATTTCTGCTGTTCTGGAAAATAGAATCTCTCGTACGTTTTCTTCTGCATCTCTTTCTTCACCACTTTTGTCTTCATCATTATCAAAATCATCTTCATAATCCTTTAAAAGTAACAGGACTTTCAATAACTAATAAACATAGATTATAGATGTATTTTTCAAGATCTTTTTAAAGAAACTATAAAATACTGCCAAAATAAAAATAAAATTCTCATACAGATGTCTATAAATCCTCTAACTGAAAGGCATTTTAAAATAACCGTTTGACAGAAAGAAAATGGTATGTCTTGATTGTGTGATAATTTTAATCAAGAGAAGACAATCGCACAGTGTTATTCTTCAGTGCTCAAAATAGATTCATTTGGGTTTTTTTTTTTTAAAGATCCTAAAGTAGGAAGTATATGTTTAGATTAATTATTTTTTATTTAAAGGAATAAAATGACAGATCTGTTTGCAGGTCCATGCACAAGGCCCATACTTTAATAATTACGTTAACTAAGACAATTCATCTCATGCTAAAATAATCACCTAACACAAATGATATGAACAAGTCGTAAGAGTCATTTCTCTCCACTGAATGGCAAAGGGCTACTACAGTGAACAGCTCAACAGTGGACATCGCTCCTAATGTAAGTGGAGACGAATTCTAGTTTCACTGAACAAAGATGTGGCTGGTTCAGCTATCAATGAAAGCACATTCAACACACTCTTCTATCTTAATAACTTTCAAGTAAACAACAGAGAGCTAAGAGTTCAATTAAAAAAATTAGTGAATTAAACAAATCAGTGACACACTGATGTGTATCAATACTTTTTCCTATGATATTTTTGCAATGAAAAACAATGAGAATATTTTTTCCTCCTGAAATTTATTATTTCCTAGCATTATTTAAAAAAAAAAAAAAAAAAAAAAAAATCAGCATTTTTCGCAGAAAATCCTTTCCATAATTGAAATTCAGGAAGACAGAAAGAGAATCTTGCGAAGACTTGAACTCAAAAACAAAAGTTGGTTCCAAACCCCTGATGAAAACTAAGTAAACACATAGCAGAGTGTTTCTAGATAAGATTTTAGTTAGTTATTATCTCTGTGATTTTTTTTTCTGTGAAAAAAATTAATCACTATTTTGATGCTTAAGAATTACTTCAAAAGGACAATTGTATGCTTTTACTTACTTCAAAATCATCTTCATAATTTGCTGAAAAGTTATCAAATCCTGTATCTGAATTATAGATGTGTCTATCTCTCACTTCCTAAATGAGAAAAATAAATGAAAGTGGAAAATAATCTTATAAAAAAAATTAAATCTTTATCTGCCAAATCTTAGCATAAATATAGATGTTCTTCTCAGATATTTCTACATTTTCAAGCAAACATACAACAAATTCAGTTTAGAAATATAAATAAAAGTGTATTAACAAGTGATAATTATTGACTTAAAATAATAATGCAGGAAGGCAAAACAGAACTCACCCTATGCAAAAGGATGTTTTCATTAGGTTCTACTACTTTTTCCTAGATTACGACCATAATCCTACAACGTTCCAAAACAGAATTTGGATTTTCGGGGATGGTCATGAATGGTTGAAAATATGACAAAATATTTCAAAACTTTTTATGGTAAAGTTAGGCTGTATCTGCACAGACTGGTCCAAATAAACCCAAGTTTTTACAGCGTGCACTTCAGACTTGCTGAAAACTTGGTTCTCTCTCTGCACTTGTCCACTCAAACATATAAAAATATCTTCCTCTTTCTTATGGCAACTGTTTTAAGAAACACGTATGAATTACATTGCTAGCTGCATTTTACTTGGTTTACACTACAAATTATTTGCCTATGCCCGCTGTTTATAGAAGGAAATAATATACATTCGGTATGTGTAAATTATTTGTAGATTATTTGTGCTACACATCTAAACTCTTTCCACTTATTGAGAATTATTTTTTCAAGCATAGAAGATAGTGAAATACAGTTGAATAGATGGCTACCTTCAATGCTTAGCAAATTTATATGGAATAAATCAACTTTCTAATGCTGTATCCAGAAACAGAGGTTAGGAGATAGCTGAAGACAAATATACATAAATCTTATCTTAGAATGGCATTATATTGAAATACATATTGTAATTGTTACTAATCCCAAGAAAAGCACAACATTCTACGTTCCAAACCCAAATAGTTTTACCTCTTGTCTTGTGTCTCTTTCCTCTTTTTCAATGAGTTTTCCTTTATCTCTTACAGTCCTATTGAAAAAAAGAACATAAATCTTATTGGTTAACTCAGAAGAAAGCACTAGTTTTGTTTTGGTTTTCTTTTCTGTTGGTTTTTTGTTGTTGTTGTTGTTGCTATTTTAGAATAAATAGGTCTTTTTTCCTGAAAAGGAAAAAATAGTTGAAAATTTCCAATAAATTGAAATAGTTCTACAAATACTTTTATAGATTTCTATTTATGATAATGAAAGAGCCAAGTGATTAATCATCTAAGAACTGCAAAAACCTTGTACAAATTTAATGCCTATAATTGCATCAAAGTGGAAGAAAAAGTAAAGAGGAAAAAACCTATTAAACCCACACATCTATTAGTTGTATTAACGGCTGCAGTAAACTGGAGATCAAGATCAGGTTGGTGTAATGTGCTCTAAAGCTATAAATAATACCGACATTCAAACCTGGTCTTTCATTCCGGGATTTTATTTATGAGGACAATACAATCAGGGTCAGAGAGCAGGAGAAAATCAACAACCAGCTCTGCTCCTTAATGATCTATTTGATTATGTTATAAGTAGAGTATTGGACTTCAAGAAGAGAATGTTCTGACTTCTTAAGTAAGAGAGTATCCATATATACTTCTGTTGGGACTGACAAACATAAGAAAATGCAACAATATAAATAAAAATGTGGCTGGAACCTCTCATAACAAATAAGAATGATTCAACGTTGACAGTGCTTGAAGCTGAAGCAGGGTTTTGGGACATCCCAATAAATCATATTGCCCTCCTTGCCTCCTTGCCATTCGGAAATGCCTATCCCCCCCACAACACCTTGACTCCCCCACAACACCCCATCAGCAACAGCTTCAAAATATAACCCGTATATTTGGCACTGCTTGACACAGTTGAGTGCTGCTGCTAGGAAGCATCCCAATATATGTATTCTGAACTATTTAATTTTCATCTTTTGTACAGGAATTCTCTTCCACAATGACAAAATCGCTTCAACTAGGTGATCTGTTCCATGCTTAAGAAACAGTAGTAATACTTAGCCAATAGTTGTAGTGACTTCCCTACCTCTGTCAGTGTTCCCAGAAGCCAGCACACCAGCCTTCTATTTAGCTAGGAAGCTAAACTAGGGTTTAAGAATGAGAATTGTGACTGACAACATATCTGGAGAGTTATACTTCAGAAAGTTGTATAGGAATTTCACATGGCTGAAGCATTAAAGAACACAAAGAGAACTAGAATATATACAGAACTTCTGTAAGATTTTATATTTGCTAGTAACAAAACTTAGAAATATCATCCTGAAATTTTACTGATCCTACTGAGGATGACCTGGACGTTTCCATTTCACATACAACAGTAAACTTGCTATATATATATAATGTTTTAAATGCTATCCAGAGCAGGAACTAAGTAGAGAGATTCAAATTAAAATAAACAATATAAGAGAGTCCTATGTAGTTCGTCATGAACCTTGCATCTGACCACATGACTGCATAGCGAATTTCCAGGTGATAAAATACAGCACTTCTGTCTCCCAAACTAAGTGCCCAAATTAATACATATGTAGTTTGCAAGGACTGCAAAATATGTCTTGCTGTCCTGGGGTAGGGAAAAAAAAAAAAAAGGAATACAAATACATACCTTTTTTTAATGAATCCTCTTAGAGGCAAAAAACAGATATTTTTTTTTTATTGCTATAGTATTGTACAAAGGGCCTACGAAAAAAAAATTATATTCACCCTACATATTTGAGATCAAGAATTCATTCATTTATGGTAGTAGATACCATACAGTATATACTTATTTTTAATATCTGAATTTACCTTGCATGTTGATGGCTCATTTCTTCTTGAATCCTCTCCTTTTTTTTGTATTCGCTGTTCTGGAAAAGAAGTCACAATATTAATGTGTCAGAAATGCTGGGAGGAAATAGATATATGAACCTGTATTAGTAGTAGTAATATTAAACAGTAAGAAAGGTTTCTAATGAATTATTTCAATGACATATTATTTTTTGAGTCATAGTTTGTAAGAAGTTCTGTGTAAGAACTAACATCAGAATAATCTTCTCCTTACATATATGGCAAGCAAAGGAAAATAAACACTCTTAAAAGATACGCTATACACATAATATGAGCTTCTCCTGACAATATTAAATACTTGGGAGAGAAGTTTAGCTACATCCCCTTCTGCAATGCATTTCAGAAAGGAAACAAGATGGGATCTTGAGTCTACTCCTTTGCTTATGTCCTGGTTTGCATAACACAGGACTAATTTCTCTTCTAATACTTGGGAAAACTGCACTTCTAGAAGACTCCAGTGTCTGAATTTGTGCAAATATTTACTTTACAGCCAGCTATGGTGTGTGGGTCTCAAGGTCTCAGTGTTTTCGAGCTAGCCAGGGGCAGGGATGAAGAGGAGCGAGACCCGGACACTTGACCCAAGCTGGCTAACAGGATTATTTCATACAATCAACGTCACAGTCACTATATATTAGAAAGTTTGCTGCGAAGTTCTCTCTCTCCCTTGATGACTGCCATCCTGAGAACTCTGTGCCCTGCTGCTGGAGCCCTGAGGCCTTCCCCTCCTCCTGAAGCCCTAGCGCTCGCAGTGTCCCACATTTGCTGTCCACTGCTGGGAGAGCACAGCTTCCTACTGATATAATTGGCTGAGTATAATCTTTGCATATTCTGTATTGGTGTTGGGATCAATATCAGTTCTTTAGTGTTGTTAATGTTAATTATCTAATCTTATTCTATTAAATCTGTTTATACTTCAGCTCCCGGGTTTCCTTGTTTTTCCTGATTTCCCTTTCCCAGGTGGGGAGGGGACATCAGGTGATAGAATGATTGTCTAAAAGACAACAAATTGTTATGGGTCTCTCAAACCATAACAGCTTAACAAAACCTTATAATGCTTTACCAGAGTAAATTCCAGCTTTTTTATAGGATACCTTCAAATTACGGCTTTAGTAACAATGGTCCAAAGTGCTCTGGATCCAGTGTACACTGCTTAAATTGTGAGCCCACAGCGCTTTTCTAAATGACCCCTTAGGTATGGCTGAGAAACTGACAGGGACCAAGGGCTGACCTCAGTAAGATGTGGCCAGCCTGTTTCAAAGAATGAGATTTTATCAGTATCAACTGTAACAATTCACACTAGTTGGACCCAAGGACAGAGAACAGTCTCAGGCACTTTTAATCCCCAGTACAGGGACTTGACTCTTAAATTCTGTATTATGAAGGTTTACCTAAGTTTGGAAATGTATTCAATAAGTTGTTTAAGATAAAGGTGCTTTTCTCTATCCATGAACATCAGAAAAAGAAACATAACTCTGAGACAGAAGCATCAGCATCAGTGTGTATATTCTGTAACAGCTACTTGAGTAAACTTCCAAGGAAGACAAACCTTGAGCAAGCTCTTGATAGACTTTTGAATTCTGCTGCAGAAAGTCCATTACAGGAATCACGTGTGGTGGGCCCCTACACTGAAGATGCCTAGTATTTTCACTACAAAATGTATTTCTGAAGTTTTCTTTGAGAAGCTTGTACACTTTCACTCTTTAGGCAGCAGAAGAAACTACCCTAGACCATCTGAATGGTTCTATGTTCCACAAAACTTACCTGATTTTAAGCGTTACAAATTAGTATATGTTTCTTCACTCCTTCTGGAATGAGTACTTGTATTATAAAAATCACTAAAAAATGTCGAAGTTTTGATTAAGTTTTTAGGATACAACATCATGCTCTGTATAAGAAACATAAAATATATTCTATGGCTTCAGAAGTAGAAGCAAAAAACATAAATATAAGGGATCTATACTCACGTGCCTACTTGTGAGTTAGATAACCATGCTCCCTTTATAGGCAACATTGAAAATAGCTTTTATTAAAATCATATTTACCTTCTATAAAGTCAGCCAGTACATTTTCACAGAATCACAGAATTTTCAGAGTTGGAAGGGACCTCTAGAGATCATCTAGTCCAACTCCCCTGCTAAAGCAGGATTGCCCAGAGCACATTACTCAGGACTGCATCCAGGTGGGTCTTGAAAATCTCCAGGGAAGGGGACTCCACCACCTCCCTGGGCAGCCTGTGCCAGTGCTCTGTCACCCTCACCGTAAAGAAGTTTTTCTGTGTATTTGAAGGGAACTTCCTATGTTCCAACTTGTTACCATTACCCCTCGTCCTGTCACTGGGAACCATTGAAAAGAGCCTGGCTCCATCCTCCTTCAACCCACCCTTTAGATACTTGTACGCCATAATAAGGTCTCCCCTCAGCCTTCTCTTCTCCAGGCTAAAGAGTCCCAGCTCTCGCAGCCTTTCCTCATAAGGGAGATGCTCCAATCCCTTAATCATCTTAGTTGCTCTTTGCTGGACTCGCTCCAGCAGTTCCCTGTCCCTCTTGAACTGGGGAGCCCAAAATTGGACACAGTATTCCAGTTGTGGCCTCACCAGTGCAGAGTAGAGAGGGAGAATGACCTCCTTCGACCTACTGGCCACACTCTTCCCTATGCAGCCCAGGATTCCATTGGCCTTTTTGGCAACAAGGGCACATTGCTGGGCCATGGATAATTTACTGTCTACCATGACCCCCAGATCCTTCTCCGCAGAGCTACTTCCCAGCAGGTCCACCCCTAACCTATACTGGTGCCTAGCATTCTTCCTCCCCAGGTGCAGGACCTTGCACTTGCTTTTGTTGAACCTCATTAGGTTCTTCTCTGCCCAGCTCTCCAGCCTGTCCAGGTCACGCTGGATGGCAGCGCGGCCCTCTGTGTCAGCCACCCCACCCAGTTTGGTATCATCAGCAAACTTGCTGAGGATACACTCTGTCCCCTCATCCAGGTCATTAATGAATATATTAAACAAAATTGGACCAAGCATTGACCCCTGGGGGACACCACTGGTTACAGGCCTCCAACTAGACTCTGTGCTGCTAATCACGACCCTCGGAGTTCTGTCCCGCAGCCAACTCTCAATCCACCTCACTGTCACCTCATCTAGCCCATACTTCCTCAGCTTCCTAATGAGGATGTCATGGGAGACAGTGTCAAAAGCCTTGCTAAAGTCAAGGTAGATGACATCCACGACTCTCCCCTCATCCAGCCAACCAGTTATAACATCATAGAAAGCTATCAGATTGGTCAAGCATGATTTACCCTTGGTAAATCCATGTTGACCACTTCCAATAACTTCCTGTTCCTCAACGTGTTTGGAGATGACATCCAGAATGAGTCGCTCCATTACCTTCCCAGGGACAGAGGTGAGACTAACTGGTCTGTAGTTCCCTGGGTCCTCCTTCTTGCCTTTTTTGAAGATCAGAGTGATGTCAGCCTTCCTCCTGTCCTCAGGCACCTTTCCTGTTCTCCATGACCGTTCAAAGATGATGGAGAGTGGTCTAGCAACGGACCTCTAGCCTAATCTCATATCCACTTCAAAGTCTTAGTAAAAATTTCAAAAGTTATAGCAATAAATAATTTTATGACGTTTCTAACATAAAGACAAGTTTCTACTTTCAATTTCATGGAAGAAATCAGCTGTGGGTTAGGATACTTAAATGCAGATGTAGTACTTTAATCTACCACTTTAGCCTCAAATTTCAGAAAATGTTGACTTACAATCCTAGTATTTTTATTATTCACCTTATCAATGATGACATATCAACAATTAAAGTAAGTTAAAAGGTAATGTTTTAAAGTCTTAAAAAAACTAACCCTTAGATCATGCTTCTTTCTTTCATTTTCTCTACTTTTTATTCTCTCAGTAGCTTCTGCTGGTTGCCCTTC
The DNA here is from genome assembly GCF_965231255.1 of Vanellus vanellus. Classification (NCBI taxonomy): domain Eukaryota; kingdom Metazoa; phylum Chordata; class Aves; order Charadriiformes; family Charadriidae; genus Vanellus; species Vanellus vanellus. The sequence continues at coordinate 11,780,597 of NC_138906.1, read as the reverse complement.
CCTGTCTCCATGGGAAGATGCCTCTTTAGATCTCTTTAAATTATGCTTTTCTTCCTCTTCCTTTTCATAACGTTTATGACTTCTCTCTTTTGAAAGCCTCTCTTTTCCTGGCCCAACAGAATATTCTTTTTTTTCTCTGTGTCTTCTTTCTCCCTCTTTATCCAACTCTCGATCTTTCTGTAATTTGTGTACATGTCCACCTTCTTCAACTTTGTAGGCTAAAAATTTGTCAATACTCTTTTTAGTATCCTTATCCTGGAAAAACAAAAATAACATTAAAGAGTTCAAAAGCTCTCCAAGACTGTTTAATCTTCACAAATCTATGCAATTTTGGCCATTAGAATGATGGATTTATAAGTGCCTAATCTCCTTCTGTCATGTGGATCTTCTGACCATTTTTTTAAAATCTCTTACGATGGCAAGCTTCAAATTATCATATTACTTGAGTTTCTGATATTTATTCTGGGACATCACATACTCTGCTACAGAAAAATCTTTCTATTACATATTTTGCACACAAAAAAATAATTCTTTGTTTACTAGGTGGTCTAACATAAAATAGGATCTATATTTACCAAAATCCTTGTAATGAAGGCATAAATAGTACATGGGAAATGTTGATGTAGCTGTATGAAAATAAAGCAATGCTTGCTATGCAAATTTTATTTTACTTTTACTTTAAAAAAAAAATGAGGTATGTGCTTAAAATCAAATGGCTGGGATATATTTTTGTGGTGTGTGTTTTGTACACTTGTGTGGACCTTATTATCTATGCATCTCTTGGATTTTTTGGGAACTGGAGTCTGATCCAGTTTCTTCATTATTCTACAGTTTTATCTTATTCCATTATGATACACTTCATTCCCTTCCCTTACCTTCTTTTCCATATGTCTTCTGTCTCGCTCTTCACTTCTTGTTTTCTCCTCCTCTAGAAAATATATTTATAAAATAACGAACAAAATTTATTATACTCAAACTCTGGACATAATTAACCCTAGCATGTAGAAAATAGTATTTCAGTGATGTGGGTTTTCTAAAATATAAGAGCGTTCTGAAAATAAATTAATATTCTGTTGAAATCCTCTCTCCAAAGTTGTTTACTACTTTTTCTTTCCTAATGAATCCCTCTGTTCTCAGTTGTCTCATGTAATGGCAAGAGTAATGACACATGCTACTAACTTCAGCAAACACCCTGCAACGTGGGGACTCAAATGGATCACTCAACAGAGAATGTCTAGGCAGGAAGGTACTTATTCTCTTCAAGTCGAGTGATCTTAAAAACCAGTCACATTCACACTCTCTTCACAGGAATGGAAACAAGCACCGATTTTTTTAAAAGCACCAAAATAAAATGAGGTTACCACAAGATTCCATAAAGATACGCATTTCAGTAGGTACTCACACCTGCCTGTCTTTATCCTCTCTGAACAGATGGAGTACAGTTTCAGAGTATTTCTATTTAAATACCAAATATTTCAAAGTGCAACAGGAACCCAAAACAACTTACCTAAATGATGTCTGCTTTCTCTTCTTCTGTGATGTTCTTTATCTCTTTCTTCAAATGATTTCACATTATTTTGTGTATCTATTTGCTTTATCTCATGTCTTTGATGCTTTTTGTCTTGTTCTCTATTGCTCTCCCTGTCTTTATCTTTTGGTACACGGTATCTTTCCTTCTCCAAACTTGGTTCTTGAAGCTTATCTTTGTATCTCTCTCGGTCTCCTTCTCTCTGGTGTTCTTTTCCCCTTTCTCTCTCTCTCATTTTATCCCTGTCTCTTTCACTAGATTTAAATCTCTCTCTCGTTCTTTCCTTACTCTTCCCTCTGTCTTTGCGTTCATGTTTATGAGTGTCTATGTCATGAACTGACTTCTCTTTCTGCAGTTTCTTTTCTCTGTGCTTTTGGTCTTCATTTTGACTATCTGGCTGTGATGCCTGAAATAAAAAAAAAAATAAAAATTCTATTATTATAATTCAGCAATCTATTTAGATATAGTATATTCACGTGAACAAAAAAAATAGTGGACTGCTAACTACAAATTTAATTTCCCAAACTGTATTAAAATGCTGATATATTTCCAGGCTTACTTTGTAAATTGCTAACATTATGTCTGTACTTATTGTAAAAAGAACTAATAAATAAAATTATTAGCTGCATTTTCCATGTATTTGAAAAGAATTTGGTAAAAAAAAATTACTGTGAAACTGTGCATTCTGTTTAGAGCTAGGCTGAAAAATTGACTAAGCATCTTAAAGCTGTTAGCTCATGTAGACAAAAACTATGCCATCTTGCAAAATATGTTACAGCTATAAACAATAATGATAGATAACTGGGCATCCTGCAGCTGCCTTTAGAATAGAAGATTAGCTTTTACTTGAACAGAAAGCAGCATATAAAGACTGTGAAATAAAGTTTTTGGCCTGTATCCCTTGAGGATGGAACTATTCTTATATTTTTCTAAAGCCATAACAGATTATATTTTAACCTTCCTGAAGTAAGTAGCACAACTCCCACTGTTTTCACTATATCCACAATTTTGGCTATTTACTCAATGCAGAACAAACAGCACTTGGTTTGATTATACTCAATGAATAAAGTGAATTAAACCTTATCCATCTGTTTCACAGAAATGGAAGTCCAACCACACCACTTCTGTTGTAATTAAAGTATTTCAACTCAAATATTTCAACTCAAATTTGTTAGCTTTAGCCCACATAGAAGTAGTGGAAATGTTACTGACTATCTAAAAAATACAAAGTACTTATAGTGCAGCACTGGTACTGAAACAATGGGGAGCTAGGCAATAGAAAGCTAGGTAATAGATAAACAAGTAGGATGCTTTAGTCTATCAAAGGACCCATGAAGATCTGCACAAGACATAGAAAAGAAGATCCATATTGGAAAATACCTTTTAAAAAAATATAGCACAAAAGTAATACGAACATCAGTATTACTGACTGGAGCCTGAATGCCTATTTGACCAGTGAATAAATTAACCAGTTTAAAAGTGCATGACAAACATGATAGGTGACGATAATAAATGCAATACATAATATACATGCAGGAAACCTAGTAACTATATATAAAGCAGAGCTGTAACTTGGATTTGGGTGGCCAGCAAATCAGACCCCATTGTGTGCCATGTGATTACCACAACAATGGTATTTGTTCCATTTACCTAATTAAGAAATCTGTGGAGTAATCTTACATGACTTGTGTAGCTAGACGGTTGAATGGGCCAGCCTCCGGACACACTTGGACTGGACAGATTCCAGAACAGTCAGTTGTAGCAAGAAATTTAACAGCTACATATTAAAGACCCATACTGTCTGTATTCAGTGGTGCACATTTAAAGCGCCTGGTGTACCAAAAAGCCTTAAAGAGCTATTGGCTAGTAGAACAAGCAGTCAACCCTCTATGTTTAGACTGTTAATGAATTTCATTGCTATAAAGTAATGTAAATCAAAAACAATAGAAATAAAATAAAATTACCCTAAGATGTTTCCTAAGTTCTTCTGATTTCCAAGTATCTTCTCTGGTTCTTCTCTAGAATAGAAAAGACAGCAAAAGACTGAGCAATTTGCAATGAGAAGTAAACCACTCAAAGAATAGTTTTCAAAGGAAAGGATCAAGGTATTTAGGCAACTACCACTGAATTTTGTTATGCAAACATTATAACTTGATTCAGCTTTAATGTGCATACTTACAGTGCACTTGATCTGACTGGACCTGGAAGAAGCCTGAAGCTCAGACTATCCAGCTCTGGATACACACGGTAACCAGTTTTGAGCTCAGTGCATATGGCAGATCACAGTGTGGCGTTTCATAAAGACTGAAATTGCCCTTCCAATGATAGCCATTCAACTATGTTACAGAGCAAAAGGGTACACACAGTCAGGCTACTTTTGGAAAGTAATGAATGTATCAATGTCATTAGGTTCAGCCTCCTGCTCTGTTAGATCTAACTTCAAAATAAGTCCCAGTCAGGAATTTATTCAGGTGAGGTTTTAATATCTCTGAGGTTGGAGTTTGTCTGGGAAACCTGGTTTTCAGGTTTGATTACTCTCATTTGAAAATGTTTTCTTATACTGAGTGATAATTTCCCTTACTGATAGTTAGGGCCACTGCCTTCTGTCCTCTCACTGTACATCTCAGAGAAGAATTTGGCTCCATCTTTTCCACAGATCCCCTGTACATACTTGAAAGCAGCAGTTAGATCCGCTCTTAGCTGTCTTTTCTCTAGCCAAAAGCGCTCCTTAGCCTCCTTCTCACATACATCAGTGCTCCAGCCCCATAGCCATCTCAGCGCCTCCCTCTGGAATCTCTTAGTACCGGGGGCCCTAAAACCACACACAGTACTGCAGACAGGGCCTCGCAAGTGCTGAGTAGAGAATAGTCTTCCCTACACCTGTTAGCTATGGTCTTCATGATACACATAACCAGTATGTGGTTAACCATAACCACCTGAAGAGCACCCTGATGACTTACGTTCAAGTTTCTGTCCACCAGGACCCCCAGATTCTTCTTCTGCAGAACCACTCACAGAACCCATTCGCATGGCAAAGAATAAATACAGTATTTTCCCCTTAGATATATCATTTGAGCTGCCCCAAACTCAGCTATAAGAACATTTCAGGGGACAACTAACATTGACAAGTAGTGAATCTAAAAATACCATGACGAATGTAATCCTTTTTTTTTTTTTCCCCACCAGCAGGGACCTGGAATAGCCAGAATACATTTTTGTTAGACTTTTCAAAAATAAAAGTTAAAAATAGTTAGATTACTATGCATTTCAAGTGAACCAAGGAAGCTTCTGGTTTAGTAATTGCATGCATCTCAAAAATGCTGGCACTATTTTTCAACCAACTGTCACTTAATATTTTTAAATGGTTCAGACTACACGTGTAAGTTGATTGCCATATGAAATATTTGTATGTAGCACTGAAGAAAAAAAAGGATCATGAAAATAATCAGAGTATACATGGACGTTGTTTTACTAGTCTTCTTCCTAGTTAAATAGCTTATATTTCTTCTATCATCATTTGCAGAGTTACTGCCCTTAAACACTTCACTAAACTAAAAAAATCATATTGTCTGAGTTCACTAATATATTGATTATTTTTAACTATTTCATTGAAGGATGATGATTATATTCAAAGTGACACGACCAGGCTACACTTATTCTCAAATTTACACTTGGTAAAAGTTACTAAAGGTTAACACAATAATTGCTGATAAATATTTAAATGAGGAGCTGCACTAGTAGAAGGAAATAAACATATGGTGCCCATTTTTTGCTAAATTATTATACGGAAGCAGCATTTTAGTACTACATTTTAATTTTTTAATTTTTCTATATGAAAAAATTCTTGTCTCTTCAAACTTAGATTTTATAGAAGATTGTAGTGGACTGGTAAACTTCATCTAAAGTCAATCAGAAGTATGAAGAAAGCAGCCTTTGTAACAAAATGAAAGTGCCCTTTAAGTTTTATTCTCTTCTGATCCTTAAAAAAAAGTCAAAAAAGTACAAATGCTTACTACTGCAGAAAGTCAGATGAGAAAGGAAAACCAAAGTTGATTGTTTTCTTGAGTAAAGTTTTTTTATAGAGCCTAAGAAACTCAACAGAACTTGAATAAGGATAAGCTATAAGGAAGGATACGGATGGGAAGTGAACACTGCTGTATTATAGTCTCAAATAGTAACCTATTTAAAAATCCCTAATATATATGGTTATGTTTTGGTTTTAAACAATATTCAGGTACATATGAGCAAAGAAAGAAAGAATGCTAATGATGTTGATAGCCTAAAAACAGCATAACCAATAGACAATATCAGATAAGGTAGTTTGAGATCTATTTCAAAGCTGAGGCAAAAAGCATGCAGCAAACATTTAGAGATAATTCTCCGGTGCCCAAAAAGGTGCATGTGCCATTTTTCTGGGGTCTGCAGTTTTGATGTCCCCATCACGACTAGAATCTGTTACTTTTTATATATGATGATTTTCCATTTAATTCTCTGCTTTTGCAGGAGACTAACAAACAAACAAATAGAAAAAGAGAGATCTTTTATAAAGCTTAAAGAAACTTAACATCTTTGAGACCACTGTCCCTCTGTAAGTAGAGGAATCATTGTACACACAAAAAGAAATGTTTAAAACAAACTTTAAAAGGATTTATTGAAGTTTCTCACCAGTCTGCTAATTTAGAAGACCTTATATACTAACTTAAATCCAGATTAAGATTAGTTATTTAAACCACATTGGGGTTTAACTTAATTCATCCACCTGAGAGCACAGGGAGCTCATCAGCTGACATAAAATGCCACAGATTTACTGAACTCAAAAAGCGCTATGAAAATTTTTAACAGTTAAGAATCTGTCCTTTAAACTAAACAATAAGTATGATGCCTTATGAAGTCAGAGGAACAACAGATCTTGTTACTTTAGATAAAACCTTTAAGAGAGATCAAGTGGGGTTTCTTCACTCACAATTTAGAAAGACTGGAATTTTTCAGTATTCAAACTTAATATTAAACCCAGTTAACTATGATTCTAAATAAAAAGAAGCAGAAAAACAGTAAAATGTCTGTGGCCTTTAAGCCAAATAAAAGTGCCTTATTTTTTTACATATAAATATTTATCTTTCTTATTTCCAATAGGAGTTGCCTATTTCAAAGCCCTCAAATAAGTAAACAGCATAAGTGATAGACTTGTTTTGACAGAAAAGAAACAGCAAAAGGAGGCTTTCTCATGCAGTGTGGCTGTTAGTACAACTGCCTGCGGGTCACTGGCAGTCTTACACCAACACACCTGAAAAATTTTTGGTCCAAGTTTAACTTTGCATCACAATTCATTAACTCACCTCTTTTCAGTAAAGAGGTTATTGACGTACCACAGCTACTGAAATGACATCCAAACAGAAGTTTTTAGAGTGGTCCTAACATACTACTTCTCATACCCTGCCCAGCCACTCTATTTCCTACTCCATTCTCTATTCAGCATGACCACAAATTAGTTATCTGTAAAACCCAGATTCACACAACAGCAATAAAAGTTATTTGATACTTCTGCTTTTTCAAATGAATATGTAACACAATAATTGATGTTAGCATGTCCATGTGGCTTTGTTTCCTTTATTTTGGAGCTCTACAAACTTTTCATAATTTCACACAATCATGCAAAAGTTGTGTGGGTTCCTAAAGAACTAAACCTCAACAATTAGTGGTTACAGGAGTATCAATTATTAAGTCTGAAACATTAACAGCTTTGGAGATTTTCATTAACCACCTATCCTCTTCCGCAGAAAGGTCCATGGCTGATACGGCCTCATCCTTCAGCTACAGGAATAAGGACCTCCTCAATACCACTATTTGAGTGGGACTTACATCAGCGTGCTGACAAAACAAGACGACTTGAGCTGTCACAGGAGTGCCACGAGGGTTCTCAGGGCCAGCAGAAGAAACACTGGGGCTGTTTCCTACCTTTGCTCCCTCGCACTCCCTGGCTTATCCAACGCCAGGGGACACGAATGGCGGCAATGAGCCGCGGCCGGGTGAGGGGACGGCTGTGGCAGGCACCAAGGCACATACAGCATAAAGTGCCGGGAGCAGGGGGAAACCAAGCAGAAGAACAAGCCAGACCGGGCGGCGGCCGTGCCGTGCCCCGCTGCCGCTGGCGCCCCCTCAGGGCCCTCCTGCAGTGGGGCAAAGGCGCGAGGCGGGACGGTCCCTCGCGCGCTGCCCGCAGGAGCCGGGCCTGGGCGGCGTCGGCATACTCGCCCGGCTCCCTGGAGCCCCGACCGCTTCCCAGCGGCCCCTCACCTTGTCACCCTCCATAGCTGAGAGAGAGGGGACGGGACGAGCGGAGAGGCGCGTCCCGCCTCCGCCACCGGCCGCCTCCGAGCGGGCAGGAAACGGCGGCAACTGCGTCCGGGCCTGCCTAGCAACAGGCGGCCAGGGGGAAGCAGCCGATCGCCCGAGCGATGGATGAGCGCCGGAGCCCGTCGCCAGGACGGGCGGATGCCGCAGAGGATTGTGGGAAAGGGAGAGGGTGCCCGGTGGTGAGGGAAGGGGGTGTTTCATGGCGTAGCTCGCCGCGGCGTGGCAGGATGGTGCCCGGTTATCTCCAGCCCTTTCTTAGCGAGAAGCGGCGGTCTGGGATGTCTGCATGGCTGCAGGAAGGTTTTCCTCCTCCAGCCGGTGCCCGGTTGGGTTCCCTCGGGTGGCGGAGGCGGCCCGGACCTCGCCGAGCTCCATCCCGTGAGGCGGGATGGGGCACTCACCCGCGCGGCCTGCAAAGCACCGGTGTTCCCCTGTTCTCTACCGAGCTTTTGTAGGCCAAGGATACCATGAAACAATTTCTAATCGTAGCTGATTCACTTCTGGTGAAGTCATGCATGATTACTGGGGGAAAAATAACGTTACGGATAAGGGTGATATGCTTAACTTAATCTACCGTTTACCTAGATGTTAGGTAGAGGCAGGTATGAAGAACGCCTGTAGAAATAAAAGTGTTGATAACACTCCCACAGTAACAAATACCGGAGCTGTTTTCTCCACCAAAGAGCAAGCGGCAGCTTACCCAACACGTGAAACAAACTTGACGTGAACGATGACTGCCTGCAGGAAAGGTGTGTGCTATTTTCACAGCAAATATTTACAACCTATTAACAAGTGCGATTTAAAAGACCAGAAGAAAATTCCTCTAGGCACTTTTAACTTTGTTGCCCACTTTTTTTCTTTTTAGGAGTAAAAAAAAAAAAAAAGTTAATATGTAACATACTGCTAGTACTCAGTATTAATGTTTGTAGAAAACTGACTACTGAGGGGAAAAAAAAACAACAAAGGAAGAGGCATTTTTGCATTCGAGAAACATTCTTATGGTTCAACAGCAAGTCAGTCAGCCTGACTTCAAAGATAAAATTTAACCCTTTGTACTTGGCCTTAAATAGTTGACAAATACATACAAAGCCTTGATACAGTTGCCTCCTATTCATGTTTCCAGAATAAATTAAAAATGCTGTAAAAGTTGCCTCACTGTCCAGGCTATGACATACTTTCCTTTATCGTGTAGCAGAAAAGCAAAGGTAAGTTAAGCAAGCAATTAGGAGGAAAAAACCCCAAACCAACAAACCACCATTAACTGTGAGTATGACCTTTAAGGGCCAAATTATATCCACTAAATATAAGCATCTATGGATACTAAACTATTTATAAACATTCTTATGAATTATTTAGCTGTCTTTGGCAAACCAATAATAATCTATAAACATTTTATATCCTCTTCCCTGAACAAATAAAAATGCACTTACAAGCCCTCTCGGATTAACTCGAAGAGCTCTTTGGCCAAAGTGGTGACAGTGTTACAAACTCATGGAACTAGGCATCTGCTTAGTGAAGGATACGCTACAGAAATGCTGTCCTACTTATAGAGGCTGAAGGACAAAAATTACCTTCAAGTACTCTAATTGACTTTTGTTTTTCACAACAATATAGCAAATACACATAACTAAAACTAGCAACAGTGACAGTGATACCAAAGACTGGATAGAAAAAAAAAGGTTTTTTTCAAGTTCTGGTCTTACCATCTACTCTTAGAATATACATATGTATTTGTTAAAAAAAAAAAAAAAATCAGTTTTGGCTGCCAATAATTTGGCTTTTTCTTACCCCTATTAGAGTATACTAGTCGGACAGCTTTATGGAAAGAGAAAAATTACAGAGGTATGAAGGCACCACTAGAGGGTTTGGAAAGAACTCAAACCTTAAAGCCAGGGATCAAAATGAAGTTTAACTGCCACATGAGAATACAAGAAGGAGTAACCCCTCTGGGATAACATAACTAAAATTCATGCATGTTAAAGTGTTTCCACCATGTATTAAAATAAACTACAGTTTCTCACCAATGTAGTGCAAAAAATGAATACAACAGTAGTTTTACTGTTTATATAAAAATGGGTGTTAGAAATGTGTGAATACAGGCAATAAAATGGCACATATCTGTTGTATTACTAGACAGCATAGAAGGATGCCCTATCTTTTCTTGGAAAGAAGTGTTGTAAACGAGGCTTTTGGTAGCCCTGGGATTTTTAATACAATTTTAGCTTCTACATGCTTTTCTCTTGTTTGGCTTGGTACACGTATCTTATTCTTCACCTGCACTGTTATCTGAAAAATAGAAATATAAAATAACTCAGCTTTTGACGTTCTGTAGTAATAAGCTATTTTTTTGTCTTTGGATGTTCCTCTAATCCTGTGAAGCAATATTGTGTTTTTCTGCACCTCTGTATGGAATGACACACCACAGCATTGCACCAAAAAATTACTGGAAATATCAGCCGTCATACGGACAACATGACAGCTCTCCACCACACTTTAAAATTATGTTTCTTTTATCGTTATTAAAAAAATGGGGGGGGTGGGGTGAAGGAAGAGACTTGTTAGGATCAAGGCTTTGTAGCTATATTTTTTCCCTTTTTTTAACCAATTTCTGCTGAGGCCTTATGAAGATGAGAAGAAAACTCAAATATTACTCTCAGCAGGGGTGCATAAATGACCTCTTGCAAAGCGTTCAAAATGCTTATGTTCGTCAGTCCTCCAGGTTCATAAATAGAAACAGCAAAAATGTGGATCTCTGAAGTAAACTTTGTGCCTTTAGTTTTGAACTATAACTTGTAAGAATCCCATTAAGAAAAAAAAAAGGAGATTAAGGTTATTGTGCAAACTTCTTAAGAAACACACTTTAGTGGGAAGTATTTCTGTCTTCAGGAACAATAAATATTTGAGGCTCTTAGAATGAGAGTACAACTTATGTATTCAGTGAAACTGAAGCCAGATCGGGTGATACCAGGGATCAGACACGTATGGGTTTGTTCCAAAGAACAGAAGCTCTGTATACTGAACAGGTATGGTACAGTCTTCTGACTCTTCTTTGTGCTATATATTAGATAATTTGAAGCAGGGAGAAAATATTCTATATACTAGACAATCTGAAGCAGATTGAGATGGCTGGATAAAACCAAACACAGAAGTAGTGAATATTCCATCATGAGAATTTACTAGGATGAAACTTCACGTAAACTATGTTTCCATTAATAATTCCAAAATTTTTAGGAAAAAAACCTCCTGAGTAAACATTCTCAGATTTCTATTCTAGTTAAAAACCTGTAGAGAAAAGCATTAGACTGAAATAATGGTGTTGGGTAAAATAAGGTATAATATCAAATACTGTTCTTCAGGAAGGTTAACTGTTACTGAAAATGGTCAAGAAGCAACAACTAACATTGCTTCCAAAACATGATCCAAGGGCTGGAGCACCTCCCCTATGAGAAGAGGCTGAAAGAGTTGGGGCTGTTCAGCCTGGAGAAGAAGGCTCCGGGGAGATTTTATTGCGGCCTTCCAGTACCGAAAGGGGGCCTACAGGAGAGCTGGGGAAGGACTTTCTACTCAGGCATGTAGCAATAGGACGAGGGGGAATGGCTTTAAACTAGAAGAGAGCAGGTTCAGATTGAACATTAGGAAGAAGCTTTTCACTGTGAGGGTGGTGAGGCACTGGAACAGGTTGCCCAGAGAGGTTGTTGAGGTCCCATCCCTGGAGGTGTTCAAGGCCAGGCTGGACGTGGTCTAGGGCAACCTGGTCTAGTGGGAGGTGTCCCTGTCTATGGCAGGGGGGTTGGAACTCGATGATCTTCATGGACCTTTCCAACCTAAACCATTCTATGATTCTATGATTCTATGTTTTCTTGTGTGAAATCCAATGAAGTCGGGGAAACTTAGATTTTCTTTTTCACCATATAAACTGAATTTTGCCAATTTTTCTCATCCTCAAAACCCCAGATGTATAAATAAGATCTTTTGGGAAGTTATTCTGAAGAATAGTGCTGGTACTTACTGGAAAAAAAAAAAAAGCATCATGGCAAACTGATGTAATGCAAGGTCAAGATAATCACAGGACGACACTACCTTGACTCTAATGGAAGCTATTGAGTTTGAAAAAGTAAAAAAGGAATCCAATAAAAAGGAGGAACAAACAAATATGGCTACGAATGGGTATAAAGGAATAATGCAAGCAGAAAGTATTAATTAAAATTCTAAGATGGCAACAAAGCAGGATATGAAAAGAATAAATATTATCTAAATGAGATAAATATAATCAGGTCTGTAGGTGATACAATTCACTATAGCATACATGAGGAAAAGCCAGAGTAATCTCTGTGCCATAAATTAGAATCTTCAAGAGTTCCTGATGCATTGAAGACTGCTATTGCAAGTATTAAAAAATAGGATCACAAAATACATGAATTAACAATTCCAAGATTCTCAAGCAAATTATTAAATAATTTATCAGCACCAAAAAGATTAAACAAATAACTTGTGTTTATCCAGAACATTTTTTGAAAAACTTTATAACAGAGTAACTGACACTAATTTATCCCCTAGCAGCTGAGTTTATATCTGTATTTTAACAAGACTCCTTTGTCCCTATTATAATAGTGGCATGCTAATTTCATACCACCCAGTTTCTGCATCAAAATACTGTGTGGGGCCAAGTCAGTTATCTACAGAAGTTCTAAGAAGTCAGCAGTAACCTCATTATCAGAACTTTCTCTTGATGTTACAGATAAATGCTATCAAAATAATGCTACAAGATCTTGCTTCTGTGTTCCTATTTGATTGGCAGAGTATCACCCACCTTCAGTTCTGATTAATCAAAGTTCTATATCAACTAATTAATTACTCTGCCTGGGATCAATGCTAGGCTGTCAGGCCTACATTTATGTTTTTGTCATCCTAAATGCTACTACAAGATTAATATTTTTTTTTTCTGATGCACTTCTCCAGTGTATTAATACCGACTGTACAGGGTACTCCTCTACAAATTCTATATCCAGCTCATTTGCAGACTACACACTGAGACATAAAGGAGAGCAGAATAAGATGCAGCATATGGTAAAGTGTTAGTTGGCAAACATCATGTTAATTCAATCACTTTTTTTTTCTCATTTTGAATTTTCATTTTGGTTTGTGGTACAGTTGTATTCTGCTTCAGATACTGTGAACCAGATAGGGAAGTGAAATGGAACAATGGGGTCCAAGACTGAGAGCAAAGGGCTTGAAAAAATGAGAAAATATTAATAGTATTTGTTGTAATGGAGGGAGCCAACATACAATATGGCCATTTATATTAGGAGTTACTGAACCTCAGGAGTGAAGAATTCACAAGAAAGTCTATATGAGCAAATTAAGTAATTAGAAGAAGAATACAATAAACACACAAAAAAATCACCCACATTTACTGTAGTTTGATATTACTGGTATCCAAAGGAATCACGGAGTCATACTTGATACCGCCAGTTTAAAGTAACAAGTTTTAATAGGGTCTTACGCTGCCCTTCAGTGTCCCCCCCACTGTTACAGCCTGTAGGTGTTTTGAGTTCTCTAGAACTAAAGACCCAAGGTAAATAAATTGTCGTTTCAAAGCTTGGATTACCCTATAGTTGTAAATTGTTGAATTTGTTACTCCTTTTTTTATCATTTGATCATTCTGAATTTTCATCCTGACTAACCTAATTAGACAAGTGGAGAACACATGCTGTCAACAGTAAAGAGGGAGTAAGAAGAGCAACACGAATCTCCGGCGAGAAATTGTTTTTGCTTAGAGTGGTCCATTATGTCTGATCGCAGACATGGAGGGAATTTGGACAGATGATACAAGAGAACAGCACATTCAGTTGTCAAACTATGGATTCTTTTTCCAGTTCTGCTATGCAGCACTGAGCAAACAACTTTTCTTTTTGCACCATTGCCTTCCCAACTTTCCATTTCTCTGGATAATTGAGGTGAGGTTGCTTTCACTTCTTCAGGAAATGAAGCTTACGCGGCTTTCCTATTTGACCGTTTGTATGCGTTTTCATAACTTTTCAGCCTACTGGCTACATTCATTCTCCCTTCGTCCCTGCCTGCAAATACCAGTCTCATAAAGTCGTACCAGTTTTGTGAAAACTAGCAGCTGAAAAGAGGAAAAAGCACCCTCATTCCCACTACGTGAAAGGTTGGCTATTTAAAGCCGTAAGAAAAAAAAAAAAAACTCCTGGTAAATGCTGATTTTCATCAGCAAGTGCGTATCAGCAAACTGATTAGTAACACAGCTAAGGACAAGCAACAGGTGGTTACACCAAAATTAATGAAAAGATAAAGGAACGGTGGGAGGAATGATGTGGGAACCAGGTGTTACTGTGACAAGGGGATACAGGACGCAAGCCCGTAAAAAAAATCAGTTTCGTTTCACAGACCAGGGCTTGTGTAACCCCCAAGAGCCCGAGCGGCGGGTGCCACCCCGGGGACCCCTCTGCCTCAGCGAGGCGGCGGCGGAGCCAGCCCCAACCTGGGCATGTGAGGCAAAGCCTCAGCAAGCGCCTGCCGTGACTACGGAGTGGAGTCACCGGCCTCTGGTCCGTCCCATCGCTCGGTCCTTTAATAACCCTCAGTTGAGACCAAAGAAAAATACGAAGCTTGTTACTGAAGGCTGTAAGGGGTGGGAGCCGTCTCCCCGCACACACGGCTAACGAGGGCGGGGAGGCGCCGCGGGTTGCCCCTGAGGGAGTGCACACCGGCGGGGCCGCGGTCCCCGACGCCTCGGCCGGCGCCACCCAGCGAGAGCGCGCTCCGCCGCCGCGCTCCCTCTCCAGACCGCCGCGCGTTGCTCTCCTCGTCCCGGCGAGGCCCAGCGGCGATGGCCGGTGGCCCTTACGGGCGGGCGGTTGGGCCGGGTGCCCTCAAGCGAAGGCGGGCGGGGCTGTGAGGCGATAGAGGTGCTGGCGGCGCGGCTCGGATCCCCCGCTGGCCCGGATCCTGTCGCGCAGGGCAAACCCGCTCTTCCTAAGGCGGGCCTGGAGGGGAAAGGATGAGAGAGAGTCACCCCGGCCCAAGCCCGGCAGAGGGGAGGGGGCCCGCGGGAGGCCCGGCTGCCCGGGGCGGGGGGAAGCGGCAGGGCGACCGTTCCCGCGGCGGCCGGGGAGGAGGCGCCTCCGCGCTGTGGCACATCCCGGCACAGCCCACCCCTCACCCCCCCCTTCGCCCCCGCCGCACCGCCCTCCCCGCGGCAGCGGTGGTGGTTTGGGCCGGGCCGCCCCGAACCCGGAAGCGGGCGGCGGTTGGTGTCGGTGCGCGGCGAGCGGGGCCGGGCGCAGGATGCGAGGCGCCGCCGCCGCCCTGCCCCCCTGCCCGCTCGCAGCCAGCGCCCGAGGAGGAGGAGGAGGAGCAGCGGGAGGAGCGGCAGCAGCGGTAGTAGAAACCGCCGCTGCGATAGCATGAGCGGGGCCGCGGCTAAGCAGCCCCCCGGCGCGGGGTCCGCCACCGATCCCGCCGCCGCGGGGAAGGCGGCGGTTGGGGACCCGGTGCCGGAGCCGCCGCCGCCGCCGCTGCTGAGCGTGGACGTGACGGGTTTGGTGTCGCAGTTTGCGAGGAGCTTCGTGCTGATCTTCCCCGTGTACGTGCTGGGCTACCTGGGACTGAGCTTCAGCTGGGTCCTCATCGCCCTGTGCGGGCTCTTCTGGATCCGCAGGCACCGCGGCGGCAAGACCTCCCGCCTGGGCCGGGCGCTCGCCTTCTTGGAAGACGAGGAGGAGGCGGTTCGGCTCAGCGTCTCCTCCGCGGATCTGCCTGCGTGGGTGAGTGGCCAACACCCTTCGGCGCTTCCGAGGGAGCACCCGCGCCCGGCGGGCAGCGCAGCCGCCGGGCGGGCCGGGGCCCGGCACCTCCCCGGGGACCCGCGGGGCAGCCCCCGCCTCGCCGGGCTGCGGGGGACGAGGTTCGCTGCAGGCCGGAGCCGGCCTGGCGGCAGGAAGGGAGAGAGAGGGGTGAGGAGATGGCATCTCCCGCGCCCCTGGGCTGCTCGTCTCGCTTTGCCGGCCCCTTTCGGGACTCGGCGCCCAGCGGCGGGAGCGGCGTTGCCGGACGCGGGCAGGCGGAGGGACCATCCCTCCGCCGTGGGGGGGGGTCTGTCGCCGCCGCCGCTACCTGGTCCGTTAGCGCCGGCCGCAGCCGCCTCTGCCGTGTGGTGACAGCCCCGCGGCGCTGGACCCGTCATGGCCGGGCTTTCCCTCACAGAAATAAACTTTACCTCAGGGTTTGGGTTTTTGGTTTGTTTGTTTGGTTTTTTTCTCCCCTCAGATGGGAGTGATACGCGCGTGGTGGATGTAGCCGAGTCCCCGCGGCGCACAGATTTCGCCGCTCGGGCAGGAAGCTTTTCTTAAAAAGTTGAGATTAGAGGCAGCCAAAATCGGTATCTTAACTGTTTTACGGTTTTCAGTGTTATTTAATAGGGAGTGACGGAAAGATGAGGCGGTGTTTCTGGCTGGTTTCAGGTTTGTGACGTTGAAGATGGAGGTAAAGGGGTTTTGGTGGCCTTATCTGTGCATTGCTGTGGTTGGTTCTAAAAGGCTTTCTTTGAAAGTGGAGTCTTCCTTTGAAAGTTTCGGGCTTTTTAATAAGTCTTTAGAACAACTTTTTTTTTTTTTTTTTTTTTAGCTGAAATTCAGCTTCTAAGTTGAATACTCTTTCTTTGTAAGTTTTACTTTGGAGGTTTAATAATTTTTTTAAGTACGGCTGACAGCTAGCCACTGTACAGCGTCCGTCAGTGCTCATCCAGGCCTCCGAACGCCCTGGTCTGCCCCGGTGATCTGCTCTGCGGCTCTCTTGGTCTCCGTACCTGAAGTTTTGAGGGTTTCTGTTAAATCTTTCCCTGTGATTTCTTTGTTGCCTGCACTCAACTCCTCAGTAACAGCCATCCACATCTCTGCTAGGTACTCTTTGCGGTGACTGTGCATCCAGCAGTGTTGCGATGATAGATGATAAGTATCCAAGTAGCTGTTTTCGTGAGATCAAATTGCTGTACCTGGTGTGACCTGTCTGAGCTCTATTAAGGAAGTTAGAGGAGTTCCAGACATCTGGAGAGAATATGGTGTGTAGGTATGAAATGGGACGGTTTTTTACTCCTGTTTCTTCATGTCTTTTACCCAAGTTCTAGTGGAAGATCATGGTAAAAATGGGGACAATGTTTAAAAGAGATGAGGTAATTTTACTGCTTGAAGCTGAGATGTGAGTCTTAAATAATGTGGTGAATACCGTTAAGCCTATGTTGTTTTTCCCCCCCTGCAATAATGCAGCCCTATAATGCAAGTGTTCTGATTTGACGCATTTAAAACGAATTAACTGAAGCTAGATTTGTTGTGGAGAGTTGTATATAGTAACTATCTGCTGGTAACTAAGCAGTAGATAGTCAAGCTTAGCACTGTGTGTAAATTTTATTTTAAGTAACAGTTTGTTACCTTTGATAAAATGGCAATTAGTTCCTGTGTGGAGTTGTTCAAATAACTAAAGATTTAGAAAGGGGCCCCTGGACTGAAGTCAGAAGCAAAAAATCATAGAGAGGAATGAGTGCTGGCTGCGAGCACCTGCATATCCTATGCTGTTATGAGAAAGCAACTGATCAATATGCAGGCTTTCCCCAAAAGTGTGACCTTCTGATACAGCAGTTGGCAGACGTATTGTAAATCACTCTTGCGTTTTTTGTGTTGTGTTTTGTTTTGTTCCCCCCCCTCTTCTTTAATCATGTTCTTAAATTTTAAAGGTCTTGGTTCTTTCCTTTCTGCTGACATACACGCTGTATTCTGGAAGTATCATGCTTCCAAATGTAGCTTCCAGATGAAATGCAATCTGGAAAAGAGAAGTCTTCTGAGAACTGAAGACCCACTTAAATCAAAAGTGGTCTTCAATGTCTCTTGTCATAGTCATTAGGCTTTATATGATTCTTTTTGCTCTGCCCGTAATGTGTCTTGGAAAACTGCTCTTTTCCTTCCTTCTGCTTAGTGTGTTGTCTTGGAGATTCACGGATTTATATCATATTTCAAATAGGAGCTACTGGATGGTATATGGAGCCTGACATCTCTTTAATAGCTATTGAGTTTATCCATCTCAATATGAACTCCAAACTGGCATATGTTCCTTTGGTTTCTGGTCAGGGAAATAAACTTTAAATCATTTGAGTAGGACAGTGCTGTGTTTTAAATATAGGATTTTTTTTTTATTCTTCTGGGACTGAAACTGAGATGTATAAACCATTTTTCAACTAAAATTATGTAACATCCCAAACGTTTATTTGACACGTGATCTCTTTCTGGATATTTTTGATTGGAAAAGAACTTTAGCGGTGTATGTAAGGTGTGATTTCCTTCCCTCCCCACCTTGGGATTGATTGCTGCTTTAGTGATTCATATTAAGTATTCAGTAATACTGCATCGAGTTATTTATTTTTAAGAAAGCGGTTATTGCAGGAGAAGATTTTGCTGCTGGTAATATGCTCAGTTACGATTTGAAAGTGATGCTGTTGTGCTATCACACTAGAGTTCATAACATTAATTATTAGTTTCCTAAATTAGATTCTACTTCTTCCAGAAGTGGGTGGTTATACAATACGAATATTCTGTACTGTGAATGTGAAATGAATTAATTCAACATGAATACAAGTTATGTTATTTAAAATGTCAACACTGAATTCTTTAAAAGAAATATGAATGTGCTGCAGAAATGTTTCATTTACTGTCTTTAAAGAATAAGATCTGTACTCATAGACTTGCTAACATGTAGTTATCGCTCTGCTGTGTGTTTGGAAGATGTCACTGATCATATGGGGTAGGAAGGAGCAGAGGTGGGTGCTTTTCCAAGTCACTTAAAACGAGGCAGCAGAATTTACAAAGAGAAAGGATTGGAGATCAAAATGGTCTTGAAGTAAATTTGACATTTCCCCTTTCTTAGGAACGTTTTTATACACTAGATGTATTTTATACTGGAATGAACGTAATTAAGATGCAAACATATATAAGGAAAGTGGCAATTAAAGTATCACTACTTAGAGGATAGAAGGTAGGAAACCAGGACTCTCAATTTTTAAAGGCCAGGTATCAGGTTGCCTTTTATTTTTAAAACAGTAATGGAATTTCATAATTTAAGTGATATAACAAATTTACTTCGTTTTTATTCTCAGAGCAACCAAAAAAATTAGTTTTGCCATTGTAGGGGTTTTTGGTTGCTTAATGCGACTCTTATAACATGCCAACATATCATGTTCGACATCTTTTTGGATAAGTGAAACTTTGACTCCTGTTTTCTTCAACATGCAGATAAAAAGCTGTGCTGAATTTTTTTTTCCCAGATTAATAGTAAATTTGGCCTGGTACCAGGAGCTGTATCTGTGTGCAGTCTGTCAGCGATCAGCAGGAGGCCAAAATAAGAACAAATCTTAGCGTTTTTAAATAATTGATAGTGAAAACAGATTTAGACAATTTTCTTTGTATCTCTAAGCATGTATTATACAGAGACTGCAATACTGTACATCATTGCAGTAAAAGCAATGCCATATTAAAACATTAATTACAAGTCTGATGTAGCATTTTGTGTCCTACAGACTCACTTCTGTTTCTGCTCTAGTTTGGAGTCACTTTTAGGGTTTTGTTTTTGTTGTTTTGTTTTCTCATCTACTTCAGGTAAAAGGAAAAATCTGCCTAAACCTGAATAGGTGTTGTCGCCTTTTTAACTGAACTGATTTACAGTCCTATTGTAAAGAAATCTGGTAGATCTTTTTCTTGGGAAGCTGTATGAAATTCTGGCAGACTGAGTATTGTGAATTACCATTGAACTGCTATGCCACTGCTACACCTATAGGAAGGAGATAATGTCAGCATGTACTCTTTTCACTAGATGCTGATGTGTAGCTACAACAATCAATAAAACTATTATCAGCCCATGTTTTGTTGAGTGTTTTTGCAATGGTGATGTTCAGTAAAGCATGACTTCAATGGCAGTTGCGTATTTCTTAGTTGAATGTTATGTTGAACAAACTCCTGGTGTTTAAAGGATGAGGAGCCATTCTGAGTAAAAGCAGGCTTTAGAACACCTGTCTGAAAAAGGAAATTGTGATTAACTATGAAATTATTTGTATTTAGTCTCATGTGTTAGAATAAAATATGCATACGTACTTTTGTCCCCCCAAGCTTCTTGTCAAATACTCCAATTATATGGTTAAAGCAGCAAAGACTTAGGTTTTTACTGATATTGGGAAGGCAGACTCAGTGTCTGTAGAAGAAAAATGATTAGGTAGCTCTAACAGCAGGGTCATATCCTGTCCTGAGTGACATCTCAGAGAAGGCCGAGGTGGTTACGCTGTTATGTGTATTTGATGTGAAGGTTTCTTAATGATGTAGAATAAAACTTGCTAACTGGATCTTAGATAGATAGTTCAGAACAAGAATCTCCAAAGAATCCTTGCTAATGGCTAAGTATGTTCTCAGTAAACCTGATAAATAAGTGAACTTCGGCAATACAACATGTGTTTTTAATTGCCATAGAACAAAAAGATCTTCACTTCTAATTATACCTTTGGCTAGTGCTGTTACTTCTGTAGCTGTAGGAATTGTAGATGGGCTCTTATACAACATACTATGAAAAGGAAGACTAAGAAATTGTGACACATTCTTCTGATCCTTTCTCCAAATGTTAGTTGAGCATGTTAGACTGAATTTACCAAGGAGTGATTAAGAAGAAAAATTACTTCCATGTATGGCTACTTAGTGCTAAGATGGATCTAATCAGTTTGTATGGTTAGTACTGCAGATGGCCATATACTCTGTGCTGCCAGCCTGCATCTGGAAAGTATGAAGGAGTGTGAATTAGAATAGAACAATAACTTGTGAGTACTTTAACAACTGAAGTCCATGTCTTCCTTCTGCCTGATTATTTTCTTGCAAAACTGCCTTCTGTTCTATGTGCCTCATAGTGTATGTATACATACATACGTGCATTGTGGGTTTGGGTTTTTTTGTGGTTAGTTTTTTTTTTTTATTATTTTTGTTAAAGGAGGAGTTTAATGTGGTTCAGTATTACTTCTTGTAGTCAAGAAGGTAACCTGGGTGACTTTCTAAGAGCATCCCATAGTTAAGACATGTGAATTATGGTTTTAGGAATAGAGAACCAGAGGAAAAAAAGGCGTTTATGTTGGACCACTGATCGTATCTTCCTGTTTCTCAAATAAAGTTTTCAAATTTAATGTGTTAAAACTCTGCTGAGATGATGTCTGCCATGTAACACATTCTGTCACGTAGTAATGCGGTAAGCATCACGGTGATTCACATGTAAAGATCCTTTTCCAGAATATTTATAGAGGAAAGCCACATGATTAACTGATGTTTATGAACATGATATCAGACTACTAAAGAAAAATACTAACCTGACAGTATTAGTATCCTTCTTGAACTGTTTTTATGTGCCACAGGCCTTCTAAATATGTACGTATAATACATTATTTTTTCATATAACAAATTGATGTTACATAACAGTTATTACTGACTTTGGGGACTACTGCTAATATGTTCTTTAAATGTGCTCTTTTTCGGAATAACTAAGATGTGTACCAGCCATTTTATTTTATTTTTTTAATTTGCATTTTAGTCTGCTAATGTTGTTTCCATGCCTAAATAGTTTTGCATATAAGTGCTGGCCCAGCTTTAGCCAGATTTGAAAACGTGGAGTCCTCATGATCTTGTCAGTAAAGGCTGAGATTTTGTGGAAGGAAAAAAAAGTCTGGAGTAGCAGTTGACCCTTTCTGCCTCTTCTATAAAATTCTCATTTTAAATTACTGCTGCATTTTGAGATTGTTGGCACATCAGAGTGTGGTTGGATATGCATTCTAAGATTTTTATTTTTTGCACACGAGAGCCTGCTGAGAAATAGGAATATGAATCAGGGTTATTGTCAAAACATTTTCATTGTAGTTTTCAGTCATGAAAGTCTGTTCTAGAGATTTTAAGTATTCAAAACAATTCTTTGGTATACTGTTCTTGTTTTTTAAAATGAAAGAAGAGGCAGCATTTTGTTTCTGGTGAGATAAAAATCTTTGACTTAAATAATTTGATTTATATTGCAGTTTATCTCCCATTCATCAAATCATCACTAATTATGGCACGGAAAAGGTTCTTCAGTTGCTGAAATTGCCTTTAGCATAACTTCTTTTGAGCTTTGCAACAATTTTGTGCTGACCATATGCCTGTACTGAATCTGAGGTGTGGATTTGTGGAAGCTGTTTTTAAAACTTATTTTAAAATATGAAGTTTAAAAAGAATGCTGATTTTTTTAATATACTCTGTAGTGTCCGAAACCAGTTTGTCAGAGCCTTGTAGTAGCTTATCAGATTCTGAAAGCAGCAGTTCATGCTTATGAATCAACCAATGCCATTGATTTAGTTTGTTTCGACATGTAGATACAAGGGAATCAATAAAAGAGTGTGATCCTTCTGGAAGGATTACAGAAATAATTTTGTATGAGACGCTGGCAGTTTAGATACAGAGTTTTTTGGACCAGTGAAGTCTCATCTTTCTCTTTGTTTTTCCTTATTGTTGGATAATGTAAATTATATCTGATACTACCTTTTCCTAAGGAAGTTTAGAACAGATGAGGAGCTTTGGAGCTTTTCTGTGGCCTAGCAGGGGTTGGCTTCAAAGTTTTATGTACCAAGCTTGACAGGCCAGCAAAATTTCAACTGTAAAGAAAATTAAATCCTGGTGTTTGTGAGCACTTAATGGAAATAAAGGATATACAGAGATGGAGTATTCAACATATAATCGAATGTGAGTAAGAACAGTGGGGAAATAGTATTTTGATAAGGAAGGGGGAGAGTGTTTTAAACAACTGTTTGAATTAAGTGAATTATGAAACTGAACTATTTAGGGAGGTCTGGCATTTTATCATTTGTATAATTTTTGGATCATAGGGCACTTTGATATTTGTGGGTAAGATTTGTTTCAGTGGACTAAGGTGAGAGTTCTTTAAAGTTTAGAAAGAAAATGTTGGATGGGGAATAAGAGGGAAGAATCAAATCAAGAATTTGCTAAAAGTGACCATGTGTGAAATGCTGGAAGGCAGTTGCCAGCTTGATGTGTTTGACAGTTTATAGTTGTTCAAGATGTTATGAACTGACCCAGGACCCTTCTTCAGTCCCATCTGCCCTGCACTAAATGCTTTTCTCATTTTGCAGCAAAAGAAAGACGGGATTTGGACAGCACTTGCATTCTTAGGCAGTCTTAATACCTTTTTTGAGGAAGCCTTGGCTTCTCACTGGATGAGACTAGCTCTGTAGCAAGTAGGGGAAGATGATAGTGTAATCAAAGGTGTGTGTGTGTGTTTTTTGAAAATAGCGAGTGAACTTAGATTTGTTTTCTTTCCGGCACTTGCCACCTTCTCTACGTGTTGATTTCATAGATGTTGTTCCTTTTATTATGTTTTTAATGTAAATTTTATGACTTTTCTTAGCTGGCAGTTGAAGAATAAGTCACAAAATGGATCATTGTCAGGCCTGGAAAGTGAGGTTATACAAATTTGCCACGTCTGCTAATGGAATAACTGACAGCAATAGTAGGTTTCTTCTCCATTGACTAGAATTAGTCCAGATTAAACTTGGTTTATAGGGAAGTTTCCTTATGAAAGTGAGGCTCAGGAATCCTGACTTTGGGGGCATGTGTTCAGCAAGTGCACTGGCTTTGCTAAGTCCATTCCATTTACCTGAACTTCTCAAGATACTTTGTTTTGATCCCTTGTTCCTTAACATTGTTCCGTATTTCTCTTGAGTCTCTGTCTTTATGTCAGGGTTTGGGTGAAGAGCGGTGTCCCACGTCCTCTTGAATCCCATTGATACAGTGCCTGAGAGGGGGAGGAAGAGAGGTGCTCCTCAGCCTTCTTGCAGAGTCATTTCGTCCCCATCCCCAATAGCTTCTACCAAGCTTCATGTACCAGTGTTTGTTAGACTGGTGAAGTTCTTTTCTTTGCTGTTTAAATGGTGAAGCCTTTTTTTGTTTTTTGTTTTGCTCTCTCTATGCGCTTCCTGTGATATTGTTCAAAGTTAGTGGAGCAGTGAGAATTTTAAAGCTTCTTCCCACTAGCAGTTCCTTATTCATGCAAATATGTATAAACAGTATCCCTAAATTTTATTTGCAGACTTTTCTCTGCACTCAAACACACTTATTGCAGAGAGAATCAGGGACTTTAATAGTTAAAAAGAATGATCCTGCAATTTCAAAACAAAGTAAATGTGCGCTCCTGACAAAAGGGGTTTTCTGCATCCAGTTGCATTTTCCCAGTGCCTTTTGTGCCAGCGTTACAATTAGGCGGCCAAATAAATTCTAAGCTTTTTGCCAGGTTTAGTGTTCAGCTGGATCAGTTCCTTGAGTTAGTTTACTGTGCAACCATACAAGTGCTACTGCCTACAGAAAGGAGTTTATGGATGGAAGCCTGTGGCCAGGTTTAAAGCGAAATGGGACAGTAGCCTGCATGAAGAGGACCTTCTTAGAAAGAGGTGGCAAATAACACTGCTGAGGTGGCAAATAACACTGCTGAGGTGTCTTTGGCAAGCAAAGTTTGGACTTGAACAGTTTATAATGTCAAGTTGCATATCCATGTTCTTTTGTAACATTTCAGTAGACCTGTTAACATACTTAATCATCAAATATATAAACCCTCGGTACTTTGATCCAACTTAAAAGTTGGCCCTGTTTTTAGTGTGTGGCTGGTTCAGGTGACCTCCAGAGGTCTCTTCCAACCTGAATTACTCTATTGTTTCTGTTTTTGTTTTAAGCTGTCATTTAAATTAGCTTTCAGTCTACAGTTGTGGCTTACAAATGGTAAGAAACTGTTTCTGCATAAAATACCAGTATCTATTTAACTATTAAGTGTACTAGGAAAAAAAAAGATGGCTGTCTTTAGAGAGGTGTTTCGTGAGAAGTAGTGAGACTTTTTAAGTCATTCAGAAGCCTGTCAACTAAACAGCTACTATTAAAATTCAATGCAGCAAATTGCTAAAACATACAATTTTTTAAATGGAATTCCTGCTATATAAATAACCTTTGGAAGATGAGTGTTGCCATATGAGTCATTGCTCAGTTTTGTCTGCTACACCCTGATGTGACTACAAAATTCTCCTTAGGAGTTGAAAATTTGAAACAGGGCTAACGGTTTTCAGCTGAAGCAGTCTAGAATTTTGTACCATGAAGTTGTTACTAGAAATATGAAACTAGTTTTACTTGGCTGAAAATAACTGTCATATGACAGACAAGCATTACATTGTCATTTGGCCGTCCTTATCATATAGCAGCATGGGTCAAGTTTACATTAGTTCAGTTGCAAGCACTTTCACCTAATGTTTATATTTGTGATGTAAATTGCATACCTTTTTGCATCTGTTCTAATGAAGACTTTAATTGAGAGAGTCTAGTACAGACTCTAGCACTGTTGTTTTCATAACCTCTGCATTCATTCGGTTAGAACTGGCTCACATGAATTATCCAAACTGACTGAAATAGTTTCCTTTGGGAAGATACTGAAAGATGTAACACTGAATGCAAAGCTAAATGTATTGGCAATCCATTGTGTTGTATTCCATCACTGTCTACCTTTAAAAGGAAGGTGGGAAGAAAGAGGGTGAAGCTCTAAAAGTGCAGCATCTTCCTGTTTCATTTTTAAAAGTAACCACAAGATATGTTGAAGCATGAAGGTTGCTATAAAACCTTAATTGTTCCAATTTGAATTAGTTGTGCAGTATTATGATCCACACTTCTGCTCTTAAAGTTTGTGAGTGTTCATTTTAAAAATAGGTTACTAAAAAAAAAAAAAATAATGGTTCGTGGGGAGGAAAACATTATGTGGGGGAACTCAAATGGAACTTACCAGCTCAGGAAGCTCATAGTTTGCTTTATATTTGAGCATTATTAAGCAAGTTTGATCTGTCTGCATGTTTCAAGCAGACTGTTAATGTAATGAATGTATGATACTTCAAATGAGGAAATGTCTTTTCTTAGTACAGTAAGCTTCCTGGCCCAGAATTTTGAAAAATTGCAATTTGTGTTGAGGCAGGTCTCTTCCCTCCTCCCCCAGTCTACTGATTCATCTTGTTAATTGTTGAGCTAGAATGCTAAATTCTCTTTTATGTGTGGCTATGAAGTTGTCTTAGTCTAGTAATCAATTTTATAATGCAGACTAAATTTATATTTTTGAAATGCTGTGTTCCTCATCCAATGACTTTCTCCTAAAATACTTGAACTAGAAAAAGAATGCTTTTCCATCCACCCACCCTCTGCCAGTTAAATGTCAAATAGCAGCCAGGAAATGATAAGAGAGTGTTTCGTGGAGGGAACAAAAAAACCTGGTGTTCAGTCATTTGACTTGCATGTGTTATAAGAATATTCAATAGTGATTGATATATTAGTTTAAATTGAAGTAATTTCTTGTTTTCTATTTGTTCATGATAGTCTTCATTTTGGTTTATATTTTAGGAAAATATTTGGGCTTTTTGAAAGTGTTCTTGGTTTGTTTTTTTTGGTTTTTTTTTTTTTTTTTCTTTCTTTCTTTTTAGGGTGTATTAGGTATGAGTACTGTGTTGATGTGAATGTGCCTAAACTGACCATGTTCCTTTGATAAAATCAGTTTTCTTATTTCTGTCTTGTTCATGTAAGTCCTTATAATGAGAATTAATTTTCTACTAAATTTGGCTATGCATAAGGCTTTTTAAAGAGGTGCGTATAATATGTGCTTGTGCTGTTTTCAGTTCTTAATATAGGGGTATGATAACAGAAAATGTATTTGCCAACAATTTTTTTTTTCAGTTCCTTTGTGTTTTGAAAATTTTGCAGTTATAGTCTGAAGTTTCTTTCCTATATGGGTCCTGTCTTTCATGAGTTTTCTAAAGTGAGTAACAAAAATGTTACCCATCTGTTCACTTTGTTGCTTTGATTTACCAAAAAAAAAAAACCAATGGAGTTTGGGACTTTTTTTTTCCTTTTTCTTTTTAGTTCATTAGGGTAATCTGTTACAGAGCCATAGTGACAGACTGAAAATAGGTTTGATTTGGGAATCACTTTTTTTACAAATCAATTTCTCATAAGAATACAAACTCTAATTTTACTATATGAGAGATGAGGAATGACAAAAGTGTTCTTTTAAAACAGTAATTCAGGGTTAAGTGGTTTGTTCCAGCACACACCTGTTGTTATTGGTGTACCTGCTTCCTTTATACTGAATTTTTTGATTTTCTGGGATAGCTAGGAAGGAAGCCTGTTGTACTAGTAACACCGTACTTCTGACAAAGTTGTCACTGGAAATATAAGTGTGTATACCTGAAATTAGGTATTTTTCCTCTTTTTTTTTTTTTTTTTTTTTAAATTTGGGGGATTTTTTTTGCTAGTGCTTAAACCTCTGTTGGGTTTGGGGAGAGGGTCTGCACAATGTGGCTCTAGATATTACGCAGGAGTGGTAGGCAATTGTAGTTGGCAGTTCTTGTTTAGGGATAAGTGTAGACAGGACCATTATGGCCTAATGGACAATTTTTTAAGGTCTTCAAACATTTACTTGGTAAATGGGTAGCAGGAAAACTCTATGGGATACCAGGGGACAGCCTGTGTTGGTTCTGGCTGAAGGAATCCAAACTTTCATCTTCACTTCAATTGAGTTTGGTATTAGGGATGTAGAATATTTGGCAGATATTTTATAAAACTTTTTTTAGATTAAGAAGTGGAGGCATTTGTGCTTGAAGTGAAACTGGTAAAGGGGTGGAAGTGATTGTAGTTTTTACTTAGCAGCTGCTTTAAAGCATTTATCCTTGACTGTAGTAACATCGATTCACATCTGTGTCCTCAGAGTGCAAGCTAAAAAAACTGCAGAATGTCATTTAAGCTTCAATTTATTGAAAAGCAATAGAAATGTATCCACTTGCCAAAGAGAGGAGATTAGTTCCTAAAATTAATGGGTTTTAAGCTCTGACAAATCACTTTGGAATTTCCTCTACTGTAAGGTTAGGATTCTTGATTCCCATGCAACATCTAAGCATCTAGTTTAGATGTAACCTATAAGAATTTAGAAGGTCATTTGCTTTCTCGCTTGAGACTTAGCGGTGCTTGCGGAAATGTTTTTTCTTTTTGTCAGCCCTGGTCGTTTTGTGGGTTTTCATTTCTTCTAGTTTCTTCTTCCAACAATCGAAGTGATGAACTCCAGCTCTGCTTTCTGCTGCTGTGATTGTTTGCATTTCCAGGCACATGGAAATAACATTCCTGTCTGTCATACTCTAGCAAAGAACGCAATGTATAAGTAAAGCTGTTACATTGCGATCTCCTACTGGGTAAGTGAAAGAGCAAAAAACCCTCTGATTCGGAGCAGCTTAGATTAGTCGATGATGTGGGATTTGAAATGTCACTATTTTAATAGAAAGTAACTGTATGAGCTCCTGAGGATAAAAGAGAACATTGAGAATGAGACACTGAAATACATGTCCCAAAGACTGTTTTAATTTTTTCCAATGTAGTTTCAAGTTACTTATAACTGCAGACATTTCCATAGACAAATATATATTCAAATATGTAGTTAAAACAAAAGTCTTCAGTTTATTTAGTCGTTTGGTTTTCTTAAAAAAAGTCTCATAGATGAACGTTAAGCTTGCTGACTACTTGATGTCCTGACAATTTTTCAAATACATTGAGCAGAGTCAAGACTGTATCACATGCAGCAAATCATATATGGCAACAAGAATGGTGGATTTGATTTCAACATCCCTTTGATAATGAAAAGAAATAAAATCGTTGCTTTTTTCCTCAGAGGCTAGTTGTACATGGAAAACCCTTTACAAAATTCTTGAAAATACTTTTTTCAGCTGGAATAATATAGTTGCAAATTAACTGCTATTTGTGCATTATCTCTGAAAATAACTGTGGCATTTTACTCGGGAGGTTTTAATTTAATTTTAACTGTCATCACTGCATTCTTCTAAACTCAAGTGATGTCTTTTGCAAGAAAGCGATTACATGTGATTAAGAGCTGTGTACAGATCCTACTGCTGAAAATATCTGTTAGCTGTGCTGGGCTGGAATTCAGGCCTAAAACAGCACAATCAACAGTAAAAGCCATAAAAAATTCTATTGCCAATTAGTGCACTCAATGAAGTTCGCTGTAGCAAACTGAAATGTAGATTCATCCTACTGAACTTGGACACCTCATTTCAGAGATGTCTCTTTCTGCCATCTGTCAGTGGGAAGGGATGAGCTGAATTTTTTGCAAGAGGTCCCTTTTCTCTGTATAATAAGAACCTAGAGTAATGAGGTCGCAACTTCACTGCTACTTTTTACGTGCCTGAATTTAGCAAGGAATAATGTGGGCCACAGCTGTTAGATTTTAATTAATACGTGTAGTAAATATTCTGTTGTAGAACTTCTAAAAAAATATTAGCACTGTGCAGCAGCATCTGTTGTAAAATCTGCTGAGAGTTTAGGAGGTAACAGTGACTTGACTGCATCTGTTACTCCTTGCATGTGCACAAACAGTAACCTCTCCTTCAAGAGAAGAGCAGGCTAAGGAAGGTTCTGCCTAGAAGCAATCAAATAAACTGGCATAGTTACTTTGGCATTGCCATGGGCAAGATTTCTTGAAGCTAGATTTTAGGGAACTGATCAACTAGGTGGTTGATTATTTGCAGTTGTCTTCAATTGACAGAAACTTCTTTCCACTCATCGAATTAATATTCAGTTTATTTCTAGGCACAAGGTGTTTGGTTTCCACCTAGAAGTAGAATCTGCTTAACCCAAATTTAGACATATAAGTCCAAATCCTCTTGAGATTTTCTTTATGATCAATACAGGCATCTCCAGAGGACTTTATCTGACCATAGGAGAGATGTTTCAAGAAGTCAGATGCCTCTCCGGAGGCCCTTATTTCTCTCTATTAATGATACAGCAGGTATAGAGTGACTAGATAATACCTGGACATGTATAAGACAGAATTTTGAAAATCAGAGAATAATTCGTCAATTGCAGTTGCCTACTGTTCACCAATATGGGAATCTTCAAAATGGAAACCTTTGAAATTGCTGTGAAGCCATATATAGGTAAAAAAGGTTGCTGAGATGTAAAAAGAGTCTTCCTGTTGTTGTAAACTGCAACCAGGATCTAGTAGGTCTGAGCTGATTATCTCTGTTCCAGCTATACTGTGCAGATATCCGAAGTGGGACACTAGGTGTGAATTAAAAATGCAAAAATGGTGAGCTTAAGTATCAGTTATAAGCAACTCATTCTTTAGAGAGTCTATTGTGTTCTTAATGTTATGATTCAATTGTAGGCAGTATGTTTATAAAGTGACTTAATACTGCTGTCATTGATTAAAGTAGTATTGATTTATGACGGTTATTTTTACTGCTAAATTGGGAAGTGGAAGAATATAGACTCTAATGGTTGCGTTTGGGGTAAAAATATTCGGGAGATCCCTGAATGCTTTGGTTGTCTTCAACATTGATGATAATCAGGAATGAGAGAAGAGGTGACAGCTCTGTGCTGCTTTTATAAAAGGAAGAATGTATCCAGCTCTTCTTTCTTCACTCTTGCTACCTCTCCACCCTGTCTGTCAGACACCCAACGCTGGAACGTTCCTCCTCTGTGTCCAAGAAGATACCGAATCTTGATCACTCAGCTACTTGCTACCCATCATGTGTTTGAAAGGCAGTAGCTGCCTTTTTTACAAGGACTGGTTTCAGTTGTGGGTAAACATCTTCATGCAAGCACTTGCTGAGCGTAAGCAGTGATTGTGGGTATAGAAACAAGTTTTTGTGGTTCAGGTGAGCAACTATGGATACTTGATTGGGCATGCTACCTGGAAGTAAATTGATGGTATTATTGAAAATCTTTGGTATAAGCTCATGACGGTAGTTTTTCTTCACTATACTTTCTGCTGAAGGGCTGGTGTTGTAACTGCTTATGTAGAAACTACAGTATATTTTACAAAAAATATAGGAACTCTTCTCTTTATTTGCGTATGTTTGAGAGTTTACATTAAAAGCAGAGAAATTAAAATGGAGTATCATTTAAGATCTACATTGTCAAACATTAAACTGCCCAAACATCAGGGGAAGGCAGATTCTTTAGTTTCTAGTATTGTTTTAAAAATAGCCGAGCTTAGAAATAGGGCTTATGTTTTTTAGAGTTTATGATAGCTTTCTTTCCCTATTTTTTAGAAAGGAAAAACTCTTTAACAGAGACTGGAGAATGTTTTGATGCAGAGCGGTGTAAGATGACTGTTTTGAAAGACGGTATCAGTGATGGTTCACAGTCATAACATAAGAGAAAGTGTCTGTGTCTGCAGGAAGCTGGAATCTCAGGGGATGTTTCCTGGAACCAGGGCCTGCAGGAATTATGGCAGGGTGAAGTGGAGCATTGCAAGCTGACAAATGGGCTTTTTGTTTCTATTTAGTCATTTGTATTTTTGTATTTACTATTGATATCTTAAAAGATGTCATCTTTTTAGAACATGGTCACTAATTTAACAAACAAAAAAAGTCAAATGTTGGTTTTAAAGTCCAAATTTCCTACTTATAGCAGTATTTTTTTTTTTCCCCTTGCCTTTGTTGATTTGTAAAGACTTACACAGAAGGACAAGTGACTGAACAAATGTTGCTGTTTACACAAGTCAAAGGATAAACAGGACTGTCAAATATCTGGGCATGTTTTAACTAAAATATTGCAACATGTATTAGTGTGTTAGAGAAAAGGTCCTGCATGCCCTTTTACTCATTTGCTTCAATTCCGCTTGTGGGGCTTCATCTTCCTTTTTTCTAAGTGTAGACTTGATTATGTTGCAAACTCGGAGGTGTGTGCCAGGCAGTGTTCATCTGTTTGTGGATGATGATGATGATAAATCTTGTAGTGTGTGAACGGTGTGTTTTGGTATTGAATTCACTTTCTGATGAAAATTATTGTACAGTTGTAGAGAAACATCGCAAGCACACTCCTGCTTGTCCGGTGTGTAGTCCAGAACAGCAACTTCTGCAACTGTGAAATTCTGTTTATTTCAATTTTTTACTATTTTTAAGGAAAATTGACTTAATTGGTGTCAATTTTTAGTCTCAATGCTGGGCTGTCAGTCTATTTTTAATGTTGTATTTGTCTTAGGCGCTGTATCCACATCCCAGGGCAAAACTGTACGTGTTGTGTCCCCCTGCTGAAGGATTGTTCTTTTGATGCTACTGAATTCATAGGAGTTTGGCATCTGACTTTACTTGGACGAGGATTTTACCCACTTTTCTAATTTCAGAATAAAAGAAAAGAAAAAAAACCCTCTGCATTTATATATGAAAACCTACTGCTTCTGAGCTTCCCACAATATTTTTCTGTTGATGACTGTGTGGCTGACAAAGTCTTGCAGGGGATCTGCAACTTGCTGGCTGTTATACTGTACAGATGCCATATGTGTCAATCCAGTAGCATAAGCTGGCATGTTTTCCTCAGAGGATGCGGTTTGAGTAGTATCCTTTCCTTCTGCGGGTTTGATTTAAGTACACTTACTCTGCTTTTTCTAAAATAACTACTTGGCTAAGAGGTGCTAAGCTCAGTCATGGGACAGATATTCCAGCTGAAAGATAGGCCATTGAAACAGATCCACAATTTGGATGTATACAGGAATTGGAAGCTGTGGGTGCAGATTGAAAACGTGCTTGTTAAACCTTTTCAATATATAATGAAAATACCATTTCTACTTCAAAACCAAGTGGTATTAGTGGGTGAGGATTTTTGTGTTGAACATTATCTTCTGTCATGTGATGAAGTGGTTTGGTTGTTTGTTTTTTTTTTCCTCTAAAGTATCTTTTCTTGCTAATGCATAGAGCCGAAATAGTAAGACTGAGGCAGTCTGGCTTTTGGTTCCACCTTGTAACTCAAACATATGATGTGGCATACCTAAGTTTAGAAACTTGCTTTAGCAGGGAGTGCTTTGGTGTCTTTCCTTAGCAACCCAGCCTACCAAAACCACACCAGAGCTGCCCTTCCTGGTCTGTGCTGAGGAATGGTAGCAAACTCTGTGGTTTTAAGGTGGAGTTTATAAACAGAAATAGGATAACGATGCCTGCAATTGCAGAGGATTGGAACTCCGTGGTCAATGTTTTACAGTTATGTATTTCATTGGTCTCTTATTTTCAGCATGATCCTGCATGAGGGTAAAGGCTGCCCTAAAAATCTAGAGCATCAGTTTTGCCTCAAGTAAACTTATCTGATGTAAGGGATTTATTAAAATGGAGTTAATATTTTTTTTGTTGTTGTTTTTTGGGGGGGATAGAAGGGGTGAAGGAGGATGACAACAGCTGCTAAGAGTTACAGCCAGCCTTTGCAGAAACTGAGAGAATATTCAGGGAAGGATGACTCCATAGTACTGCTTCGTTTTTTCTTTTTCCTTAGACATCTCTTCTGGTTGCTGTGTTAGCTGGACCTTTGATCTCTAGCGCAGAAGTTCCTGTGTTATGAGTTGCCAAGGAAATGTGTGACATATTTTGAGTATCTTTTTCTAACAAACAACACCATACTGTATTCTGTGCTGAAATACGGTCTATTGGGAAGTCAAAGCTGTTTTAGAGAGGGTAGAGAACAAATGTTATGAATCTTAGAAATTTTAGTATGCACCTGATAATTAGAAATACTAAGCTTTTTATAATAACTGGTATAAGAGTCTGGTTAAATGCTTGAATGGAAGAACCAGAAAGAGTTAGACATGTAAGCTGTTTGTCATCTGATACCCGGTGCTATCAGGTGTTAACTAGGGCTTTCCTCCCCACCATTTGTTATCACTGCGTTAACTGAGACCCGAACTAAACTTTACCACTCCTTTTTTTTTTTTTTTCTTCACATTTTTAGAAGGTTGTGTTTTCTGTTACTTTCTCAGCAGAGTTTTATAGTTTTGGCGAGAGTTTATCACTGACTATTTACAGGTTCAGCAAAACTGCCAGGAAATTTCTAGTGTTTCAGCTAAAAATGATACAGGGGGATTTTAAAATGCCTGTTATACCTTGAATGATTTCTGATTACGTTTAAAAAATGTTTTGATACTAAGAATAAACTCTGGCTGAATAGTACTGGAGTGCAGTAAATAGAAGTTACGCACTTTTGCTGATGTTAGGAGTCAGATTCAGTCAAAACAGGAGTGTGTGTATGTTTTCTTTTAGTGTAAGAACTAAATAATAAGCACATAAGAGCTAAATAATAAGCATATTCTACAGACTTGTTTGACTTCTTAGGATGTAGGTTAACCCAGCTTGAATTTGCATGCTCTGATACTGAATACCACAAAAAAAATCAAGTTCTCCCTTCTGTGGTTTTTTTTTTTTTTGTATTTTCAAACACAGATTTGCAATTTGCTCACCCCCAAACCAATAAAAAGTAAATGAATGATGTCTGTCTTGTTGGAGTTCACATAGATTTGTTTCAAATGTATTGTGAGTTATAGGTTACATTTAAAAAGAAAAAAAAAAAAAAAGAAAAAGGTTAACCTATAAAATTTGGGGTTCAGTAGATGGAGATGCTTCATGCT
The DNA here is from genome assembly GCF_965231255.1 of Vanellus vanellus. Lineage (NCBI taxonomy): Eukaryota > Metazoa > Chordata > Aves > Charadriiformes > Charadriidae > Vanellus > Vanellus vanellus. The sequence continues at coordinate 11,746,177 of NC_138906.1, read as the reverse complement.
AAAATATGCACATTGAGTCATAGGAGATCATTTTACTCTTCAGTAATTAGCTGCTGGTAAGCCAGTTAGAGACAGGAAAGGACAGTTAGTCTGCCTGAGAAAGAGGACAGGCAGTCCTGCAGAAGTTGGTCAGTACTTCTTAAACACTTACCCTTCTTGAAAATTGATGTCCATTTTAGCCTACACAGACCACCTGCACGGTTCCCTTAGAGAGTTTAGCTATGTAATCTAGCAAGTGTTAACAGGAATAAGATCTCCCTGGTGAAGGAACCTTAGTCTTAGTGAATCAGAGCTCCTGACTACAGGGGTTAGTAAAGCGGGTAGCATGGGTCAGTGGAGTGAAAGGACAAGAAACCTTCAATGTTTCAGTCTAGACAGCAACAGCAAGGATGGCTGACAGTTTGGTGCAGAGCCCAGCACTTCTTTTCAGAGCCGTAGACAGTTCAAAGGATAGTAAGTTGTGCTGTGGCGCTGATTGTATAAGCTATTTTGAAAGGTGATATTTAGCAATTCAGAGAGGAAAATTGTTCTTCTGTTGACCATCAAGAGAGCTAGATGCTCCGGCATGCAGTGGGGTAGGAACATGCCTGGATTCTCAAGGGAACTGAAAAGGAATTTCTTACACAGGCTTAAAAATACAAGGGATGTCATCTTTTTGAAATGTGACAAATTGGAAATAAGGTGCTAATGCCTTTATGCAATTTTTTAAGACCTGAAAGCTCAAATTTCAAGTTATTAAGACTTTATTTGGGAAAGGAGGAGAAGGAATGAAATTATTTTTGAGAATAAAAGGGTAAAATTGATAATATGTGAAACAGTACTATTATGCAAGATTTTTCAAGTGCTAAAATTCAGTGTGTCCTTGCAGCTATGGTTCATGCTACACCTTTCAGCAGTTTAAACGTTTAAATCTGTGTCTCTGCTTTCAGTAATGATCGCAATGTTTGTGGGAATCTGGAGATGTACTAATGTGGGCTATCACAAAATGTTATTTTGTAAACATTGGTTGCACTAGGTCTCTGTAACTTGGTGTGACAGCAAGACTTTAATAGTATAAATCCAGTTCTTGATATTTTGCTTGTGTAGAGTATTATTATGCTATTCAGTTTTTTATTTTATTTTTTTTTAACTCTGCTTGTCCTGGCCTTTCATTGGACATTAGTATTGAAAATGTAGTTTATTGCTGTGAATGCCCACTGCAGGTGAGATTGGAAAAGGGCATCCTGCTGTCCTAAGAGTTGATAATGATTTCTGACCTTCTGAATAAGGAAGTAGTGTAGCTAACAGCACTATTGTAATTTTGGTAATAAGCGATGAAAATGTTAAACCTAAGTTCTTCTGTTGCCTCACTTTAAGAAGTGCTCGTATCACTTCTGTTCCAGCTGACAATTTAGAAGAATGGTAAACGGTTAGATGAAGAATGCCTTGAAATGTTTATGTTGGGAGTCTTCCACTCCCTGTAAGCTTGAAGATTCCTATCTTTCAGTGAGTCTTTATTCTTGATGGGTTCTGAATGGTGAATGTGAACTTCAGCGGTATAATCAAAGGGCTGGCTTTTTGCAGGTCTGCCAGGCAGCAGACACCAGTCAGATGTCAGGAAAATGTGTATATAGGTGACTTGTTAGGTCTCGGTGGACCTGCATGCTGAACATAATGATGGTTTTAGTCCTTGCATTGCTGGTACATCCAGTGATTTAATGAGTGCTTTTAAATATAAATCCCTTGATATGAAATATAAAGGATTTTTTACTATTAAGTTAAAGAGATTTTTTAAATTAAAATGAAAAGCCTAGCCATCAAATTGTGAGAAGCATAACTTCATTCCCTCGGTCTATGCATTTATCATGATAATTTTTTTTTCTTGTAGAGAAAGATTAATTATATTTTTTGGCAAAATTAAGTTTTAAAGACTCTCTTTCTTGTTTGCAGTAACTTCTTTTGAGTCTTAGGAACATTCCCTGTCAAATTTGACGTATTGTGCCACGCTGCTGAAGTTACTTGTTGGAAATCTCCCACCCTGGGAAGCTGAGATCTTGTTTTAGACATGGTCCAGAAACCTTAATTAAATTCTAGAGGAAAAATACTAACTAGGTGTGAAAAATACGTATGTTCCTGTGTCAGAATATCATCTTATGTCAGAGGTTCTGCATGTGCATCCTTCAGAAAGTGGAAACCATTAAGGTTCCTGCAACTTCTACTTTTTTTTTTTCTTTTTTTTCCCCCAATCCTGTCCCAGTGCAAACTGATCACTGAAAATTTAGTCCTTTTCCAGCTGGAAGGTAAAAAAGAAGTGTGAACACAATTTAGGCAAAATTACAAGATCTTCTTAAACTGCAGTGAGAATAAAGCAGTTTGGTTACAGAGTTGACAATCTCTGTATTGAAGCCTGAGTTGTGATATATAGTGCTAGTATGTTGGTACTTGAAGATAATTCTGAAAGATGAATCTTAGGTAGAGGACTGAAGGCTTAAAGGTTTCTGTTTAGAGAGAGGTAACAGCCAAACAAAGGAAAGCTGCGTGATTCACTCTAGCAGACCTAGTAGGCTCTGTTTAGGGTAGATTCTGCATCCAGATATGACAGAAACCCATGTCAGTGTATTTCCAGATGTGTAGAAGGAAGTGGTAAAGCAAGGGATTTTTGTTGTGTGTGGTGTTCTTCAGGTTTATACCATGATGTTCTTCAGATTACGCCACGATGCTTGTAGAAGTTAAATGGTGCTCAATTTTTAGTTTCTAGGCTGAACAGCTTTCCTCGAGTTGGGGTTGCAAAAGCTGAGTGTCAGGCTAGAAGTAGGATTTCCCAGGTCCCTTACTAACAGACTACTATTCTGTCATTCCTCTAGAGCAGCTGCTTGTAATGCCTGTTCCAGAGGATTTTGTTATGGCAAATTGCTGCTAAGTGGGAGGTTTTCTGGGTGACTTTGTATTGCAGCATGCTTGCTCCATCTGCAAAAATAGCAGCACTTAGGCAAATTTTATCTAGTTTTTGTAATGGTGAGTCAAACTGCTGAACAGTAATGCAGTTTTTGACAAGCCTCACTGCTAGTATGAGTGAAGCGTATTTAATAGATGTTGAAGTGACAGATATGCATGGAGAAAATGAAACTTGTGCTTTGTAATGTCTCGGCCTCCTTCAGTTCTGAATTGCATGACTGGCTTCTGGGCTGCTGTTTCAGTTTATCAGAGCTCTGGAACCTCTTAGGCAGGACTTTTCTCTTGCAAATACATCATTATTTTGCATTGCCAAAGACATTGTTTGCCATAGAAGTTCAGGGCAATGTCCAGGTGAGAATATTCTGGTGGTATTGTGGGGCTGCAGAGGGATGGATTCTGAATCCACAGCTGCCACAACTTCAAGTTGATCAGATTTTTGCTAGGCAGCTAGCAAAAACTGGAGGCTTGTTAATTTTCTACATGCTCTTCCAGTGAATGCTGTAATGGTAATGGGAGGAAAAACAGACGGACAACTTTTTCAATTACAGTCATATATGTATTTTATATATAATATATTTTTTAAATCTAAGCAAACTAGCATCTTTATATTATTTACATGAGAAACGTAGGTACATTTATGGTCATTGGTAAAAATTAAACGAGCATTAAATATTTTGAATTTAATTTTATGTTTCAATTCTAGCACAGCAGAAAGGTTGGATGTGAGATCCCTCTGTGTAGTTTGGACTTCAGTTAAGTTGAACAGTGTGTTTATGTGTAGCGGTGACTTTTCTTACAGTGTTGCTACCATTTGCAGCATTTTATGAAGTCCTGTTTCATGCTAGTTTAGCCTAACTTTACAAAAACCAGCCTATGTGCTGCTGCTAGTCATTTTCCTTGTCTCCCAGGCATTTTATCTACAAATGTATGTTAGGAAATATGTCCTTCAGGGCATACCAGGATCCTGTGTATGTGAGCTGCTGTTTATTCCGGGTTTAAACTGGTCAGTAAATTAGGGCTTTCTTTAGACGTTAACAAGGGGAGAGGAACAGAAGTAACAGAAGGCTGCAATGAAATAAAACTTTCTAGACCACGTAAAGAATCCAAGTTTTATTACTTGAGGTATATTAATTTTATTATAGTGACTTTCCTGTGTTAGTACTGAAACCCGGAGGTGTTGAAAAGCTGTTTGTTTCAGAGTTTCCACAAGCGCCAACTTGTTTTGTGTTTAATTGCCGTGCTGTTGAAAGAATTATTTTTCACCTTGACGCTCGTGCTGAGTCTGAAGCAGATAGCTTGTGAGGCAGGGGAGAATACAGGAGAGATCACACTGGAAACCTTGTGCTGAATAGCTGTCTGTAATTTGTTGTGGCAGTTCTTAGGACTTGCTGAACTGATAGTGGCAGTTCACGTGGGATGACTGTGTTTGTGCTGGTGGAATGCTTTAGGGACACTTGGTGGGACACCAAGTATGTGTTTCCACTACCACTCTGGTCTCATAGGTGCAAATCTGACTTAAAGGGCATGTAATTCCTTCTTTTTAAAAAGGTTTATTTTGTTTTCCGCTGTGTTGTCCAAGCACTTAAATGGCTTACGTTCAAGTGTATAAATAAGTACAATCCTTAACCTTGCTTGGCATTACAACTGTTTCTTCCATTTAGATATGTTTCCACTTTTTTCAATGTTTCCATTTCACTTGCAGGTTTTGTAGTGATCAGAGAGCCATGGCAACAACTCGAGGGCCCTTCCTCACCTCCTTTATCTCCGTAACTTTCTTACTCTGTATGTGTGTATGGGTGTGGTTTTTGTTTTGTTGGGTTTTTTTCTTCCTCTTAATTTTCTGGTGTTTGATTTTATTTTACTGTTGTTATTGGCTTTTTTTTTTTTTTTGGTTTATGGGCAATTACAATCAAAACCTGTACTGCTTATTTTATACAGGTTTGATTTTAGGTTAGTCGTACTGATTTACATAGGTCCTTCTAACTACCATTTTGTGAAGTACCCTTTGGACTTTGATAGTTATTGTATTTGACAAAACTGATTTTCTGTATTCAGCCTGCTTCCAGATCTTTCTGTTGAAAGATATTAGATACGCAGCACACCCCTAATGATTCTTAGTGAAACTGTTTCGAGAGTCCTTGCTTAATTCCCATACTGAAAACATACAGCATTTGTAATACTGAATAGGAATTTTGCTGGGCAAAGGCAAACCATTTTAATATATGTAAGACAGCAAACAAAAAATCCATGCCAAAGCATGCTAAACAGAATCAGATTACCAAAAATAATGGAAATATGTAGTTGTTTGTTAATTTAGTAGCAAATACCTGTGGTTAATTGCAGCATTTTTGAGGAAGCCTAATTATTAACAATTTAACCTTCTCTTTCAGGAAGACTGAATCCTGCAGTTCTGCAATAGTAAATATTTAGTGCGTTTTTCCTTGTAATTCAGAAGATCTGAGAGCTACAGTATTTCTGGGGTTGTAGAAGTTAGGAAAATTGCTAGGATAACCCTGGAGGTGGGTTATTGGAATAATAGGAGACAGTCTGGGGTCTCTGCTTTCCCTTCCAGCCCCCTCCCCCCCTTTCTTTACCTCCTGTTAGAGAGGAGCGGCTCTCCCCCTTCGCTGTGTTTGGGGCTAAACCTCTTCAGGTTGTCTTGAGTAGCTGAAGGCTCTGCATCGGTTCCTTTCGGGAAGGAACAAATACTTCACCTACTGCTGCTCCTTGTTTCTGCAGAGAAAGGGGGGGTTGCTGGCTGGAATACGTGGGATTAAGCCGTTAGCCCTGCTCAGCTCTTTACCTCACACGTCCTTAGGCCAGACTGCTTTACCGACTGGAAACACTGGAGCAGAGAGCTGTTAAATTGAGCTTGAATATCACTGTATGACACTCTTCTTTCTCTTCACGCTGGGATTCTTCTGAATTCTTTCACTAAATTTCTCCGGTCTTTTTGAGTTACAAGTGCAGTAATTTAGGCAAATTAACCTGGCAGTTATAAATCAAAGGATAATTTAATTTCAGTGTGTTTCTTTTTTGCCACACCACCTGGCTTTAGGCCTAGTTAAATAACTGCTTATGCCGTGTGTTCAGAAAGTGATTGAGAGCAGCAAGTTGGGCTTCTGTTCTGAATTTCCTTTTGTGGGATGCTTTCCCTCTCCACTGATGATGCATGAAGAGACTATGAAGACTAATTGCAATAACCTTTTATACTTTTATGTTTAAGACAAATGTGCTTTTGATAGAGAGAGGAGGATTTTTGTATGTAACACTAGCTTTCCAAAGTAAGCAGAAGGGATCGATATCTAATATGAGAGATATTTGTGAAATAACTGGTAAACTGTTCAAGAATGCTTAGTTACGTTGTAACTATATGAAGAAACTTGCTTATGTTGTGTGGCCTTATAATTAATCAAAGAGTTACTGGTACAGTTTCTTTAAGATTTTCATCTGGAGCAACAAGTAATTAAACAGTGCAAATGGAAGAAACTAGACATAAACTAAGTAATGCTGACTCAAACAAGTATCTATTAAACATAGCTCTTACAACATTATTTTTAATGTAGTCTAAAATTGAATTTTGCCTTTAAATCCTTGAGGTGAAATAGAAGGGGGGAAAAAGCCAATATACAGTGGTGTGGGGACTTTTAGTTGTGTTTTTGGTTTGTTGGTGTTTTTTGAATCTAAACTGCTTTTATTTCTTCCTTTTCTTCCTTTGCTGTAATTCACAATTCATGACAAAGTGATTAGTTTGTAGCAAAAAGCTTTCACTTTATGGAATACTCTGGTCAATAGCAGTAGTCTTGTACTTTCAATGTAGGTGCCATTTTTGTTGTTTCAGTTCATGTAATTAATACTTAGGAAGTTAAATGCAACAAGAGTTGGTTGATAAATAGCTTTAAGGATGGAGAAGGCTGCAAAGATAATCTCAAAAAGAAGTTTTTTACGGTGAGGGAATCGGTGAACAACAACTACTGTGCAATTTATATTTTAAAGTAGATTATTAATACCTGTAACTTTTGCTGAGAGCAGTTCACCATTACTTCCAGAAGGGTGCTGTAACTTCTTGCTTTCTGATTTTCTTGTGAATGCTTGCTTTTAGTGACACCTTATGTAGGTATGTGAAACCTCCCTTATGTGAATGAAGAATTATATCTAAGGCAGCAATATTATTAATACTTGCTCTTTGAAACTCATTTGATACCATTTGCTGATTCTTGTTTGACACTTCAGTATTTCCCATTAGCCCTTAATCCATGGGGTTTGAGTTTAATGGTTATTATTCTTTGTCTAGCCTTTTTTCCTTAGAAAGATGCAGATGATCATCTGGGCAGAAAACTGAGTTAATTTAGCCAATATGAAGAGTGTATATACAGTTTGTATAATAAAATAATTGTGGTTAAGAAATGTTTCTGGTGTTATTACGGAAATAGGAGCTTGTTAGTGGTTTTCTTTTGTCCCTGTTTTGTTTTATTATCTTCCAGGACAGAACAAGGAACTGCATTCCTTGGGCTCTCTCTGGTATTTTATTGATCATTAAAAGAAATAAATAATGTGTTCTGAATTGAGTTTTTGATAGCACAGGATGTGAGCACATCAGCAATAGGAAGTAAACATGAGAGCTGCTTAGAGCTGAGCACAAGCAGTTTTTTGAGAAAGCTAAATCATGTATTTTTAATGTACAGAAACACTTCCAAGTATATTGCAATATAACTTTTAATGTTAGAACGTTGCTGCAACATGTAATATTATGCTGGTTTTAGTGTTGATCGTGGTCGTTAGGGTATTTCTTGGAACAAGTCTCTCTAGTTATACTTTCCTTTGAATAATAAATAACTATGCCAAAGTGGTTGAAATGAGACAGTACTTATCAAACCTGTATGAGCAATTTAATGACGGAAACCAAGTGAAATATGCTTTTAGTCTTTGCTGAAATCTTGACTTCTGTCTCCTTCTGTCATGCTTGTCTAGTAGATTTTATACGGGAGTTAACAGATTTTGCACATCAGTTAGTCTGATTCCTGCTTCTGTTTCTGGCCATAAAATGTTTGTGCAGTTGCCTTGATGCTCTTGTGTCAGTCCTGACTGATCCAGAATACCAACTTCCATCCCTCAGGCTTTCCCCATTTTTTTTTTCACAGGATTGTGCTTGATATCAAAAACACTTAAAGTAAAATATAATGTTGCCAGTAATATTGCAGTCTCATATAGCAGGCTAAAAATGTATGGAATTAGGAGATTGATAAATGTTTATGCCTTGTTTTGAGCCTCACTGGTTGTGGACCATGTAAAGATTATATAAGGCTCAACTTCTGATTCAAGGTTGGCTGGAATCAAAATTTCAGAGTCTTGAAGAGGGAAGATTGTATTCTCTTCTTTCTGGTTTTAATGTCAGAATAGATGCTGAATACAAATAAATTATGTTAAAAATGGAGTGAGTAGAAGAGCAAGAATGGAAAAGGGATGAGAAACAGGAAGGGAAGATGGAATTCATTCTATTATTTGTTGCCTATTGTTGCCTACATGTGCAACTGCAAAAGTAAACTAGGCTTATATAATTAAGGAATTGACCTAGTGCTACCTCAAATAACAGTAGGAGCGTGATAGGTGTGGCGCACTAACAGGCAAGTATTTATTAAATCTGTGGAAAAATTAAGAACCATATCTTGTTAAGCAAGTTCTTAATAAAGACTACGCAGTAATAAACTAGCATGTATGGCTAGATATTAGGGTATGTGGCCTCTTGTTTGTTTCCCAACATGTCTCGAGTGATTCTGCATAATTCAGGACTGAATGTGAAGGGTGCCTGATGGGTGCCAGAGAGATGCTACCTGTTTTATTCCATTCAGCTGGATTGAATATCGGCTATGTGCATTGCGCAGGGAATGTGCCCGATGCCTTGGGGACTTGGTACCCTAAATCTGGGAAGTTGCATCACTCTATAGAGGAAAAGGAATTTCATCTGGGCTGAGATTATATTCAGGACGGGAAGTCTTTCTCAGTTCAGTGTCGCTCTTCTCTGAATGTCAACTGGATACTTGTACAAAAAACTAAAAATGCATTGTGAAAATGGTAACTCTGTTATGTCTTGTATTACTCACAGCAGATAGGTTTACTTTGGGTATTTCCATGAATTTTCTTTTCCTTTCCTCATCTGTGTGTTTAATCTGTTGTTTCTTTTTAATTTATTTTGTTGCTGTTCACGTTCTCCCTTGTATGGAACAGTTCTTGAGTTCCCACCCTGTGAACATCACTAATCGCTCTCCTAAGCAAATCAGAATGACACATTTATGTTGATCCAACATCATGCTTAAGAGAGAATTAATTATTGAGAACTGGATATTTTACATCTTCAGATTCAGAAGGCAAATATTTTAGGAGAAAGGTCAAAATGTTACTTATTAGCATCAGGATTAACATAGTGATTGTTCTTTCTATTCCTTTAAGTTTTTGATCACTGGAAACAACTTGAGAACCCTACAAGACAAAAATTGAGTGTAAGCTCTGTTCAGCTGTAAATTCACGTACATACAGAAACCACATGTCTTATCCAAATGCATAAAAAGTTAAGTATTTTTTGCTTTTAAGAAAGAATAAAAACCCTGCCCAACCCTCTAAATACAGTCTTCTGATGTTCTATCAACCATAATTTTCTAGGAAATTAATTTTAAATACATAAAATATAGTAATGTGGTTCCCAAATTGCTCAATCCATTATTAGTAATTCAGTTTTTTGAAGTCACTAATTAAAATAAATCCTCTTGAATGTTTTTGTTACAGTCAAGCAGACTATTGGTCATTCTTGTGACACTTGTAATGGTTTTCATAGATAAGCGATATACTTGAAAAAAGGTATTTGAAAAAGATGCCAAGAACCTCTCTTTTGACAGTGGAAGGAAGCAGTATTTGAAATTCTTTAAGAATCAGTAACATTGTATGGCTTACCTTAGTTATGGACCTGGGAATATCGAGAGAGACCGAGACTGGAGAAATAACTGACAATATTGATTACGCTGTAGGGGCCAGTCCTCCAGCATAGCTAAAACATGAATGCTTAGATGAAATTAAGGACTTCTCTGAAGGCAACTTGAGTATATTCAAGAATATGATAGTGGTGATTGTTAATGCAATAATTTAATAAAAACTAAACGATGGAATCGTTAACGGGGCTTGCCTTCATATCCAACTTGTTGAAGATACAGTTAAAAAAGTGTGTATTTAACTGACTGTTCACATTTGGGATATATGCATAATAAAAATAACTGGTAGGCACTGCTGTTAAAACCAGTGGTACAATCTGTTATGCTATGAAGAGATTAAGACTTCACAATTTCAGTTAAGTAGAGACATTGCTGCATTGCTTCACGAAAGTCACTATATGTAGGTCACAGTTTTTTAGTGTGTTCAAAGGCTCTTTGTGTTTCAGAAGTGTGATCTGCATTTCATTGTAGAAGCTGTTAGTTTCTAAAGAAAAGTTTAACTCTGCTTCTACTGAGCTGCTTCAGGTTTTCATCTCTTTTTTTTTTTTTTTTTTTTTTTTTTGGTGCATGTCTAAGGTGTAAAGCTACTAACTGTGCTCTTCTGTGTCTGGAAAACTGTGTTTGTTCTTCCAGCGTTTAATTGGTGTTTTCCTGTGTTGTGATGGGTACTTTCCATCCTGTGTATATACCTTCATATTTCTGTCTCTTACTGATTTCTGCAGAAAAGAAATCACTAAAAATGTATTTTGAAGGGCTTTTGGTGGAGCGTAAATCCATTTTTCTGAGCTTCAGCTTCGCTGTTTAAATATTTCTAGCCATGATTTATTGATACTGCAAAAGATCTGGCATGAATGAAAGGAAGTAAAAGTGCAGTCGGGACTCTGGCAGTCGTGTGTGTCACGTAAAAGACCTCTGAAACATAAGAGGTAAATTTGGTTGACACTAGCTGTGTCAGCTATGGTTTTTTGTTTGGTTTTTTTTTTTTTTAGTTCATTTATGGTGTTAAAGCAATCCTTTATTCCAGATGCCAGTATTAAATATATGCTTGGACTTGTCTCCGTGAAGTTCAGAAATTAGTTCATATTTTATCTGATTGAATTCTAATATTCTTGTCAACCATGTTAACTGCTTAATATGTTGTTCACTGTGTACATTGCTCATAGGGAGATCCCTAAGCTTTCCTGTATTATAAATGAATGGATATTATTAACTAAAAAGGGGTTTGTATATTTATTAATTTTTTTTTTGTTTGTTGTTGGTTATTTTTTAGGTCCATTTTCCAGACACAGAGAGGGCAGAATGGCTCAACAAGGTAAGGCTGGTCATTAGCGTCTCTTCCAAATGGGAAGGGGGAGGAGGGAAATCTGTGGTTAAACAAAACAGTGAGACAAGAATCTGAGAACAGAGTAGTTTTAACTTTCTGTGCTCTTCTTACACTTGCAGCTTCTGGTTGTTGATCCAGTTAGTCACAAGGAAGATTAAATCTATTTTCATGATCTTGAAATTGTGAGTTTTGGAGAATGACTTTAGGTGGCATTAAAATAATGACAGCTATAATTGCATGGAAGTCACAGCAGCTGTAGGCACAGACTTTTATGTTTTACTTGTCTGGGATTCTATCCAGTATACTGTAGGTTCCTGACCTACAATCTAAAAACAAATCAGTTTTGCAGTTTTGATTTATATGTGTGATCATCTAAAACATAGAACTATGTAGCTTTGGTTTTCTAAAAATATCTTTCATTCAAAGACCATGAGTTAATTAGAAAATAGTGAGGAAAAAAACAAACAACAAAGAATTTTCAGATACCACAGTAAAATACTGTAATTTTGCATTTACAAACCTGATGTGTATATTTATGAAATACACTTCACCCATTTTTTCTTATTCCTCTCTTTACATGCAAATAAACTTAACCCTCTTCACCCTCCTCCCCAACATTCACCATCAGTCCTGGCTGCATATGCATTTATGGGATAAAAGAAGAAAATTTTTATTATTGTTCTTCTCCTCTTCCATGCTTCAGATTTGTGCAAATGTATAAAACACATGAACTGAGAATTCCAGAAAGCTTTCCTGTATGTAAAAAGGAACCAGTTTTTTTGTCTGAAATGAACTGTATAGAAAACTTGTATGTTTAAAACTTTGTACAAAAGAATATTTTTAGTTATGTGTGAAGTTGTGTTCCATGTAAATTTTTTTTTTCCTTAGACTGTAAAACAGATGTGGCCTTTTATTTGCCAATTTATTGAGAAACTCTTTCGGGAGACCATAGAACCAGCAGTAAGAGGAGCAAACAACCACCTCAGTACCTTCAGTTTTACAAAGATCGATATTGGTCATCAGGTCAGTGTCTGGTGAAGTTTTTCTAAGAGACTCTGTCTTACATACTGTTTTCATGTAACCTGCTTAAATCTACACAAAAATATTTCTTGGTGACACTTGGTGGTAAGTCTGATTCTGATATCTTCTGTAACATTCAAATAAAAATGCGTGTGGCTTTTTTAGTAGAGGCTTCAATTTTATTTATTTTCTTTCCTGGGGTCTCTGCTTCCAAAATTTGCCTGAGAACTGGGAGAAGACTTAAAGTATAGTAACTCCTAATCCTATGAAGAACTCATAGCAACACAATTTTAATACTGTTCATGTAATGCTTTACATTAAGTGAGCAAGCACCATTATCCTTTTCTTGTAAGATGATCCAAGTGCAATTACCTTTCTTGTAACAGGTGAACTTTTAATTGTGTTATGGTCGGAGTCCGATGACAACTTTCCAAAGAGTTCCACATAACATAGTATCAAGGAGCAGATAGGTGTTTACCTCCTGTTTGGTCCCATGAAAGAAGGGGTTATAATATATAGCTTTTACTTGCCTGCAGAAGTGCCCGTTTAACCACTCCAAGCTAAGAACGTTACCTCTGCTTGGAATAAGTTCAGCACTACTTATTCTTACCTGCATCAACCAAAGTTTTACTTCTGTTGAGATGTAGCTTAACAGCTTTTTCATGAAGTTGTCTTTTGTGTTCCTCTTGCTTGTCATAAATGGGATTTTAAGTAAGGATTTAAAAAAAATCTCTCAATCCCACCCCTGAACACAACTCCCCTCCCCCACCCCTGAATGTTAGGAAAACTGAAGTTTCAGGTGTGATGGAAGGGAATTATTTTTTCTGTCTTTGTGACTCTTTCATGAATATTACAGTTCATTACTGTGCCTTTTGTGTGGTGGTGGTTTTTTTTTGTTGTTGTTTGTTTGTTTGTTTTTAAAGTGGTAAATCCATTTACACCAGGGCTCTGTTCTAGATACACCTGTATTACAGACTGTGGAATACCATTCCTTTTAAGCAATACTAATTTTGAGTGGGGTAAACACCTCTGTATGCTTTTGCAGCTGGACTGAGTTATCTTGGACATGAGATACAGCTGTTCTTACTTTATATTGCAGCTGTGATTGAGTTGCATCCTGTGAGCTGCACAGCCTCAAACACGGTGGGAATCTGACAGCAGTGAGATTTCCATTTTATTTAGATTCCTAAAAAGGTGTAAATAGAAATAGAATATTCCAGAAAGGAAAAACTCAAAACGTGACAGGAGGTGGTTCTAAGTAAGGTCATTGGTCATCCTCTTCCACCTAGTATTTGATGAACATTTTAGTCTTGGGAATGTTTGATTAATATGTGTTGTTACCATATGAGAGAGGGCAAGTGGTTCAGTGGTTTAGAGAGAGAGCACAGAGTGCTTGACACAACTTTTTGCGGGGATTATGGATTATTTTCCATCCATTCCGACTAAATTCCACTTAAGGCAGCTACATTTTTGTGAATTAAATTTAGCATGTTGTTTTGTCTGCACAGAGAAGAATGCTTTGTATGGGAATGTTAGATATCTAATAGTAAGGAGAAATGAGATGTTTATTGAGTGGAGAGGGAAAGCTTGATATTAAATCTTCAGTAAATTTGAAAGCTAGTGGTCTAAACCCAGGGTAATTGCCAGAAGGGTTGTGGTTGAGTGGATCCTAGCAAGGTAACTTTTACCCTTGAAATAACATTTTGAGCTAAATGGATAGCTTTGTTTCACACAGGTGTTTCACACCTTTGCTTAGAGTAAATTCTTAACTTCAGGCATGAATGTGTGTATATTCACCTTTATTTTGAAGTTAAGGATTCAGTATGGTATAGATCAGTACAAGGATCCAACTTTTACTTGCTTCATTGTTTCAGCCTCTGCGGATAAATGGTGTAAAAGTGTACACTGAAAATGTGGACAAAAGGCAGATCATTCTGGATCTTCAAATCAGGTAAACTTTATTATTGTATTACTGTGGTGCCCATGCTTTGTAATATGTGCTTTGTTTTATTCGGCAGTTATGTTGGCCTAAAAGGAGAAGAATTGCTTCATTACGCAAATGTAGTTAGTTCTAATTGTGTATGAATGCAGGAAGGAACTGCGTGCTGTAAACAGCATTTATCTGAGGGAAATAGTATATCAACTCGGTGTGACTGCATCATTAAAGTAATGCCAGTTAATAAAAAAAAATTTCCAGAGCTAAAGCACTGTCTTTGATTTCCCTCCCACCCCCCCAATGTTTTAAAAAATTGCCATGAAGTTTAGTCTAGTCTAAAGTTTAGGATATAAGATGCTTGGGGTTTTTTACTTTTCTCAGTCACTTAGATATTTTTTTTTTTTTTAATAACACATTATTGGCAAAAGAGAACGATAGCTACTGAAGTACTTGTGCTCATACCACTAACCGAAATAAATCTATGTATTACATAATGCCAGAGCGACTGTGCTCCACTGCTTCAGGTTTCTTTGCCCTTTCATCATGACCCCTTTATATAGGTTTATAAATAGATCTAACCAGCACTTGCCAAAGTCCTTCTCGACACAATCTGCAGTTACAGAGTTTTTTGAAAGTTCAGTCAGTGAACCCAGCAATGTTTTCATATTTGACCGTCATGGGTATGTGTTACAGTGACTGCTTCTGCCTGTTTGTAGCCTGTGGAAAGGACAGCCACTGACGATCCAGTAAAGAGCAGCCTTCTGGGTTTTTTGCTGCTTCCCTGGCATTAACTGGAAGGGTAGCTGGTCCTCTCAGCTTTTCTTTTTCAGAGTCAGTTCCAAAGTCTGAACTTGGTCATTCTTAATTTTGAATTACTTATCTAAATCTCAGCTGTATTGACGACTGCTTCTTTTTCAAAGCTGGCCCCAGACCGATAAGAGAAGCTGCTGCCGCATCCTTTCCTGGGTTTCAGAGGGGGGTGAGGGCTACATCTGTGAGCAGGGCCCAACCTTCATTGAATTGAATCACTTTATTTCTGTAGGAAAGAAACAGCTATCCAAATCAGGGATTGGTGTTGCTGGACAAAATGCAGCAGGATTCTCTTTTTGCGAGCTTGTTTCACTGGATGGATGCTGTTAGCACTAATGGAGAAATTTCCTTTCTTTTTCCCTTTGTTGCCACTTTTAATAGCAGCTGTGAGAACAGCCCCACCTGTTCAGACTTAAGCCCTCAGGAAAACAGACTTGTCTGACCACTATGGACACAGCGCAAAGAAATTGTTTATGAGAACGTATTTTTGAGACATTTGAGGGGCCAAGTCTCCCAAGATCACCTCTTCCCTTTAAAGCAGTGTTATTCCCACAGGAGGGGAGGCTAAATCTAGTGTTTCTTTTTTTCTTTTTTTTCTCAGCTCTTCTTCATGAAGTAGGTTGAGACAGATAAACATAAAAAGGACAATAGGTTTGTACAAAAATTTCAGGAATGATGTCCTATTAGCTAGACCTGAAGGAAATCTTTACCCGTATGTCTCGTATTACATTGCAACCTACTTAGAGAAGTGGTAACAGCTGGGCTAGAATCCAGTCTAAAAGGCTGAAATAAATTCCTTGAAGTGGTTTAAATAACAATAGTGCTGAGTCAGCTAGGTGCCCATTTACCTTCCACCGCCAGTGGCGTAGGCTTCCAGGAAGAAAATGGAGACAGGAGAGCTATGGAGTGACTATCATAGCTTCTAGCAATTAAGGCTTAGACAAAACCACCATCAAAGGAAGTCCCATTTCGTATTTGACTTGTCCTTGACACCTTCTCATTGGGAAAGGGATCTGTTCCAAAGTCTTTAACTTATGCAAGTTTAAGGCAGATGACACTCTAGTATCAATTGTTACTGTTTGATTTTTATTTTTTTTTAATGTTTTCTAAGTGTCCATCACTGGCATTGTTTCAGTAGTAACAGGAAGGAAGAATAAGAGTCTGTGTAGTAAATGTTTAGATACAGAGTTATGTACAGATACCAACCCTAAACTATTTTTTAGGGACTCAACTTCAGTTTTGCAAGATTATAGAAAAACAGTCTTAACTGTGGAGAAAAGTCTGTCCTTCGGAGTATTTATCCCTGTAGATTTTAATCTCCAGTTTAAATTAGTTTGTTCTAATTTTAATTTATTTTTAAGTTTGAAGTTAGGAGCTTTCTATAAAACCTTCATTCCCTAAGTGCAGTTGAGAAGGGAAACAATCTCTCTAAGCATTCATAAGAATAGCTGTATGAAGCCAAGCACTGTAGGGAGGTGTAGCGGGGGGGAGGGAATGAAAGAATTTTATTTTTTTTAAAGTACATTAATTCTTTTAATAATCTCCTTTTATCCTGCTGTTTGATCATTGTGGCTTCCTTTAGCCCGTTGTGTCGTCAGTTGTTTGTGACGGCATATATGCATTTGCTTTGGACCTTCTATACAGTACATTTAAGTAGTTTCAATGTGTCTCCAAAACACTCATTTAGTATTTTTTGCAGCTTCCTTGGCTTTTTTGGGGTTTTTCTGTTGAGTTTAATTGCAAAAGGAGCATGCATTTCTACGAGGATATTGAGTGCATTATGATCATTGCTTCAGTGTTTCTTTCAGAACCTTTTGAAACAGGTCCCATGCATTGCTCAGGATCCAATTAAGAACTTTACTCTTGCAAGCGGCTTGACTAGCTAATCCACAAAGCAGTCGTTGGAAAGTGTATTTAAAGATTCAATTTCAGGACCATGTTTGGAAAGGGTACACTTTACATTTCTCTTACTGTGGCAAACCAGGACACACACTTACTGTGAGCTTTATGTTATGAAAGTTGTCAAAATTCATGTTACAATTTAAAAGTCTAGTTTCTGGTGACAAAGATGTGTGAGGGAAAATTTAACTGCTTGAGCAAATGAAGATAAAGTCTAAATGAATTCTTGATAAACAGAAATGTTACATTTGCTAAAGTGCATGAATGTAGTAAACACTTGGAGAAAATTAAATGTTGTGGATCAGTAGAAAACAAGAGAAACTGTCAAATTAAATGTGAACTGTAGTAAAGAAAGTGAAAAAAGATTGAGAAAATGTTTGTTAATAGCATACAACTGAGTTTTTCCACCTTCTGATGACAAAAAATAGAGGCACTAAAAGAAAGTTTTGGGCTGCAGATTTAAACACATGGAATTTTTTTTTTTTTTTTTTTCCATGTGGCATATGTGAATGAAGAAACTCGCTAGCATTGCACTGGTAGAAGACAGATGTGAAAATGTGGTCAAAAGACCTAAAAAATAATGAAGATAGTCCAAAGTACAGAATCACGGATCACTGTAATGGGGTTTTTTGTTTATTTTCCTTCTGGGTATCTTCTGCTGGCTACAATGACCACATACAGTATACTGTGCTCCTCATCTGATTCAGTAACGCTGCTGTTATATTCTTACAAGAATGTCCTCATTAAACTGTAATATATCTCAGTGATCTGTACATTACAGGGATGATAAATATTTCTGGGATATTATGATCTGAATGCATAGAATTTGCTTACTGAATGAGCCTTCGAGTCATGTGTTATGTACAGTGTTGACTGTTAATGGACCCAGCCAAATATCTTGGGGCATAAAACCATGTTTAACTTTATTATAAGGTTAAAAGTTGTTAACTTATTACCCTCAAATGCAGTTTGTTACTATTTTTACTTCAATTTGTCATCATGTTATTATGGATTTTCAAACGAGCATATTGCTTCCCAGTCTTCATAACACAAATAGTTCTCATGCTACAAAGTGCCAAGGATGAGGTTTCAGTTGCAGGTTTTAATTGACCTTGCTTCTCTGTCATGTTGTTATGCAATTATATATGTGTATCTGTGTCTTTATATAGATATCTACTATCTCTATATATAGTTAGATAGGTAAAAATAGAAATCACATTGCTTTAAATTGTGTATTAAAAATTATATACCTATTTTTAAACTGTACAGTCACACTACATTCTTTCCAGGGAAAGCAACAGTCACCTTCCTTTCCCATGAACCCATGTCATGTTGTTGTCTTCCACCTCCCCAGACTGGTCATTGTACCAAAATGATTCTGCATAGTGTTATCTTTTGAATAGTCTAAAACAAATTCCAATCTTGGATGTTTACAAGAATGTCTTGGTACTATTGTTTATTTCAGTTTAAGGCATTGATAATATTTGCATTTGCTTGAAATCCTATAGACAGCACCATCACACACAGAGCACAGGAGGCTACAGATGATTTGAACAATGGTTATCCTGAATGCAGCAACTCTCACCTTTTTCTTTTGAAACCTCGTGGCCCTCAGTTGTCAGAGGGGAGTGGGCAGCAGTCCTGCTGTTCTGCTCTTACCGTAATTTATTTTATCTTGACTTGATCCTAAAACACCCCCATGAGGAGCGCAACTCTATTTTCTTCATAATTTCCCCAATTCCATCAGACTCCTAAACGTGGCTGAACAGTTTTTCACCGTACAGGTGAGGTCTGAGGAAGCTAATGTGAGGAAGCCTGGGCTCTAGTGCAGAATCTGGAACAGGATGCCCTGTAGAGGAAACAAATTTCCCCCCACTCCCAGCAATATCTTGGCTTTGTTCAAGCAGCCTTATCTCCTTCCCACTTAGTTCCTTCTTCCATTTTCTTTAACTGGGCAGTCTGTTCAGAAAGGTCTTCAGATTTCATTTGTCCTTTCTTTATACCCCGTATCTTTGTAGCCAGTCTCTGTGCCTAGCTAGTCTCTCCCTAGTTGTAGCTCGGTGTTCAATCTGTTGGGTTTTGGTTTTAGCTCTCATTCTGTAGAATCATTGACCAATTCCCTTGCTAAATCAGAGTCTCAAGCTTTCTTCCTAAATTCTTTGTTGAGTCTGAGTTAGTTTGTTTTCAGACCCAATGTGGCTCACAGCAGCAGCACCTTTTGGAAAAGATCTGCTCAGCTCTGCTGGTACATGCTTGACCTGTGTGGAGCTTCAGGAAAAGCAGCTGCTAAAAACTGAGCCCGAGTCGTGTGCGAGTAATCTTTTAGCCTTTGTAACATGGGCAAAATAGATGGGTCTTTTTTTACCATCTTCTACAAATATATCTCTGAGATATAGCACAGCATCTGCAAAATTTCAAGCCCTTGACCTTGCATCCCCCAAAATGGGAATCAAGAACAGTTCAGGGAAAAACTTGCATTGTTTTTAATATATTATTTTCTAGTTTGCTTCCTGTCTCCTCTCTCCCCTCAGAAAAGGCTCAGCTGTTTTTGGCTTAAACCTTGCTTAGTGCATCATCCAGCTCAGCATGCACAGCTTAATGAATTTCTAAATATGACTGGTTTTGCAAGTCTCTTGATACTTCAGACAACTTTGATTTTTAGCAAAATAACCATTTCTGTCTAGTGCTTCTCATGATTATATTAGATGAGAGTGGATTTGGGTACATGTAATACCAATGAGACCTGTGTAGTGTTTTCCTGAAAAGAAGTAGGAATTCTGTGTCTGTTGGTTCCCAAAAGTAAGGCTACTTCGCGTTTTCATGTAGGTATTCTTCTGGAGATGATAACAGACCTCTGTATTAATTTGACTGATTTGATGACAGTGGTGATGTTTTGAGATTTGCAATTTTTGTAACAATCTCAACTTTGCTATATGTTGTCATGTTTTAACATGCATTTTTTGTGTATAGACTGAGCTACAAAATACGTTGTCATGACAGTGCAAAACAGAACTAACGGTGTATTGAAATTTAGTCCTTAAAAATGAAATGTATACTTTCTTTTTTGTTCTAGTTTTGTTGGAAACTGTGAAATTGATTTGGAAATCAAGAGATACTTCTGCAGGGCTGGTGTTAAAAGTATACAGGTGAAATTCAATTTTTTTTCTTTGGATTTTGATATCACATCATCACAGAATCGTTTTCTGATGAAATAGTTCATAAGAAAGAATGAGTTATTGAGTAGTTTTGTTGCTTACTATTTTTGCTCAGTTGCACAATATTGGTATCGCATAATAAT
The DNA here is from genome assembly GCF_965231255.1 of Vanellus vanellus. Lineage (NCBI taxonomy): Eukaryota > Metazoa > Chordata > Aves > Charadriiformes > Charadriidae > Vanellus > Vanellus vanellus. Next base: position 11,725,976 of record NC_138906.1, on the reverse strand, counting down.
TTCAGTAACATGACTTAGCTGAAAGGCTAAATTTCTTTCAGATGTAGAACTGTCTTAAATATATAACGTTTTCTTCTGCAAAAGATGGAGATAATTTCACGTGAAGCCAATGTTCACGTGATGTATAGGTTCATAAAGGGAACGTGGAGCTTAAAATTTTGTTTTACTTAATATTTCAGTGTTTCATGCTATTATGAGTTTAGATGCAATGATTATTAGCAGACTTGCCTTCTAATATTGTTTCTCAAATTTCCTTAACTTTCTGATAACAGATCTCTCTAATGAGGACACATAGTATGCTTTTTTGTCTGTGTGTGTCTTGACATAAGCATTTACCTACTTTTGTTCTAGTTTCTGTGGATGCCATTATATTAGATTGTGCCACATTTGTTCACATTGAGTTGTATAAATAATCTACTTCATATTTTTAGCCACATTACCACTAATATTACACAGCATTATGTAGATGAATGTAAGAATTTGTAAGCCCAACTAAATAGTTAAATTTAGTGTCTGTGTTAAATTTTGAGGGTTTGGATGACATGTAAAGCTATATATATAAATTCTTCTGTAGTCAAGAATTTAATGAGTTAGAAGTGTGAGCATTGTCAGTGAATAAATTTTATTGCAAACTTGAACTGAAGTCAATTCCATTGTCTTTTTTTCCTCCCCTTCCACAGATCCATGGCACTATGAGGGTTATCCTGGAACCACTAATTGGAGACATGCCCCTAATTGGAGCGCTGTCGCTTTTTTTCCTTAGGAAACCTGTAAGTACTTTTATCTCTGTTTCTGTTCTTTTTAGAGTGCTGATGACAGTAGTCAGAACACAATGGAGCACAAATTAAGCAGCAAAAGGAAAGAATTTGGGAATTTGCTACCATTTGGTTTAACTTTCTCAGAAAAATACTGGACAAATTTTATGAATACTAGAAGAAACCAAGATGAATAATAATTACCTTGGAATTATGAAATGTGTTTTGTGAAAGCTGTCAAATTTTTTGTACAAGTCTTCTGGATAAAGGAAGATCAAAAGATACCATGTAGGTTGTTTGTTTGTTTGTTTAAAAAAAAAAAAAAGCTTTGGTTGCTGTTTCTCACGACAGTCTGCAGGAGAGTATGGTCTAAGTGAAAATTCCACAAGGTCTGTGCAAGGTTGTTTTGAAAACCATGCTGCTGTTACCACAACTTAAAATCAGAATGGGTTTATTGAGATTACCCACTACGATGATTGAAGTTTTTATCCTAGATACCAGGTGGGCAATTTCTATTACTTTTACCAATGACCCAAGTATGAGAATGCATGAAATGCAGAGTGAGATGGAATTGGAATTCAAAACGATCATGACAGTAGCAGAAGTTGGAGGGGGAGAGCGTGTCACGTAATTCAATTGGAATATGTGCTAGCCCAAAGTGCATGTTTGGGCAGGAATAATAGTGAAACAAAGGTAAGCCAACAAGGTCTTGCTGATACGAAAATGATATAGCTAGACTGGCATGTGTAAAGAATAGGATAACCCACAAGATGCTTTCAGTTTTAGGCACAGCACTTCAACAAAGATGCTGACCAGTTGGAGCAGGTCCAAATAGGGACATAAGATTATAAACTTGACCCTTGAGGATGGACCAAAAGAATGGCAATTGTTTAGTTTAGAGAAGACTGAGGAGAACATGCTCTTCAAAAATGTGAGAGGCTTTTGCAGAAAATAAACACGCAGTCTATTCTGCAAATCCATGGTTGATAGGCTAACAAATAATTGCAGCGAAGGAGTTTCAGGCTGGACGAGAGGGATGAAGGAAGGCCTGAATGGTAGTGATAGTGAAGTGTTGCAATAGGCTGCCTGGAGACACTGTGAATCTCTGTCGCTGATGTCTCTGAAGAACAGATTGGACCTTCATCCGTTAGGATTGACGTAAGTATAGCTCTTCCAGAACCACTCGCACAGATGGGCTCTTGAGGTTGTATCCAACTTACAGAGTCTTGTAGAAGGTGAGATCCTGGGCATTCTAGCTGGCATTACCTGGAAGGGTTGATCATGGCTTAATAAGAGTTGAAATACTTTTTAGTAGTTAAAAAAGGTTTTGATTTTAAATAATATAATTATATACAAACTAAAATTACTTTCAAGGTACTGTAGCATTTGTATAGGATTCTACTGTGTTTTACCATCTTTTTTGTAGAAGTAACTGATTGCTTTATCTAAATGGAACCATGATATGCTTTAGAAATCTTTCCTAGGATTCCCTGTTCTTTACTACCCGAATGACAATGAAAGTGGCTGGGGATTTTTTTTTGGCTCAGCCAGTATCAATTTGTATCACAGAGTCTGGTACTAAAATGATGAGCGTTCTTGCAGGATTCAGTAACTTGTAGTCATTCCAGACATATTTAAATTCCCTTGAATTAAGAGAATTAAAGAAGATGCCTTTAAATTAAGAGAATTAAAGAAAATTATGCTTATCTTGGGAAAAGCACTTCATTATCTGAGTAATTCAAAGAAAATGAGTTAAGGAAATTTTTTTGAGGCCACAAACGTTTCTGAATTATGGTCTACCACAAATTACCTGATAGAGTTAATTTTCATGAGTAGTTGTGGTTTAGATGGCCCTCTTGCCTTTTCGTGCTGAACTTAAATATGTTCTTTTTAAAATACAGTAAGCATGAAGTTTGAAACTAATGTAGTTTTTGGAAGCTGCGAGCCTGGCTGGTGTAATCATACAATTTCAGTTCAATACTTTACATAAAAATGGTAGATGTACATCTTTGAAGTTTGGGCTATGATAAGGCACTATAGATAGTGGATTGTCAGTCCTTTAAGTGATTGTTTCATTTCAAAAGCTGTAGTCTGAATTTCGCAGGTAAGATTCACTGAAAAGCACCAGTATGTCTGTCGGTAACTTGGTGCAGCATTGGTAGAAGAACAGAGGACAGATAGAAAATGTAAATTTCAATGCCTGAAAAGGAGGAACAAACAATCTACGTTTTTAATTAAATTAAATCTTATAAAATATGACAGTGATTCTAGTCTAGGTTTTACTACTTCCAGTAAACTCTTTTTAATCTACAAATGCATCAAGAAGAGTTCACAGATGTTGCAAAGTCTGTACAACAATCTTATTTTAGAATAATATCAAGGACAACATAATACACATTGCACATTTGCTTGTGGAAACTTCTTTGATGTTGTATATGTGTGTGTAAGGCAGTTTTAGCAATGTGAAGTTTGATACTGCTTTTAATAAGTACCAGTAATAGAGCTTAATGGAAAATGTGAACAACATAGAAATTCTTATGCTACATAGACCTCTTTAAAGAAGTCAGTTGTTTCCATCTCTTAGAAGTACGTTCTCCATTGGAAGCTTTTGTTTCTTGGATGTTCTAATTAAATAGTCACACTTATGATGTCAAGATTTAATAGTTTCAGGTTATGCCAGGTGAGAAATTACAAGTATATGGGTTTAGGCACTTTGAAACAGTCTGATCACCTTGGTTTCCTCAACAGTCTGCAACTCTAAAAAGTGGGTCTAGTTTTCAAGGTTTGAGGAGTAGGAGTGTACTCTTTACCTGAACAGCTTTAGAAGGCACGTTATTATTTTATTCAATGAGATCACATTCTTGTAACACAATTCTTTTGAACAAATGTCCTATGATAAATTTTTGCTAACTTGTTGAAAAGATAGGCTTGTATGGGTGTTCATGTATGGCCTAGGAATAGCCTCTGGTGTCACTCATGTCATTCATGGAGCTTGTTTCATTTGTCTAGAGCAACCATGAGTGCTTGAAGGGTAGAGGGAATGCAGACTTAAATCTTAGTAAAATATGTAAGAATTTGAAAATGTTTGTGGATAATTCAGTGAGCTTTTTTGTAAAAGTGAAATAGTTCATGCCAAACTGATAAAACATCACGGCTCTTATTTGGAAAAGGGTTGGAAGTACATTGGGATGAACCAAATCTGGATTTCCACACATTTCTTTGAAGTGAGTCTAAACATTAGGAGATGTCTGCTTAAGTTTTGTCTCATTTGGCTGAGCAGTATGAGTGTAGGGCATCTGCTAATGTTCATGTTTGGACTAACAAACTAAGGAGGGCCCTGACAAGGATTGAACACTGCTCTATGGTAGTCTGCACTGTGTAATTGTTAGCATAGTCTCTGATACTATTTTGGTATTTACTGCTCTCCTAAACAATTTTGAGACTTAGTACAGTGCCCAGCTCATTACAGGGACCATCCAATAAACAAGTTAAATGCAAACACTATTTTTGAAGAGCAGGGACAAGAGCTTAGCTGTGTGGACACAGACTTTTAATTTTTTTCTGCAGAATTAGGAATGACCTTTCTTCGTGTTGTAGGTGTGGTTGGTGTAGTCGCTCTAACTTCAGTTTTGTACTCACTGAGAAAGAAACCAGCGTGCACTTCTCCCGCTGAAACCGTTCTCCTGGCACACTTGGTGCCTGAGCCATGACGTGATGCAGTGTGTCAGGACTGCTTTCCTGGGGTACCTCCTGCAGCCACTGCTTCTCTGGTGCTTTCTAGGGGAGAGGTAGGAAAGCTGGCAGGGGATGGGGAGGGAGAGATCAGCACCAGTTCCTGACACTTTCTTTGTTTCCCACTCCCAGCATCATGCTCTGATAGCATTTGTCTGAACCTTTCAGTTCTGGTACTCCCAGATGCTTCTCCAGTCAACTTTTAACTCTGGTACCTGCGCCCAGTCCTTTCTGTCCCTGATCCACTCGAAGTGCCATGCGTTTGTGCAGTGCTTAACTCGGACAACTTGCACCTGAGACAGCAAACTGAAAATACATCAAATGAAACACCTCTCATTTGTGGTCAGTAGCTTTCTGAACGTGTCACTTTGGGAAAGACTTTGTCCAGAGTAATTTTGTTTTTACTCCTACCCCCATGGCACTTTATTAGGGATCTAGGTGACTTAATGGGACAAAAATGGGTGGGAAATAGACTGGAGTACAAAAATGAAAAGTCAACCCCTCCCCAAAAATATTCAGTTACAAAAATATTAAAAGTATTTTTCACTGTCCTTTCATTTAGAAACTAAGCTAGTGGTCAAAGTCTGAGCAAACTTAAGGGTGGATTGTTCAAAAAATATATCTTTGAATCGAGTTATTCCATAATTTTGACAGTTATACGTGAATGTTTAGTTTTTTCCAAGCAGACTTCTCTCCCTGCTGGAGTTTGTCGTCTTGGTGTTTATTTTTCTAACTTCTGCAGAAAAATGTAAAATAATGTTTATTATAGCAATAACCAAATTCTGTTCTCTTACTAGAGAGCAAGTGGCTGCAGCCAAGGAAAGCTTTTCTTCCATATTTTTGTTAGAAGAGAAGAGGAATTAGTTGGCAGCTAGCATTAGATTTTGTTCTCATATTTTCCAGTCTAAAGTAACTGGCAACAATTCCTCTTGCTCTGTATCATCTGTTTGCTGGCCTTAATGACTATATAAGGCAACACTGCCTAAATTAATAGTTCCAAACATACTTGTTTAATGAGTTTACCAGTCTCATATTTCTGAGTAATGCATGAAGTTTTTGATGCTGCAAGAGTTCATACTTTACATGAAACTTTTTAAATACTGCATTTTGTTGTTGTGAAGAAGGTACTAAAAGTTTCATCAGCTTATAAATTATGTCCAAAATGTAAGGGATTTCAAGACAGAGAAATATGTGCATTCTAATGTATGGAAGCAGTGTTTTAAATCTCTGAGCTTCAGTTCTAGAGGGAAGTTAGCACTGTGTAAACAGTCAGGATTTCTAAGGTTTATCACATTACTTCTCATTATGCTAATAGTATCTATGTTTACTGTATATTTTGCTTCTGTAGTTTTTTTTTTTTTTAACTTTTAGAACAAAATAGCACATAGTTAATTATTTCGTGGGGTTTTTTTTGTTCAGTTTTAGAAGCGTATATGGCTTATAGCTGTACTGCAAATTGGTGATTTTCAAAAGCTTGTTTAGTGGCATGCTTCATGTTGAAGGTGTGTCCTAACTCAATTTTTTTCTCTTTTTAAAAAACAAATAAACAAACCAACAAAAAAGACACATGAAAATACCAGTATTACTGTTCTAAAAAACAATGGCTGGAAAACAGGATGCCTTCCAGGAAAAGTGGGCAACTCTTCTAAAGCTGTCACTTTCATATTTGCACTTTTGCCCTCCGCTTGCTGATTTGAGCGTTGCTCTCCCTCTACTCACTTTACAGATTAGGTCTGTCGTCTAGTTTTGATTTATTTAATATTGATTTAGTTTCATTTAAGATTGTCTGCCTTTGGAAAATTCAGTGCCGGATGTGATTTTTTTCAGAATTATCAGTGCTGATGAAAATTAGACTCAAAAGGAGCACTTGCACCAAGAATGTGCCCTAGTGAAATGCCTGGAAAAATACATAAAGTGGTTATGTAGAATGCAGGAGAATGTTGGTTTGGTTTGCTTTTAGTTGATCAAAAATGCCTTCATACTGTATGAGACTGTCAGTATCTTTACTTCAAAACTTTAACCTCTATTAAAGGGGTTTGTGGGACACCTGAATAAATTCTGAAGCATAGGTCCTGCTCTAATAATTGTTAAGAATTAGTCTTGTTGGTTATAAAGTCAAAGTGATTTGCAGTGTTACTTTGTATACTTATTATTTGCTGTAACTTAAGTTATCAAAATAAAAATCAACAAAATTTATGGAATGTTTTAAGTGCCATCACAGTTGGTGCTTGCACAATACAGTATTCTTTTCTCCCTGTGCCCTCCCATTCAGTGTAACTGTCTCTCTTATACTGGTGTTGAAACTTCTGCTCCTGAAGGAAGCTGGTTAAAGGACATCAGCTGGCAGAATATTAAACACAACAAGATGTGACTAGGTTCCTGTCCTTCGGATGTATTTTAAAATCTTGAGCTGGCTCGCGAAAGAGTCAGGAGAGTATCAGTACTAGCATGAGGGTGTGAACACAGGATTGGTAGAAGTGTAGAAAGCAGTAGAAAGTAGCTATAGCTTTGAGTATTTGACACTGTGGAGAACAGAAAGGTGCACTGGATTTTGTAAGACCAACTGTGATCCTTCTTTTGGTCACCTTAACTCAAAAACCGGCCTGCTCTCTCTCTTGCCCCCACAACTGTACGTTTTATCTCTGTAGCGATTGTCTCACTTTAAATCTGTAGACAGTTGTCACTGAAAAACTACTGCTAAACACAGTTACTGTGCAGAGATATGCTATGTTTCCTATAGCGATGGTGAAAACCAGTGTGATTTCTACTTTCTATGGTATTGTATAGTCAGGCCTTGTTTCAGTGACTGAGTTTATTATATGTTTACTGGGGAAATCCACTGGATAATGTTCCTTATTAAATTAGTACAGTAATGTTAGCACTTCAGCGTTGTAGTGGTAATGGGCTGCACTCTAGTACCAGAGAAATTGTACTGTTTCTGCATGTACGTTCACAAGTAACAGAAGAGGGCATTTTGGTCCCCTTCTTGTAATAAATTTCTGAGAAGAACCACAACTTATCCCATGGAATTGTATCATCGTGCCCTGTAGCAGACCTTAAATTTGTCCTGCAGAAATCTTATACAGAATCACAGAATCACAGAATGGTCAGGGTTGGAAGGGACCTCTGGAGATCATCCAGTCCAACCCCCCTGCCAGAGCAGGGTCACCTACAGCAGGTTGCACAGGACAGCGTCCAGGCGGGTTTTGAATGTCTCCAGAGTGGGAGACTCCACAACTTCTCTGGGCAGCCTGTGCCAGTGCTCTGCCACCCTGAAAGTAAAGAAGTTCCTCCTCATGTTAAGATGGAACTTCCTATGTTCAAGTTTGTGCCCGTTACCTCTTGTCCTATCACTGGGCACCACTGAAAAAAGACTGTTCCCATCCCCCTGGCACCCTCCCTTTAAGCATTTATAAGATCTCCCCTCAGTCTTCTTTTCTCCAGACTAAAAAGACCCAAGTCCCTCAGCATCTCCTCATAACAGAGGTGTTCTAATCCCTTAATCATCCTCGTAGCCCTTTGCTGGACCCTCTCTGGCAGATCCCTGTCCTTCTTGAACTGGGGAGCCCAGAACTGGACACAGTACTACAGATGTGGCCTCACCAGGGCAGAGTAGAGGGGGGGGATGACCTCCTTCGTCCTGCTGGCCACACTCTTCTTGATGCACCCCAGGATGCCATTTGCCTTCTTGGCCACCAGGGCACATTGCTGGCTCATGGTCATCCTGTTGTCCACCAGGACTCCCAGGTCCCTTTCCACAGAGCTGCTCTCCTGGAGGTCAGCCCCCCACCTGTACTGATGCATGGGGTTATTCCTCCCCAGGTGCAGGACCCTACACTTGCCCTTGTGGAATTTCATAAGGTTTCTCTCTGCCCAACTCTCCAGCCTGTCCAGGTCATACTGTAAGGCGGCACAGCCTTCTGGTGTGTCAGCCACTCCTCCCAGTTTTGTGTCATCAGCAAACTTGCTCATGGTACACTCTAGCCCTTCATCCATGTCATTGATAAATATATTGAACAGGACTGGAGCCAGTACTGACCCCTGAGGGACACCACTCGTTACTGACCTCCAACTAGACTCTGCAACACTAACCACAACCCTCTGAGCTCTATCTGTCAGCCAGTTCTCAATCCACCCCACTGTCCCTTCATCTAATCCACACTTCCTAAGCTTGCCTGTGAGGATGATGTGGGAGACAGTGTTGAAAGCCTTGACGAAGTCAAGGTAGACAACATGCACTGCCCTCCCCTCATCCACCCATCCAGTCAAACCATCATAGAAGGCTATCAGATTAGTCAGACATGACTTCCCGTTGGTGAATCCATGTTGACTACTTCTGATAACCTTCTTTTTTTTCAGGTGCTTTGAGATGCCACCCAGAACAAACTGTTCCATCATCTTTCCAGGGATGGAGGTGAGCCTGGCTGGCCTTTAGTTTCCCAGGTCATCCTTGTCGCCCTTTTTGAAGACTGGAGTGACACTGGCTTTCCTCCAGTCCTCAGGCACCTCACCTGTTCTCCAAGACCTTTCAAAGATGATGGAGAGCAGCCCAGCAATAACTTCTGCCAGCTCCCTCAGCACTCGCAGGTGCATCCCATCAGGCCCCATGGACTTGTGGATATCCAGTTTACCTAACTGATCTCTAACTTGCTCCTCGTCAACCAAAGGAAAGTCTTGCTTCCTCCAGACTTTCTCTGTTACCCGCAAACTCTGGGTCTCCCGAGGACTGGCCTGAGCGGTGAAGACAGAAGCAAAAAAGGCATTCAGCAACTCTGCCTTCTCTGCATCATGTGTCACCACGGCACCTGTCTCGTTCAACAGCAGGCCCACATTTTCCCTAGTTGTCCTTTTGTCTCCGTTATACTTAAAGAAACCCTTCCTATTGGCCTCGACATCCCTCGCCAGGTTCAATTCCAAGGTTGCCTTGGCTTTCCTTGTTTCATCCCTGCATACCCTGACATACTTCCATAACTTGATTAGCAGGAAGTTGTTCATCAGGACTTTAAAATACTTTGTGGCTTCTCTTCTGAGAATTATTAGTGCTTATGGCAGCCAAATCAAGCCACAAAGTTGGCAGTGTTTAGAGGCTGCCTTTTGTGCTGCTATGAACTTCAGTAATGGCCCTGTATATTCTACATTCCAGTACATTCTTTTCCCTTCGTAAAGGCATCTAGGGTATTGAGAACACCAAATATGTAAACATGCACATCAAATTTTAGTCTGACTTTTCTTACAGGCTGCAGGGATATATATGTTTTTTTAAAACTCTTTCAGTGTAACACAGAAGAAATGACAAAAGAATGAATTGTGAATATCACAAAAGAAATGAATTTTGGTGCAGAACTGAAGGCAGTAGTCCATCCTGCTTGCGTGCCGTACAGCCAGTGTAATTCCATGACTGAACAGAATAGAAAAAATGAACTGAGCTGTTACAGTCTCTGTTCAGAAGAGTGAAAGCTCAGTTACATGATTAACTTTTAAAAATTGATCCTACTTTGTTACCTTCAGTAGTGTGTTGTACCAGGAAGTTGTAAAGGCTCACTGCTTGCTGGACTTGTTTCTTTTTCTATTGCACATAATAATAAATGGTAGTGTAAGTCACAACTTTGCAATATTTTTTTTCCTGCATTCTAACCAAAGGTGAATAAGTTTGTCCTATCAGTTCTGTCTAATTTGTATGCCTCATTTTTCCTCTTTAAAATCCTGACTTTACAGGCTGTTGATCTTCAGAGTTTTAGGAAGATTATCCTATTACTGTTTGTTTAAATGTATATGAACATCAGAATTAGTCTTGTCTCTACTATTTATGCATCCTGACATTGTTCTGTGTTGTGTTTAACTTATTCAGGGATTTATCAAACTCAGTAACGTAGTAATAGATTGAAGTAGAGCTTTATGTGTTTACTGTGACATCTGCATGGCTATTTCCCCAACAAGGAATTTGAATAATGTGTGTTTATAAATTTGCATTATTTTGCTGTATCAACACTAAAATATAGACCTTGCACATTAGATGTTCTTGACCTTTTTCATAGTCTCTTGAAATAGAAGCAGCAACATGGTAATTAGCAAATTCTTTTGTTTTGTTTTCCAGTTCTGTTTGCCATCACTTTTCCAGGTGATTAATAAGCATTACACGTAACCAACTCTCTCTCTCTCTTACATATAAAGAATATATGGAGCTTTCAATTTCTATTTTGCAAGCTCTCTGGAATAAGCTTTGGAAACTTTCCGCTTTTCATGATGCTCCTGCCACTGTGTTATGTAGGTGAATCCCAGTGTTCATGGGTTCGAGGGCTTTTTTTGAAGCGTACTTGAAAATCTCGAATACCGTGAATAAAAGATGTAAGGAAGGATGAAAAGAGCAAACACAGTAAAACTCAATAAATAGAAATCATAGCTTATGCTGGTATTTCCACCATATAACATGATATACAATATGATTCTACATGATATTTGGTCTTGGTTGAATGTTTGATAAATTCCAAAATTACATTACCCTTTGATGAGACCTTTAGTCAGCCAGGGTTTTGAGATACCCCTAAACACTTCTAATTAACTGGGTTTTCCTAAAATGCAAAATAGATAGGGTATGTTTTAAAACAGATCTTGGCTCTAATATTTGCGTCAAAGTCAACTAGTAAAGTTTGAAAACTAGTTTTGAGTACTTTTCCATTGTGGGGTCCTTCCCCCTTGCACAAAAGGCTAGGAGAAGGTGTTTCATCAGTACCCTTGCTGCAAGGCTGCTCACACTATCTCCCCCTCACCCTAAACACTTCTCTGCTCGGTAGGTTCAGCTGCTCTTGGGAAGGATGTAACTTCTGGCTCTTAACTAGATGGTGCCCTGATCGGACATCCAGTAGCCCAGTGAGGAGCAACTAGCAGCCTTTCTTACCTGCATCTCCCCTGCCTACTGTGGACAGCTTCACTGTGAACTCAGCATATAAGTAGTCCTTTGTGTGTGTTAGTAGTTCCAAACTTTATTTACCTGTGCGTCCAGACTCCTGTGTCTGCCTCATAAGGTCACAGCTCTCCGGCTACCTTTACCACCAGCCCAGGGCCTAAACCAGTAAGCCTAGGACAGCCCACGAGCGTGAGCTTTGGTCCAGCTCCGTATTTAAAAGTAGCTTTGTTGGTGGAACAGCAAGTGCAATAACAGAGTCGCTGTACCCTATGAGTACAAAGATGTCTAATCAATTTTTAGCTATTAATGATGTTGGACAACCACAGGTTCCCACGTAAAGATTCTGTGTTCCTTTCCCTTCCCTCCACCTTAGATAACAAAATGTTTACAGGAGTAAGGATTTGTGTCTTGATATGAGTACACTTTAGTATGTGTTGCATTAGTTCTCAGTACAGAGCCTTGATACGGCACACATTTCCTGGTTTTCAGGGAGGAAACATAATTTGTTTTCACTGCTCTGAGCAGAGGAAGAACTGAAAGAGCTTTGAGTAACGTGACACACATGCCGACTGCTGCATCGGAAAGTGTAACTGGGGTCTGACATCTCGCTTTGGGCCAGAGAGCTGGCTGTTCGCAGTCTCTGCGAGGCGCATCGCCTCTCTCGGTTGCAATGTGCTGTGGAAAGACACCACATCGTTTCTGGCTCCTGGCGGAGTTTCACTCGGTGACAAATCCTCAACGCAGTCTTTCCAGTGCCCCGTTAGTTCTGCCACAGAGAACCAGCTGGCATTCCCCGAATTTAGCTAAACCAAGAGAATTATGCATTGCTCGAAGTGGTGACAGAGAAGGAAATGATACCGTTGAGCTATTTTGGAGATTCATAGGCCAAAACTTTTTTTGAAGTATGGAATTTTTTTATAGTCAGTGCTTCAAAAACTGATTCATCAGCTGGCAGTCTTTTGCTTGCTCCCTTTTTCTCCATAGGGTTCTTCAGTTTGATGGGGTGGTGGCTTTGCTTTAACTTACCGTCGGAATCACAAGTTAAGGGGTCTTTTTTTTCTCTCCAGCAAGTCATGGCAGGGTAGTGCCCAAAATATGGAATGAAAATCCTTGTTGTTTGGCTGAACAGGCTCCCTCTTGTGTATGAAGCAGTACTGTAGTGTTGACTACTTTCTTTTCTCTCTACTGTGAGCTTGTCTGCTGTCAGTGCCATTTCCGTACTTCTGCAGGTATAAGCATTTTTTGCCTGAACTTGGTGTTGCTTTTTGGAAAACTCGTCTTTACATTATAAAAGGTGCATCTTATGCTGAAATCTGATTAAGTTTGGAAGCCAAAAGTGCAGACTGGAAATAACCTTAGTGAGAGGAAGTGTGGGTGGTGGGAAGGGAGAACACCAAAACCAAAGAAACATGAAAAGAAAAAAGCATCTGTCACTAATATCTGTAGACTAAGATTAGAGAGCGTGTGTTACTGCAGTGATATCATTGCTGCTGGGCTCTTCTGGTAGGACTGGAAAGGAAGCACTCTGGTGAGTAAATGCAGCAAATCTTGTCTGCAAGGAGAAATTACCTTCAAAGCCCAAAGTTAAGGCTTGATTTATGCTAGGAGTCTGAAGGCTCATATTCCTTCCAAAACATTTCATGGATTAAGACTTATTTGCAAAGCTCTTCTAATAATCCTGTAAAGTGCTTAGCCTCAGTAATGTTTTTTTAATTTCTTAGCTCCAACTTCGAATGGAGAAGGATTTGTCTCTAACATTTCTGAAATTGACCTCTCTCTTTGTATTTATTCCTGTACAACGAGTGGATGAATAGAGGTTTCTGATAATGGATGTACTACCTGCATTTCTTGTCTAAATGGCCACTCTTAGTAGCACTATTTTTTCAATTTTGTTGTGTGATTATTTTTTACACGCTTCATGGTCTAAGGACTGATGACAGGATGACTTGGTAGCCTACTTTTTGAGAAGTGTGTAATAAAGTATCAATAGTGATGACATACCGTAGACACTATATGTGTTTCATATGCTCTGTTGCAACATTTTGAAATGCTTTTTGGTCACATAATTTGAAAATCCCAGTTCTCAGTGGTGTCTCCTAGGTTGTTCTTTGTTTGTTTTGGGTTGTGGCAGTTAATACAAAACCCACTATCCTATAAGTTTCAGTCTAGTGTAAGAGATGTTTCTCAATGCTGAATTTCAACATGTGTTATGTTGCTCAATTAATTTAATTTGATTAAGTCTATTTAGGAGACAGCACAGGACTTTGCATTGTTAACTGCTGCATGCAATATACTAAACAAAACATGAAAACATCAAAAGGAAATGCAAATATTTTCTCATTTTCTATTTATTCTGAAAGCATCAGTATGCAAAACTTAAATATGGGATGCAGATATGAACACCTTAGAATAGGGACCACCTTTTGAGGTATTTATGGTGTGTATTTGCCTTCTGATTTGCTTAGGAGTAAAGAAAAAGGGAAGAAATCATGTAATAAAGGGTTCTTTGTCTTAAAACGGTATAAAATTACTTCTTCCAGAGCCTTGGTAGCATACATAGATTTTTAAAGTGTGACATAATGTAATGTTAAAACTTGTGATTAAAACATTATAACCACTCTGAAAACGCAAGTTATAGTTAGTTTTATCATCTACTACCAAACTACTTGTATTTTGTGTTACTTAAACGTTTGTGAGTTTTCAGGATTGAGGAAGTAGAACAAAACTGAAGTTCTTCATGCTAAGTTGGACTTTTCAGCCTGGTTCAATTATTTATTTCTTAACTAAAGATTAGATGAAACTTAAGATAAACATGAGGTTCGAGAACATATACTAATAGTTTGCACCATTAATTTTCAAAGACAAATACACTGAAATTGCCTTCAGTTTTCTTAAATATAAATATTCTGTGTGTTCAAGCTCATAGTTTGTTATTGTAGAACTGTACAAGTAAAACTTACATACCAATGTAAAATAACCTGTTTTACAACAAATTATTTCTAACAGTTTTTCTTTTCATTTCGAAATTAAAAAACCTGATAGCTTTAAATTGATATTCATGCAGACAAGAAATCATAACACCTTAAAAAAAAAAAAAACAACACCAAAAAACCCACAACAACAAAAAACCCAAGACTGTTCCATGTGCTGTATGAGTTTTAGGTAAGATCCCATCCAGTCCTGGAGGTATTACTGCCACTTAACCTTGCTAGCATTCCATAAATAGATGTGCCTTAGCAAACTGAGCCTCCCACCTACCTGAAGAGGATCTTTTGCAATCCAGTTATTAACTGTGCATTCGCTTGCTGAAAATGTTAATGACAAAACTGTTTTCCCAACGACTGTTCTTCTCTCGTGCACAACTTCTTGTAAGTGCTTGGCTTACAGCCTGAACTGTAGTTGATAGAGGCATTGTATGCTAATGGCAGATAAATTTGAAGGAAGAAAGGCAGAGTTTTTGTGTAAACACTGGCTCTTGAGCAAACTGGCCAAATGGTTTTAACCTTTTTGTCTGTCTCTCAAAGTCTCTCAAAAGCATTTTCTGTGTTTTCAGAAGTATAGGAAACTTTCACATGTACTAGTTGAACTTCCAGTATGTGTATTAGAATATGGATAACAGTGTGGTAAGTGATGATGTGAATTTCACAGCACATCAGTTCCTCCATATTACGTGCTCAAGTATGGACTTATTCTTTTAATAAGGTAGCTTAGCCTTTTCTCACTAAAAATAATCCGGCTAGTACTCTAATGGAAAGTGGGCAAATTTACCATTTAATGAGATATCTTAAAAAAGATATTGAATACAAAATGGTACTGGAGCCAGTGATATCTTCATGCTTTCACCTGAAGAATGATGGAAGTCAGCAGTCTCTGTAAAATCTCTGTACAGCTACTAATGATAGTATTTTTCACTTGAGATTCTGAGAGTCTGATTTCAGATATGACAAATGTGTAGATGGCTTAGGATGAATTTAGTTACTCTCATACAAACATCTAGTGTGACCCTCTATAGAGGGGGGACACCTGAAACAGGACCTCTGACCTTCTGGTTACACTGCTGGATGGGATTCTCCCATGATGGGGAAAGCTGGAGATTTTCTGGCACAAGGAAGATGACTCGTACCCCACCTGCAGCTTTACAACTATGGAACAGATTCAGAACCAGTGTAGCAGAGGAGCACGTGAGAGCATCTGAGCCAGCAGAGCCTAAGCCACACTGAAGCACCAGGAGGAAGTGGCAAGTGATAGTACTGAGCGACTCCCTGCTGCAGGGGACAGAGGCCCCCATCTGCCATACTGACCTGTTGTCTTGGGAGGTTTGCTATTTGCTTGGGTCTCAGATTCAGGATGTGGTTGACTGTTAAAGCTTATCTGGCCCTCAGACTATTAGCCACTGCTGCTCTTCCATTTGGGCACCAACACCACTTCCAGGGGAGCTCTGGGGATGATTTAAGGGCACAGAGATCCAAACGGTGATCTCATTCCTGCTGGTGAGGGAGAGGGGACAGGAAAGTGATTGGGAGCAGTCAGGATGGATTTATGAACAGGAAATCACGGTTAACCGAGCCAATAGCCTTCTATGGTAAGAAGATTGGCTTGATGGATGAGGGGAGAGCAATGGGTGCTGCATATCTTGACTTAAGTAAAGCTTTTGATACTGTATTCTGCAACATCCTCATAGGTAAACGAAGTACAGACTAGACAAGTGGGCAATGAGCTTGACTGAAAAGTGGCTTAACTGTTAGGGCTGAATGGGTTGTAGTCAGTGATATGAAGTCTAGATAGAGGACAGTCAGTAGTGGTATAGCCCAGGGTTAAACATGGGAGACCACACACCTTCATGGCTGTCCTGGATGGTGGGACAGAGTGCACCCTCAGCAAGTTTGCTTGCTTAAAACTGGAAAGAGTGGTTGATGCACCAGATAGTTGTGCTGCTATTCAGAGCGACCTTGACAAGCTGGAGAAATGCGCCAAAAGGAATCTTACAAAGTTCAACAAAGGGAAATGCAAAGTCCTTCCCATGTACCAGGAAGACTCGAATCTGACCAGCTGGAGAGCAGCTTTGCAGAAAAACATCTGGGGTGTCCTGGTGGACAAAAAGGTGAACAGAAATCAACAATGTGCCCTTAGGGCAAAGGTGGCCAACAGCATCCTGGACTGCATTAGGAAGAGCTGGTTGAGGGTGGTGATCTTTCCTCTCTGCATGGCACTGGTGAGGCACATCTGGAGTGCTGGGTCCAGTGCTGCGCTCCCCAGTACAACAGAGATATGGACATACCAGACCAAGTCCAACAAAGGGCCACGGAGCATATCTCATTTGAGGAGAGGCTGCAAGAGCTGGGCTTGTTTAACCTGGAGAAGAGAAGGTTTGGGGGCAAGTTGTCAATGTACGTAAATACCTGATGGGGTAATGGTGTTTGAACACTGGAGCAGGTTGCCCAGAGAAGCTGTGGAGTCTCCATCCATGGAGATACTCAAAACTCGACTGGACGCAGCCCTGAGCACCCTGCAAGCTGCACAACCTGATTCTGCTTTGAGCAGGAGTGTTGGACTGAATGATCTCCAGAGACATTTTCCAACCAAGCTATTCTGTTTCTGTATCCTAATGACTCTCAAATGGAACTAGATGTCTGTGTATGGTCAATTAAACCACTGGTTTTACTCTGAGATTTTAATTTTTACTCCCAGCATTCGTCCTAATTCTTTTGACTTAAAAATGTACTAAAAATTAATAAAAGTTAAAAAAAAAATCTTGAAATACCATTAAGTTTTAGGAAAAAAAAATGGATTGACATATAACAATTTGCTGAAAGTAACCATGTGCTCAGGATATAGGAGCCTGTGATGGTTTTATGGATGGTGCAGAAGAAAACTGAGTGAAGTGATGCAGAGCCTCCCTTCAGACTGGCAAAGATGGTTCTTTGCATATGTCTTCTGACAGTAGGGTCTGTATTGCTGTCTCAGAATCAATATCCTGTATGTCTTGGGCAGAAGATAAAAGTGCTTTGCAGTATTTTGTGCAATGGAAACCAAAGCCCGGCTATAAAGTTTTCAGTTTCCCAGTTGAGGGAACTCTCCACTGATGCAGAAATTAAGTGTGCTGTACGTGACATTAAGGGAGAAGTAAACTCAGTTTGAAAAGTTTTCTGAAGATGTTTATATCTATAGCATTGTTTCACATTTTACCATTGCATTCATCATTTAGTTGGTGTTGTGTACAGATTCTTCAGTTAATTTAGTGCATATTCATCCAGGGTTTGTGTCACTTCATAAGTGGAAAACTAAATCCAAGGCTGTCTATATTTATTGCATGTTTTAGAATGACTGTTGTTACAAGTAATAAGAATGTGATCTGCTTCATTATTATGAAATGTGCTTTAATTATTAATTTCTACCGTGATGTTCACTTAACGCTTTTGAGTGTTGTAAAAGCCCTTGTACATTTCAGAAAAATATCCCGTTCTGAGATGATGACACATTCTATGTTTTGAAGTTATTTTATAATGAGAACAAATATCAGCTTCACAGATATGAATAACTGCAGAGTACCCTTCTAACATTAATTGTTTATATCATATAAAAGAGCAAAGATACCATAACTGTTTAGCTTGTGTTTATAAAAGTTAGGATTTTAGAGGTATTTCAGCCTTTGGGTAAGGATACTTTTAATTAAAATGTCTGAAGTCCAAAAATTCAATTATTTTATCACAGAACTTATTTTTTGAAAGCTTTATTTCCACCTGTTCATGCAATTTGGTTACTAGAGCTACTATTAGTTTCAGAGAATATCTTTCCTAATAATGTTATTTCGTTTCCCTCCAATGTTGTGTGCATCTGGAAACATGAAAACTTGGAAACTTGGAAAAACTTGGAAATTCGGATTTATATTAAATAGTATCTGATGCTATATTTCATTTTGTCCTGCAAGATAATTTGTTTCATTTTGTCCTGTAAAGGAATTTTAATACACAGAATCAAGTAAATAAACGACTAAGTGAGAGGATGAATTTGGAACATACTAGTTTTAAAGACAAAATATCTTGTGAAATGTAATTACCAGCAGACAAATAAAATTTTTCGTTTTCAATTTATCCAGTGGCGCATTTCACCAAGTGAAGTAAAGGCTAAAACAGAAGGGATATCAGCAACTAATACAAGAAGTATTTTATCTTTGTTTCTCTATGCCCTATTATGCTATTTAGCAAAAAGTTTGAAATTCTGTTACTTGTTTTTCCTCCTCCGACATACTATTTTCAAAGTCTGGGATATTGTGCTAAAAAGTCAGTCAAAAGGAAAAATTACCTTTCTGATTTAACTTGCAAAATATTGTTTTAGAAATCTCTTTAAAATTATCCTGAGTTTTCACAGTAGCATCAGTTTTGCAGTCTCCTATTAGAAAGCTCCTGAAATTTCTAAAGCCACAGAATTAAGCTTATAGGAAAAATGTTACTCATAGTTCAGTGAAGTGCCTGAAGCTTTACATTTCAGTTCTCTGTACTGCAGCTGCTTTACTGTGGATACTTTGGGAAAGTGTTTTTTAAGGGTCAGAGTAGAACAATAAAAATGTTGATTTTTTTTTTTTTTTTTCTACTATCGTATCTTTGTCATTATTGTATCTGTTGAGATACTGAGTATGATTCCTGGGAAAAAATCAGTGTCTGAACTGGATGTATAAAGGAAATACTCTGTAATTGAAAAGGGCGAATGCAAAGTCATAATTAAATATAATAAAATACACACAACTGGCAGGAATTTATTGTCTACACAATATAAAATAATGTGAAGTAAGAAAATGGATTGAATAGAAATAAACCATGAAGTTTAGCTGTCATTCTGAGAGCTCTTCTCTTCTGTCTGATGCTGTAATGACAGACTGAAGAATTGTTTTGACTTTCATTCGTTCTTTCAGAGTCTGGGAAACTTGAATATCCTGAAGGGTTTAGAAAATTGCATTTAAAAGAAGCAAACAGATAAACTGTAATGATCTGTGTAAATTTATAATTATTTTGTTCTAAGTGCATTGGTTTCTAAATGTTGTAATATAGCTGATCTCCACTGGACTCCTTTTGGTTGATGGAGGCAGACAGAAAGCTGCTTTCAGCCATCCTCTGGAGGTAAAGTCAGGTGCCGCTATTAGAGGAATCTCTGTTTCTGTTCTGCCTATACAGAGACACAGAATGTAGTACAGTAAAAGGAGGAGGCTAAGAAAAACCTTGCAGCAATTTTCTGAATCAGCAGGGAAAGTGCTAAATTTTAGGCATTCTGTTGAAGTCTGTAGATTTAGTCACCCTTCTGAATGGCACAGCTAGGAAGACACTAATCTTATTCCCTGGGTGGGACCAAATCCTTTTGTTCTGTTGTAATATGTTCAGACTCATAGAATAGTTGAGGTTGGCAGGGACCTCTGGAAGTCATCTAGTCCTAGCCCCTTGCTCAGGCAGGGTCACTTGGAGAAAGTTGGCCAGGACCATGTCCAGATGCCTTTTGTGTATCTCCAAAGGTGGAGACTCTACAACCTCTCTGGGCACCCAGTGCCAGTGCTCAGTCACCCTCAAAGTAAAGAAGTGTTTCCTGGTGTTCGGAGAGAACCTCCTGTGTGTGTTTGCACCCGTTGCCTCTGCTCCTGTCACTGGGCACCACTGAAAAGAGCTGGGCTCAGTCTTCTTTGCACCCTCCCTTCAGGCATTTATAGACATTATTAAGATTTCTCTGACCCTTCTCTTCTCCGGGCTAAACAGTCCCAGCTCTCTCCACCTTTCCTCATAGGAGAGATGCTCTGGTCCCTTAATCGTCTTCATGGCCCTTTGTTGGACTCTCTCCAGTATGTCCATGCTCTGAGGAGCCCAGTGCTGAGTGGAAGGGAAGGATTACCTCCCAATGGTTTTCCTAATGCGGCCCAGGATCGCGTTAGCCTTCTTTCTGGCAAAGGCATGTTGCTGGCTCATGTAGATTCTTGCAGTACATCCCATGATATGTCTTGCCTTTTGTTTTGGAATATTCAGTTATAAAATTTACTACCTTTTCTGTTGAAAGCATTACAGTTTTTTTCTGCTTAATTGTTTGTTACAGGTAAGGTAGGTGCCTCTTAGATAACGTTGCTGAAATATTTTGCCACCATTACAAAAGTATATTAAGTAGCAATGCCCCTTATGTAAGTAAATGTATTATGTGCTGTCTTTAGTCGAAGTATTCACAAAGGAAATCACTAATTAAACTAATTATTAATAGATCCTTTATAAAAGAATGGTATGTGCTGGGGTTTTTTTAATAGGAAATGAATGTAGGGTGATTATTCTTGCTTGTTTGTGGAAGGACGCAACGTACGTTCTCGTAGAGTTTTGTTGTTTTGTTTCAGCCTTTAGCTGAACCACCGCAGTTAGTTTCTTAACTGAAGAATCTCAAAATCCTTTTAACTTTTTTTGTGCAGTTGTTCTCAGATTGGGTTAGTTGGATTTGAAAGCATGGTGGTAGTTGGGTGGGTTTGGTTTTGTTTGTTGCTTACATTCAATTAACTTCTATGTAGTTAATAGAAAATTTTCAGTGAGAAGGGAAATGAGGAAACCCAGTTCTATTAGTTTACTTATCTAGAACTGGAAGATTGTAGGATTGAAAAGGACATTAGAAATTAGTTGTTCATGCCAGAAGCCCTGAAACAGAATAAGTACCTTTATAGCATTTGCATGTCTAATTTTCTGTAAATATTTTCGGTGAAGGAAGTATATATGATCTGGCAATGAGTTATCCCTATTAATTATTTCTGATTATTTTTTTTTCACTTTGATACCTAATCCTGTTGATACCTTTCTTCTTTATTGCATCAGTGGAAGAATGAATTTGTCTCTTTGTCATTGAAAACAGCCTCTGTGTTTGCAAGCTATTACCACATGCCCCTTCCACCTTCTTAATCCCAATCCTTCATTCTTTCAGTTGATCATGTCTTCTAGTTCTCTTATTTTCCTGATCTCAAATGGGATTCTTCAGCAGTGTATTATACTTTGCAAATTCACGTTGGTGACTGTTAATCTATAAAAGGTCTATGGTGAATATGAAAATATTTCTCCAGAAAATAGGACTGCATTTCATTATTTGATATTGGTTGCATGTAGTAGATACTATGTACACACGTATATTGGGGTGTGCATGTGTGTATTTATACGTATGTGTGGAAGGATGGATAAGGGGATGATGGGTTGTTTTTATAACTCTGTTTTAAAAACCATGGCTAAAAATTATTTAGAACGGAAGAAGTTTTGGCTTTCTGTTTAAGAAAATCCTGGAAACTGGTTATTAGCCCTCCACTGATCAGAATCTACACTGATGAGGTTTATTTCTTCAGTGTTGTGAATTCTAAGTTGCTTATTTTTTTTTCCCCTCTCCTCCTTTTCTCTGTAATTCACAGCTTTTGGAAATTAACTGGACTGGACTGACAAATCTTCTGGATGTTCCAGGACTGAAGTGAGTATATGTAAAGCAGTGTTTGATATTCCTCCACCCTAGTAAACCCCAGAAAATCTGAAGACCATCAGCTAAATAATTTTAGGTAAATGACTCTGAGCAGTTATATCTTAATTTAGAATTACATAAAGTTGCTCAATATGCAGAAAGTAGTGATTTCACAAGTGAAAGAACATTAAAAGTATATCTAGTAGGTCTTATTAAAAACATTCTGAAAAGATAATTTTTAATCTGCTTTTTTTAATGTTCTCAGCCTTTCCAGATTTCCAGAGTCTTGTGAATTTTCTATCTGCCATCTCCTAGGACAGCAGAAAGACAAAGAGGCTTATTTTTTATGCCAGTGGGTTGACAACATCTTGGCTCGTAACTTTGTATGCCGATACGTCTCTAATTGCTTGTGTAAAGGTAGCTAGAAATACCTTGAGACAGTAGTCAAATTAAATAAACTTTTCAATCTCTTCAAGTACTTACTTTTAAAGCTTTCAGCTTATTACATGAAGATCAAATGGAGCAGCAAAAATATTGGCCATATATAGATAGAAAAAATGCTTGACTTATTCGGAGCTTTTCAAATAGTACATGATAAAGCCCCAACAAAAAAAAAAAAAACAGAAGCAGAGATGAAAAACAAGCTGCTTTGAATCATTGCCATCCTAATAAGGTTAAATCCGTGAATATATTCATAATTATCAAGTTGTAATAGTTACCCAGGGGCTTTTAAATATTGAGACAATGGTTAAGGGGATAATGGCAGATCTGATACATGCTTGAATTTTGTATCTACTTCTTTTATTGGATCCCGTACTCTCAAGAGTTGGCTGGCTTCAGAATTATTTTTTATTATTTAAAAACAAGAGTTTGAATTTAGGTATTAAATTAATCCTTTAGTGCTCAATTGTGTGCCTGAAACGGTTTTTGCTTTACTTAGACATGTGAAGCCATTGCATGGAATCCCGGCTGAACAGTTTGAAATTAGAACTTGCATTAAGTAGGTTAATGGCTGCAAGAATTGCTTATGTTTCAAGGCTGCTTAAGACTGCCTCCGAGGAAAGAGGTTTACTTCATCAGTGAGAAAATGGCTTCCAAAATACAGCTCTTGAGTAATTGTTCTTTTGACATAATGCTAATAAATTTACGTACTTAAGCTTACTAGGCTCCTGAGATTCATATCATGCTGCATATTTGCCTGACTGCAAACAGAAAACCTCAGATGTAAACAAAGTCTGGCTGAATATCTCAAGTTT
This sequence comes from Vanellus vanellus, assembly GCF_965231255.1. NCBI lineage: Eukaryota > Metazoa > Chordata > Aves > Charadriiformes > Charadriidae > Vanellus > Vanellus vanellus. Next base: position 11,702,886 of record NC_138906.1, on the reverse strand, counting down.
ATGGTTTCCAGAGCAACCAAGCTTGGCCGCATATGCATATAATGGTGCCATCTAGATGTGGTATAGTTTCTATAGTAACTGTAACTGAGGTGACTCACACTCTGCCTTTCCAAGAGATTTCTCCACTGATGTATTTGTTTTTCTTATCTGTATAGATAGATTGTATATTTTGGTACAACAGCTTGGCATATTGTAGTTGTTACAAAGAATGATGAACAAGAGATTGCTGCCACCACAGGTACCTTTTTCGTCCTGCAGCTGTTGGCAGCACACTAAGCTGCTTACTGGTACTCTGTTTGCAAATGTCTTCCGCTAAATGAATTTCTGCATTTGCTGCTGGAAGTTTCCCTATCAGATGTTAACAACTTCCATTGCTCTTCGTATGTGACTCCACAAGGAGAAGGACAAAAAAGTAATTCATATTCCTTCATATTCCATCATATTCCACTCCATCCACGAAGGAGTGGAATTAAAATCTCTATGTGAGGAGGAACCAGGCTGTAAGAACGCTCAAGTGCTGTCAGAAGGGGATGCGGATGATGGGAAGGTGAATTCTGTTGTAGTTGCTTAAGATATAGTAAAAATACTCTGTGCAGTCAGGGGTGTGCTGTCTCTGCAGTATGAATAAAGGCGATGCAGGAAAAATAAATAGCTGCTTATTCTGTCACTAAATAGAGAGTAATGCAACAGAGTAGGTAACTGCCAATTATTTTTCTGCAATGAAATTGAGCTTTTGAAGACATTTACTATAATATACTATCTGAAGCATTTCACACTTCTCTCATTTTTGTGAACTGAAAAAACGATTGGACTTAGAATCAATGACTTGGAGTTTTATGATCATAAGAGGCTTTTTATTGATGATGCATCAACGTAAGGGTTTAAATTGATACATATTTCTCTATTGCTTGATCAGTGATTTGTCTCTGTTTTCCACAGATCAGAGCTCTTAGTTTAAGTAATAAAAGAATAAAAAGATTGTCATTTTTGCCTTGTGTTCATGAAGAATACTTTCCAGCTGGGAGTATCCCATTTGGCTAGTATTTGCTTAGATAAGTTTTAAACAGCTTGAAAGTGTCATGTTGTTTTGGAATCAATTTAATTCATTGCTTAGTTATTATCTTTGGTATTCTTTTTCAGCTCCCTGTTTTTAAAAACAGAATATCTGCGATCTCCTATGAGTCCAGTTTCTCGGTGTAAAATTCTGTGAAATTCCATTAATGCCTGTTCATTTTTCATACTAATTTCTCAGATGTTTTAGGGAACTCAAGCATTTGTGTTGGGATAAAATTGTGAAACTGAGCTTTGGAATCACAGAGTTGGAGTTTGGTCCTAGTGTAAAGCATCGCGAACCCTCCAAGTGACTGGGCTCTGTTCTGCTTCCGGCTGGTTCTTATTTAAGGAGATCTCCTGTAGCTCCACTTGAACATTAATCAGTGTCTGAACCTTTTGCTAGTCTAGGATAGGTTTATTTTGCCTATAGCTTATTTCATAATGTATGTCACCTTAACTAAATACTAGAGAAGAGCACGATAACCATTCTTTCAAGGCAGCTCAGGTACCGTTGCCTCTCTTGCACTGCTCATTTGCTTTCTCTGACCTAGGTCAGTTAATTAATCCTATGTTCTTAAGGTGTGGGCTTTACTGAGCATAAAGGCAGAGCTTTCTCATCTTGGCTGGTAGGAACACTAACAAAAAAAAAGCACGAACAAAACAAACTTTGATCTCTGCTGGAGATTCATCGTCAGACTTGTATTTTGAAAACTGTGACTGTTGCTTGGGTACTTACCATCTCGTCAGCTTTTTTTTTTTTTTTTCCTTTTAATGTTAAGACTGTTTGGGATGTTTATCTTAATTTTTTAAGTCAACTCAAACAAAATAATGGCTTCCATTTTCTTGGCTCGTTTTACAGAAAGTTGAACATACGTAAGTTGAAAATGTGATGTTTAGCAAAACAACTGAGAAACTTGAAAAGCAACATGTGTTACCATGACTAAAGGAAGCTACTTATTTTCAAATAAAATAATTACCTTGTAGTAGTTGTCTGAAGAATTACTGAAACTATAAATTTATAGGATTCAGTGTTCATATAGAATGAAAATCTTTGTAAATGTATCTGAATAAGCTCTGCAAGCAAGGAAGGGGAATGAAGATGATTCCTCTTTAGGACAGATGTGAATTAAGTCACAGAAGTTGCAAGGAAGCTTTTCCTTTGAGCAGTATCTTAACATTGTCCACTGTTGCTTCTTTCAGAGAATAAACAGAGGTCTGCACAGACCTGTCCATTGATCTTGATGCAATCTTGAGTTTCTTCTGTTCCTATTGTACTGGATGCTATTAAAAAGTCAGCTGTGTTCTATCATGTATCATAGTTCATCTGGATTTACAGTGGCAGTGGGCAGCTGAGGGGATGCAGGCTGTACAGGTTGCAAATCTCCGACACGAAAATTCAGTGGGAATTTGAAATGGGCCAGATTGTATTTAATGGGCTAAATCTGTTACCCATCTCTACCATAGTAAGTTTATTGCTCAACATGAAATTTTCTTCCCAAATTAAAATGTAATATATATTACATTTCACTGCAGCTTTTGTGTTTGTATGCTGCCAGTGAGTCAGAGCTACTCCCAACTGGAGACTGATTCTTAGAAAAACTTCACAAGGTGACTACACACAAGTGCTTATTCTGAACACCGTTCTAAGTAATCAAACATTATCGGCATCTTAATTTCAAAAAGACTGTAAAAGGAGAATCATAAAGTGTGAGAGTGCATCTGCAGTTCAGAATATCTCAAGTATTTTTATAATTTTCTCTATGAACCTTTGTACATGCCCCTAAAATCTTCCTGGATACTTGTCTTCCATGGTGAATTGTACCACCCCAGTTCTGCCCTTTTGCCAGCGTAGGCAACGTGTGTAACCAATGGTGTTGGTTTGTTGTCACTTCAGACCCAAACTGGGTGAACTCGTAGCTTAGGAAATCTTTTTCTTTCCTGTGTTTGTGGGGGAGTGTGGGGTTGGGTTTTTTTAAATGATTCATGACCAATGTGATTGTACTGCCACTCCCTTTTTGCCAGAACAAAACCTGTTTTGCTTCCCTAGGCTATATTTTACTCGGCCACGAGCATGTTTTCTTTGTTTCTGTTTGAAATGACAGTCCTCCAGCTCAAGAGGACAACATGTTTCGTAACAAAATGGGAATGGTTGGCCAAACTTTCAGCGACAGTTAAATCGTTGCTGAAATACAAAAGTAGATTAATAGTTAACATCTGCATGGTTACATGCAACGCAGGCAAGAAAACTTACGCAACGGCCTTTTACCCTGGGTGGCTTTAAAAGCTGGGGGTGAAGGGGGAAATGAGAACTTTATCTTCATAGCTGTGGTTTCTGCTGTTCAGTGTCAGCTGCTTCCACCTGGTGGCCATTTTGGCAAGAACCCTTTATTTTAAAAAAAGCGTTTAAAAAACCATGTGTCTTCTACTTCCCCAAAGGGCGTTTCCCTCATTTAGGTTGTTAAGCAGCAAAAGGAGTGTATTACTGTGACATAACATGTGTTTAATTCTTATGAAGTAATTGAGGATTATTTTCTCCAACAGTGGCTTATCAGATACAATAATATTGGATATAATATCCAACTACCTGGTCCTTCCAAACAGAATTACAGTCCCCCTTGTCAGCGAAGTGCAGATTGCTCAGTTGCGGTTTCCTATACCAAAGGTATGCACGTTTCTGTTAATACTAATGATCTGGCATTTAGTTTTTCCTGTAGTAATTAATAACTGTTAAAGATATGCACATTTGTGTGAATTTCTGAATACAGTTATTGCAGTAGTAAAAGTTATCATGAATCCAGTCACTTAAAAGAATTGATACAATTTATAATACTTTCTGTGCAGTTAATGTTTCATAACACCAAGAAAGATTTTTTTGTCTTGCTACAATCTTAAACGTATTACTTGTTAAAATATAGTTCAACTGTATAGACTAAAAATTAAGTAGCACATGTTTTATATTATCACTGCAAATTATTGTCAGTGCTCTTCACTTGAAAGTTGTTACTACTTACTGCTACTTGCTTCCAGCAGGGTGGCATTTCTTGATGTAACTGGCATGTTTCTGATTGTTGATGACAGTTTTTCTTTTCAGGAATCTCTTTAGTGATAAGTCTGCTGTGTATCTGGATCGTCATTTATATCTCTCCATTTACAGTGTGTCCAAATTAAGTTTCATGTTAAAGAAATCACAATGGAAATTATAAAACATATATATTGCAAAAATTGTGATGGCATGGGGCCTTTCAGGTTACTACATAAACTCATCTTTTCCTTTTTCAGGGTGTTCTAAGGATACACTTTATTGAAGCTCAGGACCTGGAGGGGAAAGATACTTACCTAAAAGGGATTGTTAAAGGAAAGTCAGACCCCTATGGAATCATCCGTGTGGGCAACCAGATTTTCCAAAGCAAGGTCATCAAAGAAAACCTCAATCCAAAATGGAATGAAGTTTATGAGGTATAATGAATAAAAATACCTTGTTGTGCGTTGTCTTCTAAAGTTTCTTTTGTTAAAGAATACACTCTGGGGACTTCCTCGAGAAGCTTCTTGATGTCTCCCTCTAAAACCCAAAGTTCTGTAACAAAACAGAAATTCTCCATTGATGTATATGCTTCTTTTGTCTAGACTAAGCATCAGTAGTTCCGAAAAGCAGTCTAGTCTCTTGAAGCCAACATTAGCAAATCACATCTGAAAAGCTCTTACACTCGCTCTACTCATTAAATTTTTTTAAAGCATTTCCTTATTGATATGTTTTAATACACAAAGGGACTGTAGTTTAATGTTTTACTGTTACTATGCCATTTAAAAAAACATAGTTAGTTTTACCGTTGACAGTGCCAACTTACTGTACTTCCAGGCCTTAGTATATGAACATCCAGGACAAGAGCTAGAGATTGAGCTCTTTGATGAAGATCCAGATAAAGATGACTTCCTGGGAAGGTAAATGTTACGGAGAATATGCTTGTAGGTATTGAAAAGAGATGAAGTATTTCGATGTAATCTTTTTATTTCTTTTTTTTCCTTTTTGCATTTTATTGCAGTTGTAGTTCTGCTACATTACTATATTTATAAATTCATTATCTTTTCAAATTGATGGTAGTAAGCAGTTCCTTAAGTACTTCATATATGTGAATATATGTATATAGAAATGTGCTTGTGCGTATATATACGCATCTATATGTTTACATATTTTTTGAAAAATAAGGTAAGTGTTGTGGGTACCCAGAAAAATAAAGATTGTTTATTTTGTAGTAATTGTATACCCTACCTGCTTTCGTAAGCAGCACTAAGTCTTAAGTATTTCTTCAGGGAAGTTAATTTAGCTTTATAGCTGTGTATCTTCTTCATCTTCATAGTTTTTAAATGGCTGTCGGACAGTTTATTTTTTCTAAGAGATTATCTTAACTATATGATTAAAGAAAAGAAATTGCTGTAATGCTTTTGCAAACATTACTCACTCTTAGATTCCATAGGCCTGCCTTTAGTGTTTACCCATAAACATTTCAGGGTTTTAGTCAGCTTCTTTCTCCAGTAATTTGTCACCTTTATTTCTTGCAGAGTTTTGGAGCTTCCCATTGTTGCTTTCCATACAGAGTAGAACTCCCTTATCTTTCCAGCTCCTTCTCTCTTAACAGGAGCAACAGTACCTACTTCTCTTCTCATTAAAATAAAGAAGTAGGTAGTACGAAGGCTTCTTTTCTTTGCACTTCCCTAATCTTACACTGAAGTGGTGGGGGGGGAAAGTGGCATAACGTGTACATCAATACTAATAAAATAAAAAGCCACAACAACTCTTCGTGCACTGGCATGCAGTTCTCTGCCCTGTTTAATTTTTAGCAGATTCCCTGGTACATTTTAGCTTGTGTGAACTAGCACTCTTCCAGACAATGCCAAAGCATGAATTTGGTCATAGCATATGTCCAGGGGCTATTTGCAGTGGGTAATTTGGATGTAGTCACTGCTCTGAGAGTTTGGTCATACGTATGTGAGCCATACTGTGCCAGTCACCCCTGTTGCTACAAAACGGGCTCTAGTATAGGCATATTTTCTGTTATCCTGCATTCATCTTCGTTCAGCCATTTCATTCCCTACTTCTTCCTCTCTTAGGGGCTAAAAGAATAGTATTCTGCTCTTTTTGAACCCAGTGGAAGCCTGGATACTCAGCAAGCACAGGGTGGGATTTGCATTCTGTATTAAACTTTTTGCTTCTTGGCTAAGATACTGATTTTTCTTTTGTTTTCTTTTTTCTAGTTTGATGATAGATTTAATTGAAGTTGAAAAGGAGCGTCTTCTAGATGAGGTAAGTGTTCTGTAAGTTTTGCTTTAAAAAACCCGTATGTTGTATATATAGTTGTTCTTGTATTATTATTTCCTGGGGACAGTTCCCATATGTGCGTGAATTACCTTAATGCTATAGAAATAGATTCCTTGATGATCAGTACAGTGTTTTAAGGGATAGCTGAATTGGTGAAATCTGAAGAATAATGGCATTCTTCTTCTGTCTTGGGGTTTTAAGATTACTAGTATGTAAATGCAAAAAAGCAGTAACTTATATATTTGGTGAGAGCTTTTTCTTGCAGGAGAATAGAATTTCTTGCCCAGTTTAACTATTATTCGACTTAGCAGACTAATTTTTGTCCTATACGTAAGAGAGATTGTCATGAGATCTTATGTATTGTTAAGAATTATGTTATGCAGGGTTTGTATTTCCAGAACATCTTTACAGAACTTAAAGAATTCTCGTGGTATTTTAAAAATGCATTTACTATATAACAGAGGGTTGCATGGCTGTTTTTGTTGTTCTGTGTTGTAATATTTAGTCTGGAATAGGAAATTTGAAACAATGAATCAGATTTTTTCTGCTTATGCAGACTTCAGCTCTACAAGATTTCTAATCAAGTTTAGCATTTCCTAAATGTCCTGAGGAGCCAATTGCAATCATGTACTTGTTTGTTGTCAGATGACTTCACATTATTTTGCTTGACTTTTAGTGGTTTACTTTGGATGAAGTGTCCAAAGGAAAATTACATTTAAAACTGGAATGGCTCACATTGATGCCAACTGCTGAAAATCTAGACAAGGTATTAAAGGAACACATTACTTCTATCCTAGTCTTAATTGTTGTGGGGTGTTTCTTGTTGTGGGTTTGTTTGGGGTTTTTGTATTAAGCATGTAAGTAATTTAATTCTTTATCCAAATTCACAGTAGCTAAACCTGTAACTTTATTCCAACCTGTTTGTCTTTAGAAATCTTAAACCAGTCATAACTGTCAATGTACTCTTGTGGCATGGGATTTTAAAATCCTTTTGTCATCCTCTTCTTTTCTTTTAATGTTATGGTTTGAGAATATCAGCTGACATTTCATTAGCCTGGGAGATAAAGCTGGATTTGATATTTTAATCTGTCCAATCTAAAAAACATAATTAGGAAATGGGGTGGAAATTTCCATAAAAAAATATTTATACGAGTCTTGAAAACTTACTACTTAGGCTTCATAGCGTGCATTTGTAAATGTTTGCATTTTGGGAGATGTTTTTAAAATATTTTTTCGGGAATGGGACAGAAATAATAATACTATTTGATTTTCAGAAAGGTTTACAGTATGTTTTTGGTTTAGGTGCTAACAAGCATTAGAGCTGATAAAGACCAAGCCAATGATGGGCTTTCTTCTGCATTACTTATTCTCTATTTGGACTCAGCAAGAAACCTGCCCGTAAGTTATATTCTGATGGATACCCTTTTGTCATGGGTATCCCCTGCGTACTTCCAGCATGTCTTGCTTGGTAGTATGGCACACTGCTTTACTAACACACATTATGCCATGTTTTCTATACTTTCTCTCATTTCAAAGCGTGTAATGTAAGGTCCACAAGTCTAGTAGTATAGTATTCTAGATATATATTTAATAAAACATTACTTTTTATCAGTGTGATTTTTCTTTAAAGAATGCTCCTTTCCTGGACTTGAAAGGCTGCATGTTTTTATTACACAGTGTTTTCCATAAATAGTATGGGATTAGCATGAGGAATTTTAAGGAACTAACTGGGAAAAGGCCCACTTCCTTCAGTTCAGGTAAACTTGCTTGCTTTCGTTTAGGGTATCTGTGGTAGATTTGAAGGTATTGAAGTCCTCATTGTGAAATTAATACTGTGCAGTTGATGTTACAGTGGCAGAATACTTGTATGAGATCTCTGTCAGGTTGTCATTTGGAGTATTGTTTATTTGTGTGTGCAAAACATAAAACCAAAAAAATTAATGGTTCTGTCATTATATGGATTATACGATGGGACTGTGAAATAGCCTGTTTATGACAAGCACAGACTGGTAGTTTATTTCAGGTTAATAAAGTACTGTTCCTGGTTGTAAATGACAGCAGTGGTAAAGTAAACCCTACCATAAATAGATATGTGAAGCATAACACTGAGTTTTGCTGTTTTTCAGCATTGCTACTAGATGAGAAATTCTGGAAGTGATGACTAAAATACTAATCCAGAGAATAAAGTTTTCAAGCTTCAGATTTTTTACATGCATTTTAAAATTTGCCCGCTCATCTTAAATTTAAGTTAAATGTTGCATCAAACAGAGTGGTAACAAATGAAAGCTTAGCAGCCTAAACAATTTACGTCACTGACTAGTGATTTCACGTCTGTTCCAGGGTGTGTAGAGCAGTGTTTGGAAGTAATATTTATAAGTTAATTTAAAAGCTAAAAAGATGTAGCTCATTTGGAATAGAACCCCACATTATCTTTTTAACCTCACTGTACTGAGTTCGGGGGAACTCTGTAACTTAGCAGAAAAAACGTAGAATTACTCTAGTACAGAGTAAGCAGAAATAGAATAGAATTATGGTGTGCTTAACATCAGTTTCAGAATATTGCAATACACAGAAAAAGTCCGTCTGCCACCTCTTCTGTGCATTAGGGTAAATTGAACCCGTTTCTGTATTTTCTTGTTCGACCACTGGATTTTACTCAAACTGTTACAAGTTTAATATATTTGTTAAAATACCCTAAAGCCTCTTACTTAAAATGAATAGTTTAAAGTTCTGTGATCCACAATTTCCAGTTTTTTTCCATACAACTCTGCTTCTCTGTATTAGATTAGGTTCTCCAGCAAACACTTGGAGGCTTTGTTATAAGTTTAGTTTTTTCCCTTCCTGTTTTAAACAAACGTTCTGTAACATTTTCTCCTTCCTTCAGAAAGGTTAGGCTGCAAGTCTTGAGTTCTACCTACTTTGGGGGACAGTATTTTAATTTAAATGTCTTAATCAGTACTTCTAATTAGTAGATCTCTAAACTCTAGGGCACAGAAAAGGGAAGGGGAAGTTCTTTGCACAGTTAGGAAATTTGGGAACAGGATTCTTATTACTGTATCTGATGTTCTGTCTATAGTACAAGATTGCCTGGGTGGGTTGAGAATAAGGATGGGTATAGTGTGGGACCTCTTTAACCTTCATTTTTTCTTGCTTTACCAGCCCAGAAAAGCAGTAGTTACAAATCTAAAAACGACTCAGTGTTTAACTTCAAGTAATTTTCTTTCCAGAAATATGTTATAAAGAATATAATGGCCCAGGTTGCCCAGAGGGGTTGTTGAGGCCCCATCCCTGGAGGAGTTCAAGGCCAGGCTGGACATGGCCTTGGGCAACCTGGTCTAGTGGGAGGTGTCCCTGCCTATGGCAGGGGAGGTTGGAACTCGATGATCTTCAAGGTCCCTTCCAACCTAAACCATTCTATGATAGAAAGTAACACTGAACACTTGAAAATTCCATTTACAACAATGAATTTAACACAGTATTGTATTATTTTAAGTTGTACAAAACCAGATACAAAAAGGCTTCACAGTTAGATGCAGGGGAAAATATCATGGGCTTCTTCATGCAGGAGAACTGAAAAGTTTCCTATAGATTATATAAAGACAATGCTTAGATAATGTCATGGAGCTGCTAGACAAACTGCAGTGAATTATAGCAAATACACCTTTATGTCCATTTGATTCTAATATGGAACAAGATTTACGAGACTAAAAATAGAAGTCTGCGGGCTTCTCATGTTGTGTTTGTATTCACTGATAGGTGTCATGTAGTGTAATAGCAAAATTAATTGCTCTTTTGGATTGCTTGTATTTATGGGGAACAAAAAGTTTGAAGAGAATGAAGTGTTAAAATTACACTAACCATTCTTAATAGTTTTGAAGACTTTGGTCCCCAACTTCAGTGTTACAGCTGAAATGTTTTTTAGATGAGTAAGTACTTCTTATTACGTTCAAAATGGATTTCTTAAGTTAATGCTTATCACTGATACATTTTAGATCTTGTTATCAGCCTTGTTTTGTTTGAGTTATAGTGGATAATTCCCAGCACAGGCATTTCTCTTGCACGGATCCATCATAGTGGTGGCTTTCTGAGACACTGGGATGATGAATCTGAAATATGTTTCAAGTGCAATAGAAACAGTGTAGAAGGCCGGTCTCTAAATTTACTTAGTTGGGTCTGCCATATAAATCTGAACTACCAAGAGTAAACTTGGAAAGTGGGTTAATATATTTGAATAACTAATAAAAAATAAAAATAAAAAAACTTTCACCTTGCTACACTACAGAAAGTCATTTAACTGATGAAACTATTTGTAATGACAAATATTTACTTTTTGTTATCTGCTGTTTTCTCTGGAATCCTTTGACTGTTTTCCTTAACTTTTTTGTGTAGTAAAGCTGCTTATGCATTCATTCTGCCACAATCCCATCACTCTGCTTTCTCCTTCCATTTCCATCTTCCTAAGAGTATCTACGAGGGAAACTTTGGGTGTGGATACTTAAAAGAGAGGAGAGCATCGGGACTAGTCTTTTGTGAAAACACTACCTCACTCTATAGAGCACTATTTGTGAGTTCTCTGGTATTATTTGTATTGTACCTTTTATCTGCCAGAGTGTGGATTAGTGCTACTAAAGCCACTCACTCTAGTGGAATGAGAGCATGCAATTTGTTTTGCTGCATGGTTTCAACAAGTGTGCATTGTTTTTGTGCTATTTTTATTGCATTTTAAAGGCTACTTAAATTTCATTGATCAGCATATCATTGGGTAAGTAATTAACTTTTTATGATAAAAACCCAAGATAAGTTTATTGTAAAAGCTCTTACATTTAACTTAAATTGCTGATTCATTGAGAAATAAAATGCATACTATACTAGCACGCTGTGTGCTGGTGAATTGTTGGCTTTTATTGCAAAGAAACTAATAAATATTACAACCAACATCCCTGTAGTTTCTTTAAAAGGTGATGTACTCAATGTTTGTAAGAACTTGCAACCTCTCCACACTGGTTCAAGTATTGCTTTAAAAATGGGTGTGGTTCTTTGTGCTCCCCAAAATAACAATTCCCTTGTAAATTCTATTTCACTTCATGATGCTCCTTGTTTTGCAAATTCCCAGGCTCCTTTTCTTTTTTTCAAATTAGTCTGTAGTCAGGAAAATCCAGGCTAGGGAGAACCACCAATAAATAGTTTTTGCTTGAATTTAATGTTACAAGGTTATTACAAACTAATGAGCCTCTTAATCTCTTAGTCGTAAATCTGTAAACACAACCTTGGCAGCTTCAGAAAGAATGAGAATCTATCTGTTCAGAAGAACTCTTTTGCCAGAGAGAGGTGGGCATGCCATTGTGCATCGTGCAGATAAATTTGTTGCTGGCTGGCTACTTGTGGCTCATATCACAAACCTCGATTTAAAAACACCTTCTCCCCTGCCCCCCTCCAAATCCCAACAAAATCTGTTTCTGTGGTCCTTTCAGTTAATTTCACTGTAGAAGTTCTTTGTAAAGTATCAAAAAAATTAGATCCGTTACCAAATCTTGTTAAAACGTAATGAATGAGAAATGCAGTTCATAAGCTATGGTTCAGTTATCTTGGTATTAAGACTGATAACTAAAAGAAACAGCAACTACTTATAAAACTGCTAGATAGATCCTAAAAATAATAATAGCTTTTTTAAAAAATCGAAATGCTTGTTAAAGATTGCAGCCCTGATGTTTGTGTTGATCTCAGGGTCTTTGCATTAGGTCGTGTCGTCTACATATGACAGCATCTATTTAGACATCGCACAAAACTTTGCAAATCCCCAAAGCGATTTGTGAGTCGGAGTGGAACAGCAACCATTTTAAGATAGCCAGGTCTGGATTTCGTCCAACAGCAGTGTTAACTGCCTTGTTCTGCAGTTGGGTGCTAGTCTTGCAGCAAGCAAGAGCACGAGATTTGTGGCTGGAGGCTGGGAGAGAGGAGAGGACTGTAACAGCCCAGAGGTAATAACAGCTTCAGCAGTCATAAAACTGTACCTTGTTTTCAGGGCATCTTCAAACACGAGGTATTATACACACATTCACACCTGCAAGTTCAGATACCTAACTGACATGTAACAGGAGTTACTTGGGGAAGCGGGGGGATTATTAAAAAGTGGACTCACTCTATATAGGGAGAGGAAACTCCAGTGCCCTGAGTGCTCTCCGTTCCTTTCTAGACAGTTTTATTGGCTGCTGGGAACCTAGATTCATGACACCTAGTTCAGACATTTACCCATTTAAATCTGATTTATCTGAAGTTAAGGAGTATGAAAGTGTTCTTAGTGTAATTTCTGAAAGTGAGTAACACGAGTTTTATGATACACTATCATTAGCTCATAACACGTTTTTTTTTAATTTAGTGTCTATACAACATATAAATTATCCGTATTTTAAATCAGCTGTTACAGATTGGGGACTGTCTTCTGGTCATCAATTGAGGATGCACTCAGAGATTTAGAAATGTCTAAAGCCTCGTTTTAACCCCAAGCAAGACTTAGTGAGTCAAAAGGAATAATAAGTTGTACTCCAAAGCATAGTGAATTAGGTTCTGGCTTAATAAAAAAGCAGCTTGCGGTATAATTTATGGGTTTGTTATTAGGATTTACTGCAAATGTTGCTGGCTGTTACAGAGTGTTAGCCTGAAACCTGATTTATTCCACTCTGTCAGTTATCAATATATTTCTTGCATACCTGTCCCCTTTTACTAAAACTGCAGAGACGCTCAGAACCATAGCAAGACAATTTTGTCACCCAAGGCAGGACCTTTTATTGGCTTTTTATATTGAATACTCCCTTTTCTTCTCCTAGTCTCCTCCCGCCCAGCCTTTCAGCCACCATCCTCATGGACCTGCAGCTCCTTCCCTTGAAACCTGAAGTCTGGCTTAAACATATTTGCCCCAGCTGATGTCCCTCTTGGCCTTTCCTTGCTATGATTCCAGAGGAATTGAGACATGTTCAATATCCAGGAATCATTGGTTGCCTGCCTTTATAATTGATCACATAGGTTTGTTTTTGACTTTTAAAATTCTTTGAAATAATAGAAAATAGAAGTGTACTGAATATGCAGGTGCAAGTGTGAAGGAAAGATGGCCAGTAAGTTGAGGAGCAGTTTAGGATTCAAAATACTCTTGATTAATTGCAGATGCTATCTGGAAAAATAAGGTATTTTTCCATAGAGGTCACTGCACCCATATAATTATGGGATGGAAATAGCTGTCTGATGGATAGCTCTACAGAAACAGATCTGTAGTCTTGCTGTATCATGCTGTTATGAAAGACAAACACCATACTGTATGTAGAAAGAGGAGTGTAGCCTGTAAGATGTATGTGCTAATCTGTCTGTTCTACTTAGCTGTTACTAAGGCCCCAATTTTGGCCACAGCGATTTAAGATCTGAAAGACAGCAGTGATGATAACGAGAAAGCCAGTAAACATGACTAGCAGAGGAAGAGGAACTAGGATGAGTTTAGCCTTAGGAAGTAAAGGTGGGGATGGAAATGATACAAGGCTGCTGCAAACAACGTGACTTTTTCATCTCTGTCAGAATTCAAGAAACAGTGCTTAAGCTCCAGCAAGGAACATACCTGTTAGGCATTAACAAATTGCCCTAATTTTCTAATTTTTCTAATGAAAAGAATAGTTAAACATTAGGATTGATACAGCTAGGGATATTGTGCAGTCTCCATCTTTGAAGGTCTTTCAGTACAATAATAAGTCCCAAACATATCAAATAAATAGCTGTGGGAGATTACTTGATTTTATTTTAAGAAAAATAATGATTAAAAAAAAATCCCACAAAACCAGCCAAACCTTATTTCTGGTTTTCTCCGCTTTCATCATGTGGTATATTCATTCTGAAATAGAAATGTTAAAGCTGAATGCCAGGGATCTCATCATATGTATTGGCGAACTTCAGGATATGACATTCCAAAAGAAAATGTAAAAATGTGTTTCTGCACAAAGGTTAAATCTCTATTCAAATTTTAGTCACTTTTGGATTTGAATTTCAGGAAGGCATTTCTTTTGGCAGAGCATTAACAGTGTTGGTTCCTGTTCATAAACCAGCATGTTTAAAGAGGCCATTAGGCAATTTGTTTGTTGCCACACAGTACAGCTTTTAAAGCAGAATTCTCCCTCGAAACAAAAATTTGTGCTTGAAGAAAAAGCCAGCCATAAGTCTACTAACTTGAGGGCTGATTTATTTCAAAATTGTATTTCCTGAAATTATTTCTTATGACTTGAATGCAAATTTTCTGTAATATTTTTGTACTTTACATGTGTCACTTCAAGGAGAATATGTTATTCTTAAAACAAAATTGCAAAATGTGCTTAGTTAATGGAAAGTAGTCAGAGGTTTTGTCCTGCTAAATCAGTTCAAATTCCTATTGTTAGTGTATTTGCATGTCTTCATTCAACTGAGTAAAGTAGTAGACTTTCGAGTTAGCATGCTGTATGTGTATCGTTCATCTGCTGAAGAGGCTCAAATGACAGATTTTTTTAATTATCTAAGTCCTATCAATACTTTTAGCATAGTAATTTCTCCCATAAAAGGACTCCTTTGCATACTTACTGACATCATCAGAGAAGCTTCTATGTTGTGAAAATATACTTAACCAAATTTTAAAAAGATTCATTCAGAAGGCAGTCCATAGGACATCAGGCATTCAATAAAACCTATTTTGTGAAGTTTCCGTATTATGGTAAAAAAAAACAGCTAAGGGAAATATAAGTGCACTGAAAATGAGTATAATATTTTTAAAGCAGAATACAAACATTCAGAGAGGACAAGAGGGGAAAAAAAAAAGTTTTGTTGGACTTTTGTTGTTGTTGTTGTGGTTCCTTCATTGTTTCATTTGAAAGATTTCTGGGTTTTTTTTTTAGGTTGATTTTTTTTTTTCCCCCACTTTGTTCTATGTTGTCGTGTCATAATTAATTAACCTAGTGAAATTGCTTCATTGCATGACTTACTAACCCTTCCTATGTTCATTCTCTCCTGACTTAAAAGCATAATCCATTAGAAATTAACCCTGATGGCTTGAAGAAGGCTGCTGTTCAGAAAGCCCTAAAGGTAAAACTAATGTAGTTGTCCATTTAAGGTCACAAAAGTAATTGGAAATGCACAAATGCCTGCAACGCTCCTCTTCCAACAGTGGATGGAATTTCTGTGGCCAGATACATACTTAGTGCAATTTGGTTTCAAGCAGCGGTCAAGATACTGGTAAAATACTGTGGTCTGTGGGAATGTGAATTTTAGATCAGTTGAGTGGAGTATAGACTGCTTTAGAAGACTGGGGGAAAAATTAGTCCTGAGAACTAATATGTAGTGGTAACTAAAGAACAAGGCTGACATGAAAGCTAAAACATCTTTTACATACTGAGTGATACTTTATTGGTCAGTTCTGAATGACTAACCAATAAAATCACTCTCTGACATGTTTTGAAATAATCTTGTTTCTGCTAGATGTTTTTAGAAGGCTTTGCATCTTTTATATAAGTGCTGAATAAATTTAGCACAGCTTTTTGATACAGAAGACAGAGTTGAGACTTGGAAGGGATAAGCCAAGTTCTCACCTGGAGAAACTTGGACAAGAGGCAGTCTCTAACAGGCTGTCAACAGCAAATCTCTCAGTGGCAGGTGGTAGAGGTGCGTTGTAAGCGTGTGTGTGTATTGCTGCCTATTTAGCATGAATTAAAATTATTTCTATTTATGTATCAGCATAAGCAACAAGGGTCTTTTTGTCAACTTCTGTAGTCTCATTATTTTATGAAGAAAAGAGAGTTTGGGGCACCTTTTTATGAACAAACAAAAAACCGAAACAAATTTCACCTACCACTTTTACACGCCATCAGTTGGAGTGTAATCTGACTTTCTGTTCCTTAAACCTTTGTATTCTGTTGTCTTTGAGAGAGAGCTATATATTTTTTATTAGAAATCATGAAAAAAAGAAATGCGGCATTCATCCAAGAAAGGAGTGCTTTCTTAACAGCTTTTTTTCTAAAGGAAACTGTGTCACTAAAGGAGCAGTGTGTCACATTAAAGTCAAGTAAAATTAGTGGAAGTATGATGTACAAAATGTAAGTTCAGATCCCAAAATACCTAAAATATGCACGTTCCTAATTTAAAATAACAAAATCATTTAATCAATTGGTGGTAATTGTGACCTTACATGCATTAAGTAGATTTTAACTAACTTTCTGTTTACATACCTGATCTGTACGATTTCCTACATGGTAGAATTCAAAGTATATTATTAACCACATATACTATATTTTCTAGGCCTTTTAAACTGCGTTAATACCTGCTTGAGATGATTAACTTTCATGTCTAACTTTTCTTTCTGACTTAAATATTTGTTAGGTTAATTTAAAATTTGTGAAAGACGTGTAGTTGGGAATGTTCCTTTGTCTATATAATTTGTTTCTAAACTGATGTTTATTTTCACAGTTTGATGTAATGCTCTACACCTGGTGAGCAAGGCTCAGATATGGCAGATGGTTGATTCTCTAATAAAGAGTATTTGGTAAAGTGTAGAAATATACATCAGGCACGTTACAGTGCATCTTCTTTCTCCCCAGACTGAAAAGGGGGGAGTATCAATGTTCTGATAGTACATCCAATTTAATAATACTACTGCAATGTAAATGCAGTAAGCTCCCTGATTTGTGCTTTCTCCATATCTCCCCTCTGCATGCAATATTCATTTTGCAGTCTTAACTACGCTTCATTAGGTTTGGGGGTTTTAATGCTCATTAAAGGATAAGAATTTGCTCCTTACCTATTTCATTCGAAGAAAATGGAAAGGAGTCTAAGACTCCTGCTTATTTGTAGCGTTTTGTTTCAGCATATTTTGGGAAGTTGGATGACTTCATGTTAATGCATTGACAAGTTACTAGCCAGTCTGCCATTCAAGCCTGTTAAATAAACTACTGAGAATACTAGATAAGTACATAGTAGAATGCATATGATTTGTATTTTTAAGATGCAAAGATTTAAGTTTCAGAGGAGAGAGGTTTTGCTTTATTCTGAAGGCGAAGTTTTTGCTTTTTCTTTATCAGTCAGGAAAGAAAATAAACAGCAATCCCAACCCACTTGTTTTGCTGTCAGTTGGACACAAGGCACAGGAAAGTAAGGTAAGTTCCTACTCTTTATCCTTGGCTCTGTCTACAAATGTTTGGTGGCTCCACATGCTTGGCATTGGCTATCAAGCCATTGAGCACATCCACTGCAGTAAAAGTTACCACCAGAACTGAAATTGCCAGCAAGAAGCCAAGGATTGAATGGGTGCTTACTCCATTTAAACTGTCTGTGAGGAGAGACCAGATTTTTAACTATTTGTAGATGTCCTTCCACAGTAGGTTCTGATCTGTAACTGGGATTCCTACAGTAGTGATTATACAGTAGTGATATATTCCTACAGTGTGGGCAAACAGCAGGCTTCAAAATTCTGATCAAGTTTTGAAAATTTACAGAATCACAGTGTTATAGAAATGCTGCAGTCGAAAGGGACCACTGAAGAACATGGGCTTGAACCTTCTGTTTGAAGTAGGGCCTTAGATTAGCCAAAGTGCTGTGTAGCTCTCAGAAGCTTGTAGTTTAGACAGGCTACTCTTGTTATATCTGCTGCTTTTTCTGTTTTGAGGTATGGCCTACTTCTGTGCTTTGAGAAGGCTGTCCTGTAGCACTCCTGAGCTCCTTTGCCCTCCAAGGTAGCCACTCATGGAATCCCTTTTAACAGTTCCTAGGGCAAGTTGAAATCTGCTTTTCTGAAGTCCAAGGCTTTTTATTGTAGAATCATAGAATAGTTAGAGTTGGAAGGGACCTGCAAGATCTTCTAGTTCCAATCCCTCTGCCATGGGCAGGGACACCTCCCACTAGACCAGGTTGCTCAAAGCCTCATCCAACCTGGCCGTGAACACCTCCAGGGGATGGGGCATCCACAGCTTCCCTGGGCAACCTGAGCCAGTGTCTCACCACCCTCAGATTAAGAATTTCTTCCTAATACCTAATCTAAATCTACCCTCTTTCAGTTTCAAACTGTTACCCCTTGTCCTATTGCTATAGTCCCTGATAAAGAGTCCCTCCCCATCTTTCCTGTAGACCCCCTTTAGGTTCTGGAATGCTTCCATAAGGTCTCCCCAGAGCCTTCTCTTCTCCAGGCTGAACAACCCCAACTCTCTCAGCCTGTCTTCATAGGAGAGGTGCTCCAGCCCCCTGATCATCTTTGTGGCCCTCCTCTGGACCTACTAAAACAGGTCCGTGCCCTTCTTATGTTGGGGGCTCCAGAGCTGGACACAGTACTCCAGGTGGGGTCTCACCAGAGCGCAGTAGAGGGGCAGAATCACCTCCCTCGACCTGCTGTCCATGCTTCTTTTGATGCAGCCCAGGATGCGGTTCGCTTGCTGGACTGCAAGTGCACATTGCTGGCTCATGTTGAGCTTCTCATCAACCAACACCCCCAAGTCCTTCTCCTCAGGCTGCTCTCAATCCATTCTCCACCCAGCCTGTATTTGTGCATGGGATTGCCGCAACCCAGGTGCAGGACCTTGCACTTGGCCTGGTTGAACTTCATGAGGTTTTCATGGGCCCATCTCTCCAGCCTGTCCAGGTCCCTCTGGATGACATCCCTTCCCTCCAGCATGTTGACTGCACCACACAGCTTGTTGTTGTTGGCAAACTTGCTGAGGGCGCACTCAATCCCAACATCCATGTCACCAACAAAGGTGTTAAATAGTACTGGTCCCAATACTGACCCCTGAGGAACGCCACTTGTCACTGCTTGCTGCTTAGGCATCGAGCTGTTGACTGCAACCCTTTGAGTGGACCATCCAGCCAGTTCCTTATCCACTAAGTGGTCCATCAGTCAAATCCATGTCTCTCCAATTTCGAGACCAGGATGTCATGTGGGACAGTGTGTAGTGCTTTGCACAAGTCCAGGTAGATGATGTCACTTGCTCTTCCCATATCCACTAACACTGTAATGCCACCGTAGAATGCCACCAAATTTGTCAGGCATGATTTGCCCTTAGTGAAGCCATGTTGGCTGTCACTGATCACCTCCTTATTTTCCATGTGCCTTAGCAGAGTTTCCAGGAGGATCTGCTCCATGATTTTTCCAGGCACAGAGGTGAGACTGACTCGCCTGTTGTTCCCCAGGTCTTCCTTTTTTCCCTTTTTAAAAATGGGAGTTCTGTTTCCCCTTTTCCAGTCAGCAGGAACTTCACTGGACTGCTGTGACTTCTCAAATATGATGGTTAGTGGCTTGGCAACTTCATCTGCCAGTTCCCTCAGGACTCGCGGATGCATCTCATCAGGTCCTATGGACTTGTGCACCTTCAGGTTCCTCAGCTGGTCTCAAACCTGGTCTTCTACAGCGGGTGGTACCTCATTCTCCCCATCCCTGCCCTTGCCTTCTGCAACTAGGATGGTGTGGCTACAGCCCTTGCCTGTGAAGACCGAGGAAAAAAAGGCATTGAGCACCTCAGCCTTCTCCATATTCTGGGTAACCTGGTCTCCCATTTTCCTTCTGGAGAGGGCCCACATTTTCCCTGGTCTTACTTTTATCACCAATATACCTATAGAAGCTTTTCTTGCTGCCCTTGACATCCCTGGCCAGTTTTAATTCTGTCAGGGCTTTAGCTATCCTAACCTGATCCCTGGCAGCTTGGACAATTTCTCTGTATTCCTCCCAGGCTACCTGCCCTTTCCTCCACCCTCGGTAGGCTAATTCTGCTATTTGTTTTCCTCTTGCCTGTTAGGATCTTAAACTCTATGATCTTACAGTCACTGTAGGCAAGGCTGCTGCTGCTAGTCACTTCTGCAAACCAATACTCCTTACTTGTAATTAGTAGATTCAGAAGAACACCACTCCTGTTCAACACATCCAATGGTTGAGAACAACCGCAACACAACAGTGTTTGTTTCCTAGCACAAACTCTTCAATTGCTTGTGCACCTCTGTGCTGCTTTCCTAGAAAACGTTAGAGTAGATGAAGCTCTCAGTGAGAACCCGGTTCTGCAGACCTGAGACAGCTTTGAGTCATCTGAAGAAGGTGTCGTCCATCTTCTTTTCCTAATTGGGTGGTCTGTAACAAATGTCCGTCATGAGGCTGATCTTGATGGTGATCCCTCTGATTTTGACCCAGGGCATTCAACGTACCTGTGGTCTTGTCCATAACTAACCTCAGTGCATTCAAACAGCTCTTTAAAATAAAATAGCGACAGTGAAGTGATACCTGGAGAGGTAGATATATGCAATATGGGTGTGTTCTGGGTTTTGTTTCTTTTTTTCTTTTTTTTTAAAAGTAAAAGTGTCAGTGAGACAAAAGGAGAGGACATCTAATTTGGCTTCTTTGTATCCTCTCAAAAATTGTCACAAAGCCTAAACCAAATCTTATATAAAGTTTTAATTTTGATACTTATTAGAGAATGGAGATAGAAATGAAAGTAATTTGTTCCTGGAGATAGCTTTTTTTTTTTTATTTTTTTTTTAAAAAATGAGTGCGTCCTCCCCCACCACCACCCCCGGCCATTCCCAAATAATGGATTGTTGAAAGTAGTGAGATTTGGCAGTGAAATCTTCCACTTAGAAGGAAAAATAGTAGTAGGGAATGTGCCAGTCTGAAGACCTTGCATTTGTTCAAAGGCAGGTGTGAAGTAAAGTTTCTTTAGCAGGAGTTTTACTTTACATACAGCAACTTTAATGTAAAACATATTCTTTTACGTGTCCTGGGTATAATTTTGTATGTGATATTGTATGTGCCTTGGGTAGATCCCACTTGGCATTTGTTTAAAAATGTTGGGTTTCAGACATTAATTTTGCAAAGCCAAAATGCAAAACGTACTCAACTCTTGACATCGGCTTTATTAGACAAAATTGTTTTACAATTTGTGTGCGTCCTGTTCTCTGACTTTAGATTCGATACAAGACCAATGAACCGGTATGGGAGGAAAACTTCACTTTCTTTGTTCACAATCCCAAAAGACAAGATCTTGAAGTTGAGGTGCGTTGTCTCACTCTCCTTAGATACCTTTCTTTTCTAAGACGTTTCAGTAGTAACATTCAGACATTACAGGCTGTTATGAAATGAGATTGAATATGTTGTGAACACCATTAAAATTATACTTAAAGTGGTTTTTAAGACTAGGCTATGAAATGATTATTTGCATTTGCTACTAAAGGGAAGAAATACTTTTAGTGTTTAGTACTTTTAGACTCTCACCAGAAAAACATAGTTGATGATTGTCTTACTTAAAAAAAGGGGAAAAAACAGAAAAAAACTAATTTTTCATACCTGTTTCAAATCTTAACAGTCTTAACTGCTAGCAGAAATTGCTGTTACGTATGGCTGATTTGTTTCCTCTCTCATCCCAAGGAAGTCTTTGCTTTATCCAAATAATGTATCCCTTTACACTGCTGATATGTCATTTACACAGTTCCAGGAGCCTGGCGAGTAAATGAGTACTGTCCGAGTTACTATTCCTCTTAACAGTTGTGGGAATTCATTTTCACACAGACCGTTTGGAAACCATGTTGTTTGACCAAGGGTCAGGTGGATATAGATGGAGATGTGATGGTTAGTTTTCTGTCTTGCTTTTGTTGTAGAAGATAGGGATGAGCAAACTAGGCCTTGAGTATATTTGCTATTTCCTTCTTCAATGTAAAGGAAACTTACGATCAGGGAAATTTGGTTTAAGACCATTCGATACTGTTTGGATGTTTTGTTTTTAAATAAAACTGTCCTTTTATTTTCTTTCTCTGAATTCTTACAAAGCAAACGATACAAAATGACTTAGCTTCTGTGTTCCTTCAGGTGAGGGATGAACAGCACCAGTGTTCTTTGGGGAACTTCAAGCTGCCTCTAAGCCAGTTGCTGGAAAGTGAAGATTTAACTATGCATCAGCGGTTCCACCTGAGCAATTCCGGTCCAAACAGCACTATAAACATGAAGATTGCACTCAGGGTACTCTAAAGCTTTTCCCATTGTAAATATCTGAAAGCATACTTAAGACCATTGTGACTTCTGGCCTTCTAGCTTCATGAAGAAGGTAGTACATTTCCTTGGGTGTCACAGTGCTGCCAGGTGTCCTTAGTTGTGGCAGTGCTATCAAGTACACAAAGATAATCTCTAATTTAAATACATTATCTTTCAAAACCGGAAAATTCCCTGACCAAAACGGTGATCAGCTGCATTAATTAAGACTGAGGTTCCCTGTGGTTTTAGGGTTTTAGGTTTGGAAATCATGTTTGGAATCTGAATTCCTTCAAGTCTTTTATGACTCAGCAGGCTACAAATCAGTGAAATCACCATTATCTTATAGAAATGGAACTGAGGTCATGACGGTTTAAAAAGAATAAAGTTTATAGGAAAAGGGGAAGTACCTTCATAGTACTAGAAAAATTCAGACCAACTTTCAAGCACACTGGAGTTTTGAAGATGAAACTTGCATACCTGAAAGTTGGTTTGTCTTTTTTCCCAGCTAAATTATTTGGTTTAATAAGCTAGCCTATCTCTTTGCAAACACTATCAAACTTCTGTTAACTTCTGTTATTTGTTCTTTTCTAAAGCACTTTGTTGCTTACTTGTCATTAATAAATGAAAAAAAACTCTAAAAGAGACAGTAAGGACAGGACGCGTGAGAAGAACTTGTGATGTAGGATTAAATTTCAAAAGATTAGAAGAAAAAAAAATATAGACTAGCTTTCCAGGTGGCTAGAGCTGCAAAGTAAACAGCACTTGCACCAGAAGTGTGTAGAGTATGGGAAGGGAATAATGAAGTGAATAATTCTAAATTAATGGAAAATTTCACATTGCTTTATAGTTACTGCAATTGCCACAAAGAAGATGGAGCTGTGTTTTGCTGTGCAAAAAGTTTCCTATTGTAGAGTCAACGAGTATAAGTGTGAATATTTTTGGTCCTGCATTAGTGTCTGAACTTAACAACTTGTCACCAACCAGTACACCTGTAGAAACAAATTTGTTCCTGTTTTTTATACTGGAAAATAGTAATATTATATGTATTTTTACTGTACCTAGGTCCTTTCTCTCGAAAAGCAAGCAAGATCTCCAGATCATCAACACTCAGCCCAAGTAAAAAGGCCATCTCTTTCCAAAGACGCAAGAAAATCATCTTTTAAGCCTCAGGCTCCTGTCTCACCACCACCTGATTCAAATAAACCTGTTCCAGCTTCCCCAGTGACTGATACGGATAAAAAGACTGATACAGCGGAAAAAAGTCAGCCTCCCAATGCTAGCCCTCAGTGGCCAACAGATCTCAGCAGAAGTTCCTCCAGTCTTCATGCCTCTAACTTCTCTTATTCTCCCAGCCACCTCTCAGTCAAAGAACCTACTCCGAGCATAGCCTCAGACATATCTCTGCCTATCGCCACACAGGAGCTACGGCAAAGACTACGACAGCTTGAAAAGTATGGTGTTAATTACTTGGGTTTGCAGTACATCTAAGCTGATTTATAAAGAACGTCGTCTGTGCAGCCAAAGAGAAAGCGTTTAGTTTACTTTTCAGTGATTTTTTTCCTGTTGCAGTTTGAGCCTGGCGTTTGAAAATCAGTCACTGATTTTTCTGCTTCCTCCCGGTACCTCAGTTAGACAGATTCTGCAATTAGAAGTTACCTTACCCTACCATTGCAATGATCTGCAAGAAAAAGACCACCTTGTTCTCATAGCTACACTGTGTAGCGCTAAAAAGAGTGGGATGACAAGAGGGAAGGATATTTTTCGGTACAACATTAATCGTTTTCATGGCAATAGTTGCCTGTTTCACCACTGAATCCTATTAGCATTAATATTAAGCCAGTTAAGCTAAATATAGGTGGTCTTTTAAAATTGCTCAGAGGGATAGTTGACTATAAAAAATGTCAAATGAACAGTCAGTTGCTATTCCGTTAATGAGGATTGCTGCAGCCATGCTTCCTTAAATTCTCTAATTTTTTTTTTACTTGCCTCAACAGGCAATACTTCCCAATACTTCCCAATAAAGATAGCTGAGCCACCATTCTGCTCTGAATAGCAGAATGGAAACCATTAATTCCCTATTCGTGTAGCTTCTCTGTGAATCTAAGTAGAAAGATTTTAATTTTTTATTTGTAAGTGATTGAACCAATTGATCTTCTTAATCATGGTGCTTGCTTTTTATATAAGCGTAACCTCTATTTTTGAGTGTAAATTGATTGTAATCTTATTTTCAATGTGGCATGAGCTACAGAAAAGTAAAATGGCTGTGTTTATACTGCGATTTAAGCTTTTAAGATAGTAAGTGGGTTTAAGCATCACTATTTTAAGCCAAGAATACTTACATTTCTACATTAAGAAAATTTAGAAAAGAATGAGCTGCTCTTCTACTTGGTTCCTGACGATAGGTAAGAGTAATCACTGAGGTTTTCATTGCAGTTTGCACCGTTATTCTTTCTAATTTCCTAGATACTGCTTTAATGTTTATTATAGGGTAAGCAAGTTCTTTACTGATCATGGTTTTCAAAGTACTGAAGAGCAGCTGACCTCTAAACTGTCAAGAACACCTAGCTTATTTTGGAGAGCAGAGCTGTTGGACAAGGAAGTGAAGCGCAAGAAACTGATGAAGATATACTCATATGCTAATGTGTGCTCTCTTTCGCATTGGTCTAGGGAAAAGTTAAATGCATAATATATGATTTCTGGGAAAACTACTCAGCATATATTTCACTTAGGTCTTACTTTAAATATGTGTTTTAAAAACTAAGCATAGTGTTCTACCTTTTCCTGCAGTGGAACAACTCTGGGGCAGTCTCCATTAGGACAGATTCAGCTAACAATTCGGCATAGTTCACAAAGAAACAAACTGATTGTAGTCGTGCACTCCTGCAGGTGAGCATAAAATACCAAATTTCATTTCTGCACCTATTTCTTTATAAACTCTGTCATATCTTGATTTATCCTCTTAAATTGGTTGTCTGCAGGAGCTTTGTTATTTTAAAAATAACATACTAATTGTAATTACATGTAAATACAAAACTGTACAGAGCTATACTCAGAATCAGTAAAAACTTTGTTGACAGTTTTGCTGTGATTTTGTATTTGTCTATTATGCCTCTGTCAGATTGTAAATGAAAAGGGCATGTAGATTAGCTTCCAGACACTGCTGAGACAATCTCCAAGAGACTGAATTTTTCATGGGGTTACAAAAACGCATAGTTTTTGAAAAGCCATATCTAAACTTTGTATTGGAATTTAAGAAACATTGTATTCCCACCTCTGCTGTCTGCTCACCATTTATCTGACCTTGTACAAGTCACTGCTTGACTTTTTTTTAGTTTTTTTTTTTACAATTGCTGTTAGCGATGTGCTGTATCCTGCACATCATACTGTGTGCAGGATATCCCACAACTGATTCATGTGCTAAATTAAGTGACAGTAGTGTAGGTGCTTCTTTTCAGCAATGTCTCATTTATTCTCTACGTGTTTTTCCTTTTTCTTTTTTTCACTGGTCGCAGAAATCTAATAGCGTTTTCAGAAGAAGGATCTGATCCATATGTGCGAATGTATTTATTGCCTGATAAGAGACGATCAGGAAGAAGAAAAACACATGTATCAAAGAAGACCTTAAACCCGGTGTTTGATCAAATGTATGTTCTAAACCATGTGTAGTAGTTTTATATTGTGTAATTACAAAGCTGTCAAATTGAGGTTTCTCAGCTGAATGGATGAGCTGTTGAAACTCCTAGTTGTCACCACCAGACTTGGTCGTACCTTTCTCTTCTGCTATAATTGCTTTTCCCATCCTTCTGGTCCCTGTTAGCACTACAGCCCTTCTTACTCTGTTACCAGCCACTTCTCTCTTCTTTTCTGCCTTATCCTGTGTTAGGTACATCCCCTTTGTGCTGGTAGCGAAGCAGCAGTGTGCGCTTTTCTGACAGGTGGCCAGAACATGAGTGCCTTTCATCTGGGCAATGCCGTGGGTATCCCTTCCTTCCAGGAAGCGTGTTGATGCTGACTGCCCGATTGCCTGGCTGATAGATGCTGCCTCCTCGGTAGGCCTGGCCACCCAGTGTCCATCAGACTGCTCAGTCAGTCTACTTAGTGGCACTTCTCAGCAGCCAGGGGTCTGGAAATTTCCTCGTAGGTTATATCCTGGCCCATAGGTTGGGAGTTGTACAAGCTTGTGCAACATATTGCGTAAAAATCCTTATCTTTGCACCGAGCTTTTTGACGGTAGTTTCCCTCACGTGTACTCCTTCCTCCCCCACCCATCACTCATCAGTCAAGACGACCTTTTTCTACAGACAGAAACTTAATTTGGGGAAAACAACACTTCAGTCCATACTGTCTAAGGGAAATCTGTAAATCATTAGTTAGAGGCTCTGGTAGGTTTTCTTGGTACTGCAGCTCTCCTGTTTATTCCAGGTCATAGATTTGTTTTACTGTGCCTTTCCAAGTAAAATGTATTGCAAAGCAATAAAGCTGTTTAAGAACTGTAGTGACAAATAGATGTAGATTGTGGTATAATCTTGCTCTCACTTTCTGTAGATTTCAGATCTAGCAAACAAAATGTGTTCTTCCTTAAAAGTTGATACGTTTCCTTGGTGTGCCAGGAAAGAAAAAAAGCTCTGGTTCGAGAGAACTGAGGAGCAGTAAGACTGACCAGTCTCTCCCTTTTGGAGAATAATGATACTGAGCTGTCAAGATAGTAGGATTCCTTATTCTCGGTAGAGTCAGTGGTTGACCTCTTCCTTGTTTTGTTTGGGGTTTGTTTGTTTTGTTTTACCTGTGGCTTCTAGAGACCAAATCTAACAGAAGTCTCCAACGTTTGATGTTCATAGTGAGCATATTGAAGAAAAATTTTAGGCAAAACACTGGGGTTTTTTTCATTTATCTCAGACCTCATTTTTTGCCTGGGGAGGGGGATGGTATGGTTCTGATTGGAATTGTTGTTTAGCTGTAGGAACTGAACTTGCACTTCAGGTACAAAATTCTCACTAAAGCGTCACTTTGCCTTTCAGATTTGATTTCAGTGTTTCCCTGCCTGAAGTACAGAGAAGAACACTAGATGTAGCAGTGAAGAACAGTGGTGGTTTCTTGTCCAAAGATAAAGGGCTGCTTGGCAAAGTAAGTTGACAACAAGAAAATTCTGTTAATACAGCATGTTTTAATATAAGACTAAAATCCTCTTGTGGTATGAGCTTGTTAGTGTTGACTGAAGCACCTGATTCAGGTATGAAGCTTTTAAAAATTATAGATGGCTTAGATGTCAAGCTTCAGTAAGGGAAGGAATAAACTGCAGAGACATATGTCAGAAGATGAGGCAGTACTCTCTTCTAGAGAGTGGTAAGTTCTGAGGCTCGCAGTAACAAAAGAAACCTGCATGTCAGACTTATTAATCATACAGTCAGAGGAAGAAAATAACCAGTAGAAAACAGGTGATATCTCAGAGAATGTTCAGACAAAACTGGAAAGACAAACAAGAGTACTTAGAGAAGCACACAGAACAAATGTATGTTTAGTAATTAAAATTCCAGATTGTAAAATTCTTGAGAAAGAACTGCTACTGGGGACGTTCCCAATGCCAAAACCAGCTATTGCGTTTACAACTTCACTGTTCTATAGGCACTCATTAAATCACTCTATTTCCTACACATGTGATTTGGAGGATGCAAAATGGAATAGTAAATTCCTACACCCTTCCAAATTGCCATGTTAGAGCTCTGTAAAGAGAATGAAAGATACCAGAATTGTGGTCAGTTCATGGTGAATGGTGTTCTTAGTTTTCCTGTTTACCAGGAAGGCTGTTAGCATAAACACATCAGCTGATTACCATTGCCAAGGTATGCCATGTCCAGGAGCCTGTGAGGTGGTCTGGGACCGTATCACTAAAGGGTACAGATTTTTAGGTGAAAAACAGCAACTTGAAACTTTACGACAAGTTGGGCAGCTATGATGATGACAAGGATGTAAAATACATTGGTTATTAATGGCATTACTTATAGTATAGCTTACAGAATTGTCAGATTTGAACTTTAAAAGACATAGAATGAAAGGCAGACATAATGCATTGATTGCTAATTTAACTTTCCACAGTTATTAATACCTCTGGCATCTGAAGAACTTGCTAAAGGCTGGACCCAGTGGTAAGTATAATATTTCCTTTATTACTAATAATACTATATACTAATAACTGGTGTATTAATAAGAGTTTTAATAGTACGTGCTAATGTAAAAAAAAAAAATCCTTTGTTTCATTTTCAGGTATGATTTAACAGAAGATGGTACAAGGCCACATGGTGCAAGTTAGACCCATGGATACTGGGAACTCCCCATGCATAATTTTGCCAACCTTTATATATTTTTAAAGCGTCGTTCTCACAGATTTATCAACATTATTTTTATAGCTTTACTGATTTAGTTCTTAGACACATCCCCAATAATTTTGTAACACTCGGTCATTTTATGTAGACATAGCCCTTCTCATTGTTAAACTTTGTATTTTAATTTGCTAAAAAATTTTATGTGTTACTGTAATGTGCAATAGTACGGTAAAGTAACCTTCTGTGTTTAAATTGATCTTTATGATGGCTGTACCTAGTAGAAAGTGAAAAGATTATGTTCTGCTGTTTTCCTGCCTTGTTTTATATCTCACCAAGGTATACTGTACCATGTATATATATACTATTTTTTTATAATTCTTTCATGCTGGTTTGAATTCAGAAGAAAATTATAAAGGGTATAGATATTTTCTTCTAAATGCATGTTAATTTCTTCAGATGAATCTCTTTTGTCTTTGCAGCACAATGGTCTTAATCATTTTGTGATATTCTTCAAAAACAAACTGCAGAAAAACATTTTTACTTTATTGTGTTCCTGGCCCAGTGTGGCTAGCTTAAAATGTGCAAAACATTAACATTTTAATATTTATATACAAATGTATTATTGGGAAATCATGCTATAGAATATTATAAACAAAAATGAGAACTCTATAAATATTGTATAAATAGAGGCTGAGGTCCATGAATCATAGTTTCTAAATCCAAGTTTTCGTTTAATGGAGTAAACATAACAAACAGTAATGTTTTATTATACAGATTCGCTTGGATTTTGTTATTTATTCCTGTACTCTATAGTACTAGACATGTGACCTGTTGATGGTATGCGGACATGGATTTTTCTGTATTATAAACAAAATCTCTGACGACTTAAAACTGTCCTTACTGCCATGTTTCACCAATTTATAAGGCATACAAATCAGCTTGCAATATAAGTTCATATAGTAGGCATACATACAAGACATACATTATTTTTATTACACAATGCTGTGCTAAGTAGTATATTATGCTATACCTTCTGTAATACTAAAATTGAACACCAGTAGGTAAGAAAGTGTGAAACTGAGTTAAAACTGACTGTCTTTACAGTTGCTTCATTGCTACTTAGTGTGTTTGGTGCATGGAAAAAATGCACTGCAGTGGTCCACACAGGTTTCTTGAGATTTAATGGCATTCTACTAAGCATTGCCATAGCCTGCTGCAAGGCCAGCAGTGATACAATTAGCACAAACTGATAAAAGTTGACAGTTGAGAGTTGAAGGGGGAGTATCAGTCTAAACAGCTGAGCTCATACCTCTAATGGTATGAATTAGGGGGATTTATTTTATTTTTTTTTTTAATTCAGAACTGATTTTCCTTTTTCTGGTAAGTTTTCTCAGACTGTTATAAAAACCTGCATTAAGAATCCAAGAGAACAGTTCAGCTCTTTCAGAGCCAACGCCCTCATTCTTGGATACGTATGCAATTAGACAGACAAAGAATATTATTTAGCTAAGATTCTAGAATGTTCTCTCAGCCAAGAAAGAATTTTAAAGCAGAATAATAAACTCCTGAAATTAGCTTTATTGTAAGATTACTGATAGAACCTTAATTCTAGATGTAGAATATGCCTACATCACTAGATGTACCAAAGTGCCTACCATAGATGTAGCTTTTTGTCTTTTTCAATTTTAAGAATTGACTCATTTCAGTTTGTCTAAATTCAGTTTAACACGTCACAATGTGTGACACGCACACATACACCTCTATACAGTGATGGCCTTCTTATTGCCACATTTTATACAAGACAATTTAGCAAACAAACTTGCATTGTAAATTTTGCTGCTGTAACTTTCTGATGGGACTGGGCAATAGGGAGAGGTTCTTTGTAAGAAAACATTTCCATTTGAAGGCTTCACTCTATATTGGAATGTATGAGTATCTATATATATATATACACACACTCATCTGTTCATATAAAATTTAATATATTATGAAATACATATTTTCTTTGCTAGTTCTCTATTAAAATGTTAAGAATGGAAAGACAGAGAATTATTGTTAATGCAATGAAAATGCAGAAAGCGAAAGCTGATCTAAACAAAGGAGGTCTAAGTGCAGCAGTTCAGCATAATTGCCTTTTGCCTTGGTTCAGCCCAAGGTAGAAGGACTTTGGCTGTACATCTTGGCTAGTGACTCCCCAGAGTTTAATCCAGAGCCCACAAATGGGCTGTTAGACTGATTCAGCATTTTAAGTCTTAAGTGAAGTCTGGAGACAGATGTTAGAAGACTGCATGTAAACTAAAACAGTGCACGTTTGTCTTCTAAAGTGTCGGGGGGGTGGGGGACGGGACGGGAGGGGACAGACACTGTTTGGGTAAATGTGAGATGATAGCACAAAGTGAATAAATTAATAAAGTATATAGAACACGTTTCCAAAATAGCTCACAAGCTGAAATTAGGAATAGGTTCTGAAGAGAGCCCAGTTCCCATTCAGGAATCTAAAATTAAGAGATTGAATTGTCATTGTAATTCAGCAACAGTATTTCCCGTTGACTGTAATCAGTCCTGGATGCCAGACTCTTTAGAAATGTTCTCCTGAGTGAATTTGGATCAGAATATGACTGCCTAGATGAGACTGATTCTTTTGATAGTGGAAACAAACATCTGTATAGTTACCAAATTCTGATTGTTCGCTTTATATGGAAGTAGGAAGGACAAACATCATTTCTCCTCTGGGCGAAAATTGCACCTCATTATCAAGTCAATGTATTCAATATCAACTGATAGCTTTTCACGTAGTTCTTGTTTATCCTGTGCCTTAAAATAAGAACATATGAAGATGTTTAAGAAATGGCTAAAAATAAGCTTTGTTACCTGTATGTACCAACGCGTTCTCTACTATTGAAACTGTTTTTAGAATTACTGTGCTTCACTGACAAGAGAACCGGCTTTCTTAGTTATCGCAGTGGTATAACCCGAACTCAAATCAGCATGCATATCACCTGGATTTGGATTAAAAGAATTTTCATTTTCTGTCTTGAATCCTTTATCAGAGCTGCAGCAAATGGTGAGAGTTGAAATGAGAACAAAGGGTAATCAATTTTGTACAGATTGCCTTTTTTGCTCATGTAATTCTACATTATGATGCATGTATTTATTCAATAAATGGTTCATATGGAAGTCAGTGTGTTGCTTCCCTCTACACGCAAACTCCCTTTTCCCCTCTATTGCACGTCCCTGTCCTATTAATTAGTCATTCAAAGAGGTGAATTTTTTAAATATATATGCATGTAAGATATGTAAAGTATGCTGCCTACCCTAACATAGGTGGCCTCGCTGTAAGGTGTGTAGGCAGATTTTTGGGGTTTTACCTGAGAGAAAGTGGAGCGAGAAGTACAGGATACTTCACTGGGGAATTCCTCGCTTGTTGGTCTGGAAGAGGTTCACACATAAGAATTAGAATATCCTTTGTTCAACTCAAGCGGCTAAAATTTTTTCTCTTAAAGTGATCAGTTGGACAAATTGTCACGATTCTAGCACTTACTCATCAACTGTCATGAATTATGTTTTCAGAAGGACCTAGAACCATTGCCTTGGATTTAGAACCAGCGGGTTTCTACGTGTGGCGATCTTTCCCGTCCTTCCACCTGCTGGTTGAGGCAGATACAGAAAATACAACTGTGTACTGCATTCATAAGAAAAGGGATATTGCATCCTCTGTCTATTACAGAAAAACAACCATAGAAATTACACTGTTTGCATGAAACATTAATTTTTAATGTTTATGACATTAAAATTGACATTAAAATTATGACATTTTATTATGACAATACCGTAATTAATTATGATACCTCTTCCCTTAGACAGCCGCAACTTGTCTGAATTCCTAATAGTCAGTCGGTTTTCATCAGCCATAAATAAAAGCTGCAGAAGTTCATCACCAGTCACTATCGCGTTTAGGAGGGAGCCCACTGGATAATCGTTATTGATACAAACTACAAAATTATGTTCACTTGGGTTTTTGTTTGGTTTTGTTTTTTTTTTTTCCTAAGGGAGAGATCTTCCTTTTTTAGCAGAATAAAGGGCTTCTGCTAATCAATGGGAAGGCAGCTAAAGCCACGTCAAAGCGTGCCCGTCCTCCTGCCTCCCTCGTGGCAGGGTGTTTCTGGATGGCGCGCTTCCTGGCGGTGCCGGTACTGCTCAGGCGTCTGCATTTCCCACACCTGGATCCAAATCAAACCTTCCCTTCAGTCCCGCAGGGCAGGTGGCGACTGGATCAGCGCCTGCAAAAGAATGCTGCCTGGGTAGTCACGAGATCTTGTTAGAGAGCAGAAATAATTGTGCAAGACGCTCCCCCAGATGGATTTGGTATTAATTTGATGGGCTCAGCCAGGCCCGGATGTTTTCTTAATATTTGCTGTACTGCTTACACTGGTTTGGGCTATCATTTAGTTCATCCGGTCTCCTCCGCCTAAGAGCAGTATTTGCCAATACAGTTCCCAATATGGTTATTTTAGGTATTTTCTCAGCTAAAAGCTGAATACAAAATCAGTTTCCTATGAGGTTTATGTTTAAATCAGTTTTTTTATTTATGTTCTCCCCAAAACAAACTCTGAATGTTACACGGTACCTTTGATATTTGGTAGAAAGAACCAAAATCAAGATGTATTTGGGGCTGTAGCTGGTTGCTGAAGGGGTCTGATTTTTTAATCACAAATGGTGTTTTCATACATCTTAACGAAGTGCCTAACTTGATCACTGTACGCTCTCCTGCTGATTTCTAAGGCGAACTGTCAGGCTCTCAACAATATTCTCAGCCACCTTCTGAAATCCGTTATTTGAAAAATGCAAAGCAGCTGAAGTAAAAAATCCACTTGTATTTCTTTCAGTGTTATGCGGTGAATTTAACTGCCAGATTAGATGTTAGCTAGGGGAGAAAAACTCTCTAATCTGTATTCGTGTGATAGGGGTGCCGCTCTCTGTTCTCGCCCTCTGCGGGGAATACTGCCTGCCAGTCACCTGCGGTGGAATCCAATTTGGGCAGGCTACTGCATGGCTCTTCCCTCGGATGCTGCCGAAGGGAAGGCAGCCTCTCTTCCCACCTTGTTTCTTTGAGTCCGCAGTAGCCATAAACTTTATTGCAAGGCAATTAAGGGCTAATAGTGACCATTCATCCCTGCAAGATCCATACCGAAATGGGTTCATGGACAGAAAAAGCCAGTCCAGATTCCCACCTTTCACAGCCGAGCTGCGGTAGGGGCGGTTCTTGGCTCGGGGACAGTGGGGTCCATTCCTGCCAGGACTGGATAGCCCAGCTGCCCTCAGAGCTGGGCGCGCAGCACCTCGGCCCGAGGGCGAGAAATGACGTACAGAAGAAAGCTGTGAAGTCCCAGCCCCCCCGCCTGTCCTGTGGTGTCAGCCGTCAGGTGCGTAGCGCGGATCTGGTGTGTGGCTGACGATCAATTGTATTTATTTATTTTCGAAGCACAGTAGTTCCTTTCAGCTGAAGGTTGAACTCAGTGACCTGCGGAGGTCCCTTCCAACCTGAATTCTTCTATGACACTCAAGTACTTTTTATTTAATGCTAAAATAAGACCAGTAAATGTGCTGGAGCTCTTCTGCAATCTTGTGCGATCCGTGCAGGAGGGCTCCCCGGGCATCGTGCTGCCTGACCCCAGGCTCTAGAGATGGGCACACGGCAACTCCGGATGGGCAACCTAAGGAGGCACGTAGCGGGAAGTTGTAAGCTTTGAGTCGGGATGCAAAAATTGTGTAGTCATTAAAAATACAACTGGAGTCGCAACATAGATAACACTAGCAAAGTGATAATGGTCTGTGGGTACTTAATGAAGGTCATTAATTTTACTGGATAACTGGGATGAGACTCCTAAAAATGGTGCACACGTTTAATGGTGGTTGTTTCCAGCACGGAATTTCAAATAAGTTTTTTTTTTATTCTTCGTCTGGATTTGCAAGCTAATGTGTTATTCCGCAGTCTCTCAGAGACGGACAACTGGAGCTTACCAAGCATTTCACAGAGATTAATAATTTACTAAAGAATATTCTGCAAGACAGTTCCATGCAGACTTCAACATGGGAGAAATGCTTCAACCGATAGACTGAAGTCCCTGACGTATTTTGCACAGTTCCTCATTGCTGTCTGGAAGTTTAGTTGCAGTTACCATGTTGCAACGTTTTCAACCTAGAATGGATAATGACCTTTTACTTGTTTTTGCATGAATCACAAAACGTTCTCTGAGCTAAAGCAAATATGACAACCACTGAATGGGAGCTCTGTTGTAGTTTTCAGCTCAGAGCCCAGCTGGATAAATTTAATGAACTGTGACAAAGACATCCAAATGAAGACCTTGGGATTGTCTCTAGAGCTGTCCTACGTACAGGTGATGAAAATGAAAGGAAGGGTAATGGAAATGGCGACTGTTCTAGGTCTTCTTTTTATTAAATGCACCTTTTCAAGTTCAGAATATTGGAAATGTAAAAAATGTTTCATTTTTATCAGTTTTTATAAAGCACTTTAGTTTTGCTTATCTTTTC
The DNA here is from genome assembly GCF_965231255.1 of Vanellus vanellus. Taxonomy (NCBI): domain Eukaryota; kingdom Metazoa; phylum Chordata; class Aves; order Charadriiformes; family Charadriidae; genus Vanellus; species Vanellus vanellus. Next base: position 11,667,659 of record NC_138906.1, on the reverse strand, counting down.
ATTCACAATGAGACTTTAAAGTTTTGGGATTTATACTCATTACTGCACAATTTTTGTTTTCTGAAGACACCGTTATATTCCACTAGATGGTAGTGCAGACCCTATTCTGAAACGCCTTTTTTGCTGCCTGCGTTCGCTTCTTGTGCAATAATGAAGTGGTCGGGATTCTACGCATCACTGGGAGCGGAGCCTGAAGTCATCCTAGTTTAAAAGCAGTGACAAACAGGCATGGTCGCTGCTGCACTCTGCTCTCCCCCTTTGCTCTGAGGCACAGCTGATATGAAAAGAATTGAGTTTCATAATGGGGCTTAATAATACCTGGATTCAGTTTGCCAAAATATCTTTCTAAAAGCATTTAGTCATGAGGCACTGGGAAATAAAACTGCTGGTCCATGACTTGAGGAAACATGAAACTTCTTCTGGAAGATTAAGGTTCTAAGTTCACCATAATTGCCTCTGTCAGCAATTTGCATAGGTGTTTGGTGCCTGAGATACCTAGCCCAGACAATTAGAGTTGACTATAGAACTCCCTTGAGGAGGTGACACAACTTTAATAACATTAAGTGCAAAAACTTGAAATTAATCAGAGGCAAGCAGAAGGGAAATTACAGTTTAAGACACGGAGAAGGGCCTTGACCAGCGCATCTGAAACATCATCATGCTTTAAGTCTTTCTTTCTACTGTTGCTTCCAGCCTGAGATTGGAAACTCGGGGTATCTCACAACAGCGGGAACCATCATGGAGCAGTACAATAAACATCGGGGGCAAAGGGGGCAAAGATCAAACTCTACTAGAAAAAATATCTTACAAAACAATTTTCCTTCGTTTAAGGACACGATCGGGAAATATTTGCCAAATCACATTGTCACAAAGTCTTGTGACACTAAAACAGTCAGATGCACAGGACGGGAATAGCGGACAGGGATGTCTGAACCAGTGAACGTGTGAGCACTTTCAAGTGCCCGACTCCAGACGTATCCCCCGAGACGGATATCGCCCGGAGCAAGTACCGCACTCACTCCATTCCCTGTCTGTTCGTTCTGCGCGACGGAAGCTGGACATGCAGCCTGTAAGAAAAGCACGACGGGCTTTGGTTGGGTTTCTGGTCTGGATCAGGGGCATGGGAAACACCCGCGTCTCAGCCTCGACAAAGCCAACCTTGATGTGAGAGACCAGAAAACGCTGGTATATTCTCCAGCCGATGTAAAGTAGTTTGTCATGTGCGTGTATGCATTTACAGATACGTATACATACATACATACATATATATAAAAAACCCAATATGGATGAGCAAATTATGTCCATTCTGATATTTATACAGTATTTTCATGTGTCATACTAGACAGATGGAACAGAGATGGTGCCATATCGAGATGATGCACGTCTATCACAATGAAACCTCTAAGAGCACTTCTAAAATTAATAATAATATTTTTGTACATTAGAAACAATTCTTCTCTTTATCCATAAAGACTAAAATAGAATTAGAGCTGAAAAGAGACAGAACACTTAAGACCTTAAAATCTCTAATAATTCAGAACGCTAAATTTAATAGGTTAAAGTAATGTAGACATGCCAGATGTAACTGGAACATTTTACATCTGAAACAAATTAACTGACAAACTAGTATTATACATTTACTCATTGATGCGTACTATTCTGAAAGAAGTTAATGACTCTATACCAGAAAATGTTTGCTGTAGTTATCACAAAGTGATACCCCATATATTTACAGTGGGATGGATTTAGATACCAAATATTGTTATTGTAATTTCTTTTTGTGCACATTTTATAGCATTTCAGAAATCTTTCAGTTTATGCGGTACTAATAGCAGAGTAAAATTGCTGTGATTTATAACACTGCCTATAAGGAAAGAGGGATAACAGTAAACTCATAATAATAAAGCAAATAATAATAAATAACCATTTTATAATGAAGCATAATAATAAAGCAAAATAAATAAAGTTGCACTGTTTTCACGCCGTAATTCCACCCTGGTGTGGCTGCCCTGTGAGACCGGCAGCAGTGCCGGCACGCTCCCGGGGCACAGCAGCTCAGTGCCTCTGCGGCATCCACCGCTGCTCGGGCCAGCGGCGCTTCCAAAAAGGTTTGCGGTCCCTCTGCCCAGTTAATTTCCTTATTTTTGTTCGAGTTAACAAGGATCTTTTTTTTTTTTTTTCTTCTGTAATTAATGTTTTTCTTTTCCTACTTAATCTCTTAAACTCTAAAATTGTCTTGTGTTAATATTAATAATTTAAGGGAAATAAGCCGTTTCACAGTCTAATCACACCACCACTGGAAACTGTCAGTTGCCTCTGAATGAAGGATGGCATGATTGGCAGGAGTACCTTCAGGCAAGGGGAGAGCTGGAGAAGCGGAATAGTGTGAAACTTCATCTCCCTCCCATGCTGTTCAGATTATTTATCAAAGTACGTGAAGATCAAAAAAAAAATAATCAAGGGAAATGAATACATGTAAATTATTAACAGCCTGCCTCAGAGGATGAGCAGGTTTCATGGATACTGTACTAACTATAACAAATTTTATTACATATTAAAATGAAAAGAAATAGGATTAACAATTCTAACATGTTAGGAGATAATGTGTACAATAATCTAATCAGAAATTATTATCTAGAAAATACTGTAAATATGAAAAAAAAATGGCAAGAAAGCATCTGGCATTCAGGGATTTACTTGTTTATTTTTGACAAGTATTTATAACGTTGAATCATATGGGTTCAAATCGAATACTTGCTATAGTCCAAATGACAATGTTCTTGTGAGAGACATTTGTAATTGAGATCTCTTACACAGGCCACCAACAAGAATGAAGACTAGTTTATGAAGCGGTAGCACAAAAGCAAACCTTTATTTGCTGTTGCTCAGCAACCGCGTGTGGAAGGCCCATTTTTCATTTTTGCCTTAACTTGACTTGACAGAAAAATGATAATAAATATGAGATTATTATCACAGGGTATAGATTATTTTGAACAGATGAACAGATATGTCAAAAAGAGGCATGTAATTCCGTACTCTCGAAAGGGAGAACATTAGAGAAACTGCAAATAGAGTTGTAGCTTCATTACTGCCTTGCGGTTCATGCACAATTCTTGAAAAAACCTACAAAATGCTGTTCTGCCTCTCCCTTTTCTCTGTGTGGTCCTTTAAAATGAATCATTTGGTGTTATTCAGTCTGTTGTTATCTGTGTCAACTTCCAGTTTCAATACTATGAAAAAATCATTCTGTGGTTGCTATGCAACACGAATCATAAGCTAAAAAATGTTTTAGTTCGTTTGCTAAATGGATATGCGCCCGACTAAATAAACAGTAACCAGGTGACTAATGTAGCATCTAATTAAAAGACTAATCAAGGTATTAATGACATATTCAGTCCACACAAGACACGATAAATAGATCCATCAGTTCAGATCTAAATTGGCAAAGATTTTTAATACATGCAGAAAGGAGAGTCATTAACACAATGCGTAAATGTCCATTTTCATACTTTATTTGCTTTTACTTTTTAACAGGTATGATGATTGCTCATACAACTTATTTCAAGCAAACTGTTTCACATGCTTCGTGCACTTAGCTGAATACCTAGCTGAAGAAATAAAGTCAAATCCATAGGAGCTGAAACAACCCGGATTTTTGATCCTTCTTCACTGTAGAGCAGCAAAATGCTCCCTTCTTTTGGTACTCTGCTTCTGGAAGCCAATGCCTCCCGGCCGTCACAGTGTGCAGATTCAGGTTGGAGGACAGATGCTCTTTCAAGGGATTGCCCAGGGACTTGTCTCTCCTGGGACCTTTCTCCGTGGTTGCCGGTAGGCGGGCGTCGGTAATGTGCTGGACGGCCTTTTTCACACTCCTGAGGAGACAGTGGAAATACAGCGTATGGTGTGTATGGTGTGTACGAGTGTGTGTGTTTGGCTTCAGGTGGAGACAAGAAGCTGCACTGAACTGCCGGTGCACACTTACATTGCTCAAGAAGATGAGTTTTTTGGCTGTTAATTCCTTCTGCCACATTGCCCCTGCCTTGGGAACGTGAGCATCTCAGTTACAACTTGTAAGTAATGTAACCTGTTCTCTACAGCGCCTACAGTACTTTCTGTGTGGCACGTATTTGTTTTTAAATCCAGTTATTTCAAAAGTTTCACGTGGACTCGGTTGATGATTCAGGAATTGAAAGTTTTTGTTTTCAGTAACATTAGTCATCTGTTACATATACTTTTTTAAGCAATAGAGAATAGCATTATTTATATGGGACAAGCATATAAAAAACCTATTTTTCATCCTATAGTCTTCAAACTGTACAAAAAAACAGGTAAATAGTTTACTCAAAAACTTTAAAAAATAAACCAGGAAAAGTCTGTAAGCCAAATATATATGGCAGAAAATCTGACAAATTTCAATTTTGAATACAAACCGATAATGAGAAGGAAGTATGATTAACGAAGATTCTATGCTAAAAAAATATTAGCAGAAGACATAAATACTACTAAAGTAGTGAATTTTTACATGTAATATTAAATAAAATCTGAATTGCATCATGCTTTTAAAAATTACAATCTGGAAAAGTCCAGTCAGATGTGAGAGCTTTATGGGAGTTATTGTAGGTTTTCTGTTTGTATCCATAGTAAAGCAGCATATGCTGTACTGCTATCACAGACTGAAAGTAAATGATTTCAGTCAAGCACCTACCCCTTCTGAACAACACATCCCGAAAAATATTATGCTACTGCAAATGCAAAATTGAAAGATGTAAATTAAGCCCTTAACAAGACATATTGACCATTTCTGTTTTGCAGAAGAGCTCAAACAAATGTAATGGGGAGTATTACAGAATTTGAAAGCTTAATTACGCTTAATTCAAGGAACTGAGTCCAACTATTTCTGAACAATGCAAATAAAGTTTGAGAACAAGCAGAAAGCATTTCCTGGTATATTAAAAAAATACTTAGTTATCAAAGTGTAAATATTATCTGGCCTACATATTCTCCTATAAATTCTGGTGAGTAGCCTGTATAGCTCTTCATCATTTTGGATGAAGAGCACCTAACACATGTACTGTTCACCATGACTGAGATTAAATGTGTGGCTGTCAACAGTAGCAACAAAAACATTCTTGGAGAAAAAAGTCACCAGAGTAATCAAATACAGGCCTTGTGACCTAGCAGAAATGGCTATTGTAATAACAGTACTTCCACGTTACCAGAGATCCATGGAAGAAGGCTGTTGTGGTTTAACTCCAACCAGCAACTAGGACCATGCAGCCCCTTGCTTGCTCCCTGCCCCAGTTTGGATGGGGGAAGAGAATCAGAAGAGTAAAAGTAAGAAAAAACTCGTGGGTTAAGATAAAGAGAGTTTAATAAGTAGAGCAAAAGCTGTGCACACAAGCAAAGTAAAACAAGGAATTCATTCACTACTTCCATGGGCAGGCAGGTGCTCAGCCATCTCCAAGAAAGCAGGGCTCCATCACGCATAACGGTGACTTGCGAAGACAAACGCCATCACTCTGAATGTCCCCTCTTCCTCCTTCCCCCAGCTTTTATCGCCGAGCACGGCGTCACACGGTATGGGGTATCCCTTTGGCCAGCTGGGGTCAGCTGTCCCCGCTTCGTCCCCTCCCAACCCCTTGTGCCCCCCCGGCCTCCCCGCTGGCGGGGTCGGGTGAGGAGCAGAAAAGGCCTGGAGACCTCAGCAACAACCAAAACCACCAGTGCGCTACCGACACTGTTTCTCATCCCAAATCCAAAGCATAGCACTACACCAGCTGCTACCAGAAAAAGTTATCTCCCTCCCAGCTGAAACCATGACAAAGGCATAGCGTTTCTTAAGCCTCTATGTGAATTTAGCTAAACATATCTTATCCCTGTGCGAAGGCTTTGAGACTTGTTAAGAGCTAGCTACAGCAAGGTAACAGCAAGCCGGTATGTAGATTTCCTCCCCATCAGCCACCTCTGGGTAACTGGGCGCTCCCCCGGCACAGACGCGTAAGCGAGGCCGCCCTTGTTACGGACTGAGAGCAGAAGAGCACTATTTCGGTGTAGCGGCGTTGAAGAGAGCGTACAGCACCGCCCGCGCCGAGCTGCCGGGCCGCGGCCCTCCGGCCCCGCCGGGTACCGGGCATGTCCACTCCGGAGGGACGCACCGCCCCCGCCACTCCTCCATCCCCCCGCCTGCCCGTCAGCCCCCTCCTCCGTAAAAGGTGGCCGGGGGGGCGCGGTTGGGGACACGCAGGCAGCACCGGACTGAAAATAAACTCTTCCCCCTGGACAAACACCCCAAAAAGGCGGATTTTTAACCCCATTCCCGTGGCGAGGGTGCCGCAGTGCTACACCCGCCCTCTGTCAGGCCGCGCCGCCCAACGGCCGCCGCCTCACGCCGGCCGCGGGGAGGGGGGGGGGGAGGGGAGCGGACAGGGATGGGAGGTGAGATCTCGCGAGACGTGAGCTCCGCGGCGCGCGCCTGCCCGCCCGCTCTCAACGGCCGCCGCGGGAGAATTCGAAAGCGGCGGCGGCAGCAACAGTGCCCGGCCCGGCCCGGCCTCAGCGCTGCGTGCGAGCGGGAGGGAGGGCGGGTGGTGGGAGCGGGCTGAGGAGGCGCGCTGTGTCGGCTCTGAGCCGCAGCCGGAGTTGGCCCTCTTCGGGCCGTGCGGCGGCGGGCGGCAGCGGTACCCAGAGGCGCGGGCTCTTCTCCTGCGCGTCAGGCCGGGCCGTCGCCGGTTTGGTTTCCCTGCTGCGCAGGCAGCCCCGTGCGGTCGGAAACGTAACCCGTGGGTCTGAGGTAGGTAAGCGGCCCGTCTGTCTTCCCGCTGCCTCTTCCACCGGGGGCGTACGGCGGCCCGTGGGGCCCCGGCGAGGGGCTGGCGGTAGCCCGCCCCGCCCCGGCTCATCCGCGTCAGGGCCCCGCATCGGCGCCCGCTTCGTTCCGGGGTACGGCTTCGCAGCCGGTAGAGGCGGTGTAAGGCAGTGCCCCGCCTGGTAGGGGTGGGATGAGGGCGTCAGGAATGGCCGAGGATGGAAGGAATGCCGAGGTGCGTCAATTGAGCTCTCGGTGTCAGCAAGCGGCTGTGCCCGTTTCACATCGTCTTCACCTGACAAGAGAGAAAAGGAGAGAATGTTTCGCTGCCCATCAGTACGTTTCATATACGTAAATGCTGCTGTCGGGAATGATGGCTAGCTAAATGGGGCTATGTGCAGGATACACTGTTCTTTTTAAAAATAAAAGTATCCATTAAGAAGTTTTAAGACTTGACTAGTAAAAAAAGAACTAAAAAGAAAGCGTGCGAATACTGCAGCCTTGTGCTGTTACGAATCTAGATGCTGAAGTATTTTGGAGGGAGAAACATCTTTGATTTATAACTACATGGATGAAGAATGTAAGTTCATACATTCTTCACTGAGACCAAAAATTATCTTATTTTGAGATACTTTTTCTAATATTTTGTTCCGTTTCTTTTATAAAGCAAAAAAAAATAAGACCACAATGAAACGCGAAGCATTTTTACAAGCGGTGTCCAAAGAGTCTATTGAAGACTTCTTGAGTTATACTCAGAATCCTGTAAGTAAGCCATGACACATGTGTATGACTAATAAAATCATAAGTCTGTTATTAGTGCAGAAATTTCGTGACATAGAGACAGAAACTTTCCCTGGTACCTGCAGATGTGCTAGAATAATTGCAGCAGAAAATAAGTTTAAATGGCACTTAAGGGTACATAGCTGAAAAAGTCATAGAATCTTAAATGTTGCTATTTATAAACCAATTAATATTTTAACACTTGGTTGTTGCATATACATTTAATTTTTTTAAATAAATGATTTGTACTATGGTTATACTAAAAATTAGGCTGTGAGTAATTGTACTTGATAGTTCTTTTTATCACTGAGTATTTTAGAGATGGGATAAATTGCTGTCTCTAAATGCAGTGTGGAGAGGAGCAGGAGGAACAACAAAACAAATCCACTGAAATCTACTAATTAAAAGTTCATTCTCATGTTGTGTATATGATAATGCGTAGTAATCAGAAATAATAATTTGCATTATGGTGTTTTCTGCTAGGCTTCGATCTGTCTGGTACTAAGATATACATGATTTCTCTTAAACATCTTTTGCTTGCCTTAATAAAAGGTATTGTCAGGTTAGTTTCTTAAGCTTAATCAGTATTTTCTTAATATTATCTGTGTCAGAATAAAGTGGATCAGTTGACCTCTATGTCCACAGAGGCACCAACTAATTTACTAATGTAGCAGATGTATTAAACCTATGATTTCTGTAATAGAGATCACGTTCAATGTAATAAGCTATAGAAATGTTTATGTCCCAAACATCATTCAGTCTCTTTTTCCAGGAAATTTGCTAGGTTTTTCATTTGCACACCTGTATGTAATTTTAGATGGCAACTTTATTACCAGATTGCCTTTGCTTGGTGTCTCCTTCCCGTTTTTCCCCAAATCTGAACACTTTAACGTGAAGCTACTCCTTTTAGGATAACACATGGTACTTGCAGCATTTCCTTTTCAATAAATTTGGTTGTGTAGTTTCTGCCATCTTCACCTAGTAATCTTTCTTAACATATCTTGGTCTATTCAGGTTAAAAATTGTTTTTTCATCATTTTATTTTTCATCCAATTCACAATAGTTGTCTTGCAACAGTTTTCAATTGTTGCCAGTATCTCTGGAAATTGTACGTCACCAGCTATAATGAGCATATCGATTATAACTGTCTTCATGCCTTCATAGCATAAGGGAACACAATACCCAGATTACTTTTTGGTTGTCTTAGAGACCTGAGTTATTTTATACATTTCTTCTTGAAACCTTCAGTGATGGAGGGTGTTTGACCACACCTTATCTTAGGATGAGGATACTCATATTAGGATCTCCCTTGAATAATTCTTGATTGCGTATCTGGAGGAGGCTGTGGTAGTGCATTGTGTCCTTTAGAAGTGGATATATAACTGTAGAAAGAATAGGAAAGTGTGGTTAGAGCCTTACTGCTTTCCTTAGTTCTCTTACTGTAGTTATGCCCTGCTTTTTCTACCTATTTTGTGCTCTATCGTCAGAATTTGGCTTTTTAACTTTTTTTTAAAGTTCTGTTCTTAGCATCATTACTTCTTTCAATGTCTCACATTTCTATACCCTCCACCCCCCTTTAGTTTTCCTTTTCCCTCGTCTCTATGTTTTGTTTTGTTCACATCTTCTAAAATTGCAGGGGTTTGCCAGTCTTCCTTCAAGGTTTGCCTTGGGCTTTTCACTTTTCTTTCTTTGTAATCTTTTTAAAACATTACCATATTGTGGTGCTGTTCATTGAGGTCTTTATCAGATACTATTAACTTTTTCCACTAAATCCTGTTCTAATTTAAGAAAATATATAATTTCTTAGACAGGAAAATAGGATTCACAGATATGACTATCGCTCAATGACATCCTTTTCTCTCATAGGTTTTGGAATAATTCGATCTAGTATCATCCCAAAGAAAGATCAGAAAGCTTTAGTCTTATTATGAATTCATTCTTTTTCTTCAAAACAGTACAATCTTAATATCCTGTCTTTTGTGCTAGCTTGAAGTAAAGGGCTGCAGAACTCCCTGTGAGGCCTTTGGTTTATTGTATTTGTTTCCAGCCATAGAATAGGATAGAAATTCTGTTATAAATATGTAACAGGATCTTTCTTCTCCTACCCTTCTGGGAACATTCTAATACTTACTGCTGCTTCTTTCATTATTTTCTATTTTTCTTTTTCCCTTTGACTATTTTTTTTATTCCTGTTTTTTCCGTGTATTTGCAAACTGAAAATATTTTTATTTCAAGATCATGGACATTCTCTCTCTTTCCTCTGAAGTGTCTTTGATCTGGTAGACCGTTGCTTCAGTATTGCAAATTACATCTCAGAAATTATCTGTACTTCCTCTTGGCTGTGTCTGTTTTTTCTTTTCATGTTTTCTCTGCATATACCCTTGCCTAGCAGGTTGCCAACTCTTCTTCAATGCTAGCAGGCTTTTTGCGTCTCAGATAAATTCCTCTCACAAGGTTCTTCTGAGGAAATAGTTCAGATCGGTCTCTTAGTGAAATCTTCTATAGACACTACTAGTGGCTTCCCATTCAGCAGAGCTGAAGAGGGAAGTATAGGTTTAATGTGCTCAGGAGTTAGGTTTCATTGGGGGGGCTTTAAAATAGTGCAGCATATGGAGCACTGTTCTATGCAGATTGTACTCCAAACCCTTTAGTGCTGTCCCTATGGCTGTACTGTTAAATTTCTAGTCCTTGTGTAAGGATTTTTGCAAGAGCCATCATCAGTCTATATTTAAGATAGCAAAGATATGATCAGGGACTTTAATTCTGTGAAGTTGTGAGCTTCTTAGCTAAGGGTATGGAATTGTCTTCATTGGGACTGAAGTATTTAGAACACATGAGAGACAAGTTGATGTTACGGGGTTGTGATTTACGTTCAGTAGTGTTGCTGTCAAGGGCTAAAGACTTTAGTCTTAAAAGAATTACTCTTGTTTCACAATAAGGAGTTAAGCAGCAGGAATTTATCATGCTATTTTTTAAAGAAATATGACTTCTAGAAGGTATTTTATCTCTTTAACTGCAGAGGAATGGAAATTAATCCTTAGTGTAAAAAAAAAGCGTTAATTTTAGGAAATATGATGATGAAATATAAGTCACTTCACTGATGTGGAAATGTGTGGTATCTTCTGACCATTCACAGAAAAATACATTTGACCCTTTTGACTTGAATGAACTACTTCAAGAATTGCCAAGAAAGCAAAAAGAAGTACTATGGGAGAGACTGATACAGCTGTTGACGGAGACTTTGATGGAGAACCCTGTGGAAACATGGCAGACGGTTGAAGATGAGGAAAGTAATGATAACATGGAAGCTGAGAAAGTTCCAGAAATGGTAAAAATCTTGTAAAATAAAAATATGATGAGTATTTCATATTTTCTGGGAAATAGAATATTTTCATAGCATCTGAAAACATGCAAGGATTATCAAACAAGGCCGGTTCCAAACATCATCTCCCTGCCCCATTCTTAACTGACTTCTTAACTATCATGCTCGAGTTAAGCTGAGTTTATGGTTGTTGCATACTACAAAAGATGAGATCTGCTGATGATTGTAATTATCAAAGAGGGGACTTAGTTTTTTCAATGGAGTTGAGTGGGCTCTTTATATGTCTTATTTCAGTAAACAAATGTTGATCTCTCAAATGGTCCTTAAGTATCATGCGTATCCTCTAAGCAATTCACTACCTGTTTTATTATGGCATTTTATTGAATGAAGATTATGACATCTAGATTGACAAATCTAGCTTATACAGAATTTCTCTGACTCGGACCCTCTTAACTGCCTTTTGCACTGCAGTCCACGTAGTCTTAAGAATATTGGGGAAAAAGGTTATTTAATTTTGGAAGAAAAAGAGAAATGTAGTGGGGAATTCATTAGGGAGACCTAGAGGCTTGTAGAAAATCCTTCATATGTACAGAGGCCTGTAGATCCATGTACCTGGATCTAAAGTCACCAGATCTTCACATTTTTTGAGTTGCAGAAGACCCTGCTAGTTAGGATAGTCTTAGCTCTGAAATGCATGTGTGTTTGAGTGATTTTGTTGTAGGTGAAGTTTTTAGTGGAGGAATGGATACACATGTACAGTCACAGTTATCCACTAGCTGGAGCTGAAAGCCCTTTTCAGATTTTTTGAAGTGGATGTACTTTTAAATCTATCCTTTTGCCTCTTCGTATTTGATAGGTTTTGGGTGCCAGTATGCTCTTTGTTCAAAATGGAAGCATAATAACAATTCAGCTTTGCTCTCTGTTGCTAAGGTTTATTGCTTGTCATAATATCTTCTGAGCATAAAGTAAACTGCAGAATTGTTTCCTCAACCTTGCTTTCTTTCAGAAACAAACTGTAGCTGTGATCCAAGGAGTGGCAGCGGTAGTGACTGCTTCCATACCTGCAGTGGATGAAACTGTAAACTACAAAGCTCTTCTAGAGTGTGTTTTTATATTAAATGGTGCGTACTTGTCTGTTACAGAATACAGCGTTATAATACTGTTCTTTTAGCAGATGAGTATACTAGGCTTTTTGTTTGACCTGACTGGCCTATGGAACAGAATTTACAGGAGAAAAGTTGTTACTGATGTTAGTTCTTATTTATATGACAAAATTAAGGGGGCATTTACTTAAAAATCAGTTACAGAATCTAAAAGTTGGAACTGAAGTAGTTTTCTTTCTCTCAACTGTTCATCCAATGATAGATTACTTTCCTTATTTTGTAGCTTATAGTATTTTTGAGGCAAAATGTAAGATCATAGCTAACTGTGGTTCGTTATTACTGATCCAAAAACTTGGCCAAAACCTTAAGAGTTAATAAAGCTGCCTAAATACCCACAATGAGAATAAACCATTAAGAGATATAAATGTGGCAAGAACTGGTCAACATTGTGAGGTATAGTTAGTGTACTAACAGACTAATGTTTTACAGGAATAACTTGCTTTATTGGAGTAAATAATTATTTTATTACTGTTGTAGGTATTCTTCCTGCATTACCTGAACCTGAAAAAATCCTACAGGGTGCTATCCAACGTGTATGTGAAATGTGGTGGGAGAAAGGACTGGAAGGGAAGGAGCAGCTGGGGAAGACTTTATTTATCATTCTGTTAAGAAAAAGCCTGAATAAAGCTGCTACGGTACACTGAAGCTATATTGACTTTTAGGTTATTACTGAATATTCCAAGAAATATTATCCCTCCAAAATGGCTTTTATTTCAAATTAACTTGTTTTCCATGTAGTAGTGCTTTTCCAGTAGTGCGACCTAGGATACATGTTGGTTACCAAGTGTCTTTTTGGTGTTGCTTGCATAAGCAACATATTAAATGCTGCTTTCTTTATAACAAACTACGTCAACTTCCAAGCAAACTGGGTTTTTTACATTTTTTTTTTTTTTTACTGTTTTTTTTTAATTCTTCACTCATAAAGCCCAGTGACTAAGGTTTAAATAGCAATTAACTCAGTGAATTCAGGTTTTAAGTACTATGCTCAGCTACTCATAGAGACTTCTTATGTAGGAAGCTTCATTTTCTGTTACTCTGTACCTCTCTACAAATAATTTGTCTTATTTCTCAATTAATGGACTGAAATTCTTTTTTTTAAATGTGTATTAGTTGCAGTATTGTGTCATAATTTCTTTGCACTAACCCAAGAAATACTTTCTTTACTTATGTCTGTCTTTTATTTTTCTGTGATAACTGCTTTCATTGTGTAAAGTTTCAAAAGTGGAATAATACAGTTTTCATCTATTTAGCATGAAATAGCAGCTTTCTTTCTGTACTTAAGCATGTCTTCATTTGTTGGAAGTCAGTATTTATGCACTTACACATATTTTTATAACTTTTCCCAATGATGTGGTGAAAATCAATTAATGTTCATAATTTTACAATCTGAAAATCTTTTATCTGTTACAATGCATTTCAAATTCATTATTTAAAATCCTTTAAATGTTTCTTCACATCAAAGCTATACCTACTTTACTATGATATGGGCTTTTTTTTCCTGTTAGGGTGCAGATGTAATTCGTCTATGGAATCTACATCAGACATTACTTTGTTTTGATTATGATTCAGAGGAGAGTAATGAAGTCAAGGACTTGTTGCTTCAGTGTTTTATGAGTATAAAACACATCAGAAAAGAAGAGGTAAGCAAACTTTTATCTTACTGTGATTTTGTGTGTGGGCTTCGGTTACTTTTAATGGGTTTGCATTAAGCCTTTTTTTACAGTACAGTAGGTAGCAATACAAGACAAATCAGCTCTGACTCCAAGCTATAAACGGCTGATATTTGTTTCATTTGGAAACACCTTTATTCCCATTTCTGACTTAAATATAAAACCATATGTTGAAGTCATCACTCATGTTCTTGTATCCTGAGGTAATAAGAACCAAGTGCTTTGCTTCCAGTGCATGTCCCTCGATACTTAAAGCCATTGCCTGGAATAATTCTCTTCTTTATAGCAGTTTTTCTTTTATTGGAGACAGATAAATTTAGCAAAATAATTTCCCTTCTAAATGATTCCATTTAGAAGATTGCTACCATGGTCTGTTTTAAAAGTAGCATAAGAAGAACCCAACTTTACAGTAAAATGAGAATTATTTTATTTGACTACCTATATTTCTCTCAGTGAAGAATTACTGTATTGTAGTTTTTAGTGTGCATCATGATAGTAGTATCCAAGCTTTTTTTCTGGTTAGGTGACAAGACAACTTGAGATTGGCTCCGAAGTTCTAACTCCTTCTTGCTGGTTTAAAATACATCTATTCCCTTTTGTGGAATATATGAACATCTGTCATAAAATGAGCTCTGAAGTTGCTGCATGATTGTAGCATTATGGGCATACGGGGTTTTAAAAATGGTGGTAGGGAATAAATTAGGTGAAATGTTTGATAGACCAGGTTTTGGATAACAGATACTAAGATTTATTTTTTTTTCCTGTTACTTACACATTGTATTTTAAGATGTTTTAATTTTGACTAAAATTGGGAGGTACTAAGGCAATGTGAGAGGTATGAAAGTAAGGAGAGAAAAAAACATGGGTGGAAAGAGGCAAGGCAGGTAAGACTGTTGACTGATTTTTGTATTTGGTTTTATGTCCTTGGTATATTTCATTTTAGGTCATTTTTTGTCCTCTTGAAAAACTGTACCTGTATGCATTCTTTGTCACATTACTTAAAATGCCTTAGCTGTATTTGATTCTGTATTAATAATTTTCTTCTGCTTTATTTGAATCCACTGCATCAGTTTTAATATTTCATATTCATATAGGCACAGTAAATAATTGGGAATTATATATGTAAAAAGAAACTGCTATGTAGACCTCAGAAGCAACTTCTTGGTTATTTTTTCCACATCTTCTGAGACTTTTAATATAATACATGTTAATTACTACACATAATATTTTTTTTCTAGAGAAAATTTGTACCTTGAATCCTTGGGTAAAACACAGCCTTCAGTATGAAACTTTTCCTTAGCTTTTGGGCAAAAAAAGTGACATTAGTCAGACTTAGGACTGAATCTTTCTCCTGGCATATCAAAACACATTCCCTTTGCTCCATAAGAATATGTAAGTTTGGTCACGCTTTGTACATTTACTTTTCTGCCCAAGCTCTTCCCCCTCTCCTCATGATTTCTGGTCTCTTGATGTTTTGTCACATTTTCTTTCTCATATGCCTGTCTCTCTCTAGGTAGATATAGAGAGTGCCTTACTCCACTCTTTGCTCTGGTGTATGATCGTTGGTGGTTTAAATCCTTAATCCCAAATCCTTAGCTTTATGGCTAGAAGGATTGACTGAAAGTAGCAGCTCCCCTAGCTAGGAGTTGACTTTGCATTCTGTTAGTCCATCCATTGCTTTCTGATAAATGTGAAAGATCTAAACACAAATACAGACTCATATTGATTCTGTCGAATCTTCTCAGCAGTTCTTTCCATTGAATTACTAGTATTGCCTGCCAGGCATCAATTCCAAGTGCTGAAAACTTTGAGTGGGCTTGGGGAGCTTACTTAATTTCAGATAATACCTTTTCAATATTAATTGAGGTCTGTTTATTAGCCTAAATCTCTTTACAAAAAGCTACAAAGGTTGTCGGTGCAGCTGATAGGTCCATAGTCTGTTGTCAGATTCAGTTCTGGACCTGACCTGCTTATTAGATTACAACACTGGGTAGAACTCGGTAGGGTATCTCCCTTTTCAAGGCTTCCAGGACCTGAAAGAGCTTCAGGCTGTTCATCTTTAGGCCTGATAAGCTCTAGTGTGTAATCAAGGATGCATCAGCAGTTCTCAGGCTCGTTGTTAATTTTAATCTGTACGTATTTAGGAATGCTCTGGGTTTGGTTTTGTTTTTTGTTTTTCTTTCCCCCAAGAAGTTTAACGTGGAAGGGAGAGGAAATAATAGTTGCTCCTCCTAATTCTTCTGATTATTCCTAAATAAGTTATGTTGCTAAGCATTAATGTTAGAATTACAAAGTTTGAGGTTGGAAGGGACCTCTGGAGATCATGTAGTCCAACACTCTTGCACAAAGCAGTCAGCTAGAGCAGGTTGCTCAGGGCTGTGTCCAGTTGGGTTTTGAATATCTCAAGGATGGAGACTCCACAACCTTTCTAGGCAACCTGCTCCAGTGTTCAATTACCCTTATAGTGAAAATAAAAAAATAAAATTAAAAAAAAATCCCTTATATTTAAGGGGCATTCCTTGTATTTCAATTTGTGCCCATTACCTTTTGTCCTGTCACCAGGCAGCACTGAGAAAAGTCTGTCACCATCGTCTTTACATCCCCTGTCAGTTATTTATATGCATTGATAAGATTCCCCTGTGCCTTCTCTTTTTTGGGCTTAACAAGCCCAGCTCTTGCAGCCTCTCCTCATATGAGAGATTCTTCAGTCCCTTAATCATCTTTGTGGCCCTTTGTTGGACTTGGTCCAGCATGTCCATATCTTTGTTGTACTGGGGAGTGCAGCACTGGACCCAGTACTCCAGATGGGCCTCATCAGTGCTGTGCAGAGGGGAAAGATCACCTCCCTCATCATGCAGAGGGAGTTTAATTTTAAAGACAACTCACCTCATGTGTGTTCTCTAGTTTCCCTGCCTGGTTCACTTCGCTGATGGTAGATTTCTTGTAGCGACATGTCCAACATGCCCCCAGTATCTCTGCTGGCCCTTTTTCTAATATTCTGGGTCTATTTCTAAAATGCTAATAGCCAAATATCAACATCATGTATGAATTGCCTTGAGATAAAACTGAACTTCTATATATCAGGGGTAATATTCCCTTTAGTGCCTGCAGGCTTTTTCTACAGTTCCAGAGAAAAGTATACCTAATTCTTTCCGGAGTACACATCCCTGAGCGTAGCTCCATAGCAACTTAAGCTGATGTAACTCAGCAGGTTGCAGTGATCCTGTTTTGCCACGGGCTAGCATTCCTATTTTCCTCTCCGCAGTATGAATAGTCAAGGAGCTATGTCAGGGGTTGACTGAAGGAGGTAGCCGAGCAGTGTTTTTCCTAGTAAGATTATTTTTTAGCCAGATTAACTGCCTGGAATGGTTCATCATATGCAAGGATGAAGGGAAGGGGAGGGTCAGGAATGTGGTATCCTATCTAGATCAGATTAAACTAAACATTTCAGATTAATTTAAACATTTATGCTGCATTGCGAGATCAGGGAGTTCAGTTTTTCTGCCTTCCCAGACTGTGCTATTCAACACAGAATAATATTTCTCAGATGCTTATTTTCAGGCCACATTAGTGGAGTGATCCTCTGAATTTATCTCTGTGTGATTTATGAGAACAGTCTTGTTCAGGTGGGGTTTCCAATCAAACAGCTGGAGAGCCCTGCAGAGCATATATTACTGTGGTTTAGAGATAGACCTGTTCTGTTCTCTTCTTCCTTGCTAACCTTCTGTGTGTGTGTACAACTGACAAAGTCACATGTACTATGTCCACATGCACAGCAGGTGCTCAACTCTGTTAATGCATTAACCCCCAAAATGACAAGTTTGCAATCTTACTCACCTGTCACCAGTTTACCTCTCACGATACTGAGAATGTTGATAACAGTAATTGTTTCAGATCCATTGATCACAAGCAGCAGATTAGAAGCATTTACTATCATTTTCAGGATCGGGGTCAATCTACTGAAATCAATCAATTCTTTTTTGCCTTAGAACTGCTGAAAGTTACTTTGTGACTCTTCATCTGTCTTGCTGCCGGGATTGTAGAAGATGAGATGAGCTTGAGTTTGGCCTCATCTTTGCCTTGTTGAAGCAGGAGCTGTAGGTCCCTTGACCTTTTTGTTTGTCAGGCATGTTGATGGAAGAGTGTACCACTGGGACTCCAACATATGTATTATGCCACCAAAGTTGGAAATAAGTGAGGTTTTTTTCATTCAGTTTTTTCCTTTCTTGGTAGAAGAAGCTCTCATTGGCAGCAGGAAGGATTCTATCAGAACTGTAGACAAGGATCTTGACGTTGTATTTAACCTTTAGGTCTTGATTTTTATGATCTTCTGAATTACATCTTGACCTGAAGGCATTTAAGCTGTCAGTTCCACTAAAGGGCAGTTTCTGCCTATGTGTTTCCTTCTCTCTTCCCCTACTCTCTGATATTCCAGCTCAAAGTATGTCTGGCATTATCAGCCTTATTTTCTCTATTTTGTTGTAGGTCTGAACATAAGTGATGGTCCACCTTTCAATGGAAGTGCCTTTGAACCTCTGCTAATTGTTCAGTGCACCTTTAGAACTTGGGCCTATGTGGTCTTGCGCATTGCATCTCCTTATTAATTTTCCTGATTTATTTTTTACTAGAAAGCTGACAGGTGTAAAGGACCCTTACATAAGGGTGAGTCAGACAGTTGTATGATCACTTTTCAACACCTTACAAGCTGGATGGCTTCACTTCACCTGTAAGATAAGCCAGAGTAAGGCTGGCTGTACAGGTACTGCGTAAGGCTCTAATTCTATGGGCAGATCTTGCTGTTTCCAGAAGAGCCAGGGCTTATTTTCTCCATCCACAGCCTTCCACTGCCTTTTCTTGCAAAAATTCTGTTGCTTATCAAATTTGTCATCATCGTTTCTAACTTGCTAAAATGGAAGAAAACTAATTCAGGAAGAAAATGGAATAGTGTTGGTTTTTCTGTTTTCATGAATTAAAGCAGCTCCAGGAGGTTTGCAATATTACCTTCCATGAGGCAATAGGAAAGGAATTGTCCTTGCTGATCAGGACATTTCTTTTCCTCAGGGGCCCAGCTGTTCTCTGTGGCTTTGTTAAAAAAATGTTTCTGTATCCAATGCTGGCAGTTGTCATGCTATTTTATTTGTACCTTCACCGTCATTACAGTGTCATCCTGGAATGACATTGCACTTGACAGAGCTCTGATGATGTGGCCTTGATGAGGGTCTTGAGTTGCCCAGTCCCTTATTGTTATGGAATAGTACTTGAAGTCACACCAAAACAGAATGGACATTGAAAAAAATGCAGGCAGATATGTAATGCACATGTTCTTTTGAGTTTTCTCTACAGTATAAATAACAGTAATGCTTGAATTCTGTTTAAAATTTTTTTTCTGCAAAAATCTTGTCTTTGCTTTTTAAAATTAAAGGTGTCATTTCTTTTGATCTTTAAGCTCTATATTTACTGTTTTTTGAGGTCACTCTTGAATAGGGTATTCCTCTAGGGTTTGAATTTCCTTTTTTTTTTTTTTTTTTCCTCTTTTCCCCTCCCAACAGGGAAGAAGATTCTTGAGCTTTTTATTCAGCTGGAATGTGAACTTCATTAAAATGATACATGGAACTGTTAAAAACCAATTACAATTCTTTCCAAGGTATGCATCACAGTTAGATTTCTTAATGATTGTTAAAAGCTTGGCTAAAATCTTGTTTGCCTCTCACTCTAAAATGCCTAGTATATTGATAAAATATATCAAAATCCAGAGACCTTCACATCTGCTGAATACAACTACCGTATTGTTTTCCCAACTTCATTTAATAGTTGTTCTGCACATGCCTATTTGTACAATTATAAGTGTACTAAAATGCTTGTTTAGCATTAGCTTAAGCAAATGACTTCCATATAAACTGTGCTGCATTACTTGCAGTGTTTGTGTGAGAATTGCAGGTCCATTTCTGCTTCTGTAAGGTGTTTTTATTTTTTCCTGTGAGCAACCTCTAATTTAATTAGGTAAAATTCTATATAGAGACATTGTAATAAGAAGTGACTTGCAGGATTGTAGCCTGACAGACGTGACTGATGGATGAAAAATGTGGAATTTTTTTTTTCTTCTTTTTTTCCCTTTGATTATTTAGTGAAATATTACAGAAGTTAAAATTAAATCAGAATATTCAAGTATTCAGAGTATAAATCAAGTATTAAAATCAGAGGCTTTCTGATGCTTTCAGATAGAATAATCTATACTTGTACGTCTTTATAAAGAATTTAAGGCCTTTGTTTTGAGATGAATGATAAAATATCTGTGCTAATGTTTTGAGTTTCCCACCATAAGAGATATTTCCTGTGTCTTTTAATAGTGCTTTGGTTTGTTAATTAACAATTAACTTTATTTTTCCGTAATTATCAGTGAAGACTTTCAAGATAATTTCTTCTTCTAAAAATAACATCGATGCACAGAATCAAAAATTTCATGTTGTTACCTTTATGAATTGTAGATATATATGGTTGGGATGCTTGCTTGAAAGTGTTTCCCGTATGTTAATACAGATCATTGATGGGATACATTTCAGAAGTTTACTTCAGGGCCTGGAAGAAGGTGTCAGGAGAATTCTTAGAGGTAATACTATGCTTGCAATTTCATTTGGCTAGTTTTGAATTTCAAAGTGGAGAAGATACATGACTTTTCAACTCAGAAAGATTCCTAAGCAAGCCTTAAGGAATTATTTCCCTACACAAAGGGCCTCTTCAGCATTGTCAGCGAATAACAGCATGTTATGCTTTGAATGTTTGCCCGCTGTGACCAGCTTGGTTGCATTTAAACACCTTCAATTCTGCTGCTGGAATATGGGTTCACAGAACTATGCATATACACAATTTTTTTTCATAAACACACTAGTTATCTGAGTTATTGAAGCTTTTATGCAGTATGTGCAAGTCTGTTTATTGGATAGCTTAAATATTTATCTAGTTTTTGTGGATTTCCATGGAGCTGATCAAAAGCATAATTACAGCATTGCAACAATGCTACAGCCAAATTTCACATACCAAATAATTCTTATTTACCGTGTGGAGGTGCTTTTGAATTTCAAACTTGGTTCTGAGAATTGGATTAATTGTATATTCTGAAATTTTGAAAATCGGTTTAAGCAGACAGAGGCCCCTGGCACGGAAAAATTTGGGCCAAGCAAAAGCCCAGCAACAATTAATATCAAAGACTATTTTCAGTTGTTTGTGTTAGAGAAAAATATAAGTTGCTACACAGCCTACAGTTCTTATTATTGTTTTATTCTGTCTTAACAGTAGCATGTATGTCTTTTTACTGTAGATACTTGAACATAACTGCATTCAAGATTTCATGCATCATGGAATTCATCTTCCCAGAAGTTCTTCTGTTCATTGTAAAGTTAGAGAGGTAAGTTCCTGTAAAGCATGACATGAACTAGTAGCATCAAAATCAGATCAGTTACTATAAGGTGGAAAATTTCCATTTCATACTAGGTCTGGCTGGAATGAAATTACTTTTCTTCACACAAGTCCATATGGTGCCATGTTTTGGATTTGCTGACTAAAACTATTGATAACATGTCAATGTTCTGGCTGTCGCTGAGCAGTGCTTGCATGGTGTTGAGGCTTTCTCTTCCCCACTCTGTTTCCCTAGCAAGTAGGCTGGGGATGAGCAAGAAGCTGGGAGGGAGCACGGCTGAGACAGCTGACCCAAACTGACCAAAGGGATATTACATGCCATATAACATCATGCTCAGCAATAAAAACTGAGGGAAAGTTAATTTTGGGGAGGTAGCCATTGCTTGGAGACTAGCTGGGCATTGGTCTACTTGTGGGAGGTGGGAGTGATTGCATTTCCATCACTTTTGGGGTTTTTTTTTTTTGTCCTCTTCCCTTCACTTATTTTTAACCCTTTGTCTCAACCCATGAGTTTTCTTGCTTTACTTTTCTGGTTCTTTCCCCTACCCTACCGGGAGGGGAGTGAGGGAACGGCTGTGTGGTGCTTGGGGCCAACTCATTGCAAGTACTTACTTAAAAAATAGCATATTCTGAGAAATGATATTAAAACAAAATTTAGGAGGAACCTGCCTGTTGTTTTGCACCAGGTCTGTCTTTGGTGCTGCTCAAAAGTAGAAATATAAGTGGATTTTTCCAGAGTACCAGTAACAGTTTTTGCTGTCTGTTGTCTAAGTTTTTCTTTACCTACAGAATTGACCTTTCCATAGCCAATCGCAGGGATGAAAAGTCATAAGCTCCTTGAGGCAAATTTAGTAGATGGTTCTGAAACTAAACTTGTTCTTTCTTTTTGCTATGTATGAGGGCTTTGCATATATGTTTATAGGGACAAGCCTTGATTCAGTTACAGATTTTAGTTGTCTACCCGATCTTCAAAAGAAGGGGGACCCAGGGAACTACAGACCGGTTAGTCTCACCTCTGTCCCTGGGAAGGTAATGGAGCGACTCATTCTGGATGTCATCTCCAAACACGTTGAGGAACAGGAAGTTATTGGAAGTGGTCAACATGGATTTACCAAGGGTAAATCGTGCTTGACCAATCTGATAGCTTTCTATGATGCTATAACTGATTGGCTGGATGAAGGGAGAGTTGTAGATGTCATCTACCTTGACTTTAGCAAGGCTTTTGACACTCTCCCATACTTCCTCAGCTTCCTAATGAGGATGTTATGGGCTAGATGAGGTGACAGTGAGGTGGATTGAGAGTTGGCTGCAGGGCAGAACTCAGAGGGTTGTGATCAGCGGCACAGAGTCTAGTTGGAGGCCTGTAACCAGTGGTGTCCCCCAGGGGTCAATGCTTGGTCCAATTTTGTTTCATATATTCATTAATGACCTGGATGAGGGGACAGAGTGTATCCTCAGCAAGTTTGCTGATGATACCAAACTGGGTGGGGTGCCTGACACCCCAGAGGGCTGTGCTGCCATCCAGCGTGACCTGGACAGGCTGGAGAGCTGGGCAGAGAAGAACCTAATGAGGTTCAGCAAAAGCAAGTGCAAGGTCCTGCACCTGGGGAGGAAGAATGCTAGGCACCAGTATAGGTTAGGGGTGGACCTGCTGGGAAGTAGCTCTGAGGAGAAGGATCTGGGGGTTGTGGTAGACAGTAAATTATCCATGGCCCAGCAATGTGCCCTTGTTGCCAAAAAGGCCAATGGAATCCTGGGCTACATAGGGAAGAGTGCGGCCAGTAGGCCGAGGGAGGTCATTCTCCCCCTCTACTCTGCACTGGTGAGGCCGCAACTGGAATACTGTGTCCAGTTTGGGGCTCCCCAGTTCAAGAGGGACAGGGAACTGCTGGAGCAAGTCCAGCGAAGGGCAACTAAGATGATTAAGGGCTTGGAGCATCTCCCTTATGAGGAAAGGCTGCGAGAGCTGGGACTCTTTAGCCTGGAGAAGAGAAGGCTGAGGGGAGACCTTATTAATGCATACAAGTATCTAAAGGGTGGGTTGAAGGAGGATGGAGCCAGGCTCTTTTCAGTGGTTCCCAGTGACAGGACGAGGGGCAATGGGCACAAGTTAGAACACAGGAAGTTCCGTTCAAATACACGGAAAAACTTCTTTACGGTGAGGGTGACAGAGCACTGGCACAGGCTGCCCAGGGAGGTGGTGGAGTCCCCTTCCCTGGAGATTTTCAAGACCCGCCTGGATGCAGTGCTGAGTAATGTGCTCTGGGCAATCCTGCTTTAGCAGGGAAGTTGGACTAGATGATCTCTAGAAGTCCCTTCCAACTCTGAAGATTCCGTGATGCCGTGATCTGTGGCTTTTATTCATGAGCAAAACATTTGAAGCAGAACGAGAAGCGCACAAAGCTTTTCAAGACAAGGCGTTTGTATTTGATCAATGTCCTTCCACGTCCCTTGCTTTCCCTCAAATATATAGAAGCTAGAGTGTCAAGTATGTGCAATATATAGCTTGGTATACCAGTATACAATCCTTTTTGGTTGGTTGGTTTGTTTTTTTGGGTTTGCTTTTGTTTTTAATCAAATGTAATGAGATTGTCATATCTATAGTGGATTCCTTTCTGGTTTCCGATTAATGGAATAGGCTTTTGACAGGGCGTTTCATGTTTTTCAGACTCAGAAGCTTATGATATTGAAACAGGACAGTGATGTAAATGAATCTATCCTTTAATTGTGACGGGAGTGAGTCTCCGAATAAATTTGAATGATGCCTTCTTTTTCAGTATGCAAGAATTTGATTTAAAATGGTCCTTTTGGAATCAATGGTCCTTTTGGGCTACTTTATTGGAAGAGTATGGGAGGGAAAGCAACATGTAGAACTGTCCCTTCTGAATTCAAAGTTCTGATTATAAAACCCTTGTCCATTTTGCAAATATCTGGTACTCATCATTCTAATGAAATCTATTATAAAACAGTACTGATTTGCCATTAATCTTGGGTTAGATCCATCATTCTCATGTATAATAAGAGCTACATAGTCTCTTATAAATTATACCATGTCTTTGCTTCAGTATATTTTGAAACCAAAGGAAAGAGATTCTTCCACTATAGCATTGTTTCTTTCTGTAGATGCTATTCACAGGCTTCCCTGTCTAGTTGTAGCTGTGAATAGCTGAAGTATTGACAACTAGAGGGTCAACTTCTTTTCAAACTGTCCAGTGTTTCAGGTGGAAGAATTACATGATGTCTTTTCTCATATTCTGCTCTTGTCTTCTACTTGCCTTTTTTGTCTGCATAATTCGGATACAAAAATAAAAGGGGCTTTAGCTAACTAAGAGCAGTTCTGAGCCACAAGGAGTGGTGATACTTGCTTTTCATCAATGCATACAAAATGTGTTATGTTTTTAGATTTGTATTTGCATAACCCTGGTTAACAAATAATATTCCTTTGTTATTAAAAAAAAATGGCTTATTTATCTGTAGTTGATAATTACATGGTTTCAAAGTATTTCTGCCAGTTACTTTAAAAAGTGTTTTACTGTAACAAAAAATGAGTGGTTGAAATGAAACTGCCTCTCTAGCCATGATTTTATTTCTCAGTTGTAGATATTTATATAGATCTATTGAATCTATAAAGTTATAAAATGGATATTTATTAGATCTATTTCTTTTTTTAATGATTTTTTAACTTTTTAATAAAATATAGGGTCAATTAATATGTCTAGTTTTATAATTTTCCATAGTATGGAAAACTCTTTGGTCTTACATAAATGATGAAACGAGACAACTACTGCACACTACTTGAATGTAGAAAGTACTGCTAAATATGGTTTTTGGGATTGGTTTGTTTTTCTCAGATGCTGAGTTATTTTCATAAACAAAGTAAAGTTCGTCAAGGAGTTGAAGAAATGCTCTATAGATTGTATCAACCTATCCTGTGGAGAGCACTGAAGGTAATTATCCTTTTCAGAAAATAGGGCTGCCTTTCTCCAACTACTAAATTTTGAGTCCTTCCCACATGTTCTCTTTTTAGTAATTGCTTTTAAAATAAAATTGCTATGGAAGAAAGAAATCAGAGTGTTTAGCATCTCAGCTGTAGCAGAGTAACTTTGCAAGTTGTAATTAGGCATAGTTTGCACAACAATATTCTAATTTGTTAATGTAATTTACCCCTATAGTTCAATGTTGTTTACAGTTACACACAGTGCTTTCCACGATTGCACTAGACAGAGGAACTAGCACTACGTTTGGTATTCTCATCTTCTCCATTTGGGAATTTTGTGTAACCTTGTATTCTGTTTTCCAAGATCTTTATGGAATGATCAGGGCTTTATTGATCAAAGCCAGAAATGTTCAGAGGATGATTTTTTTTTCTCACCTTCTGATTAATTACCAGCCTTAGAATACAGTTCAATTAATTTATTAGAGTACTATGCTAGTTTGACTGTATGTACAGACATTTATGCTGTGGATGTGCTTTTAATCAAGCACTCAGAATGTAATTTCTGACTTCTGACTTTTAAGGTAAGGGTGTATGTCTTCCTGTGGATTGCATGTACAGGCTAAAGGGTACCTACTGCAGTTTACCTACTCAGTTACACACTATGATTAAGATGAACCAAGCTTCCTTCTTTGTGAACAGCTTTTATTTTGTCTGAAGTTATGAAATTCCTTCAGGGAGAGAATACACATTCCGTTTTTTGCAGTCATTGTTAAACACTTACTGAAATTTCATTTACTGATAGGTCTTATAGCATCTTCTCTAGCCATGAGAGAAGTATTGAAAAACAACTTAAAAAGTTGTTTTAAATGTATTTTATAAATTACAGGAAAGAGTTGAGAGCTCTTTGTTTTCAGTGGAACCCTATGGTAGAAGTGGGAAGATGGACAGATTCACTGCTAGACCAATACCTTGTTTGGCCTTACATTAAGGGTTGGATCCCATCCCTTTAGAATTAATATAAACAAGGATCCCTCTGGATGAAACATGTTATGTTCTCAGTGCAAGAGAATAATAGCTACAAAGCATGGCTTGCTTTAATTTCTACATTTCTGTCTATAAAAAGAATAGGGTTTTTAATTGATTTTTGATAGCATAGCAAAATTCCTGACTAGTTTCTGAGAAATAATTTCACAGTGGTTAGTAAAACATGGGATTCCATTCTTAAGACAGTTAGTATCTGTAAAAGGAGGCTAGTAGTTTGCTTTCCAAAGCCCAGGATTAACTCAAATATAAGATTAGAGTACTTTGGAGGAATATTCTGTCATGCCTTATTAAATCTGCATAGATTTGTTTAGAGAAATGTAACAGAAAGGTTCAGACTGAGGAAAAAAGGTTAATTACTGATTTGCAGCAAGACAGTGGTAGAAATTCGTTATTCTGGAAGTGGTTCAAACCTTAAATTTAAATAATTTTTCACATCATTAACGGTTCCATTGCTAGAACAAATCTGAATTTTAGGAAGGTTTTTTGGGTGTCTTTTTGTTTGGTTCATTAGGGTTTTTTGTGTTTTTGTTTGTTTGTTTCATTTTTATCTTGACAGCTTCTACACATGTAGTTAAGCACTTTAAACTTAAATGTTAAGAGGCGTATCAAATAGGTCATGGAGAATTTCTTTTAGTACAGCAAAATAGTTTAACAGTTGTGAGCATAGATTTCAGAATGTTAAAGGGAAGATTCATAGAATCCTAGAATGATTTAGGTTGGAAGGGTTCTAAAATATCATCTAGTTCCAAGCTCCCTGCCATGGCCAGGGACACCTTCCACTAGACCAGGTTGCTCAAAGCCCCATCCAACCTGGTCTTGAACACTTCCAGGGATGGGGCATCCACAACTTCCCTGGGCAACCTGTGCCAGTGTCTCACCACCCTCATAGTGAAAAATTTCTTCCTGATATCTAAACCTGCCCTCTTCCAGTTTGAAGCCATTATCCCTCATTCTATCACTACACGCCCTTGTAGAAAGTTGCTATCCAGCTTTCCTGTAGGCCCCCTTCAGATAGCGGAAGGCCTCTATAAGGCCTCCCTGGAACTTTCTCTTCTCCAGGCTGAATAACCTTGACTGTCTCCTCCTGTCCTCATAGGAGAGGTGCGCTCAGCCCTCTTATCTTTGTGGCCCTCTTCTGGACCCGCTTTAACAGTTCCACATCATTCTTGTGCTGCGGACAGCAAAGCTGGACAGAGTACTCCAGGTGGGGTCTCACCAGAGCGCAGTAGAGGGGCAGAATCACTTCCCTCAACCTGCTGGCCGTGCTTCTTTTGATGCAGCTCAGATATGGTTGGCCTTCTAGGCTGGAAGCATGCATTGCTGGCTCACGTGGAGCTTCTCATCCACCAACACCCCCAAGTCATCCTCCTCAGGGCTGCGCTCAATCCATTCTCCACCAAGCCTGTATTTGTGCATGGGATTGCCGCAACCCAGGTGCAGGACCTTGCACTTGGCCTGGTTGAACTTCATGAGGTTGTCATGGGCCCACCTCTCCAGCCTGTCCAGGTCCCTCTGGATGGCATCCCCTCCCTCCAGTGTGTTGACTGCACCACGTGGCTTGGTATCATTGGCAAACTTGCTGAGGGTACATTCAATCCCACTGTCCATGTCACTGACAAACATGTTAAACAGCACCAGTCCAAGTGCTGACCCCTGAGGAATACCACTTGTCACTGGCTTCCGCTTGGACATTGAGCCAACTCTTTGAGTTGGCCATCCAGCCAGTTCTTTATCCACTGAGCAGTCGATCCATTGTATCCATGTCTCCAATTTCCAGACCAGGATGTCATGTGGGACAGTGTCAAATGCTTTGCATAAATCCAGGTAGATAACATCTGTTGCTTTTCCCATATCCACTAACACTGTAATGCCACCAAATTTGTGAGGCCTGATTTGCCCTTAGTGAAGCCATGTTGGCTGTCACTGATCACTTCCTTATTTTCCATGTGCCTTAGCAAAGTTTCCAGGAGGATTGTTAAAAAAATGAATGCAGCAATTGTATGAATCGTGTAATGATTTGGTGCAAGGAAAGATTCTGAATTCCAAACAATTCAGTACCGTGTTTGATTAGTGAAAGGAAATATGTCACTAAACATAAAATTTGGTGATTTTTGTATATGCCACTGTCTTGCTGTGTGACTTCTGTATAGTTAAATTTTATTTTTCATATAGTACTGCTGAATCATTTGGCATTTTTATGATAATGTTGCTGTCATTCAGAATCACTAGTACTTTAAGATACAGAACTAAGAAGGGAAGCTTATAATTGTCCTTACTGGTATGGATTCTGCTCCAAAGCTTGAAATGCCGGTTTAATTTTAAATAACCAGTTTGATGCTCCTCTCTTAGCCAGTGTACAAATCCCTAATTTAATATAATGAAGAACAAATCTTTTTCTATAACACTGGTTATAAGGCAGAAAGGGAACGCTTAAAGGACCTTTTTACCCCTCCTTCTTGCACATAGGAGAAATACTTTAGCTGTAAGAATAAAAAGGATTCCAGGATTGTTTGTTTTAAAACTACTTGATTTAATCTCTGAAATCTTTAAACTGAGAATGCTTATTTGTCATGCATAGTTCTCTGTTTCTTCTTAAATTGCTTTTTTTGCAAATACTTAGATCTCACAAGCTTCCTTTGTGGCTTTTACATACGCATATTTTATAAGCCTTTATGAACTTTAAGTTTTTATAATATAAGCCTTTATGTAACTTCCTCATCTTTTCATGTCTTTATTGTGAAAAGTAAGTCTCATGCAAACATAGCTGAGACAGTTGTGTAGTGATTGGTTATTAGTATAAGAAAATATATAAGTATAAAAATAGGGATATTTATTGTGAGATAAGTAGTGATTAAGCTATTTCTTACCAAGCTCAAAAAGTCAAGAACCACTCCTCCAGGAATTCAAGCTGTTAAAGGAAGTGATTCCTTTAGAGTAGTGTGTTTTGGTTGTTAGTTTTTTGGGTTTCTTATCTCACGCTTTTAAACTAACTTTTACTGGGGAAAACAGGTGTTTTCAATAATTGGAAGTGAATTTCAGGACCTGTAGCACCAGGTGAAGCTTAAAAGAAAGCTCTGAAAATTAACTGAACAAAAAATTTAAATATTGTTTAAAAAGTTTCTGGAAGTTCCTCAGAGTAGTACAAGTATAAAGGTAAAGAAACATTAGTCATTTAAATAACTGCAGGCTCCTCTGCATGGAAAAGTTGGTGTGGGATAAAATAGGATAAGAATTTAAAGTCCTAGGTTCTAACTCTGTGAAGACATTTACTCTATTATAAGCTTCAGTATGCAAATACATTTGGGATAAATTCCAATTAATTAAAGGCAGGAATTTAAAATGTGGGTACTCAGTTCAGAATTAAAGTGAGCTTAATGGAATTCAGTGTAATGCACTTAGTCTATGAAAATTAACTTTCTGGAATGGCCATGGTAGACAAGGTCTAGGTTATTGCACAAAAACATACTTGAATTAATTTTCACATTAAATATTAGTGTGGAAGAGCTATTTCACCCTGAATTTACATATTGGCTTGTTATGCGTTAATTCTTCAATACTGGCAAGCTCAAAGTTAAAGGATTTTGTACAGCATTATGGGATTGAATTAAGTATTACAATCTTTTCACTTTTAAACCGTTGGTATTATCCATGATAAATAAAGTAAAACTGAAGTCCCTAAATAAAGAATGTAAATATGGGCTTTATTTGCTTTCATTGTATTTCATTTAGAATTGCTATTAATTTTGTTGACTCAAAGAATTTGGAGTTTTTTGGTTCTACCCAGAGATTTGACCTACCACATGAGGATCAGTCCAGAAGGGAAACACAAAATAAATTGTAAACGAAGTAATTGCTGCTCATTTCCTTTGTGTTTTTTTTCTGGTTTTATTTGCTATTAGTTTATTTAGTTCTAAATACTACGTAGTTATCCTTGTTTTTCTTTTTCCTGCCTTTGATCTGCGTGTCTCTTGTGACAAGGGAAGAAGAAAATTGGGCAATTAGAATAGTCAGGTGGTTCCCTGAACTGTTTCTTATCTTGCTGTTAAAATTAAGCCTACTTTGCTATATATATATATATATACACATGCACGCATTTCTTTTAACTTGGACCAAAAATCTGAAAAAAATTCTTCCTTCCAGGAGAAGTGAGCAGAAGCTCTTATCATTGCATTGCTGTCTGATAAATAAAGTGTAGTCTGATGGTTAGATTACAGGTTTCTCCCTGAGATACCTTGGATCTCATCTTTTCTTCGTTTCATTGCCTGCTCTCTTTTTCTATCCTTAAAGAGTCACCAGAGCCAGTTATTTTTTACTGACTGAGTGTCTCAACATAGAATTGTTAATTTTTCTTCACATTTGGGGTTCTACAACCAGTGAAATATGTAGTGTAACACCCTGAAAACTATTAAAAATGGTCAAATGTCTGAGGGTTATGAGGCTTGCCTTGGATTTTTGATGAGCTGCCTGGAGCTCAGAACATGGTCCTATTATTTATGTGCATAGATGCAGAACTGAATATGTTTACGTTGGATACGTTACTCTCCAGGCTCGCTGGTACTTAGTTTCTAAATACTGTTTTCTTGAAGAAATAAGCTTAAGCTTTTCAATTAAATCACCTGTCTCTTGACAGGCAATTTAATTAATTAAATCTGCTTGAATTCAAGATTCTTGTATTCTGAAGAGGAGCTCAAAAGTGACCAAGAGAAAACCAATTGCTTTTAATTTATTCAGCATTACAGAGAGCAGAAGGGCTCTTACTGTGACTCTTCAGGATCATTGAAGTTGATATGCCTTGCAAGCTCATAGTACTAATAACTGAGGGTTTACTAAATGGGCAGAAATGTAAAGTAAAAAAAAAAATAAAGTCATATATTACTCTAAGTTCTTCCATACATTTAAAAGTTCATCTCTTCCATCTACTTAATTAAAAATACTAGCTTGCTAGAAGCATTTGGAGCACAGTATTTGACAGGATATGCCCTTTGATATTAACAAGTCTGTACTTACTGAAAAAATACTTTTTTTTTTTTTTTTTTTCCTTCATTGTAACAGGCCAGAAACTCAGAAGTTCGATCGAATGCAGCATTTTTGTTTGTTGACGCTTTTCCTGTTCGTGATCCCAGTTTTAAAGCTGAAGAGATGGACAATGAAATTCAGAAACAGTTTGAAGAGCTTTTTGTAAGTTTTAAGGAAACTGAAATGTTAAAAATGAAACTTTCATCAAAACTAACTCAAAAATAAGCTGTTGGTGCAATCAAAATTTATTAAATTTCAGGATAGTATTCATAGGGAAATACATGATGCAGAAAATACAAAAATAAACTAATATATTAAATTTCTGTAGTATGTTGACAACAAATGACATGAACTATTTTCAGCTCTGAAAAGGAAATATTTGGGATTGTTATTCATTAATCTGTGAATGAAAAATGCTTTTGAAAGACTAAGAACCTGACTGAATGGATCTTGATCCTTATTTAACGTAGTATTGGTGAAGAGAGCTTTACATTTAATATGTAAGCATCCAATGAAGTTTAGTACTGTATTACTAAATACTTTTGAAATGAAGTATAATGGAGATAACCTAGAAAACTCTTTACCACTGTAGGTGAGTGACAATGGGCATCGTATTTTCATTAAGAAAGTGTTTGGGAAATCCCGAGTACGGTCTTTAAAAATGTAAACATCAGATAATTGAATTGATTTCAAAGTTTTTGTATTGTTGCATAAGAACAGTGGCCAGTGTAACCTCAGATATAAATAGAAGTCTAAATATTCTTAATTAAGTCACAGATGCAGGACTTAAATGTGAACTTTTTTTTAAAAATATTTGAAAAGTCCAATTAAAAAAATTGCCCAATATTTGTCTTAATTTTGCTTCTAATTTAAATTTTCTAGTTTGCTTCATAATAAAATACCTTGAGGGAATGTTAATATTACATTTCTTTCATAGTATGATGATTTGCATAATGATTAAAAGGTAATGGAATGCTATTTGTTTATGATAGGTTAAATGTCAAACAGCAGTAGAGTCACAATAATGCATATACTCACATTATTATTATTATTATTATTATTATATTTGTTTTAGAGTCTCTTAGAAGATCCTCACCCAGTTGTCCGCTCTACAGGGATACTTGGAGTTACTCAGATAACATCCAAATACTGGGAGATGATTCCTCCAACAATTCTTGCCGATCTTTTAAAAAAACTAACTGGAGAGCTGGCATGTGATACATCATCTGCTGATGTTCGATGTTCTGTTTTTAAAGTAAATGTTTTTTTTTCTAAATTTAAAATCATGATTGTCATTTTTATATTTTAATCAATGCACAGGTTTCTATTGTAGGCCACTTAAGGAAATTACTTATTCAGAAAAATTACTTATGCAATTAAGTTCTTAATACATGCACATGTTTTATAAAAGCCACACATTTGGGATGAATAAATACCTTCTAAAATAGTTACTGTTTGGCTTTGATTCTCAACGACTTTGCATTTCTAGTCTTATGTACGTTGTTTGGACCTGATAATTAAATTATTTTAGCTGTTAGAAGTTATGCTTAGACTTGAAAATGTATGCAGGCAGGTTCCAGGATGTTTCTATGTCAATGGTTTTAACCCATCTCTAGACATGTACAATGATGTTCTGATTTTGTAGCCCACTGGGTGTTTCTGAGATTTGGGTGAATACAACTACATACTGTTTCTCTGGGAATGGTGGCCTCTCATTAATTGTTCAGTATGTTAGGATTAGTTCTTCCACATCTTTCTGGCATCTGGAACTAATAGCTTGGACAGAAAAATGAACTCCCTAAGTAATATTTTCACTTAAAATTTTTGTGTATGTGTCAATTCAGCCTTAATTTGGAGCTATCTCATTTAATCCTCACTTGCTCCACTACAACTGCATGGGGGTCTATACTGGATAAGCAGAAAGTGCTGATGTAAAAATAATTTGGCAAAAAAAAAATGTATTTTTCATCTGAAATCAGCGGACTTCATGGAGCTGGTATTGCTACTGCAAAAAATACTTGACGCTGTGTCCTCAGGTAGAAGGCAAGACCGTGGCATCAGTGTAGATCTGAAGCTGCTTCGTCTGAAATGAGTTCACCGAACACAGTTCACTGGAAATATGAAATTAACCATAGCAATTTTTACTAAAGAATATTACAGGAAAAATATGCACGCACTGTGTCTGTCCCTGCTTAATATAACCTTAGAAGTGTCATGGTCCAGTTCAACAATTTTTAGCTACATCTTTTTGCAAATCTACTTTTTATTTTCTTTCATTTATTTAGCATAATCTTTTTTTCTTGCAGTGCCTACCAATAATTTTGGACAACAAACTAAGTCACCCATTACTGGAACAGCTTCTTCCCGTAGTCAAACACAGTCTTCATGACAATTCTGAGAAAGTGCGAGTGGCTTTTGTTGATATGCTGCTGAAAATTAAGGCTACCAAGGCTGCTAAGGTAGGATAACTGACACTTGATAAACAGCAAGAAGGAGATAAAATCAAGGCATTTATTAAAAAAACAAACAAACAAACAAACCAAAAGGTAGCTTTTGAGCCTACTGCGGTATTCCTAAAGGAAAAAAGTATGTTCTTAATGTAGTAATACTCTTAACTTCCATTTTAATTCTCTTCATATATTTAAGCATATGACTGAGTTTATTTTTAAGACTTGTGAATTCTCTTGCTGTTAGTCATTTCTGTTCATTTCAAAGGTTTTAAGCCAAATGTAGGTAGTAGTATAGAAGTACTTCTTTCCAGTAATTTTGTGAATTCTAATGAAATCATGGTGTCCATAAAAAAAAAATGTTTAAAAATAAATAAATTGTGACTATTCCTGGTGCGCTTTCAGCATTTCCATAGCCGCTCTTCACAGAAAAATTCAGTGTATGAGATAGTACTCTGTCTGGATATTACTATAGCAGATATTTTATAGACATGCTAGAAAGTTTGCTTTTTAGTTGAGCCAAGTACGCTCTTCTCCTTTTCCTCTTCCCCCGATTTTTGACTAGTTGGGGATGATTAGTAGGTCCCGTGGCCCCACTGTGCTTGCCTGCTTTCTTTTTATTTTAAGTGGCTGCTGGCATCACAAGCGCTCCGCAGACCACCTTCTCGGCGTCGTTCTGTCTTCCCTGCCCTCTGGTGGCCATGCCCGGGCAGAGCTGGCGGTACCGCTGGCTACCTCACGTCTGGGATCTCTCACCTTCTAAATGCTGAACGCCTTTACCGAATTGCTTTTTTAGTTCTATTTATCTATTTTTATAATTTCTATTTGTCTTTTGTGGGCATGTCCTTCGGGATTTTGGTATCTTTTTATAGTGATTTTGAACTAACTTTGTGTTCTGCTGTGGACTCTTATTTAGGGTGATACTGTCCAGCCTTCGGCATTATAGCATCTTTGAGCTCTTTCTCCACACTTTGCTGTCAGTGGTTTCCTAATTTCCATTTTATATTTTATTTTAATCATTGTTTTGTCTCTTGCTAAGCTTCATTATTAGGAGAGGCTTATCTTGTTGCTAGGCACGTACAGTATATGAATTCAGAGGTATGTATTTCTGTTGTTCAGGACAGAATTAAATAAATGCTTGGTTTGTCAGATTTTTCAGGCTTCAGTGCTCAAGGAACACATCTGTCCCTAACATGAGAATTACCTGCTTGCCAAATGTGGGCATTCCAGCTTTGATGACAGGACCTCAAAGACATTATATTGAGATTAGACCACCTCTACCTTCCAAATTCCCCCAAATATGCTCAGAAGACAAGATAAGTGGGAGGTGATTTCGGAATTGAGGGTTTTTGGCTTCTTGCACACGGGTTCAGGCTAAGGATTACAATAATGCAACAGCGAGTTGGGTACTTCCATAATACATACCTCAATACACTGATTAGGCAAGTCCACAGAAAATGTGAAACAGAGATAAACCCTGCAAGTACAAGGTATTATCATTCAGACTGTCAGCACAAAAAGTTTCCAGCAGGATCCTAGTAATGTTTGTAAATAGATTACCAGTGTGCAGCTGTACCTTTACTTAGGCAATTGGTTCTGGTTGTTAAGATTATTGGAGATAACTGGAGGAGGCAATTCAGAGTTATAAATAAGTGGTAGTACTCTAAAACATAGCTTTTTTTTTTTTTTTTTTTTTTTTCCTGAAGTTTCTGCTTCAGTACTAAAACTGGGCTTTACCAGGTGAATCTGAGGTGGAATGGCAGAAGGATCTCTGTGACACTGTACCTCACACGGACGGTGCCTCTGTGTTAGGAGATGTATCACTTGGTTCACAGAATCAGCAGAAACAACAGATCACAGAACTGTTGCTTTGAAGCATTGGACTCTGAAATCTTAATCGTGATTTCTATCACATTCTTGTTATTAATTATTATTTTTAAAATATTCAACAAGCGTATTCCCCTAATCTGATTACGTGTCACTTTTCTAATCTTCTTCTGTATTTTTTAATATTAATTTCTATAATACTCTGTAGCCTCACAGGCATTCATCACTTCTTGTCCTGAGCTTTAACTCTTCATAAGATATTATATAGAAATATGATTTAAAGAACTGGCACCTACAATCATGATTTCATCCATTAATATCAGTTATCTGTATAGTAAAATGCAAACAAGCTTTTTTAACTTGTATTCAACATCAGCAATGCTTTAAGGTTGTTGTTTTTTTTTTTTTAATGTTGTTACTCTGTGTACAGTCGTTTAAAAACTAATTATTCATGTGGGTCCTAAATGTCTAAAAAATTCTTGTTTGAAAGTTATTTGTCATTTAATATGAAAGTTCAAGCAAACAATCTTTATGGCTTTTTTGAATTATTCTGAATTTGCTGCTATTAAAGACAGAGGAAGAAGATAATTCTCAACTTCAGGGATTTTTTTTTTTAGGTATTAGTTTGTTCTTTAGTCATAACGGGTATCTTCCATCAAGTCTGTGCTTTATTTACTTTATGTAGTAAAAGATTCAGATTTTCTAAAAAAAGGATCAGGTTTACATAAAAAAAAAAATCCCAGTAAGTGTTAGATGTTTTGTCAGTAACTTCTTATTTATTTAAAAACTGTAATATGTGTCTCTGCTAAGTTCTGGGGCTACTTTAATGCTTACTCCAAGGACCTTTCTTTTCTGATAATTCTAGTAGGGATGCCCATAGTTTGAAACCACAGGGGAATTAGCTGCTGCAAATATTTCTACTCAAGAATGAAATAATATTTTTCAGTGCCACAAAACCCTATTTTCGGGGTGTTTTTTTTTTTTTTTTTTATCTGAAAGTGCACAGCATAATTATTTCAAGATTTTCTCACAAAAAATTACAAATGTGAGTAGTATTACTGCTGGCATAACAAGCCATTTATTCTTTCTGAATTTCATAGCCTTCCATTACTGTGTTAGAAATAAGCTAGAGCTCTGTTTACAATGGGAGGCACTCACAGTTTGGGGTGGTTTTGAAAAAGGTCCTCTTCTATACAGGTGTATAGATAGTCTGGTCCTACTTGGTCCTATGATCACGGAATCACGGAGTTTCAGAGTTGGAAGGGACCTCTAGAGATCATCTAGTCCAACTCCCCTGCCAGAGCAGGATTGCCCAGAGCACATTACTCAGGACTGCATCCAGGCGGGTCTTGAAAGTCTCCAGAGAAGGGGACTCCACCACCTCCCCGGGCAGCCTGTGCCAGTGCTCTGTCACCCTCACCGTAAAGAAGTGTTTCCGTGTATTTGAACGGATCTTCCTATGTTCTAACTTGTGCCCATTGCCCCTCGTCCTGTCACTGGGAACCATTGAAAAGAGCCTGGCTCCATCCTCCTTCAACCCACCCTTTAGAGACACCAGGATATTTGGAGGTGCATTAGAACAGTAAAGCAGCACTGTTGCAGCGATGTGTGACCTCAAGTAAATGCTGGTATTTTGGTAAAACTAAAAATGCTTATGCTTTTCTGGTAAATGCTATTTATATTTGTTGAGACTTTTGATATAGACAACACTTGATATGGTGATTGGGTTTTCATTTTAAACTCCTTTAATATATATATTTTTTTTAAAGTTCTGGAAAATCTGTCCCATGGAACATCTTCTGGCTCGTCTTGAAGTTGATTCACGACCTGTGTCACGACGCATAGTGAATCTCTTATTCAACTCTTTCTTTCCCATTAACCAACCTGAGGACGTGTGGTGTGAGCGCTGCGTTACTCTAATCCAGATGAATGCAGCAGCAGCTAGAAAGTTCTACCAATATGCTTATGAATATACTGCCCCTACCAATATAGGTAAAGTACAAAACCTTATGAGTCTTTGGAAATACTAATACCAGACCATGTAATTGCTTTTTAATTGTTTTCTCTAACAGTGGTATGTTGTTGCCAGATCTTTTGGTTTTGGTATAATATTGGTTTGTAGTTTTTGAAATTCTTGACACCGCAATGAACCCTGGTGACAACAGCCATAACCTTTTTCAACAGTGAAGAGACTAAAGCTTTTTGTTTCCTCTCTTAGGTGCTGTACTGTATGTACTCTCTAGCAGGTGGTGTTATCTGGTCTTTCTTTTCCCTTTCTCCTCACATGGACCTTAAAACTAAGTTGATCTAATATCTCAGTCAATATTTATTTATCATGCAGAAATAGTGAAATAAAATACCCTGGTGTCTCAAGTGATTTGAGATCTATATGTGGAAGATTCTACAGAAGGCAAAAAATACTTATGTCCGATAATCTGATTATCTGAGATTTGTGGATCAGTAGTATTTTCAAGTTGCTCAGACAAAATCTAAAAAGCTCTCCTCATTAAAAACTTCAGAATCTTTCAGTGAAAAGGATATGTACTGCACAGAGTATAGCTGTTCTTACAAAAGTGTTATTGAACCAAGTAAAATAGGGGAAATTTTGTTTCAGAGGAGTTCTGATGCTATGAAAACAAAGTAGTCAGCTTGGAGTGACGTGAGTAAAACGCCCAAGCCATTGCCCCTTGACTGATCATATTACCTTGGTAAGGTAGTTTTGAAATAATATGTGCTGGTATATTTTAGCTAGTCATACTTTCATCACAGTGGACATCACCCTTTCACTTTTATCCAGAGATGAGCTTCTCATTAAGGAGTGCAATTGTTAAGCTACTACATCTTTTACAAATAATTGGAATTGGCCTTGGAGGAAAAGTATTATTGAACATAGGCCATTAAATTAATAGCTATGCCAGGTGAATGTAGGAGCTGTGGCAGCTTACTCTGATCCCGATTTGGTAAGGTGGTAGTTAGGGTTCTTTTGATTGGAGTTTTAACAATAAAATTACAGAACCTGGTGATAATGTTGCCATTTCTTCTTTGTACTTGAGGAAATAAAGCATTTTCACATTTTTTTCCATTTCCATTTACCAGGAAATTTGGTATCTTTTTTCCTAGTTATTTCTGGTACTGTTGCCTACTTTCCATACTGGCTTTCCAGCATTACACTTAGAAGCTTTTACTAGCAACATTCTTAACAAATAGTAAATGTCTAATTTATTCTTACTATATTTAAATGTAGCTAAATTGATGCTTACTATTCGGCGTTGCTTGAATGCCTGCATCCAGAAAGCAATGAAAGAGAGTCTTCGTGACAGTGGTGGTGACGATGATGATGATGATAATGAAAGTGAAAAGGAGAATACAAGTGTAAGAAAGTCCTCTTTATGATATGTTCTGGTAACTTTTTTTCTGTGGTGCTTAATTTGAGACATAGGCAGTTAACGATATGACAGAAATATGAAGGAAAGCACTTGGGCATCTGTGGAATTAGAAGGGGAGAACTGCCGTTATGGTGTTTTCATGCGCTGCAATAGCAGAAATTTGGTGAAGTAGCTAGAATAAAACAGAAGGAATATGAAGCATATTTTAAATTAATACTTCCCTAATTCAAGTACTAATTATAAATTGGCTTGATTCTGCAATTAAATACTTCAAAAAATGAATCTCGCAGGATCACTCAAGTAATATAGAGAGACTAAGAATGAACTGTGGGGTTTGTGTTCTACAACAAACTCAATGCCTTTGTGAAATGAATAGAACGATTTTCAGGTTTTTTTTTTTAAACTTTATTCTCAAATATAAATCTAAGTTATAATAGGTAATATCATCCAAGTGTTTGTATTTCAGGTGTTGAATAATGTGTTGTCAATAAATGACGTGGCCAGCATGGCAAGTTTATTGGAGATTACTGTAATTCTCTGGAGAAGTATTCGCAAAGCTCTAGATCACAATGAAGAGGCCAAAGATTATGCTATCAGAAAATTTGCTTCTGTACTTCCTGAATATTTTAAAGTATTTAAGGTAAAGAAAAACTAGATTTTCCTGTAAGTGCTTAGCATTTTCTTCAGATGCTTTCATGTGTTCTGTCCTTTATGTATTTTCATGGCATTAGGTATTCTTTCTCTTTGTTGCTATAAGTCATAAACAATAGCAAGTTTCTTGGAATTCTACAAACGGGTAGAAGCTATTCTTCAATTGCAATATCTGACTGATGAACCATTATCTAAATAGTCAACACAGAAATACTTGTGAAATAAATTGGTGTCCTTGTAATGTTTTTATAGGATTCCATTCTTTTGAATGTTTTTGTAACTCTTGGAAATCAGTAACTGAAAATATGCCATTGAAGAATAAATGCTCAGTGTAGATAAGAGTCCACATGTTTTTCCACCTGTTCCTCCCAAACCCTTCCACCGCCACCACTTCTTACCATGATGCAGCTGCTAGAACAGACAGCTGAAGCAGCTGAGGCTCCTTTTGCACTTTCTTAGGTCTGATTTCTGCTAACTTGATTCTACTCTTTTGATGCTCTTATTTATTGTTTGAGTTTGATAGAACAATTAATTAAAATCAGTCATTTTCATATTTTCAGCCTCTTTGATCTTTTTAGTTTTCCTACTGCTATTCTTCAGGATGCTGACTTTTGATAGCGGCTAATAGTATCTGCTGTACCCTGTAGTGCATTTAGAAGGATTATCTACTGGACGTCGTCTTTTTTGTTTATGGCTTTTATGCTGAAGTATACTGAGTTATGCTGGCTGTTATACTTAACAACATTCAAGTTTGCTTTAGATAATCAGGAAGTAGAAAGGAATTCATTCCTACATAATATTCTGCAGCACAGATATACCAAATGCTCTCTCTACTCTGAAAGCATTTGGAAGTTGTCAAAGACATTCCGAATCTTTTTTGGTAGAGGATGTACCATCCCTCCTGAAAGGTTTCAGTGAGCAGACAAGATAACCAGCTTTAGCAAGCAACCTCTTTGACTTTGATATTCTTACAGTGAGTAAGCAGCTTGGATCTAAAAAGACCTGTCATCAGAGGCTTAGTTTCTAAAAGACTACAGATTGAAGCAGTATGTCTCTTTCCTGAAAAGCTACAAATATGTTTTTAAATGTACTTTTAAAACTCATCTTAAGGTTTTAGTTTTTCAAATGTCTAAGTAGGTAATAATTGCATTTGATTGTATTCATGAAGCTTGGACATACAGAATACTATTTTTGAAGGGTCTTTCACATAGATTGTTTTCTATATAATCTAAGTGAGACTGTCATGGTCTGGACCTCGTGTGTTGTAACAACTTGTAATGCATTTTACATTACTGTTGTTATATAAGCACCCTTTCCTTTAGAGTCTTTTTCATAAATTTCTGATGGGAATGAATATTCATTTAAGGCACTAGTTACTTAAAAGGAGTTAGATGGTGTTGTGATTGTGCAATTAAATATTAGCCTCTACTAGAAAAAATGTAAGCTGGAGCTGTTATTTCTTTTGCAATGGTTATTAAGCTAATGGAGCCATAATTATTCATGGTAGTTGTTCTGACAGTTTGTCAGAAAGCTGAATGATAAGTTAATTGATAATTGACCTCTGAGAATAGGAATCAGAAGTTTCAGATTGTAAGCCACATGTTGTTATGAGCTTCTTTCAGTTCCACTTCTAGTGAAAAAGGGAAATCCTTAATTGAGATAACTTAATCATACTTTTTCAGCACTCTTTGTTTTGTGTGCATCTGTACATGTACATCATATGGTGTACTTTTTTTACCCTAGGATGAGCGTTGTGTGACTCCATTGGTTATTCTGGCATCCTTTATGCCCCCTGCTGCTATTCCTACATTCAGGTACTATTTTTAAATCCGAAATATAAATCACAAGAAACCTCTTGTTGACCGTATTTGTTGATTTTTCACAACTTGACATATTAAATGCCCATTTGGATGAATTTATCCACTAAACAAATTCAGTAAGCTAGTAAAATTTGTGAGGTGCAAATATGCCTTTGAGCCATTGGTGAATCTTTTTTGGTATTATACTACTTGATTTTCTTTGAATTATTTCTGCACTAATGGATATAAAGCTAATGCATCTCTTTTTTTTGTTTGTTTTCTCTTAAGCTGTGGTGTGATCTCCAGACTCAGAAATATTGACAATGGAGCTGACCAAAGCAAATATTCAAGCCTGATAGACTGCATGTGTCACTGGGGTCAAGTGGGACACGTTATGGAATTAATCTGTGATTGGTTGTCTGACACGCTAACCCGAAGAAAGGTATGCATATGCATGTGTCAAAGAATTAAGGAATTGCTAGATTACATAAAGGCGCCATGCTTTTTTTTTTTTTTTTTAATAGAAGCCTCTTTAAGGCCATATTATTCTGCTTTGAAATTAGTTGTAACAATACTGAGTGTTGTACTGTTTTTATGCTTTCTTCTTGTTTAGAGCATTAAAACAACTGAACGACGAGTACGTATCAATGTAACACATGAATCGAAGCCAGAATTAGCAATTGATTACATTGAATATTTATTGACTCATCCTGTTAATCGTGGTTGCCTGCTCTCTGTTCCTAAAAAGAAACTGAAGAAGCTGTTGAAAGTTCTCAGTGCTGCAAAGGTAGTACTCTCCTTACCATAAACAGTGCTTATAAAAGAGTGCTTAGCATCATATGTTGCC
The DNA here is from genome assembly GCF_965231255.1 of Vanellus vanellus. Taxonomy (NCBI): domain Eukaryota; kingdom Metazoa; phylum Chordata; class Aves; order Charadriiformes; family Charadriidae; genus Vanellus; species Vanellus vanellus. Next base: position 11,625,552 of record NC_138906.1, on the reverse strand, counting down.
TAAGTCAAATTAAAGGCCTGCAAGAATAAATAAATAAGATTCAGATTCTTCCCCTCTATAAAAAGGTTTTCCTTTTGATTTGTACTTCAAACAAATTTTCTAAACTAGAAATATATTCGTTCAGAATTGTTTGTACATGGCATATTTTAACCAGCTTGTCATTTTTGTGTCTCAAAATTTTTGTGATCTAGTGTGGGGCATTTTTAAGGGACCTGACTTTTGGAATGTAGATGTAAGGAATAGTCTGAAAATCAGTTATGGCATTGCAAAATGAGGTTAATTGAAAGTATGCCTGTTGGTTATATGGGATTTGGGAGGGTGTGTGTCAGTTTATTTTTGTTATTTTTTTAAATTTTTCTTTAGAGCTATTGAGAAAAGACACATTTGAAAAGATTTTCTGGAAAATATGAATGTAAACATTGATATTTCAGGAGGTTCTTGGCTCAATTCTGAAAGCAAGTGATTCAGATTGTGGTAGCTGCAATCAAGCAATTGGCCTAAGAGCCTTCAGCCTCTTTTGCAGGTTCAGTATTCATCTTCAGAACAAGGTATGGTTATACCTTTTCAGTATAAGATGGAATTACAGCTGACAGCATAAGGAAATTGCAGAAGAATTAGAAAGACAGTTGGTAAACTTCTAAATTTTTTTTCCCAGTTTTCTGAAGACGACGACTGCCTCTCTCTTTTGAAGGAGACGGGTGCTTGGATAGAAAGTCAAGTTGTACCTTTTATACTAGCAAGTGATCAAGAGGATGGCATTCCAAACCACAGTAATGTTTCTGAATTAATTATCCAGGTTAGAGGTCTCTTGTAATGTATATCCAACTGCTGCCAATCTGAAAAGCCATATATGTAGCAATTGTATACTGACAAACATAGTGCACTGGAGTTTTTGGAGCCCAGCAAGTGAATGAGCTAATGAAATATATTCCTGATTGTTCTGAGGTTACAGTTTTGTGCTTTTGCTATTCCTTTGATTGCTTAAAATTACACATTTTTAAAAAATTGATTTGAGTTTTATATAACCTTTATATTTTATAAATATAGAAATATATAAATATAATTGTGCATACTCTAGCAATTACATCAAGTAGTTGGAGTCAACAATACCTTGTTCTTACCTAAACTTTTTTCACCTACCGGTGCAGAATATATATTCCATCCTCACATCAACAGATATGATGAGAATATGTTTCTTGTTTCACACTTGTGAAAATGCCCACACAAGAAATTCCTAGCACAGCAGGTGATGTAACCTGGGTCTCCCAAATTTTAGGTTTCTAACAAGTAATTCTTGTCCTCAATCTCTCATCCCCCATATTAAGTAAAGGTAATGTTTATACTGTTTTATTAAAAGTGCATTAACGTAAAGTTAAGATTGTCACTGTCTCAGTTCTGAAAAGGAGAAAAAAATCAGTTGCTGAAAACAAAGGGTATATATATATATACTAGCACTTAATAGCCTGTTCTTCTGGAGCGTAGAAGGTCCTGGAAATGACACAGAATGGCTGCAGCTGCATACATTGTGTTGAATAGCACAATAGATGACTTAAAGGACCAGGAAGGTGGTGTGATTATGAGAGAGGATTTAGATCTAATCATGTTTGCTTGCTTGCTTCCTTCCTTTCCTTCCTGCTTTCCCAAAAGAAATAGGTAAAATCATACCCTGAGGAATTCGGTATGCTTCATTCTAGCGCTAAGTCCCGTAGAACGTATCTTTGGAAGTCAGCATAGAGGCTGGGTACGAGTTACCTGGGAATTTAATGAGGAGGTCTGTCTTGAACTAAATCTCTGTAGGCCAAATCACTTTTTGAAAAGTATAGAGAGATAGTAAACTCAAAGAAGTGTAATAGTTGTTCCTAGTACACTTTTCTTATGTGTTTTATATGCTATTGTGTCTTCTCTCTGAATGAAAAAATTAGTGTGGATATCATAGCTCTTTTATGGCTATTTTTCAAAAATTTGGAGGCACAAAACACAACCTTATAGAAAGTCATGATGCAAAACAGGGAATTTTTACCAGCATTACCAGAATGTTTATGATCAATTTCCTAGGTTTGAATACAAAATGAAAATGCAACTTTATTGATAAGGAATAAGACAGGCAGTTGTCACCTTTAAACCCATCTGACATATTACTTGATGAGCCAATAATGAAACACAATGGTCTTTACTAGTAGATCTTAAAGTCCATTTGCATCGTTATTTCCAGAGAAGAAACTGAGGTGTAGAGACTGATGTGACTTGTCTGGAAGTCAAGAAGAGAATCCAGGTCTCTTGCATCTCCTGTAATAAGCCACGTGCTTGTTAAGCAGCTCCTATTTGCTTCTCACCTTGTATACTGTTTTTTATTGGAATGAGGTATTGATTGTGCTTTTTGCTTGTTTGGAGCGTATATTTGGTAGCAATGCTGGCATTGAAAGCAGACCTAGTTTGTCTCAAAATATCCATATAAGATACAATAATTACAGTTGCTTCTTTAATACTGTTGTATATGAGAGGGGACTGGGGTGTCTCTTTTTCCACTTACATCACTTTCCCCACAGCATATCCCATTCTTTCCAATTTCACCCTTCCTTCTCTGCTGGGTCTGTTACTCAGTTTTGCAGTTGCTGTTACAGGCAGGGATTCACTGGGGGTGTTCTTTCCAGGTCACTGATTTGTTGGGTGGGGCTGATAGGCCCTTTGACACAAACGCAAGTGTCATCACTGACAGTGTCCCTTATCTTCATTTGCTCTTCACAGAAAATATTTGATTATATAATGTGGGCGTTTTATAGCTTGTTTTGAATTGTTTTCTGTTACATTCTCATGACATATTACTTAATGCAAGGTGAATTTTAGCATTGAGCTATGGGTACTTTTAGGTTTTGGTCAGGGGTAAGATTTGACTAACTTTAGTCACAATCTGTGTCCTTGAACAACCCAGCTCACGTATACATAGACTGCTTAAAAATTCTCTGCTCTACTCTGTCTATACATTAGTATTATAATCTGTTTAGTATGTAACGTGGGTGTCTGTAGGGAAAAGCTCTTTTTTGTATGCTGCTTTTAATTTTGCTGTTCATGATAGGTGGAGATGTCATATTCTGCCTTGGTAAATGTTAAGTATCAATGCCTGAGTAAAACAGGATTTACTGCCTTTTGAGAAACTGTGTTTACTGGAGGAAAGGGCAGTGGAAGCATTTGGAGAACTGTTGGGAAACTCTTGCTTTTCAAAGGTTGCAAACTGAGTAACTCCAAGCAGATGTACCAGCTTTCAGGGCAATTTGGCTAAGATTTTTTAGGTTTTATTATTTTCAGGTTTTACTGAACAGTTATTTTATATAAATTTTGTTTCTTATTGCTCTTGCATCTCTCTTCTAGGCCTACCTGACAGTATGTAAAGATGTCATAATGGTTGGCCTCGGCGATCTCACATTTCAAGCACAGCTTTTAGATATGGCTCTTACAATTGTACAAACAGGTATGATATTTCATACTAACGTCAACATCTCCATATATATACTCAGCTGACTTATATTAGCAGAACGGTTGCTTTTAGCATTTTGGAGTCTTCGTCAAAAAACAATTTTAATCCGTATACTTCAAGATTTGGAAGGAACACTGGATTTATACTTAAAATATTGATTGAGCTGTATGAAAATTTCAGCTAAGGATGGTCAGAAAATAAATATATCATCTACACTTGTAAGCTATTGCTATTTATGGTATATAACTGAGTTTCATTCTAAGCTTGTACCTGAAGAATATCTCATTACAATTTTTATATTGTGATATTTATCTCTTTCACTAGAGAGAGGTGGCTTTTGTGCTCCAGTGTTACTGTATACTCTGAAAGAAATTATTGAAGCTTCTTTAACTCAGAATACTGAGACGGATGAAGTGGCAAGTCTTTTCCATGCTGTACAGACCGTCTTCCAGAAAGTTTTAGAATGCGTGGCACGTAGACTCAAGAAACAGCAGGAAGAAGGGATTCAGGTATCATATTACACTCAACATTGCTACCTAATATGTAGATGAATACATATTTTTTATGCAAATGTGTTAGACACTTTGAGGTTACTAGTTGAGTCGACATCTGATGAAATTTTCACTTAAATTTTCTAAATTTCCTCGTTACTAATTGGTTTTTTTTTTAATCCATTGTTATTCTAGAAAAACTAATAAATTGGAGAACAATGCCTTCTCTTACTGGTGATCCTGAACTACCCTAGTACTCACAGGTTATTAATCTTATCTGCAATTAAATGAACTTTTTTCAATCCAGAGCAAAGAATTCTATTCCATATATTTCGATCTTGGAGGAGACATTGTCGTTCTTTTTATTCATTTCTTTTAGCCTGAATTATATCTATTTCTAAATATGTATGATGTCCTGAAGTTCTTCAAAACCTCCTATCTTCACAGAAAAGCTATCTGCTTGTATTTTATAGCAGAGACTAGATAGTAGTGAGATGGGTGGATCACTCTGGTAAATTTGATAATCTGCTTCTCTGGACTTCTGAAAAAAAATTTCAGTTCTTTTTTGTTAAAACCAGTGTTTTGTTTGTTTCTCTCAAATTTATGAGTAGACTTCCAAACATGTTGCTGATTCTCCCTCTGATCCCAGGTGACTAGAATACCTCAATAGCTTTCAAGGCACTTCTTCACAGAGAAGCTTGCTGATTACTCAAGCAATTTGAAAAAACTGATCTGTTTTTCTTTGGTTTCAGTTGATTCACTCTATTCAAATGCCTCTTGGAGAATTCATACATGCAGTCCAGTGCTGGCATTCATCTTGCCCAGCAGTTCACCAAGGTGTGCTCTCTACTCTCCTGGCTGCAATAGTAGCAGAGATAAATTATGTGCTACAGAAGGTAAAGTTAATACTGACTTTTTTCTTTTTTACACTGACTGCCTTTTAAACACTTTGTTGGAACAGTAGAACTGTGTTCAGAAAGTGTGATCATTGTATGGCAGATCAAGATTTTGTGCGTGTTCACATGAAACAGGAAATATTATTTGCCATAATTTATGAATATAGATTTATGAATACAGCTGTGTAAGAACAGAGTTGTCCTGATACCTAGTTTGCTATCTGACTCTGACAGTAGAATTTAGAAATTAGGCATTGTTGGATATGAATTACGTGATTTTTGAGATGTCTCTTGTGTAATTGTACTGAGTCTTGCTAGGAAGGAGTTAACTTTCTTCACTGCGGTCCCTAAGGTACTATGGTTTAATACTGGGGTTAAAACACAGCTGAGGGCACACCAGTTAGTTTTGGCTGTTGCTGAACAGTGCTTGCAGAGTGTCAATGCCTTCTCTCTTCCCTTCACCCCCTGCCCTAAAAAAAAGTAAGCAGGCTAAGGGTGGGGAAGAGGTTGAGAGGGGACACAGCTGACACTGTTGACCCAAACTGACCAAAGGCATATTCCATATCATACGATGTTGTGCTCGGCTATAAAAGCTCAGGGAAAGGAGGAGGCTGAGAGATTGTTCTAAACCCACCTCACTTCGTCTCACCCAGCATTAGTGAACCACTGATCTCTGAAAGATTCCAGTTCCCCGTTCTTGGAACTGTCCCATAAGGTTCTGTAATCCTGTTCTGAAGCAGGCTGATGTCTTGCTTGGCACTGGTCACTTATGCATTCTCTGCTTCCCCACAGGTCCATTTCTCATACCGCATCTGGTTTTGGTTCCTCAGTTTTTTGTTTAGAGAATTTCCAAATAGCCGAGCTGAGTTCCTTTGGAATGTAAAGAAAGAAGCTCTAATATGGAAAAGAATATATAGACAGAAGTTAATGTATGTGCTAAAAGTCCAAGGAACCATTACTGCCCTTGAAGGAGACGGGTAACATTCCCAATGCAGGTTCCTAATGCATGTAGTGTTGGTAGCAAATATGGCTAGTAAGATAGGAAGCTTTGAGAACTAACATGGAAGAGCAGAGGTTCTTTAGAAGAGGCTGTACTCTTACTCTCATTGCTAGCAAAGTCAGAAATAGAGCAATAAACGGTTGCCAGAAAGTACTGCGTATAACAGAGCTGCTTCTAAGATTCTGCATTACAGAAGGAACTGAAACAATACCAGAGATTTACCTGCAAATATTAATGTAGGAGCTGTGGGATGAGAGTATGCTTTTCACAGATGCGGCAGAGTAAAAGTTTACGGTCTTGAATAATGCTGCAGATTCATACTCATAGATTATGAATGTTCATTGCAGTGAGTCATCTGTGCTGAGGTTTTCCCTGCCCCCGGGTTATTGTACTAGTAAATCAAAATTAATTTCTAACTGAATACTTGCCAGAACCTGATACCAAAAAGAGCCTACACAGGGAATCAGGAAATCACTTTCACCGAAGTTATTTTTAGAAATTATGTTTGCACACTTAAAAATGGAGACACAGAGGATATTTCTTTGTGTTTAGTAGGCTGTGCCTTTATAAATAATGACTAAAAATGTAGTTAAATGAAACTTCTATTCAGAACGACTGTGGAAAATATTTGCCTTGATACAAATATTGTTTATTTGGTTTAGCCTTTCTAATTTTAATTTGGTTTCTTTATTTGTTCACAACACAATTGGATTAAGGCTATTCAAAGAACACACGTGAATGTTTCTTCTAATTATTTAAGGATGTCTTGGTTAGTGTAACTATTGAAATACAGATTTGCTTTGATGTTTTCTGCATACATATATTTCTTGATCTCCAACAGTTGTTGCCTTTTTTCTTTTTTAGGCTTCCAGTGAAAAAGACTTCACTATACCAAAGACTATTTCAGACCTTCCTCCTCTTTCAAGCAGTTTAATGGCCATAATTATGAAGTCAGTTAATCTTGTGAGGTAAATGTTTCTGCATTAATTTGTCCAAGGTTGTTGGTAATGTAGAACAACTTTTATGTCATCAATAAAGTTTTAATTTTTAGATTCAAATAAGTTTTGAGGAACCTAGATGCTTAGTAAATTTACCTGCACTACTTCACAATTCCTTTCTCTTCACATATTGCTTGTAGGTATTGACTGGGGGGGTTGGTTCAATTTTAACTGTTTCTAAGACTGCTTCTTGTTTACAGGACTATTCATCAAAATGAGTTCTTTAATCATGCATCTTGGCTTGCTTCTTTCACAAGATACTTACAAACATTAGTCCTCTCAATACAGAAGTATTTAGATGAGGTAAAATATTTACCAGAAAGCATTAATCCTTTAATTGAACGTCTGCAATGAGGTGACTAATGTACTATAGCTGAATTAAAATCACATTGCATCCTAAAAGCCCCCAAAAGTAGGGTTACATCTTTTTTTTTTTTTTTATAAGACTTAAACTGTTGTTAGTTCTTTTGCATGATCAAGGGGCTAACGTGTGTTCCTTAGAAGTCCTATCGTTCTCTATGACTTTTCACAACTAACTCCTATTCTTAACTTCCTCATCTGACAGGCATTGAATAGTCCTGTCTTTGCTCTCATGAGATTTTTTTTTTTTTTTTTTCTTCTCAATCCGTCTGTAGTTCTAGTTGAACTTGCAAAACAAAGGACTCCAGAGAGCCCAGCAGTAGGTTTCCTAATCCAAATCTTGTTCCTCTGTGAGGCAGCAGCTGTTTGTTAAGGTGCTCTCACGCCATTATTGTGAAACACAATTATTTTACACACATCTACTAGGAAGAGATGCAGAAATTATTTTACACACATCTACTAGGAAGAGATGCAGAAATTCCTCTGAAACTTTTTCTTATAGGAGAATCTTGTCTGTTCTCAACAGAGAAAACTGTTAGTGTGTACCACATTGTTTCTATGTGTACTTTGATAAACATGTATTTATCTTTTGGTGTAAAGATGATCTAAGTCAGGAGGTAACTTACATCGGTTCCACTGGTGCCTCTAGACTGAGACTACTTTTAAGGCTGTTTTCTTTTATTAATCTGTATTGATAGGCCATAATCAGAGTCCAGTAGTAAGTCATTCAATATCTCAGAAATTATCATCTTTCCATACCACTGTGAATGTCAAAGGCTTTGACATTACAGGATCTGATGTGAGCTTCTCTTCTGTGAACGCACAATCGTCTTGCACCAGGTTCTGCAGCAGCTGTTATGTCTTTGGTTACTAATTAGGCAGTCTCTAGCACTGCGTTTCAGTCCCCATACCGGTGATAATTGAGTGACTTGGCAATACCTGACTAATTGTGTGAGTATCCTTTCCTTTAGTAGGGAGCTATCTGTATAGGACCAATTACTTCTGTCTTTAACTCATATGTATTTGTAAATAGCTTATTGTTCTCTTCTGTTTTATCTCTGCCTACAGGCTTATGTGACCCTTGTTGAGAGGGAGGTGGGGAAAGGCAGCTGCATTGAGTCTGCAGTGAGTGTTATTACAGGTTAATAAAATTACAGTGTTCCTTCATGGAGCGAAAGAGTATGTCTACTGACCTAAACAATGATAACATTAAAGTCAAAACTCTGATCGGAATACTATCAGTTAGCAATTTAAGAGCAATATGGAATGGAATTGATACTTGGTCAGATTAGTCCACAATAATATAATAAAACTAATGCAATGCATGAGTGACTTCATAATATTTATTTCAGAACCTAAAGAGGTTTCATCGTTCTCAGCTCTTTGAAGCAATATTTGAGCATCTATGAGGCTTATTTACTGAATCGCTAGTGGAGATTCTCTTCTTAACTGCATGTTTCATTTTGATATCTCAGCACAATAAAAACCTGAAGAACAATTAAAGTCAGAACTGGGTATTTATGGTGCTCAGTTTTGGTAGCAGATAATAATGCTACCAAAGGTATTTTGAAATATTTTAGGAAAGTTATTGGGACATCTACTGCTCTCAGTTTTCCTTTTAGTTCTTGACAGAGCAAGAAACCTCAGGTTCGTGCTCTGAGGAGTATGAGTACTACAGATCTTGTCCATCTACTGCTTTATCTCTCTTGTTCTTTTATTTTTCTCTGTTTCTGAGAATTGCTTCTGAGGTAAAGTTGTTATTTTAACCATAAACACTATAATGACCAATTAGTGGTTTCATTCTGTAATATTGCCTTATTCCGTATTGTAGTTTAGTTTGGTTTCTAGACTTCCTCCTTGACTCTCTTGTTTCATTTTTCTTAATATATGTCCCAAAACACCTCTAAAGTTTGCTGGTAATACTATTGTCTCTTGCTAAACTTGAGTCTCTTAAGATACATATAGAGATAGTATTTATCTCAGACTTTAAAATGAACAGTTATTTTAATTCTGTTAGTCTGTCCATACTTTCAATATCTAAAATGTAGTTTGGAAGTGTTTGGGGGCTATCTTTAGTTATAAATGTTCTTCAGTGTTTTTTAATTGGAAAAGCATATGTTTTAACTTTTATGAGATAACGTATTTTAGACTAAAGTGTTAATTAAACTCCAGTTTCTAATCAGGCTACAAGTAGTAATAGTTTTAAGGGCATGAGTAGTTACTTACAAACCATTGGAGTTATATAATTTTTATTTTTAAACTTCAGTAGAAATTGAAGTTAGAAATTTCAATATAAGTTACACAAGTTAGATTCCAGTAGAACCAGCAGTTTTTTCATGGATTTACTTTCCCAAAATAGCCCACGAGCTCTTAATTTCTCTTAACAGCTACTTACTCTGTATACAAGCTTTTTTATTTTCTTCCCAACCAATTTACCGTTCTGCTAACTCAGATATTCTCAGTTCCAGAAGCAGCATGTAGTCTTCAGTTAAGCAATAACCACTGCTTTGTCCTGCATGGTATCTTTGAAGCTGCGGTGGCAGGGTAGCGTAATCACAAGCTCGTTGTGTTCGGTTCTATTTTGAAAGAAACATGATTTATAACGTTTTTTTCTTTATTTTTTACTTAGGTCATTTTTAACTGAATTGATGGAATCCATTCTCTCTGAAGAAATTGAAGGGATTTTTAGTCTAACAGCTACTGTCTGCATTGTGATTATAATTAAAGGTCAGTCAAAACATGTTTGTCCGTTTTCTTTTTTTTTTTAATGTGCTACATTCTGAAAGCTGAGTTCTTATACAATTCAATGGGCTTTTTTCCTCATCCTGTTAAGTTACCATTTTTCTACAGGATTTAAGGTCATATCACTTGTAAATTATGTTGTTAAGCTTTGGACTTTCAATCTTTGTGTATTGCATTTCAAAATACAACCGTGCTAACTCATAGGGTCTACCTTTATATTATGACTTGCTGAAATACACAGTAGTTAATCCAGGACAGTGTTCAATGAAAGATTAGATTTTAAATTAGATTTTCAATCTTTTATGTTAAATATTTGATGAAGACACGCAGGGTTTTTTTTATGATAAATCATTATTTTTGTCCAACTTTTCAACATAATCTTATTTCAAATAGGTAAGCACAAAACTTCACTTCTGAAGGATATTGCACCTGTCATTCATGGGAACTTGATAACATGGAAGGATGCTGCCACAGAAGAATCTAGCAGCACTGAAAGGTAAATGTGCTGTGGGAAATGAACACTAACCTCTCCTGTACCCTCTCTGCAAGAATTGGCTGTGGTTTGTACTTACATAATAGAGTTAGAGCGTTCTGAATGATTGCAAGGTTAAAAATAGTGGGTAAAAAAATTGTGAGGTATTGAGCTCAGCACAGTATTAAATTTCCTGCCCATACATTTGCTGTGATTGCAATCTTTATATATTTAGTTTGGTTTTTTGCATTTAATTTGAATGTCTTATGACTTGATCCTGTATATTGCAGGATTCAGTTCTGAAATTCAGTTCTGTTAGCAGCAGGTGTAGAACAAAGCAAGTAGTCTATTTACTATTTGTTATTGCTTGAAGATTTTTTTTTTTTTTTTTTCTCCCACATTTTGGTATTAGGCATATGAATCCGTCCCTATGCAGATAGTAAAAATTTAACTGAATATGACAGTGACTTTAAGACCTTTCCACAGGTGATTTTTATTTTGCTCTTTTTTGCGATTTCAGTGTCATATCTGGTTGACTTAGATTTTTGGGGGATAAGTTTCTTGAAAGTGATTGGCTACGTTGTATTTGCAATCATTTATTTCAGACCTGCCTAAGATAGACAATCATAATGAATGCTTTAGCCTTAAGCGTCTCAAACTTGCTTATGTCTAAACATTTGTTAACATTTGATTTCTGCCTAGTTATTGAACTGACCATGGAATTAGAAAACATGCAAAGTAGCCATTAAAAAGCAGAAACATAGAATATGAAGAAAACAGACTGTGGTTATGGACACTCATCTAAAACATACTGAGAAAGTTATTAATGCACCACAGTGGCCTGAACATGCAGAGGCCCCTGCAATCTTCAATTCTTTAAACTGAGGATCCTTACTATTCAGTCTAACAATGGATGTAGAATAGGCAGACTTTAACTTAAAAAACAAAACACCAAAAAATCTCACTTCATTTTACTCAACAGTTTCTTGTACGGCCCTTCAGACCTAAGCACACTTCCACAGCACGTTCTTCTGGTGGATCACTAGCCTGAGGCATTTGTTCTCTGGCATTATAATGATTAGACATAGACCTTTGGCGGCTGTGCTGTGACTGAATCGGTGTCACTGGTTTAGAGCCAATACTAAAGTTATGAGATGCTGCTGTATGAAAAATAAGATAGCATTTATCAAGGAGGCCACAAGGTCTATACCCGTTTCCTACTTGAAATCCTTAGTTTGCACTACTTGTATGAAGAAGCCCAACAGCTACACTAAGTTTTCTGGCGGTGGTAGAACTTTCAAAGGGCTGTACAGTAAATATCCATTTGGAATTGGTTCAGAAGTGCAGAAGGTTAAATTGGATTTTTCCAGGAAAAAAAAAAAGGCCGGGTGTTCAGGACAATATGATAGAGTAGCTGTGTTGTTGCTAACAAAATATACATTTATTCATTTAAATCTGCTACTATATCAGAGTCAAAAGGGTATTATGTAACTCTCTTCAAAGAGATATGTAAACTTAAGAACTAGACCAGAAAGTTTAATGATACATAGGAGCCACTTCAGTTACGTACTATCAAAAATGAGATTTCTTTTAAAAAACAAATGAAGGGGGGAAAAAAATCAAACCAGTGCACCTTTCACTTCCATTTCCTGTCTGACATAAGTAAATAGAAAAGGGGAATTTTGCTGTCAAGACTTTGAGTGGTTTCCACAGAGGACATTGTGCTCATGTAACATCAAATTGATAAAAAACCAAAAATAGCTTTTAAAAAAAAAAATAAAAATCACTGCATAATCGGACTTCTAAAACTCAAGAGTGACTCTGCTTCCTGGATAGATTGTTTTAATTAGTGGCCTGGCTGTGACAAATTTCTTTTGATTGGGACCTACCCTAGAAACAAAATCGAACAAAAATAAATAAAATTATTTTATTTTTCCATTCAATCATTTCACGTTGGGTTGCCAAGTGTTCTACTGGAATATTTTTAGAAATAATAATAAAAATCTGGAAAAGAAAGGTGAGCAGCAGAGTATCATGATTCAGTTGTGCACTTCTTTTAATCAAGACAGTAGAAAATGCTGAGAAATTAAAGCAAATCTTAACATGATTAAATAAATAGGCCCATTAAAACGAGTAATTGCTGCCACTTGAGTGCACTACTGACTATAAATTTGAATAAGAACACAGGTAATTGCTTTATGAATCTATATGATCATCTCTGCCCAGTGATCAGGGACAAATCAACCTAGAAGTTGGGGCAGATGAAGAGCAGAAGATGCTACACGGTGTTTTAATTTCATGATATATGAATGGCTGCCTTTGTATAACACAAAACCAAGAGATAGTTGCAGGTGAAATGAAAAGATTAGGAATATGAACATAGTGATGGGAAGTATTTTTAGCAAGAATCAGAAATGCAATATGATAACAAAATTGAGAAGCTATCACACAGCTTTGCAGAATTTGGGAGGATTAATATTTGTACAGGTATGTTGGGGTTTTTTTTTCTTTCTCTCCTGAAGGGTAAAAGAATTCATTCCGAAAAAAGGTTAGGAGGAAGTTCTTCACAGGATAGGTTTTGCTTCACTAATTTACAGTGTGTTTGTGCTTTCTCAGACAGACTTAACGTTGGACCAGGCTGGGCCCCTAGTGTCTTCTGACATGCCATTTGTAGTGTTCTGGTACTAGTGTGCTAATGTATAACTAAAATGTGATAATACGCAGTTGGAAATGTGCCCTGTTGCTTGTTAACTATTTTATCATCCTACTCTGCTTACCAAAATTTTAGTTATGGTATGCTGCAAGCCAGGTCTCTGATCATTACTTTGAGTACAGTCTTATAACACACAGTGCTGCACTGATGCATCCTAAAATATATTACTGTTTGTGGTTTTTTTTTTTTAACTCATACTTAATAGTAGTATTAGTTTTTGCTTCTGAATGCATTATCTCATAACAACTCCTTGAGGGATTATTTTATTTAATACCCAGGTATACCAGGAAATAGTGACATTCTTTAATTTCCCAAGAGACTTGGTATTCTGTGCCAGCATCTTTAAATTTAGACTTAGAAGTAATCTATTACATATTAGCAAAGAAAGAAACAAGTGAAAATGCTGTCTGGTGTAGTAATTAAAGTGCTGCCCTTAAACAAGGAATTGTTGCACTAATTCAGAAGCAATACTTTTCATTGCAATTTAGTCTTCCCTCTTCAGCTGAGTTAGCAGTTTAAGATGGCCCTGTGCGTCTATTATTTTAAAAATGCTTTTCAGTGCACTTAAAAATTCCGGACAACATATTGTATATTGAGAGAACTTCCTCAAGAGTAATGGCACACATTCGTTTAGTTTATAAAATGCAAATATTTATGCTTCGCAAAAAATGCAAATAAAGCCATCAATGCAGTGAATTGGAGGCTAAAGAAAAATGTTCCATGCTCTATAAAACCAAATGTGCTATAGAATAATACCTTTTACTTAATATTTTTTATTTACTTTAATTAGCATTTTGATATACGAGTGTTAGAATTTAAATTTAGCTAATGGCTGTGCTGAAAGATACTTTTTTCATATTATCATGTAGCTAGCTTCCCAAACTCTTCATTGCGCTCACTGAATCTGTAAATAGATTCTTGAATTGTTTTGTAATATAACTCTGTGTATAATTTGTCTGCCACCTATCTAAAAGTTCACTAGAAAGGTACCGGGTAAAACTGACTTGAATTTGTCTGTTTGGGGAGGGCTGCGGCTGCTCTGAATGATGGCTTGCTGGCCACTGGGCGGCACCTGCATGGTCCCACACTACACATTACAGAGCTACTGTTTTAATAGCCTTAAACAGTAACAAAATAAAATTTATACAAAGTAGCATTGTGTCTAAAATCACAGTATTTAACTAATTATACTGATTTTATGGTACATTGTAGTAGTAGCTTATTTTGACAGTTGAGTTCCGTCATGGCTTAAAGCATATAGCATTGTAAAGAGGAGCATGTAACACACCCGTGACAGTCTGAATTTTGGGAGCCCTAACATCCAACATGCTGCCATGGAAATGCAGAGTTGCCTCTTGTATTTCAGGTCTCAGTGTCTCATGGTGAATGCCCGAACTCAGCATGATTAATGACTGACTAACCTTGCTTATTTGGGGCATCAGTCTAGGACTATAATCATAAAAATATAGAGGAAAAAAATGCTTGAGAAATACAGGTGACAGAATCTTTTAAAAGTAACATGAAGGATAAAGTTCATGGTGGTTAACAGTGAAATAATGTTTTGACAGAAGATCAAAGTTCCCATTTTTGTCTTTTGAGGATATTTTAGAGCAGTGTTACAAGAAGTTGTATGAGAATGCAACTGCAAAGGTTAGATGAGTGACTATGCCAGGGAAGGCAGGAAAATAAAAAGGGCCTGCCAAGGGGCAGTTTCAGAGCTGCACTTGGAGATTGTTTAGGGAGTAATGTGAGAGGAAAGAGAGTCAGAAAGGGACTAAGATGGGTGTATATGCAGCTGAAGCAGGCGGCTGCTGCTAAGGATAAGATAGAAAACTCAGGCTTGGAAAAAAAATTGCCAGAGGTGAGGAGAAAAATTATGAAGACTGAAGAATGAGGGAGAAAGGAGAAAATAAAAGAATGAAAAATGGCCTTAGTATGAATTAGCAGTAAAGGATTTGACTATCTATGTTTGAAAAAAAGAGTAAAACTGTTGTGAAGAAAACAAGTGAGTTCTTTAAATAGACGATGAAATATTAAAAAATGTGCTTGAATTGACATAGTGATTTAAACTGACTCCCTGTAGATTACACTATATCTAGAGATGATGAGCGGAAAAATGGAAAAGTTGCAAGAAAAAAACCCAAACAGCTATTTTTAAAGTAATTTGTAAAGGCATATTTAATATTTAAACTAATAGGAAATAACTTGTCAAAGAAATCATGGGGTAGCTATACTCTGAGAATCAAATAGTTAGGGATTGATTTAGCATATCTAATCCTGTTACGCATTGTTTTATGCCATTTCAGAATCCTGTATGAATCATCTCTGAAAATTTTGGATGAATTTTTGAATCTTTGACCACCCAGAAGGTTTTGTCATGAAAATTAAAGGAAGGAAGATGTATTGTTTTTTAAAAAAAAAAAATCTTGTAAACTTATCAATAGTTAAAGTTTTGTTTTCTGTTACTCTGTACATTTAAAGCAGGAAAAATGTATAAAAGTGTGTATAAAAATCATGTAATAGTAAAGACTTTTCAAACAGCTGTAAAGAGGTTATTCTGTATAAAAATGTCTTATTTGGGGGGGTGTAAAATCTATATCTTTGTTTTTATAAATAAATAATACTTTCATACTTTGAGATTGAGGTAGCACGTAACCTCAGTCCCTGGGAAGACTATGGAGCATGTTCTCTGAGGTTACGGAAATTAATTTCATTTCGAGACACAGGAAGGACAAAATGGTGATTGAGAATAGCCATCAGGAACAGGGGCAAATTCTGCCTAACCAACGTGATTTCCCTCCCTTTTGTGGAAGAAGAGAGAGCAGAGAACGTCATCTTTCCTTTCCGAGCAAAGACTTGTACGCACTTATAGGCAGACTTATATAGTGTCCTTAGAGCTGAACTGGAGAGAGGTGCACTTGGAAGGTGGGTGGGAAACTGGCTGGACCATCAGACTTGAATACTGATGCTACAACGTCAGACTGAAAGCTGGTTACTAGTGGTGCTGCCAATATTACTTAATGTTTTTAGTAAAAGCTTGGGCAATGGAATGAAGTGCAACCTCAGTTTGTTGGCAGACGACACCAACTTGGGAGCAGTGTGTGAGGGGTAGGGTGGTCCCATTCAATGGAATCCTGACAAGCTGGACTTCAGGATCAACAAATCAAATGATGTTCAACAAAGACACATGCTTTCCCCCTTGTAATGGACTAATCCTGTATACCACCAGCACAGGCAAGTGCAGAAGGGCAATCTTATTGCTGTCTTCACCTACTTGGATGAGGATTAAGAAAAGACTTTTCCCAGCGGTACACATGAAGAGAATATGAGGCAACAGAAACAACTTACAGCAAGAGCAATTCTTGTTGGACATAAGAAATTTTTTTTTTTTCATTATGAGAGTGAATTGAAGCTTGAAATGGAACAGGAACAGGTTGCTCAAAAAGGCTGTGGAACATCCGTCCTCGGAGATGTGCAGAACTTGACTGACAAGGTCCTGACCATCGTTTTGGCATTTTGAAGTTTGCCCTGCTTGAGCCTGGGATTGGACTAGAGTCCTGAGCTTCTTCCCAACTTGGGTATTCGTGTGATTCGGTCACAAGTGTACTGGTAGGGGAAATGCCCTAGCTATTAAACATATACTTGATTAATGCATAAGTAAAGTTGTTTTATATTTGGCTTTTTTAATAAATTAATACTAATGATGCAGATAATGCAGACTTGTAAGCCACTTATTTAATTTCGTTTGTGTGAGCGGGTGCTCTCCTAAGACTACTGATAGAGTGCTGATTGCAGAATGTTATTTTGCCTTGACTGAGATATCTGTAAATTAGATGTCTAAGCTGACAGTGGGGTTTAACCCCCACCAGCAACTAAGCACCACACAGCCGCCTGCTCACTCGCCGCCCCCCGGTGGGGTGGGAAAGAACTGTAAGGGTAAAAGTGAGAAACAAACTCTAATTTTCTAAAATTGTAAGGAAAAGAGATAAAAAATTAACAGAGACAGAAAAATAACTCCAAACCAGCCCCATACTAGCTACTGTGGAGAAATTTAACTCTCTCCCAGCCAAAACCAGCCCAGCTTATAATGCTACGTTTCTGTCTCATTTAGGAGATCTAACAGGAACCCCCCGAAAATGATTCAGCCACAGACTGAAAGTAGCATACAGTGATGGGCTTAGACCTGGATATCTAACACTTAGTTATCTACAGTTAAGTGAGGGGGTTCTCACTGTGTGTCTATGCAAATGGCTTATTGAGGTCTCCAGTGTTACTGAGTGGCATGGAAACTGAAAATAACAAATTAAGCCAAAGTAAGACAGATTTGCACAGTGTCCTACTCCCATCTATCTAAACAGGCATCTACCCTGCTGGGTTTCTTGCTGTGGTAAAACAGCGTAAGATTTTTTTCTAGTATCTGCTTTGGGAAGTGCAGTGAACTGCCTTTGTCTGCTTTACATCACATTCAAACTTGACCTCAGTGTGTCAAACTTCCCTATTGGAAAAAGCTTCTTTAGTGGGAATATTGATATTTAAAAGCAACCAAATTCTTAATAAACTGTCAGGCTTTGCAACAAGAAAGCCAGTATGTGTATGGATTCATGAATTCTAGAAGATTTACCTTATCTTACAACAGTAGTCTGAGCCAAAAAGACTAATGCTGCCACAGCAGGTAGCTGTAGATCTGCCAACTGTTTATTTATCAACATCTTTATAAAAACTGTGTTCTTTGGCCTTCATTCTTCTACATCTGTTAACAGGCAGGTGTTCCAGTAATGACCTTTTAAATCTTCTGATTATACAAATTACTTAATGAATATGTAAATCACAGTTTCTTTTTTTTGGCTTCTCAGTCTTTCAGCAGTTGCTCATCTTATTAGATTAAAAAAGAATCCCGATTTCCTGCCTTGTTTTCCCTCAGCATATAATATTTCTTTTCTAGTTTTCACTTTTCATGGAATACTTGTTCCAGATGTAATATCCCTGAACCTGAAAGAAATAAAGGTATACCAACATCAGAAACAAGCAGATTTCTGAAGAACTCAGAGGTGATGTTGCTAGGAAGGGGAAGAAAATTTAAAGATGACCCTTTGTCACCCTGGTGGCTGTGGGTCAAGTGGTTCTCAAGAGTGTTGAAATTGTTTTGCATTAGTCATGGAGTGGGCGTATAGATTTCAGCTCAATTTCTGGTCCAGCTCTACTGTAGCTGCCCTGACAGATGAAAAAACATTGGCTTTCTGCAACACAAATAATGATGGTCTTAGGATTCCTTGAGCCAGGGTCTGCCAGGGCTTTCTCCTGGGCTCTTTGTGGAAAATTTCACAGAAATATCATAAGAGTTCTAGGTTTTACTGGCTGTTCTCATTCATTGCAAACCGAGTCTTGCCAAAATGTTAAATCCTTACATTTTCCTTCTGTTTAGAAGGTATAAATAAATAGTGTGTTCCTTAAGCTGAGTTATCATTTGGAAACCTGTAAAACAGATTAGTTTCATCTTATTAACCCAAAGTGCTGTTGAAGTGCTACTGGGGGAGAGGGCTTGGTCTTTGGTGTTTTTTATGGAATAATCTTGGTATTCAGCCAGCTGCACTGCCCTAACTGCACGCCCTAGAACTTCCCATAATTTTAAGACGTACCCTTTTGTGATCTGTTCAGCTTTTTCAAGAAGTTGGACTTGACTTGGGTTAATAAAATTGCTTGAAATATGAACAAGATAACACCATTCTAAGCTGCTCCTTTGAGCAGTTTGCATTGGCAGTCACTGTGAACGTACAACTGCCTGAAGAATAAAGTTTCTAGTCGCAGTTGCACCTGTAAGTGGCATGCCTGTAGCTCTCCCCTTCATGCATGCATATTCAGTATAAATATTACTGACGAAAGCACTAGCTTTAGACTATTTGCAGTAATCTTCTATGTTTTAATTTTATTTGTAGGAACTTGGTCCTTTGAGGACAATATGCATTTGCTCTGTAGTCTGGCAGGGAAACAAAGTCCAGCAGTCTTCCATCTATCACGGCTTCAAATTTGGAGCTAAAGAAAAACCAGGAGAAGCTCTCAAGCTTCTTCCTTAGCAGATAAATGTCTTCAGGTACGGATCCAAGCACACAAGCGTTCAGACGTGCCAAGGAGAAGAAAAAATCCGCCTTGCACCTGCTGTTTACTCCCATGATAGCTGCAACCCACTCTGAATTTAAACTCACGTGTGCTGCTGCTGCCAAGTGCTTTGAGGTCTTCTGACTTCCAGAAGGAAATCAGAGGGATCAATTTTGATGCAATCTTTCACCTCGCTTGATAAATACTTGAAGAACACTTACGATAATGACTGCAATGCGAAATCACCAGGCACACCAGCTACCTTGTAGTAGTATTTGCTGATCTGCTCCAGTGTCTGGTGAACTGAGACTTATTGCACGCTGCCCTGCCACGTCTCTCCTAGCAGTACTTGTTGGGGAACTGCCCAGTTCAGACCAAAGACCTCGGCTCAGTCCTTACATCTTGGCGATTAGCTGGTCAAGGGCAGCTTCCAGGAACAGCTGCAAAACTTTCCATGGACAGCCAGCAGCTCTTTGGTTTCTTTAAGCCGTTGCAGATAGGCACAAATCTTGCCTTATCTACTTCAGATAAGACTTCTTAGTCCGCGGCTCTGCAGAGCTGTATTGCTGCTTCTCTGCGCATGACCCTTGGCGCAGCCCTGGGCTCCAAAAAGCTGTGTAATTTTGGCTTTAATTTACTCTGCAATCATTTGGATTTTTTCACTGGGTTAGGCTGTTTGGCATAGACCTGTCCTTACTCTAACAACAGTGGGTCATTTCTCTCTGTCCAGTTTCCACAGCATGGTTCTAGAAAAGCAGCAGAAATTCTATGAGTTAGTAATGAGGAAACTTCAGCAGTGGAAATTCCCTTTCTGTTATATCCGTCATCATTTTTTGAAAACAGTACCGCAGCAAGAGTTCCGGTATTATTATTTTCTTACTGCTTATGACCCTGGGAAGTATAAGGTGTTACCAACCTTCTTCTGTGTCTTTTTTTTTAAACCAGAGGACCACCTTGTTTTCAGCAAAATATCTTTGTTCTCAAACACATGATTTTACACTTATTTATTTCATGGTGTTTATATTACTTCAGACTTCACATTACTGAATTCTTCCTCTGTAAAACTCCAGTCCTGTGTTTGATATTGCTGTCAACTTTGTTCCAATTTCAAATATATGTTCAAATTTCATTTCTTTATGCTTATTTTTGTACTGTCATTAATGAAAATATTTAATAAGATGGTGTTCCAAAGCATCATTAGTAATTCCTTTTCAGCTTAATCTCTTTCCCTCTTATGTTCAGTTAGTTCCTTACCCATCTTACTATTCTTATAACAATCCTTGTCTTGGGTTAATAATTTTTTTATGTGCTGCAGTAACAGATGCTTTGCTGTAAAGCCTTACATTTTAAGTAGGTACATTTTAGCAGTTCTTGCTGGAAAGGTAGATGAATCCTGCACAGCCGTACGCCTACGTCAAAGGACATACAGGATAGAGCCGGCCCAGCCTCCTTTTGGGTTCTTTGCAGTGTGTGCCGACACGTGCTTCCCGCCTTTTGGGATAATTAGTAAACGCCTCTATGAACTGTTGGTGCTAGCTCAACTTTCATGTGAATAAAGAATACTGATTTTGCTTTTTTTTCCTTTTGTTTCTTAATGTAGCAATCCTTAACTTACTAATTGCCTAAAAGTGTACCTGAGTACCAGCTTAATAGCAAGAAATGTGGGCTTCCTGCACTGACCTTGCTGAAATCTTGCCATGCTTATTAAAAAAGGCAAGTATTAGCAACTTTATTTTCCCTGAATAGCATCTAAAGGAAAAATACAGGCATCTGTGAGAAGCTACGAATCCAGTTAGACCAATCTAAGAGAGTACTTAAAAAACCCCAAACCAAAACAAACAAAAAAAGGTGACTCTAATTCCTGCTCTAGGCTGTTTAATGACAGTGTGACTGAAGTTCTCCCACCGCTCCATGGAAGGAAAAGCTCCTTTTACTGGGGGAGCTCATTTTACTGATCATAACTGGCAAAAGCCGTGTCCTTTCTTACACCGTTCTCTAAGACTGGACACTGCTAACACACAGTATAATGAAAAAGATTTTGCTCTCATCATTTTCTCAGTTCCACACAAAGTGAAGTCCTAAGGCTTGTCCTTCATTTAAAAGCGATCCTTTACTAAAAGGAACCATTCTTCACGACAAAAATAGAGTTACTCGTCCTCTGTCCCCAGATTCCCCCTCACAGACCACTGCCGTTGACCTGCAGGGGGGCTTTCATGCGACCATCCACCCACTACGTGTAAAACACTTGTTTTCTGGTGAAAGCTGTTTCCATCAGGCGCCTGCGCCAGCCACCGGGCTGAGCAGGTGAATTTGCCCGTGTACCAGAGCTGCTAGAGGAATGCGGCACCTGATGATCACAACAGCCTGTCTTCTTGAGATGTTTCAATCCACACTGGATTCCTGCAACAGCATTCAAACTCAAGGACAATAGCAAAAATGTAAGAGACTTGTACTGCAGGATGTACTACACATCTATGACCCAAGAACCTGATTTTTAAATGAAAAAAAATAAAGATGGGGTTACTAACTGCCAGTGTTTATCCTTTCATTTTTTTTTTCTTTTCCAGATGTCTGCTATTGTCAGAATTTGAAAAGTTAAGGTTATATTAAGACTGAAAAAGAAGAAACATAAACTAGTCCATCTGCAATGAAACTGAGAACTGTTTGATGCACAAAAATGAGAGAACTTATCAAGGGATCTAATTACTGCCTCCTGATTTCCTGATCTGATCTGCGCTGGGACGGACAGCAATATTTGGCTCCCGAGCCATCCATCACAGGTCAGCCCGCCTCTGGGGGATTCTTATCTTCCCAGTTAAGAACATAGAGCCCTAAACTGCCTGGGCAGCACATAGAGATTGGGGAATGTAGCTTGCAGTTTTTAATTTATCAGTGTATCATGATCCATTGATTGAATGCATAAAAGCAGACGCGTTTCAATGTGATCTAATATTAGAAAGCACTCTGTGCTATCTGATGAAAGACTCTGCTGTGCAATTAGCACATCTGAACAGGTGCGATGCTTTTGGCTCTGGAAATATGTTGAATTTGTGGAAAAATTTATATGTGGAAAGAGTTTAGGTTTTTTTGAAATTATGGTGAGGGGGAAGAGGAGAATTCTTTTTTCACAAACTTATTGTGAAGACCGTCTTCGTCCCTTTAGCTCTCTAACTTCCTTTTGCCATTCCAGTTTAGGACAGCTCTTTTACCTCTAATTTTATTCAACTGCTAATAAAAGAAAATGCCAGGTGCAACTTCGCTTTTGTCTTAGTATTTTTTCTGTGTTTAATGTAATTCTTGCCAGTAGAATTCTGTACCTTTGCCACTTTTTCACTGTGATACTCCCTTTTTCATTGGTAACCTAGGAGATTTAATGACAGAATAGTAAATTCCCATCATAAATGTAAAAGCAGGAACCTTGTTCTTCTGTCTTATGAACCATCTGGAGAAATTCCCCTTTCTCAAGGTGGAACTTCCACTCCTGTCGAGTACGGTGTTTGAGTACGGTGGGGCCCAGGCCAGGGCCGAGCTCTAGAGAGTTCCTAGCGAAGCACACAGGGGCCTGGGAGGGAAGGAATGCACCTTGATGATCCCGGCTCTCAATGCCCTCCCTGGTCCTCACTAGGCTGCTTCTGGGTGGCTGCCATTGCTCAACCACCCTCATCCCTTCACTCAATGGGTGGCACCCCAGCACGGTATCTTTGCTTTCCCCTCGTTCCCTTTCCTTTTGCATTTTTTACAGGCTAGGGGCTGCCAACCTCCTCATAATTTTCTGACACTACAGAAGCTAACTGTAGGTTAGGGTCGCATAAGGAGATATGACTTTTTAAATAGTAAGATATTTGCAATAGTGGCCTGCTTTTTCAAACTTGGTAGTCACTCCTTGGCTTTACCCAGAGAAGTGCATCCACAGCTATTAACACTGTTGCATAAGAAAATAATTCTGTATGACTCAACCCACTTAGTCATATACAGTAAAAACTCTATTATACAGAGCAGAAAAGTTCATGGAAAATGCTCAGCCTAGGAGGAATATTCCCTTGAGAAGTCAAGTAAGGGTTTTTGTTTGGTCTTTGATGCTCTATTGGAACACTGTGAACTACAACAGCAAGCAAAGGGAAAGCTTTTTAAAGTAGTGATTCAGAACAGAAAAAGAGCATCCTGTCTCTTCTATTATTCAACTTTTAATAGTTTCACCAAAGCCTATGACTATTCTTAACATAATCTTGTACTTACAAAGACACAAAATGTAATCATAGTGTAGTCCAAACAATGTTCCTTTCCCCAGCTATCATTACCATGAACTTTCCCTACTTTTTTTTTTCCTGGTCACACCATATCCTCAGTAACCTTCCTTTAAAACAAACACATCGTAGGTAATTGCACTCTGAGATATCAGAATGCCTTGAGCAAGATTTTCTAATTTTTTTACACTAGAAACTATGTACTTAATTTTTTTCATCTTTTTGCTGTTCAAAATAACCCATGTCAATAAGCATTAAGCTATAAAACTGAAGTGAAAATGATCTGCGCTCAGTTGTTCTTGCTCCATTCTGAGTCGCTGTCAAACATATTGCTCAGTTCTAGATTTCTCCCAGTATATTTCTCAATGATACTCCAAGTTTATTTTCATACAACAGCTACAGCAAATATTCTAGCCTCTAGGTCACCACCAGGTGTGCCTCTATTACAGTAACAGACAGGACAACACTATTTGCCTCAAATACTGTGTTCAGTTTTGGGCCCCTCACTACAAGAAAGGCATTGAGATTCTGGAGCGTGTTCAGAGAAGGGTAACGAAGCTGGTGAGGGGTCTGGAGCACAAATCTTCTGAGGAGCGGCTGAGGGAAGTGATGTTGTTCAGACTGGAGAAAAGGAGGCTGAGGGGAGACCTTATCACTCTCTACAGCTAACGAAAGGAAGGTGTAGAGAGGTGGGGGTCAGTCTCTTCTCCCAAGTAACAAGTGATAGGACAACAGGAAACAGCCTCAGGTTGCGCCAGGGCAGGTTGAGGATGAATATTAGGGATAATTTCTTCCCCAAAAGGTTTATTGAGCATTGGAACAGGCTGCCCAGGGCAGTGATGGAATCACCATCCCTAGAGGTATTTAAAAGATGGGTAGATGTGGTGCTCAGGGACATGTTTTAGTGGTGGTTTTGGCAGTGTTAAGTTGATGGTTGGATGACTCGATGATTGTAAAGGTCCTTTCCAACCTAGATGATTCCATGATTCTATGATTCTATGAATGTTTTCTAGAGGGAACATAGAGGATGAGCTTAATCCAAAAGTGTATTATGTCTTCAGCAATAAGCAGCCAAAGCTAGAGAGACATGCTGGAGTAAACAGATGGAGGAGAGCACAAGTGGCTTCTCGACTGTTTGCTGTCCCGCGCTTCCTCTCACCACCACAGCAACGGGCTGGCTAAGGCGAGTATCCCTATCTGTGCTTTGTGAAACCAGATCCTCCCTCGTATGTAAGACATGAAAGCATGGTTTAAGAACACTCCTAGAGCTGAAATGTCAGGCACTCAAAAGTCAGGAGGCAGCAAAACGAAGATGTGCACAGCTCTAACCTCACCTTTGATTATGTGTCAAATGACATGATATCTTTAATTACATTAAGACAAGTTAGTTTTCCCACACAAACTGTTCTCTACTCAGTGCTCATTCCGTATCTGCCCAACGGGTGATTGAAAACTCTTGCTGTTGATGACACAGCAAATATTCAGTGCTTTTCCCCCACACGTTGTTCAACATATAGCTCTGCACGTAATCTGCTGTGTGCTATTCGTACCCAGCTCTGAGGACAAAACTGTTAACTTCCACAGTGGCGTTACTATGGTACTAGTCACTGCAGTCCCAGCACTTCACAATGATTCATGTATCTTTCCAACTCCCTGTAGGTTTTCTTATTGCCATTTTACAAATTTACAGTGAGACTAAATTAAAAAAATTCTACGAATTTGGGGAACTCAGTGTGAGATGTTATATTGTATAGTACTTGTCATCTCAAAGCACCTGTCTCCAGCTGCAGTTGTGGGTGCTAAGCCCCTCTGAATCAGACTTCAGGTTCCCAAGTCAGACACAGAAAGTGAGGGACACGTAACCAGAGCTCCCCAGTAGCTTTAATCAACCACAAGCCTATTCTTTCAGAATGACAAAGTGCATTAATCTCATTCATCCTTTAATTTAGCACAGGAGGAGTGGATATCTCAGGGGATTAGTTATCAGTTGTAAAACCCATTCACTGGGTATCAAATTTTAAAGATTAGCAAAGATGGATAAAAATAGATTTTTTTAACTGTTTCTGACCTGCCTCCCATTAAAAGCACATAATTAATTTAAAAGTTTGGCTCCCTATTGACATTTTAAATCAATTTTGATCAATGGCAACCAAATCTAATTATTGATTGCACACCTAAGGGCTTCAACCTGGTTTTCAAAGAACAAGAACCCATTTGCAAAAAACATTTACTAATGTCTCATCATTTAATCTGGATATACCATCTTGAGAGGCTCAGGCAGTAAGTTTTTCAGCTGTGCTGAGAACTCTAAACACCCATGAAAATCCATAGGAATTCAGGTGGGTTTGATTTCAAAATCTGTCTCCAGCGACTTCAAGATAGGCAAGTCACAGTTGAGCCTCTATGTTGGTCTGAGCTGGTGGTAGGCATTAGCAAGAAATCAAGCCTTTCTCAGTTAAAAGAGGCGAGCTCTAGTGCATGTCAGTGACCTGTGCTTGCTCTTGTAGAGGCCATCCCTCTCCCAGTGAAGCCCAAATTTGCTTTTGTAGCTTGACACTAGATACAAAGATTTCAGAAGTGGCCTCAGAGTTCGGATTCATCAGTTCTTGTATCCCTGTCTTGAGACACCGAAGGTCTGTTCTTCACCAGTTCTGAACATCCATACATTGCGGCTCGCAGGTTGCTTCATGCCACCTTTTCCTTCTCTTCATCCAGTTTTATATGAAACATGGCTTCAGCACCCTGTTTAATGTAGGTATTGCCATAAATGGTAGTTGAACTAGTCAGCTAGAATTTTAAATGAATCTCAAACAAATTTGGGTTCAGTCCAGACCTTCAAATGCCTACATTAACAGAAGCTGCTCTTCAGCATCCCTAGAAAACCAGCAGAAGAGATTATGGAAATTTTCCTCACCAGCCCAAACTACCATGCACACTGACAAGCCTGATCTGGTAGCAAGGGTTTCTACAGCCTTAGAAGTCAGCTCAAAGCACGCCACCCTAAGCAGTCATACACACAGATGTTTAGGTCTTCGGTTAATGTAAGCCACATTTATCGTTTTCAGTTAATGTAAGTCACATTTCCTGCTATTCTCACAGGTAATTTCCTCTAGCTGCGTCTCATCTCTTAGGCCCTGAACACTCCATTTTAGGCTCCTTTCCAACTGCTCTTTCCAGCAACACATAAAAACCATTATCATTCAGTTACAGCATAGGGAATAAAAGCCCAGCTCACAGCTTACCAGTCATAACTAAAATCAACCTACTTTTTTTCTTTTCCTTTTTTAAACTGTATCAGTCATACAGTTGCACAGTTCTCAAGGATTTTTCCTTCTGGCTCCATGTTGAACTCCTCTTCCTCAGTGATGCAGAAATATCTAGAGTAAAACTTTTAGCATGCTCCAGAGTAAAGACATTTTCTAATACAATTTTGGAAACAAGAAGAAAATCAACAGTACATTAAAACATTATTCCTAGATGCAAGTGAATTGCTGTCATATTCATGAAATGAATCCTACCACACTCTTCACCAAGCAATCTGACATCTTTTAGATCCTGCAAATGTTTATTTTTATGCTAAACTGAATTCAGTATGAATTCATTTAAAAATTCTAAAGGCTCTGCTAGTTTCATAAATATGAAATAACTGACACTGAAAATCAGTAATTTCTGTATTGAATGCCAAAATCCTTCCAAGTACTTATAGTTATACTATGAAATGTTCAATAATTGAGAAAGAAAGACCACAACCACTGCTGATATGACCTGGGGCTACACCTTTATACACCAGTTAAAGATTTCTCCCTTTAGGAACTTTCTATTCCTTTAATAAACTTAGCCCGTGAATGTAGAATACAACCACCAAAACAAAATTTAAGTGAGTATTTGTACTGCTATGGAGAGAGTTATATGACTTTAGCTCTCAGTAATCCAGGCTTCTGTAGAGCTTCTCATCCTCTAAACAGTCTTAGTGGTTCAAGCACTGGATGATTTTTTAGACATATTGCTTATCACTACTGCATTCTTCATTCTTAACTACTTTAAAATATTAACTATTTTAATTCAATATTTTTAAAAATGTGTACATGGGATAAGTTATATGCTTTCTTTTAATGAAAGGGTCACATATACAGAGCTATATAACCATTCATGTACTTTTTCAACATACATAAATACAAGAAAATACTTGTAAGTGCATAGTGCAAAATTTCTGTTAACCGTTCCAATGGCTTTTAAACCATTACAGCCTCTACCATACAGCTGCAGTAACACTCCCCACCCCGTAATTTAAAAAGAAATCTTGTCACTTTAAACTTTCTACCGCCAACATAGGTAATTAAGACATTCCAGGATATGAATGTGTGAAGAGTTCTGCAGTTGCTGTTCAAAGAATGTCTTTGCCAGATCATCCTGAAGAGGGTCCAGTGCTTATCAGCCTCCTAAACCAGAGTTTATGACTCTCACACCAACAATATGCAAAGCAGCAATCAGTACTGTTCCTCTTGTAACCACGGTAGTTCAAGATGTGGCTCTAGAGATGTTTTTTCTAGCCTTATTTTTCACAGTCTTCTGAAAGAAGTCCTCAAATCACAAGCAAGGTGCAGGAGGATTACTGCTGCTCAACCAGCTCAAAAAAGCCAGGTGAAGGTTACATGTACAGCGCCGACCCTCCAGACGACTCCCTTTGTGTCTGTATATACATCTACAGGCTTTGAATATTTTACCTATGTCCTCTAGAACCAGAAAATGTAAACAATAAAATAGTCTACATTCTGTCTTGCCTGGGCATGGATATAGCACAAATCTCTCTCTTTCCTCTTTCGCCCCTACACCCCAATACATCTTAAAGCTCTGTCAAGATATCTAGGTTACTGAATCTTAGATAAACTGTCTGATAGATATTGTTCCCTGTGGATTTTGGACCCATTAACAGGACAAATGATCTGCAATTAACATGCTCAGAAGCCTTGATTTGGGGAGGGGAGGGTGAGGGTAGGGTGGGACGGGACACGAGAGGAAGAAAGAAAATGAAGTGGGTAATTTTAATGTTTGGTTTTTTTTTTTTTTCCTTTAAGGGCATGTGTGCCTATGCAGGTAGACTGTATTTAGCATAGCTGGAACTGACCTTTTGTTCAGGCTCTTCTTCATACTTGGCTAAACTGACAAATAGCTCTGTGATCCTCAGACAAAACACGCAGTTCTATATACACATACAATTTCTACAATCATGCAGGTGTACCTATGGTTGTATATATTATTCCCATTTGTAATTATAAAACAGACCTGCAAAGGCTTACAAACACGACCTCAGTAGCTAAGTACACAGTAAAACTCAGAAGATACCTTTGTGTTTTATACTCCTTATACTTAGCCTTTAACTATCACCTATTATTTTAATCCTGTTTACAACCTTTTACTCATCATTTACTCATATCATTTAATTACTTATAAGTATATAACTATCAAGATTATTTTCCCTTTGTATATTTTTATTCCTAAGTTATTCTCTGGAAATGTTCTACTTTTTAACTGAATCCTGTGCTTATTTTCTTTTTTAACTCCACCCAATTTTTGATTCATGTAATTTTGGCAACTTTTCTTCTTACATCTCTAAAAATTCTATCATTAACTCAATTCCCATCTAATTACTTCATTACTCCTACTATTTCTTTCTAAACAGTATTAAAACAATAAAATAAATCCTATGCTCATCTTCTTGCCTTTTCCATGCTAAACTACCAATGTCTTTTCTAGCAGGTCTGTTTGCTTTTAATATAGTCTTGAATGGCCCAGTGAAATTGAGAGAGAGAGAGAGGCTGACCTTATTGTCCAATGGTTAGATCATGTCTTTGAATCAACCAGAGCAAAAATTTGAAGCTTTAAAATCGCAGCCCACGCAGGTGTCCTGGCTACTGGGCAATTAGCCATTCTGGGATGATTTCTGTCCCTTTCTGGATCTTTTTTCTGGCCTTTACTAATGGATTTTTGATGAAAACATGTATGTTTCTCGTGAAAAACCTTAGTTAGACAATGCAGCATTTTCAAACAGAAAAGTGTTTCCTTGAAAAACTCTGTTCAGCTGTGGTTACCATGGATAAGGATGTAAATCTTTCATACGTATAAAATCATATAGATTATCCAGCTCTTCTTTCACTGTGCCTAGCATGTTTTTCACACTGATACAGGTATCATAAAAAGACTAAGCTCCAGCAATTAAGGACATGCTAAACTTCAATGTTATTCACTGTGCTGAAATTTTCAGATCTATAATTTCCGATGTCATTCTCTCATACAGCCTCACATTCATCTCCAGACACATTAGCAACGGTGAGCTGATATTCTACCCTTTCAGCCACCATTCAGTATCTTTACTAGTTTAGAATCCCTCACCAAAAAGATTTAAATGTGCCCTTACAGAAATAACTTACTGATACCCTCTTCTATTCCCTTTTCAAAACTACGAAGTCCTACATTTTTCTTTGAGCGCCACAACTTCCCTGACTTCAAGAATGCAGTAATTTTTCTAGTCTTTCTAGTAATTTTCAAAAATTACTTATACCCTTTAAGATTTCTTTTTCCACAGTTCAGAAACTTATTGAAAACATGACAATAAAAACCATAATCAAAACAACCTCACAAGGTTGGTAGACCGAAACACAGATGCTTAATTTATTAAACAAACTATTAAAAAGCTTGGCACTGAAAAATGTCTTGAGAAAATGACTGTGAACCAGCAAGTAACCTGCATGTGTCATAACATGTTATTTACACTGTGATACTGTTATTCATCTAATCTACACACAGACTCAAGTCTTGCAGTTTTTACACAGCATTAACAAAATTCATTATACCTAATACCACTGACTTCAATCTGTCTGTTCCTGGGGCTTTAAGAGAGATTTATGTATGTTTGCTAGATTGTATTATACAACTGTAAAATACAACCAGATAGGGAATGCTTTACACTTTCCAGTCCTGAGAATTGCTCCTTGAGTTACTTCCAAATGCCCAATTCACCTACCAATTGACTCTTTACTCTTTCCTTGACACCTTACTCCTGTCTTTACTAACCTTGTGTACTCAAGGATTTCTTTCTGTCTTCGAGGAATGCCCTTTCTCTCTTGATTTTTCACATTGCTTCACACACATTTGAACAAATGTCATTATTTTGCTAATCCTCTGCACAGAGTGGCTATGAGAATTTGCTTTTAAAATCTGCATAGTATTTGATCATAAATTCACAGGAACTATGCAAATCATGTGTTGCAGAGCTGCAATGACTTCCCGTAACACCGCTGCTATTTTGTATTTTGATGAACAACTTGTTCTCTCGCTGCGCCTGCCATTTGCTCCTTTCTTACCTTCAGTTGTTTTGCAGTTCTCTGCTAATTCAGATGACCTTTTTCCTCGTTCCTACTACTAGCTTTTAAAGCCAGATGGTTTGCATAACCCATGAGAATATACTAATTTATGTTTCAGCACTTTCATTTCTCATCTTGTCCTTTCCATAGAATGCCTTTCCCTCCTTTTTTGATTTTCCCTTTTCAGTGCTCAGATTTCTTTCAGAGACGTCAAAATTGATTTTCCTGAGGTAAAGGGACCTTTTGAGTTAGTGAAACCACTCGCCTGCAAGATGTAAGCAACCACCTAACAGTCCTCAAGGACAGAGATGCTTGAAAAGACCATCCAACCCTTTTGTAAACCCTGGGCCAGCGAACACCATCCAGTATCAATATATTTTTTTGAAATGTCTGTTTTCTGAATCAAATATTGCCCTTTTTTGCATCTGAGTCACCAACCATAACCACAAAGGAAAGGAGGTGGGTTGGCACCAGTTCTAGAAGCCATGATTCCTTTTCCCCAGCAGAGAGGCCCACACTTTTCCCACAGAGCAAAACTGAGAGAGTAAGAGAAGTCTGAAGCTGTCTGCCAGGGCACCAGGAACCGTAAGTGTGCCCCCATGAGCTCCCACCGAGTCCCCCTGCCCGGAGCCCAGGGCAAAGCTCCGACCTGGGCCCCAGGTTTGGCTGACCACCCCATGGTGGGTCCCAGCTGGTCCCAATGCGGTGGCCAGACCTGGTGTCCACCCTGGTCTGGATGTGTTGGTGTTGTATTCTCTGCCACCTTTGAGGTGAGCAAGGAGGAGCAGCTGTGGTCTTCCAGGGTTAGTTTTGTTCTGTGGCCTTTCGCTGTTTAGTCCTCTGGACTATGGTAATGCCACTTCACGTATTACAAATTGAACTCCTCCTTTTAAATACCTCGAGTGCAAGTCTGTCATGACTGTACCTGGTTAAAGCCAGGGATGAAGCATGTCAGGAAGTATAGTTAGAGCTGTTTACTTCAAATATGAAGACGATCAGGAGAATCTGAAGCTTCAGGGCGGAATAAAGCAGGTGTCGGGGTGACAGAGGTGGCCGTGGCACGGACCTGGCTGTCCTCCTCAGAAATACATCCCCTGCCCAGAGGCACAGCAGCTGCGCCCCTTCACCTTGGTGCTGTGTTAAAGGCTAAATATTACCACACCGAGTTTGTGAGGACACGCGAGGCTGTGAGGGAGGAGGGTTTGTGCCTCAGCCCCCCGCTCCCTGCCAGCAGCCCAGCGCCAGCGCTCCCCCTCAGCCAAGCGGGTCGGGGACTGGTGGCGGAGGATGAACATGTCTCCCAAACAAACCCGCACAGCCTGGCTGCACCTGAGGCCTCATAAAAATTCTTCAGGTTGGCAAGTAATTTTATGTGGGGGAAACCGGCGGTAAATAAACCACTGCTGAGGAGGCCGCCGGGAGAACCCCCCCAGCTGGTGCGTTTTTCAGGACAGAACTTTGACAGGGGCTGAATTGGTTTTACATACAGGCGTGCGGAACGAGCACATTTAATAACTCCCTTCCCATTCTCAGCCATCTTTAAGGGGGATTCAAGCGAACAACCTCTCTGCCGGGAAGGATCCCCCCCGCTGCCCCTCGCCCGCCGGCGCAGGGTCGGGCAGCGCCCGGGGGCTCAGGGCTCGCCTGATGTGGAGCCTCTGTCAAGGCCAGTGGCGGTTCGGGGGCCGGGGGCCGGCCTCTGCCCTCACCCCGCCGGAGGGGAGGCGGGGGTGCCGCCACGGCGCCATCCCGGTGAGGAGGGCAGGGCCCTCCGCCGCGGCCGGGCGGGTGGGGAGCGGGGAGGCGGCGCCGCGGAGCGGGAGTCAGTCGTCGTGTGTCCCCCCCCCTTCCCCTCCCCTCCCCTCCCCGCTCCTGCCGGGCGGGCGGGCCGGGCCGGGCCGGGCCGGGGCGGGGCCGGCTCGGGGGCGGGCAGGCGGCGCTGGTCGCTGTCCTGGGTGTTGAATCTGCTGCGGCTGCCGCTCGCCGGAGCCGGGGAGCGGCCGCGGGAGGCGAAGGGCGGGTGGGCGGCATGGAGTGAGGGCTGGCGGCGGCGGGCAGGGGAGCGGGACAGCCGCCTGCGATGGGCCAGGCATGATGGGGGCGCTCGGCTCCGTCCTCCCGCTGCTGCTGCCGCCGCTGCTGCAGGTCCTCGCCGCCGCCCCGCGCAGCCAACCGCCCTCCGCCGGAGCCACCGCCGAGGCGCGGATCGGTGAGTGGGGCGAGGGGCGGGAGGCGTGGGGCTGACGGGGAGCGGGGCCGCGCCGTCCCCTGCCTCCCTCCGCTGCTGCCCGACAGCTTCCTCAGAGGCAGCTCGACAGGCCCCCGGGCGGCCGCGCCCGCGCTACTGCCGGTGAGGGGCCCCGTCCTCCGTTCCTTCACGACCGGCTGCCGCTGAGGGTCCCTGTCCTCCGTCCCGTCGCGACCGGCTCCTGCTGAGGGTCCCTGTCCTCCGGCCCGTCGCGACCGGCTCCCGGCCCCTCACACCTCCCGGGTCGCGCCTCTCCCCGCGGGTCCCTGGTCACCCCCAGGCCGGCCCAGGGCCACAGCTGCCTGTCCCGGGATCTCTGGGGACACCCAGGAGGAGCGGGTCTGACCAAGTCTCCCCACATGCTGAAAACTTCCACCGAGGCCCCTCAAGTCGAGGTCCACCGGTGGGGAGTCACCAAAAATGCCTCCAGCCTCCACATATTTAACCCTTCTCCCCGTTTAGTGGATCCAGCCCACTGAACTGCCCTCCTGTTTGGAAACCACAGGAAATCCTCAGGCCACAAACCCCCAGCTCCAGCCCAGCCTTTGCTGGTGTCCACCCCTCACTCATGCTGCTGGAGGTGGAAGGCAGCACTGGCTTCTGGTTAAGGCTGTTTTAGAGGTGTGTAAAAATGCCCAGTGCTGCTCAGTGCAGACCATTGAACAGCCTCCTTCTCTTGAGACCTTCTCTGACCAACTCCTTCCTCTTTTAGAAGATACCGTCTGCAATAAACATCCACTAAAATGACCCACACTAACACGAAGGGATCCTGAAAACAAACTCTGTGCGTTTAAGATAATGCTATTCTCCTGTGCCACTCTCCCTGGCAGTCCTCTCCTTTCACTGAGACACTCATGACTCTATGCTCACCGGAATTTTCTCCAATGAGATCTACTAGTACAGTCAGTCTCATTTCACTCACAGTATCTTTCCAAAACTCACTTTAAGTTAAGAAGGTCATAACTTGGAGAATTTTGTATTTTTTCCCAGTTTAATACCTACCTCGAGTGTTTATGGAGATCAGAGAGTGAAAGCTAAACTAGCTGTCCCCAAGAAACCTTTTTCTGAGATAAAAAATAGAATTACTATAAGAAACAAAGGAAGCCTCCCACAGAAGTATCAGTGTGGTCTTCCTCATGCACATTCTGTTTATTAAGAAGGAATTAAAACCAGCTGACCATCTTTTTAATGAGACTTCAGTCAAGTCGCAATAAAAATGAGCTATGAATTGCTTGCTGTAGTGAAGGCAGTGATGCAAGGTTTTAAGGACAAACGGTTCAGACTGGATATATCCCTCCCTCCTCTCTCCTGGTTGCTATAGATATAGACTGTTTCTCCTAATCTGCTGAGGAAAAAGCTTGCATAAAAATATTGAAAATAATAGCTCTAATTTTAACCTTTAATAATGCAATAGGCACTGTGCTTTCAAACTAGTCATATTTTGATTCTCTCTCCCTGCAAATCAGTCTGGGTCACAAAATATTTTTCAGCATGTTGTAGCTTCAAAACAATGTTTGTGTGTTTGTCACTTCCCTGTAGCTTCTCTGTGCATCTGCCTCAGCAAGGATGCCTGCCTGACAGTTAAGGCTGTCCTTGTGTGGAAAGGAATGGATGAAGAGCAGACTTGATCTTACATAGTGAATGCAGTGGTCTGGGAGCTATAATTCAGAGATATTTCAATAGCAGTAAAACAAGTTGAGGCTTTCTGCTGCTTTCGGGGATGAGGAACTAACTGATATCTCACAGATCGCTGTGAAAGAAGGGAAAGAGTTTATTGCGTTTGTCAAGATGCAGGAAAATGTTTGCATTGCTGGAAGTGAAACAGTTTTAGCTGTCTCTTCCCTTAGGATTCCTTTATTTCTTTTACTGACCAGTGTTTCAGATCTCATTAATCTTGAGTCCAAACTATTTATTACAATAAATTATGTTCAATTTTAGACTACAATTTTTAAACACAGTCAGGAGATGCAACTGCAATTTTACAAGGTGTCTGAGTTTTGGGATTATTTGTCATTATAGGTGGAAGATACTAATTTGGTTTCTTCTTGTGCATGGTCCCATCTTCTTTAATTGAGAATTGAACATAGGTGCATTATGAAACCTCTATAATATGTGCTGGAAACTGCCTTAAAAGCCATGTAATTATAGAAACAGTTTTTTATTAATTTGTTCCTATTAAGAGTTTCAAAAAGTCTTCCTTAAAAGCTGGCTCAGAAGTAGAAGTTCACGACCTTTACCATTTCATAGGATGTTTTCATCCAATTTCATTTCTTTCCTCTTTTTGGTCAACTTTTGTCTATGCTTTCCAATATAGTAATCATCTCCAATTGGTGACCTGTTTATTTTGTAACATACTTACAAACTTGCGTGAGAAATTGGAAGTTTTAAACTTACAGGTAAATAAGATAAAGGATTTGGATCTGTGCTTCTTCTCCCTATATTTCATGAGGCTTTGTAGATTGTTCCTGTGGGAAGGTGGTTTTATAAGATGCTATTATCATCAAAAGCACATATTCTTCCATTTCTTGACATTTATAGTAGCATTTTAAATGTGAACAAATGAGGAAAAGTATAGCTCTTCCCCTCTCCTTGTCTCCTGTGCAGGTTTAGCCCAGGAGAGAGATTCTTATCTTTTCTGCAGGGAAAAAAAAAGCTGAGTACATAGTAGTATTCATTAGTCTTTGATGAAACACTGGGGCTGTGTGTTTAATATTCTAAATAAATCTTTAGCTGTTTATAAGAGACAGTCCACTTACAATTATGGAACTTCTTTTTATGTGTTTTACAAAGCAATCATCTGTGAACAATATGTCCTGATCATGTTTACTAAATTCCACAGATTTGGGTTATTCTGCTCCTGTAGTGATGGTTGTATACATTTTTCTTTCAATGAGACATTTTCTTATTAGCAAATAATTATGCTGATGAAGCAGTTAAACTTAAAATGCCTTCCAATAAACGCTAAGCAGTGACTTCAGTAAAAATTGCAGCTCCAACAATTAAAGTTTTTCATGCAGTTGTATGGCTTTTTAAGTAGAATAATCTATTCAGAAAGTTGCAGTGGTGTTTTATTTTCATATTAGATCAGCTGGGTGAGGTAGAGAACTTAGGAACAAAGTAAACTGTGAACATTCTTAATCATATTATTTCATTAGTCCTAAAATACCGATACGTTACAATGAAAGTCATCCTCATGTGTATTAGAAAAGAGAGTAAGCGTGTGCTTGCTGCAGTGCCTTCACATTGACCTCTAATGTGTAAAATGATGCTTATAACCTTCAGTGAATACGAGTATAATTTTGCAATATAATTTGATCTTTTGTGCTGCGTGCAATTCCATTTTTTGTCTGCATTTTCTTCTTAAATTAATACATTAATATGCTGTGGAAATTTCTGGAAACAGTTGTTCCATACACATTGTTCCTTCAAAGATGTATTTGAATCATCATACGCCAAATTTTTGCAAGTCAAATGCCTGTGAATTTAGTTTTTAACTAGCTGACAAAAAGACATGTTGGTCACATTTCAGCTTATAAACATGAAATATTCTTCTAAACATGTAGCTGTGAGTTCCTGACACATCCAGGGAACAAAGACAGTGTCTTACATTTCAATAGGGTTTAAATGTAATTGAGGACAAAAACTGTACTCAAAGACTTTTAAAACGTGTTGCATGTTACTCGCAGGACTTTCACAACGTACAGAGTGCATGTTTAACAACTGAAAAAGTATTTTAGACATGGGTTAGAAGTTTCAAGCGATTAAAGTTAATTTAGAAGAGAATGAAATAAAGAATAAGACAGATGAAAAAATAAAAAATTTTTGGCCTTTCAGTCAGTGCTGATCCAAAGGTAGTAGCAACAGAGAGCTTTTGTCTATGGGTGTTTCATGGGGAACAGCAAAAAAGTACATCTTGGTTTAGTTCTTGTTGGATAGATGTTACCACAACAAAATTAACGTCACTGTTGTCCTCATTGTCAACTGTCTTGGAGATCCATGAGGACTGAAATTTTGCTTCTTGCAGCAATTCTGAGCTGAGCTGAAGCTCACTGAAGTCAATGTCAACCTTCCCGTTGACTTCAGTAGCATTTGGGTCAAAATGCCGGTTGAGGCTTGTAGCAGACTGGCTGAGA
This sequence comes from Vanellus vanellus, assembly GCF_965231255.1. Taxonomy (NCBI): domain Eukaryota; kingdom Metazoa; phylum Chordata; class Aves; order Charadriiformes; family Charadriidae; genus Vanellus; species Vanellus vanellus. The sequence goes on along the minus strand of NC_138906.1, from coordinate 11,588,329 downwards.
AAGTAGGGGAATTACAGTGGTACCATCTGTTCCCTAGGTAAAACTGCCTGACTTTCCAGTTACACTAATTTGGAACTTCTCATAGGCACTCAGGTATTTTGATATCGTGTTGATTTGATGTAATTATTGATGATGGAGTGTGATTTATGATATAATACAGGAAAATAAAAATATAAACAAAATAATTTAATTAAGACAATCTTATGTGCTCACAATTTGAAGGATTCAGTGTAGGAAGCTGTATGCTTCCCTTCATCAAAATATTTTTGTATATTCTAGAAATGTTTCTTAAGTAATGTTATGTTAGAAAGCAACTTAAAAGTAGCTTGATATCAAGGCATGTCTATCTGTTAGCTCCCTTGAATTACAGGTAAGAATATGCATTAATGTTTTTGGCGTCATGCCATGACTGTTCTACAATATCTTTTTACTATCATGTAACTTGTTTTTGTTGAAAATTTCAAATGGGCAGGAAGTGAATAATTTCTCCATCTGTAAAAGGAAGTAATTGCAGGGTGCTCTAAAGGTTGTTCATAGGGTGGAATTTCTAGAGATTTTTTTTTTTGATTGGTTTACTGATTGAGAGAAAACAGACAAGTTTTTGGAAATATAAGCTCATTCCTGCTTCCTACCTGAGAGTACCCTCTGTGTTTGGTGAAACAAAAGAGAATATTTCTACTTGTCTTCCTTCTTTTTTTGCTACCAAGGAATAATACCGGTCCCAAAAACTTCATCATACCACACCGTCCTCATACCATGCAGTCAGTAAGCCTACTGAGAGTAAATTAGGTTCCTCCTAGTCATTAGATCCTGGAATATTTGGGCAGTTCTGCTAAAATAGCAAAGGGTAGTTAATGTTGACACACTGATGATAAACAGGCGGTTGCCTGTGTACAGTGAACAGCAATGCTTATAAACATCAGTGTGGAGAGACGGCCATTAGTGAGAAAAGGGCAACTGCAGTCCCTGAAGGCAGAGAAGCCCACTGATAAGCAGGGAGTTGAGGTCTCCTGCGTCGCTCAGATTTCCATTGGCTGGAAAAAGAGCATAAGAAGATGAGCTCAGATGTAGGTGATTACCCTCGGTCATATATATCCAAATTCATAAGAAGACTTCCTTCCTGTGGAGGCCAAAAGACAGTGTATATTCCAACTTCCTGGAAACAATATATATTTTGGTCCTATTCTGCTTACACTCTAGCCTAAAATTTAGGTAAATCTCTGAAGTTTTTCTTACAAAATCAGTATATATAAGGTCTTGCTACAATCTGTGTTGGTGTTTACAGGCAGATTTAGGAGGGCATTCAATGAAGTTGGAGGAAAGATCAATCTGGTTTTGGTGATAAAATTGGCAAAGGAGGAAAAGTTTCCAAGAGGCAAAGTCCACCGCCAGTCTCCGTCAAAGACAGGATGCTGAGCTGGATGTATGTTTGCTTAGGCTCAGCATAGTCATTGTTAATAAATCTAGGAAGGCAGTAAGTAATATTGTTGCTGGTCAAACAGCTTTATGTTTGCAAATGAAGAATAAGCAAGTGAAGATGCAGATAAGAAGAGCATGTTTGCAGAGAAACAATCGGAAGAGATGCCAAGGAATAGAGGCATGTGGGGAATGTGGATGTTCAAAAGAGGGAATGAGAAATGAGGTGTTTAGTAGAAGTAAAATTCTTGGAATTGGAGATCAGGAATGGAGATTAGTGAATTGTGTATGATCTGTAAAGATGTAAACTTTAAGATGTTTAAACTTTAAACTTGAAAAGGTAAACTTTAATATTTTTTTTTTAAAGATAGGGTGGAGTTACTTTTTCTCATGGAAAAGAGTCAAATGCAGCAGCAAAACTGAGATGTTCAATAGACTGGCTGGAGGCATGAGAAAATGAGGCAAGGTGACAAGAAGAAAAAGGGATTCACAGAATAGAAATATTAATTCATTCATTTAAGCCAAAGCTGTGGTAAAAATGGAGTCAGGAAATGTGTGTAGACTATGAGAAACTGCTCTGGGAATAGAAAGGAATTATTTCTCTTAATGTAAGGGATGGGATTCATCTAACTAAATGTAATTATTTGAGCTAATCACTCTAGGCTTCTCTTAATGTATATCTAGTTTATAAATTTCAATTAATGTTACCCAACTGTACGTATCTAACGTAGGTCTCCCTGAATGCAGCTAGAGCTTTACACTTTGTACTGTCTTAATATGTTTCCCAGGCTAGGGTGAGTATCTGGCTGCAAATGTCTACGTGGTAGGTACTGCAACTTAGCTATTCAAAAATCAGATACTCAGGTAAAGTTGGGGAGTGGCGAGCACATTTGGAGAGTGGTTCACCTGTCTCTCCCCATTGAGGTGAGACTAATGAAGTAGCTTAAACTAAAGTTAGGTTGGTTGAGGATGACCTACTACATTACTTCAAAACCACAGGCATGACTTTGAGATAAAATAGGTTTTGCAAGTAAGATGTTTAGGAGGGTCCTGTGAGTGAGCAGTCAGGCAGGTTTGTCACATAAGGGACTGGAACAAGTGAGGTGGATGGAGGATATTACTAGTCCTGGGAAAAATTTCTCTGAGAAAATCACCCTTTGGTAATTGCAAACGAATGAAGGTGACCTCTGAATAAGACAGAGAAGAAATGGGCATAATGGAATGTGCAAGCGCAGGGGAAAAAGCAGGTAAATGAACAGGAGGTCTGCAGGTAAGATAGACAAATGGTAGGGGAGTCTGGTATGGGAGAGCTGAAGGAAGGGGACCATGAAGACTTATAAGTTTTGGGTAGTCAAGAGAAAGCATGAAGGTTAATGTGTACATAGGATTACTGATTTTTCTTATTTGAGTTTTAGGGGCTTTACTGGTGAGGGGGATGGAAGGGCTCTATTTTTATCTCAATAATTTCATAGCCTCAATACACTATAGGATTCCCAATAACAGTATACCATTCAAAACAGCTGTGGTCATCTTTTTTCTGAAAAGATTAGAGGGGCTTAACTTTATAGAATTTTTTCCTTTTGAGAAGGAATTCTTGAGAAGTAAAGTAGCTTAGTAAATTACGGCATCTTACTGCATTTTTTCCTATAGCTTCTTTCAGTGAAACGTAGTTAAATACTAGACATACTTTGTTGATGCACACAGTCTCTCTGAACAGAGAGTTAAAACTTAACATTGCATACCTATTTTGCTTCAAACTAATACATGGATAAACCAAGCTATTTTCATGTGTAAAATCAGTAACTAGAAGTTTTATGGGAAGTACAGCTGGTTGTGGTGGGTGTAAGGTCTTTTCTTTCAGTCATAGCTTAACAGCATGCAATGACGGTTACATAAGCTTGAAATCACAGCCAAGAAGTACAAGGTAATGCACAGAGATATATGTTCCTCCCAAATTGTTATATACTTCCAGATGTCCTCATAGAAAACAATGCAACTGAGACACAGTACATATTACAACAAACTTACAAAGTTCAAAAAAAGTCAGGAAATATCCAGATACATGTAACCCCCCCCATTTTTACTCCCTCCACCCCAATTAATCTTTGATCTCTCAAGTTTGAACATCAAGAAATTCTACAAAATACCTTATGAATAGCAATCTTGGATGCTGAAAAACGAACGGATAGATATTTTGGATTTCTGGCACACAGAAATCTTCTGCTCTCATTATTCTGCAGGAGATAATTACCTGTCTGTCTGTTGCTGTCCTAAAAGGGCTAAAGATATTATAAACTCTTCTCTTGTTAATATTCTGCTCTGCACCAGGAAGGCTGTCTTTTCTCTACAACTTTTTAGTTGGTTAATACAGTTCAGTTACGCTCAGAGCAGTTGCTTCAGACAACTGCTTTACTTCACCTGGAAGGTCATGCCTCATCTTCAGCCTGAGGAAGAGTTTGTGTGTTAAATTGTCTGGGTTTTTTCAATTGTTATCAGGCTGCAGCTTTGCAGTACAGAATGTTTGGGAATAACAAACATTTCTGGTATTCCTGCCAGTGACTGCTTGATCTTGCCTTTCTAAAGGGTATTGGTTTAACTGAAACAAAACCAAAAGGATGGATCTAAATCACAGCCTTGCTTACAAGCAGTGAAAACAGAGCTGGTATTAGGGCTGGTATCCATGAAGTGGCAACAGAGGTGGGTTTGGGGATAGGGTTAGTTTATGCCACTATTACCCCTGAGCTCTCCATGGCATGAAACTTTGACTTGTGTCGTTCTATTAACCAGACCTCTCTTTCACAACTGATTTGTAAGTTAGACATTAAATTCTGTTTAGTCTTCAGTGCTGAATTGAAAATGTGGCATCAAAGATTATAACCCTCGATTAATTCAGATAAACCACCACCAAAGAATGTGAGTGTCTATTATATTTTTAGAAGAATGTATACATTATGGTGTCCTTCTCTTGGCAAAATGATTTGTTATAATTTTAGTTTAGAGTGTTGAATACTTTATATTTCAGCTTTATTTGATATCTGATATGATAGATGTTAGGCTATCAAATATCTTCAGTGAGCTATTACTCATAAAATCTTCTTTCCTTTTCTAGATTTTAGCACAGCTCAGTATTCTCAGTATGCAGTCAGTGCAATGCCTTACTTACACTAGCAAAATATTATACCCAGCTTATTCTGTGACCCGGCCTCACCTCTCATCCCAGCTTCTCAGCTATAAACACTGCTTCTAAGTTTCATGTTATGACCCTGTGGATTATAGCAATTCCTTCCATTTGTTGGAGAAGGCTGTAGTCACCAGTGACTATCCCACTTTTTACTTATGTCCTAAAGGAAGAAAAAAAGGGAGATTTGGGAACTATACATCTGTCATGACTTTCTGGAAATAGCTGCATATTAATGAGGACGAGATACCAAGGTAAATATCATCAAGCATTTAGGTAGGTGAACACATTTTGGAGTTAGCGACACAGTTGGCAGAGATAACGTCCCTCAAATTCTTCAGCACGTAGTATTCCTTTAAAATTTTTGATTTTTATTTTATCTATATTTAAGAAATGTCTGGGTTTTTTTTTACCCTTGAAATCTAGGATCTGATTCTGCAATTTTATGAAGTGAAATTTCAAAGTTGTTAAAGTATTCTTGTTAGTACTACCTATCTGGAAGTCTATTTTGGTTAACTAGGTCAGCTCATAAATACAATTTACCAACATACATTACATGCAGAGGATGATTTCCAAGGACAGAGGGCGGCTATAAAAATTGCATATTCAAAATAAATTTAATAATAGTGAAAACAGAAATTTTGAAGGAAACCCCAAAGTTAACTGATATTATCTGGTGAATTTCCATCTTAGGAGCTGTGGAAAAATAAAACATCATGTTCTTTGGGAGCAATCACTGACACTTTTAGACAGTATAAAATTTATAATGCTATAATCAAATAGCATGTAAAAAGCAGAACGGGAAGGTTGTTTTAGTGCTGTATCTGGTTGGTTTTATGGTGCCCAACAAGACAAAGATCAACAGTTGAGGGCTTTTTTTTTTTCTCTCCATTTGCTTTTGTTTCTCTGAGTAACACCTGCTCTAACGAGTTTATAATCCAAAAGTAAATAACTGAGAAGGGAGGAGGAAATGGACACAGCACACAGGCTTGAGAATAAACAGCTGTCAAATGGATGGCATTTTAGAAAGCAGAACACACAGCTTTTATGAAGGATCTGATTCACCTTGAAGGAGCTGATCACACCCGGTTGTCAAACTTCCCTAATTAAAGAATTACTTGAGAGAATTTTAGAACTATACTTTATCATCCTCAGATTATGGAACTATTTTCATAGTTTAGCAGATAGGGAAGAGCTCTGAAATGATGAGCTACTCAGTGATGAGGTGGCTATGCAGGCTGTTAAAAGGAGCATGGTTGTGCTTCTTTCTCTTAACTTGCAGTTTAGGGAGGTTCGTGCCAGAGAGACTAAATTAAGTAGTAGTGCGTGTACAGGGGGGATGAGCCTCACCTAAGCCACTGCAGGAAGCTGCCAGAGTCTGCATTTGGGTGTACATATGTTTGGTCACCTCATGCTCCTTTAACAGGGTGGGCTTCCTGTCATTCATCATCTTTCTTTTTGTCCATCCAGTATTAAAATAATACTAACTTGCTTTCAGATGGAAGTTCGTCACTGCACAAGGAGACTCAGTTATCCAGAGAAGTATATAAAATACAGCCCTTTATGAATAGCTTCACCAGTTTTACTGAAGTTGTTTTTACATTTGGTGTAAATACGAACAGTTGCAGGTTCAGTTGCTTCTGATGTCACCGATACTAGTCCAGGGTTCCTGGATTGAAGGTGATTTAAGGCAACGAATACTTGAATAGGTCTTGCTTAGAGCTGGTTTTATAGAATATATTTAGCTATATTTAAGAAAGAGTATTAGCGAATAAATATTTGAAGACTTACTTTCTAGTCAATTTTGCATTGTCTCTGTTGCAGTCTGGAAGGTAGCCTGAGCTTGGGAGCGCCCATGTTTTCCTGTGACTTGACAAAGATATTCTGCTTAACTCTTCTTAATTGAGAGAATTCTTGCAGAAGGATGGGCTTTGGTGGTTTGGTGTGTATCATCTTGCAACCCCGATCCTGTAGAGTGAGGTGTGAGCATTACTTTGTTTGGGCTTGTCACTCCCTGGAAAACAGAGGGTGTAGTGTCCTGTAGTTTGCCAGCCACACCTGAGTCACTCCTTGGTGTTAGACAACGTTCATGTACAAATGAAAAGAAGGCAGAGTTCAGAAAAAACAACCGTTATATAAAGAAATAGGTGCAGAAAAAGATCACCTAACAGTCTTATACCTGTAATCCTGGTTTGGCTTTACCAGACTGTCAGATTAACCTAATTATCAGAATGCTTAATGAAATTTCCCAGAGACAGATTATTTTTGGTCAGCTTTCATCCCGCAGAATGGGTACTGACATAAGGTGAAGAATCTACCTTTCTACTGGGGTTTCTGTTGACTGAAGACTCATTCGTACCTAGGATATTTTTCCACCTCCAGTCCCTTCAACTCTTGTCAGCTGTGCTAACAGAACTGTGTTTGACCAGCTTCACCATTGCCATGTAACCTTTGGAAAGTCCTTCCCGGTTGTGCAGATGTCAACTAAATACCAGTTTGTGAAAAAAAACCCAGCAAACAAACAAAACCCACATCAAGCAAACCATTTACAGACTGCAGATATGACACTTCCTGAATACACGTTAGATAAAATACGTAACGTTCTAGTAAAGAATCAGAAATTAATTATACAAATGTGTATAAATGAAAGCAATGAAAGGTGATAGAAACCAGATATGATGACAAACACAAAAACAGAGAAAAAGGGGGAGACAGAGTGTTAGGAATAAATAGCCTTTAAATACGGCAAGCTGGAAGTTAACGTACTATAATAATTTCTGTTATGTTGAAGTCAATATACAACATCTCTTTTTCCGGCTCTTTTTAAGTAAAAAAGTCAAAAAACTGGCAGCTCTTCTGGAAATAAATTAATTTGATTATGTAGTTTCTTAACTGTAGTTCATTCCACAGTATTTTTCATTGTATTTTTTCATAAGCTATTTTTATTCACATATCATTTCTAAGTAACGTATGTCAGGTATTATGATGATATTTTTTTCACATCATAAATCACAGGAGAGCCGTTTCTAGAATAGTTTATTCCCTGAAGGCTATGATTAAGTCTGTCTGTTTAATTTTGGTTCTGATTACCAATGCAAATACTTAGGCATGTGCCTAAATATAGGTAAGTGCTATTGTCACTTAGTAAACAGGACTGTTCACCCTTTTTGCTTTCAGCATGGGAAAAAATAGGTCACAGCAGTTTTGATTGTACCTTGACTTTTTGTAGAATCTATTTATTTCACTCATTTCTTTGGTAATTGAGCACTATAACAACATCAAAATTTCAGATGCCAGAAAACTCTGTAATAAGAAACTGCGTAGTGCTGTCACTTGTGTATGTTTTTAGGGGCACTTAAAGAATTTGTTGCATTTCCAAATAAGATAATTAGAACAGGGTTTTAAAAATGAAACTAGATAGGAATCCCTCAAATTACTTTGAATCTGCTATTTGGAGTGCCTTCTGCAATAATACTACTTTGTGTGTTTCATTTACTTTTTAAAAATTGATACAGCAGACCACTTTAGGATGAGTTGGAAGCTTTGGTTTTCATTCTCCTCTGATGATGAGTAGGTATCTGGTGACATCTGGGAAGGACTGTAAAAACCTACATTTAAAAAGATGCAAATTAACTGAACATTTTTCTGAAACCAGATTGGTGCCAAAAAGCCACTAACCAATGCTTTACAACTGCATGAAAACTGAAAGAGGTTGTTCCTCCTTTTCCAAAGATGATCCCCAGTATGCATACTGCCAACTATCCCCCAGAAGAGTGACTTTAATTCTGGACCTTAAAGATCAGCGAGAGAACACCAGGTATCATGTAGTCATAGAGCAAATAAATATAAATTCCCATTATAATCCCCAGGTGCTTCATGAATGATGTTTGTATTCACTCTGCAATTTCAGTTCATATATTAGCTATGTGTAGTTATTCTCCATATGTGAGAAACTGGAAATAGCTTTTTATTCTTGGTCTCATCTCAGGAGGTGCAAACTTATATCTGCAAATATATCTTTTTGCAAATCTAAGCTTTTAGGTTTTTCTTTTTAAATGAAGATGATATGTTGCTATAGGATAAAACATTATTAGGAATTTTCCCTTAGAGGCAATTGAGAATTCTTTCCTCAGAAGAGAAACTACTGGGTGGCTAAGGGGAAAGAAAGTAGGACAGACCACAGCAAGTGAGAAGTCATTATGGAAATACCTAAAAACTTTAGTTCACCTTTTCCATTGCATTCTTACCCATGCTGAATATAAACTTGATTCCTCTGAAGAGCTTGTCTGTGCTTTTTAACTTGACCTAGAACTCTCTTAAGACAGTGTTTAAATTTAAAGGGCTTATTAAGAAGATGTTACTGTAGCAACAGTAAAGTAATATTTTTCAGAACTGATAAAAAGCTTTAGTGTCCTTCTTGACTGAACCTTTTCCAGATTTCACAGTAAGAATTTTTTGCAATGTCATATATGGAATTTGTGCAATGAATTATCAGAAAATAGTCAAGTGGTGCAAAGAGGAAAAGGATGATTTCAGATAGTGACTTTTGGTTTTAAGAATCTTGTCTTCAGTATTATTTTGCCATTCTATTATGTGAGGCTTTAAAATATTAATAGTCATGATTCCTTTTCTCTGTGCATCCGCTGAGGGACACACCTCTGTTGGTGGATCAGCTTTCCAGGCTGGTATGAGGCCTGATAGATCTGAGGGTTGTCTGACAGTGGTGGATAGCTGGCAAATGGGAAGGTCATACCAAGGAGAGTGTCATGGTGTATTGCCCCACTCTTACCCTCTTTACCTCAGCAACTGCTACTGATCACTGTCAGAGAGAGATTTTGGTCTAATGCCGGTTGCAGAAGGCAGCAATTTAAGACCGCATGGTAGTTCTGTATGGTAGCATGTGAAAGCTATTGAAATCCAATTACCTGGACTTTTGAGTAAGTCGTGAGCTATCTACAGCACAAGTCTTATGAGGAGCAGCTGAAGGAAGTGGGGTTGTTTAGCCTGGAGCAAAGGAGGCTGACGGGAGACCTTATTGCTCTCTACCACTACCTGAAAGGAGGGTGTAGGGAGGTGGGGGTCGGTCTCTTCTCTCAAGTAGCAAGCGATAGGACAAGAGGAAACAGCCTCAAGTTGCATCTGGGGAGGCTTAGATTGGATATTAAGAAAAATTTCTTCATTGAAAGTGAATAAGCTGCCCAGGGAAGTGGTTTTGTCGCCATCCCTGGACGTCTTTAAAAGACAGGCAGTTGTAGTGCTGAGGGACGTGGTTTAGTGGTAGTTTGGCAGTGCTACATTAACGGTTGGACTTGATGATCTTAAAGGTCTCTTCCAACCAAAACAATTCTATGATTCTATGAATGTAAGTGGGATTTGGGTACGCCCTTCAGCTGATTTCTCTTGGCATTGGAAAAAAACAGGACAAGGATTTGTTTTATTTCATGTTTTTAAGACTTGTTTTTCAATAGTTAATTACCCTTCTGTCTCATTTTAGAACAATGGTCCAGTACTGTTCTAGAAGGATGTGTGCCACGCATGGAATTGTGGTTTCTGCAACACTTGTGTAATGTGGAGGTTTTATGTGAGTGCTGGTGAGATCCATCGCTATTCAGTTTATGAGAATTTGTGAGCTACTAATCTGGGGTACTGTATTTTGCACATAAAGAAATATGTATATAATTAAGAGAAGAAAATGTTCTTTTTCCTCAAATGGGTGTGAAATACTAAAAGTGTGCCATTGTGCATGACATCTGTGTAAGAGGAAAGATTGATTTGCAAGCAAGCTGAATTTAAAGGGGAAATAGCTCTTCTAGTGCATTGAATAAAGTAGAAAGAAGTGCAGTAGGCATATATTTTACTGATGTATCATCACCTTATACCAGATTTGTGGATATTGTAACCTCAGCTGAATGCATTTTTTCATTGCTTTGGTTTACTTGCACAAATGAACAAAGTCTTTAAAAACAGTCAGGTGTGGAGGTGAGCAAACAAAATATGATAATACTGATGAGAAAGGCAATACAGCTTCAGGAAGATCCATTAATATTTTGTAACCTTGAAGTCACTCAGTTTAAAGAAGCGTAACTTTAGAAGGCTTCTTTAAAGGAAGAAGGTGATAGATTTTAACTAAAATGAAGCATCTTTGTTCCTTGTAATGGTACTTATAGTTATCTGAATATGCAGCTTAAAACAGAAGAGTTCCTTGAATCTGCTAGCTATCAGAACAGTTTTTTCTTCTAAAATAAGCCTATAAACATATATTTATCACTTTCTTTAACATAAAGATAACGCAGGAGAATAAATACATTTAACTCTTCACCAAAAATTACTACAGTGACAGAAAGTGGCTGTTGTTTCTCTCATCTTCGGCTGTTGTATATAGGCTATTTAAGCAATGATTGTGAGTTTTTGCTTGAAGAGAAAAAGATCTCAAATTGCTCCCAAGTGTAATATGGCTATTAGATACTGTATAGCTGCTATTTTTAACTTCTTGTGCAATTAGTTTTGTGTGATAATTGGATTAAAACTCTAAGTGCAGTACAGATACTAAAGTTATGTTTTACAGGAGCAAACAGAACAATGAAATAATAATATTTTGGGATGTTTCTGCCTCTATACTTTTTTTTTTCTTTCCCTCCTTGATTGCAGCTGAGTGTTCCTTGAAGACGTTTTAATTTTATCTGTTCAGCATTTGGAAATTTTTTCTTACGGGAGCTTCTCATATTTCAACATTCATTTTTACTACATATCAGGACAAAAATGAAAAATCCAGATGTTCCAATGGAATAAAATTTAAAAAAAATGTATTTTTGGAAAAGGCAAAATACTGAAACATTGAAAAAATTTTTTTTAAGGTACCACTGAACTTTATCAGCCTGAACTGCCAGGTTTGTCAGCCTGAGGGCGGAGAGGAGGTTTTGCTACTCGTGATGCTAGGAGTTGTATCTTCAGATCCTCATATGCCCATGGTGGGTGGGAGGGAAATTGCTGAGCTACTGCTGTGCATCAGAGGCCCCAGTCTTGTTACTGGGCCAGGCTTCCTTGTTCAACTCATCCATGAGGCATTGCCACACTTTAGAAGGGGGATTTGAAACCCCTGAAATCAAAGTCCCACCATTAATATCAGGCTCAGATGCATTGTGGTGTTAAATTGACCCCAAATTAAATATTTTGATTCAATTAACTGGAATACTTTTTTACAGCTTATCCACTGAAATATTTCACTAGAAGTATCCTGTAGAACCCCGATTTTCTGAAAACTACATTTTTAATTGAAAGACCTTTTGACAGTCTCCAAACAGCTTTAAGGATCAGAATGTTCAGAGAAGTTAGTTGGTTTTGTTTTAAAAAAAAACCAAACACAGACTAAACCAATCTTTTAATTTTGCTTATATAAGAGCAGAATGTGAGTTGAATTGTCATGGAAATTATATTTCTAAGCTTTTACTTCTCCTTCTTGAGGTATCATCTTCCTGTTCTGTTTTTTTACAGCAGGAAGAAAAGCCTGTTTTCCAACTGTCTTCAAAGGATATGCTGGTTTCAATAAAATTGGTGTGGTTTTATGTACTTTCAAAAGCTCCTGCTTTTTCAAAAGATCACAAAATGTGATCTGTCCTCTAGAGGGAATCACACCAAAAATGGGTTCTGCTCAATTTTTCAGTTATTTCGTAATCCTGGACAGACTGGAAATTATACCTAGTGACAAACACTATCATAAATAACAACATGCAACACATTCTTTTTCAGCTCTAGCCATTTAGTACTTTCTCAAAAATTAGACTGTATTAGATTAGATATTTAAAATTCTGTCTTTTTTGTTTTTAAAATATCCTTTTGGTAAGAAACATTTCAACATTATTTTATTGAGAAAACTTTTGCAGGATAGTTAGTCGTGGGGTGGTTGGATTCATCTCACTTCAGATATCTGTAGTTGAGTCAGTCACTCTGTGGCCCATTTATAGTCATTGAAGATAAAGAGGCACTTATGGAACATAATTGATCTGACCTATTTTACGTGTCTGCTTCAGGATGAGATGAATGGTACTCCAGGAATATTTGGCTAAACTGCCTAGATTTCCATCAAGTGCAGAAGCAGCATGGTTCGAACAGAGGCTGCGTTATAGACAGAGAAGCGTAGAGGAGTATAAACTCCCATCCGAACTTTCTATTATGTTTTCTTTTATTTTATATTTTCTAGTATATTTTCTTTTATTTTCTCAGAGTACTAACTTGTTTTGATGCTGTGAAAAGTGCGGAGATACTTTTTCTTTCACCTGTGTTCATTAGAAAACAAACCTTGTCTTTACATCTGATGTAGACTACTTTATATATAGAAATACTGCTGTTTTTTCAAATTTCAATAATGAACTGTATAGTGCTTATTTATTTTATGTTGCCACAAGGTATGTTGGGAATTTTAAAGACTTTTGAAAAGATGCACTTTCAGGCTGAAGGAGTTGACAAATTAGGTAGACAATATAATAAATACAAGGGTTTAGAAGTTGCATAAATGAATAGTAATATAAAGATGGTTAAAGATGGTTAACAATATGCTGTTTACATTAATTTAATTTGACAGTGAATGGTTTTCTGTAGTAAGAAGAAAAAATTTTTAGTTCATTGGAGTAAGAGCAGTATGTAGTTATTGTGTGCTGGCAACCCAATTGCACTAGGCTAGAGGGGCTGAAAAGTTGTCTGTAGATATGGGTAAGGACCGAGAATTGGTTACACACAGGGATATCTTCTATGATGGTCCATGAGAGTCACAAAGGACTGCATTGTAAGCTGAGCATTAATAAATAAATGAGAAGCTGTATCTTGGTTCAGAAAGGGAACTCCAAATGTACTAGCAGCATGAAGGGAAACAGTGAACAAGAATACAAGAAGTTGGAGGACTCAAGTTGTTTGAGTGTTGAAAGAGGAGGGGGTGACAGGAGAGGAGAGGAATATTAGGAAGCAGATTATGAAGGGCTTTGAATGTCAAGTGGTCATAGAACAGGATTTTATATCTGTTTCCTGCTATGTGACATTAGGCAAATCATGACATTTCTTTATTTTTTATGAGCAGAAAATGGGGATAATGCTTGCATACCAAATAGAGAACTGTGGTGACAACTCTGGTCTTGGTGCAACGTAAATGAAGTATTTATACTAATTTTAAAAATGCTTGAATGAACATGGTGATGTAAAAGCATTAGATTTACAGTTTCCTTGACCTTGTGCTATATTTTTTAGTAGTACCCATTAACATATTTTGCTGCAATCAAGATTTCTGCAGAGCTTGATTTCTGTGTACAAAGCTTTTTATTTATGGAAAGCAAGTTTCTGCAAGGTGATTTTATTTCTAATCTGTAGCTGTATTGAATAGTTAATGAGGAAGAGTGCTTCTTTTTGGACTTCATGATCCTAAGCTTTTTCTTAAAACACATAGAGAGGAGATTATACTGTATTAGTAACTGTTAAATTCAGTGTCCCTATTCATTACATAAGAGAAACATGTGAAATAGTATTGTCAGCTGTGGGAGCAATCCTTGCATCAATTGAGTATTGATTTTATTTTCCAAATAAGATCTTACCACATAAGTTATGCTTATAGTGGTACATTTTGTAAAAGCAAAATACAGTACAGCAGAGAAACTGTGTTGTTCTTGAGGGAACACTTGGTTTTAAATAGACTATTTTTATGTCAAATGAGGAATTTGTAATGATTTAGGTTTGCCAAAGGCAGGAGAAAATCAACTGCTTTCTTGATAAATTGCATAAAAATAATATTTTACGTGTCATTGGTCAACCTTCAGAATACAATGCTGAAAAAGGAAAATATTCAGTCAGTTTAGGAAAACAATGAATTCTACTGATGTCCTCCTTATCTGTTTCTCATGGGCCATTTTGCAGTGCTCTTAGGTTACACTTTTTAAATTTATTTGGAAGATATGCTGACAGTTACATGAAATTCTAATTTGTACCACAGGTAGAGCCCCTAAATTGAAGGTGCCTTTAGGAGTTCCAGCCAGAGATTGCTGTTCCTTTTGTTGAAGGTGAAAAATAGCAAATAATTAAATCTCTTTGAAGTTCAAAAATGGTTGTGAAGTCCCTGATGATTTCACACACTACTGTCTTTAAGGATTCCTGTTTATTGTGTCCAGCTGGCTAGAGGCCTCATGCTGGTAGATGGTGACCAAACCTGGATTTTTCACACTTCCACTACCTCTCATCTGGATTTCAGTGGGGTAACACTGTGATTTAAAGTTATTGTTTCTTATTAAAGAGTAGATAATACAGAACATAGCACCATATGTGTTCAGCAACACAGTCAGAGGTAAGTACATTTGTGTTGTTCTCCGCTCTGAATGCTGGTGTCCTATAGATCAAGCTCAGAGCCTATATCCTTGTTTACAAGACACTCACTAGCCCGATTCCTGATCCTCTAATAGTCCAAGATATCTAATGGTTCCATCAGAGATGTAGGATCAGGACTGCTGATAAAAACCCTGCTTCTCAAAGACAAATCTGATCTGCACGGTGGAGAGGGGCTTTTGGGTAGTTTGAGACTTTTACAAAAAAACAGAAGCGAGAGTGAGAACTGTCTGAGAGCTGTGTCACATATACTCATTATGTAGGATGAACCCTTTTATATTCTGTCCATTAATAGAGATTACAGTACACAGTACATATGCTCATAATTTGTAAAAGACAAAAAAGCAACCCTTCTCCAAAATGAATACTGCTCGATTTGAATGAGCAAGACTGTGAGAAATACACAAAGAAAGAAACAGAGAGATAACTATTTCCAAAAGTTACATATGAGTCATATCACTTGACATGCACTGGAAAACAATTGCACGTGACAGCAATTCAAAAGCACATAATGATACCAAGTTCTTCATAAAAATAGGGTGGAGCTCATGTTTGCAGATGGTAATAATTTTATTGACATTTGAAAATAACTTACTTTATATTTTCTAAATATAAAGTTTTATGCAAAATGAGTGAGAGATCTGGGGAATATCTGAATGAGTCAGTTTGTGGGCGTGTTTGTAGCTTAGGTAAATTAAAATGGAAATAATTTTTCTTTCTGTTTGTATTTTGTTGTTTCTGTCATCTGTAGTAAACTACCTGCTGTTAATATTTCTGGTATTTTTACTAAAATTATATATACTGTTGATTATGACTCAAAATCTATTTATAAGATCCAATGCAATAAAAGTCCTCTCTGTACTTGTGTAAAAAGTAGATTTCAAAACATGGAGGTTTGGATTGAGGAGAATTTCAGTTTCCTTGGTGGCAGCTTTGGAGATCTGGTAAAAGATGGAAGTTGCGAAATTTGTCAAGTAAAAAAGCCATAATGTGCGTATCATGCAATACTTTTACTCAAACAGAAATTGTGGACTGATTGCAGCAACCACCTGATGATACTTGATGACATTCTCTGATGTTTCTAATGTAGAGTGTGCCCACCATTGTCTTTTCTGACCTTGAAATCTGTCAATCACACTTCTGTTTTTCTCATACATTAGAATGCATTACATTACTGTGAAATGTATTCCGTATAGATTTTTGCTTCTTCACCGTTGCTGTACTGTTCATGCGATGTGAATGGTGGTACCTATTAATTCCAAAAAGTAACATAATTTTATGGTGGTTTAATGATTAGAACAAAACAATTTTTACTTATTCTAAATAATGGGGTCTAAGAAAATCTGGCCAATCTTACCATCATACAAAGACAAAAATGCTTATCAGCTTCAGTTAAATTCTATTTGACTGCAAAGAGTTGTTTTCTTTTCTTGTATTTTGTAATGAGTTGACCTGTAGGAGTGCATGAATGACTATTTTGTATTCGTAATTTTTACATTGATTGCTTGTAGTCATATAAGTAAGCATATCTACATATTACTTACTATTTCTGTACAAATTGCAGAAGAAAAGGGTGGAGGAAAGGATTCTATAATGAGTGCTGAACAGAAATTTTTTTTTCCCCTTTGTACTATTTTAAAATTGATGTTTGAGGACTGGCTCTGAAAACACTCAGGTCAATAGGAACAAGATCATATCCTGAAGTAGTAAACCAGAGAAATAATTTCTTAAACTGTCACCGGACTTCTTTCTAGTTCTTGCTTTTCATCTGGAGAAGTCTTGGAGAAGAGTGGATTCTTTCAAAGAAAGCTTTTCCCTTGAGGACAGTGGTTTTAATCTCCACCAGAATTTATAAACTTTACTAAAATCTTTCATTGTTGTTCTGCCTCAGTAACATAGCAGCATTTGAAGCAGACATTCAAACCAAACCCAGAGTGAGTTATTATCAAGATAGTACTAAGATAAAAGCATCTAGTTGTTTCATGTTGAAAAACGGGAAGAATGAGCATTATGTTGTAGTACTGTCTTACATGTTGCTAGTAGTGCTCAGTCTAAGTTGCTACGTTTTGGGATAGACGACAAAATCCTCAACACGTAACAATTTTCCATGCACGTGCATGTGTGTGTATATATATATGTATATGTTATTAATACTGAAATCCAGTCCAGGGTTCTCATGCATTCAAGTACTGATTCAGTAGCGCTCACAGCCACACACAGGTTTCTTAAATATTCACTGCGTTACAGACACGTGCACGCTGAAGTCTTCTTCAGGGTTCTCTGTTGCAATTCACCACCAATATTAGAAAGCATAAGAGCCACCACTGGATTCTTCTGCGCTTGCCTGTTTAGTCCCCTCTGCTGTGTTTGTGGTCAGATAATCCAAATATGGCTGGCTGATTTGATGGTAACTGGGAATGAAGTTATGCATAGAAAAATCTGATTAATCTGCATTTAAAACATAGCAATAATAGCTTTTGACCTCAAAGCACTGAATAAATTTTTATTCTTTTGATGGAAAAGGGATCATTATTCTTTTTGGCCTGGTATTTTGCTGCACTGCAGCTTTGTATGCCGCCTTCTGCAGCTTTTCCCAGTGTACTTCTCAGTGAAGAAGTAGAGTGAGTCTTGTGACTCCAGGTCAGTACAGGAGCACACCCCAGTGGGCACTGTATCACTGCCTCATATAGACCCTTTAGCCATCTTATTTATTGCCAAAATCTACATCAAAGAAAAGGAAGCCAGCAGGTGTTCCACATATAGCACGGAGAGAAATGTATTTGAACTTCTGTCTTTTAGCATTCTGCAGCTGCTGCAGAGACTTTCAGGGAACAAGCAAAGGCTGAAATACAGTCATCTTTCAAAAATGAACAGAAAGTTTATTCAGACACTACTTTGTCCATTACTCCTCTACTATTTTTTATGATTAGGCAGTAGAATTTTTTTATTTTTAGAAACAGCTCCTAATGGCTCACCCCCTGATGTTGTGTTTCATACAAATGACAGGAAACATAACTGGTAGGCAGTACAGTAATAGTAAAAAAAAACAGCCGTGACCATAGAAACATGAAAGGATCCCAACTGTCTTTCATTTGCTTGAATTAGAATCTTACTTGTAACAACAAAAGTATACCCAGAAAAAAAAAAGTATTTTTAAAGACATTTTCCTTGAAAATATCTGTGCTGTCAAGGCAAATGGGATATGAGTCATTAGAAGGTGTGGTCTAATTTACATGCAGCTCACATCATGTTTTGCAAGAATAGATTAAATGCTTCTCAGTAGCACTAAACTTTTCTTGTTGACAGCTGGAGAATTGTGTTTTTCATAATAAAACTAGCAATATAGAATAATTTCACCATACTTTGCTTCCATTTTACAACGAAGGAATTCATGTCTGAAAATGTCAATAAGGAGACAAATTACTGGCTTTCACAGTGAAAAAATAATAGTATGATTTTCTCATGGCAAAAGATACAGCAGGTATCTGTGAGAAAGTAAGACAAGAACAGCTATTTTTGAAGCAGTAGAGGTTTATTGTATTCCATATTTTTGCACATTTTTTTCTAGCTATTGAAATGTTAAAATTCTTTTCTAGCCATTGAAGTAATGAAGCTACTGAAATATTTCTGTCCTTTCAAAATTATTAAGAGATAGCTGTGATAGTTAGAAGGTACTTCAAAACAGTGTGCTGTTCTAACACTTTGCCCTAAAGAAAGGTGTGTCCTTATAGACTGAGAGTCTTAATGTATGGCCGGCTTCAGCTTGTTTGACATAATGGCGCGTATGTGTCACAGCTGTTTTGCTACATGACAAGAAATGTTGAAAGCGAGCCAGAAAATGTTTAGACAGTGAAAGCAGCAAAGAAAGACCATATTCAATGATCACTGAAGAAGACTGCTAGCTGATATGTATAAGTGCGTAACTGAAACTAAAGAGAATGCTATTATATGTCTGGTGACATATAGTATAGCTATTGGTGATGACCCACTTTTAACTGTCATCCAAATACTGACCTACCTCTCTCACTCTTGGTCAGACAACTGGCTTGTTGTTTTTTGGGAAGGATTTTTTATATCAGCTAGTAAGACTGACCCTTTCTTTTCTTTTTAAATATTTCTTCTATTAAATTTTACCAGCAAAATAAGAAATGTCAACATTTAGAAATGATTGCGTGCCTTTTAGAAGGTCTTATGTTTTAGAGACCTGATGGACACACCATAGTGTGTCATACATGTCAGAGTGCTTTGTGCAATCCAGAATTATAAAGCCCGCTTTACTGGCAACTGTGTGCTGATTCTGGATCTGAGAATTACTGAAATACTGAGGGAATTGTCTTGCTAGGAGTGAGGTAATTCAAGAGTTGGGAGGTTTCCCCTCAGAATCACGGGGTAGTTTTACTGAAATTTTATCTGACATAGAGTACTGTCATGGTTCAACAAACAAAGGCTGGAAACGTGATGTAGGGCAGATTAGTGTAGGAAAAAAAGAGAAAATGAAAATGTTTTTTAAATCTAAGTTACGGAAAACCTAAATTATGGAGAATATGCGTATGCTTCTATCTATATAATTGTAGACATTTGAAAACTTTCCCTTCCTAGCAGTTCTAGTGAATTAAATCCAAATTCTTACAAGAAATGCTTACCCGTATCCAGAATAGAACTACCCTGGTGATGCATCTACCTGTGATGGAAAGCCCATGTTCTTGGCAGGACTGCCACTCATTTCTAGAGGAGAGGTTTCTGGTTCTAGTAGTCAAGAATTTGAATGACTTGACATGATTAAAGGTTATATCACCTTATGTAGAACACAAGATTACTGGAGATGCATCTCCAGATGCAAGATGGGACATTGTTAGACTAGAATCCTCTACATACATTTGAGATATAAAACTGCTTTAACTGAATGATAGTAAAAGGCAGTGTGGCTAGAGCAATGTAAATTATTGGTGACCGAATTGTGACAAATTTACGTTGACTTGAAATTAAATTGTTTGATTTTTAAAGATGCTGTGTTAGATTTGTTTTTAGGAACAAATGCAAACATTTCGTAAGAACAAAAGAAAAATTGAGATGAAGAGCTGGATTACCAAGGGGATTTAGGCAAAATTTCCAAAATGGTAGAGAGGGTGCCTTCTGCCCCTCTCACCAGGCTACTCAGTTGGTCTGTTTTATTCTGAGCTCTAAATACACTCAGAGGTGAGTTGGTCCTGTTGAAGTTGTCCCATTCTGTATAAAAGTAATTAGGTATTAAGCAGGTCATAGGAACAGTTGGTGATTTGGGTTGTCCGTGGAAACTGGGGTGCAGGTCTTTTGTCTCAATGAAGGCCTCATTTTTGCTAAAATTCCTCACATTGTCTTTGATAGACTTAACTGCTAAGGTGCAGCAGAGCAGAAAGCACCAACCATATTGTGCTTTCTCCATCAGGAGTATTAGAAAAATTCGGTTAAAATTACTGAACTGGAGTTGGACTTGTGAAGCTGAGATTGCCTGGAAGTTATATCTTTGGTGAATTAATCTTCTGTGAAACAAATCACTGGATCTAGTATTTAAGAACAAGGTGGTGGTTTTTTTTTGTTTGGGTTTTTTTGAGGGTCTGTGTTTTTTGGTTGTTTTTTTTTTTTTTTTTTCACTTTTAAATTGAGTAAGAAATACAGACAATATTTCTGCCATGCAGCACTAGGATGAAATTCTAGGAGTATGGCCTAGGAATACTACTCAGATAAGGCAGGAACAGTTCATTTTGTCCAGAAGGGAGAATTACAAGCAGCTATCATTACTAGGGGCGAATATTTCCATTTGTCACAGTAGTAGTAACTATTTTTAGTTGCTGACAGTTAACAATTCCCTGAAAAATGGAAACACCTATAGCTAGTAATTACAGCCTCTTCTCATGCTTCAGCCCTGGAGGATTCTAGCCCCTGCCAACAATTATGAAATCTGGCACTCCTGGACTGTGCTGCCTATTAGGTTAAACCTAAGTAGCTGTCAGGAAGGGGAGATATCATGTCCAAGACAGACAACCAAAGTAGGTTTACATTTCCAAAAAGTTTGAGAATTGGTGCTTTACGCAGTCCTAGAGGCATAGATTGGAATGAGCTGTCAAATACAGTTATTCACAGGCTATTATTGAGTTTATATAATGAGGTGGAACCTACCTGCAGAAAAGGATGAAGAAAGAGAAGATTAAAAGAGACATTGAGCTCCACTGGCTGAACTCTAGGACAGCAAGAAAAAAGCTGAATGAGATTTTTTATATACTTAGCTGTAAAATCTGTATCTAGTGATTATACAGGCTGGAATAGTAAATGTCTAAGGTTTTGGGCTTTTTTTCATGTTTCCAAAGCTTTATGTGATAAAGTCAGAAACCCAATAAGGATTATTTCTGGTGGCCCTTACAGAAAAAATTGCATCTTCTGCAGTTTGCTGATGAGCTGGTATCATGGACATATCAATTTGAGTGTGATGTCCAAGCCTCATGTTTAAGTAGATTTGCGTTATATTAAAGAGCTGAATTTAATTGAATGAAAGTAGCATATGCATTTTTTTCCCAGTAAGTACGGCTCTTTTAGCTTCCGAGCAAGATTTTGCTACTGTTACAGATCTATGCTCATGCTTAGTTGCAATGCTAATAGTGGTTTACCATCCCTGGAAAACAGATGTCAGTTTTCCAAGTGTAAACAGCGCAGAAGGAGATACAAATGACAGAGGCAAATAGATGTACAGTGCCTGGCTGAAGGAGTTATATGAGGTTGAATGATCCACGAACATATACTGAAATAATTTAATATGTGGCAGTCTGAATCAGTGATTTTTAAGAGATGACAGATGTAGCCAGAAACACCTTGCTAGCTGAGAACTGAACATAGCGTTTCTGACCATCTGAAAGTGTTGTTATAAATGTCAACTACAGGCTATGTTTTCCTTCTGCTGCATATCTTTGTTCAGACAGTATGTACTAGTCAATTATTCTGATTTGGGTAAAATTGCAAGTATCCACATGCAATGTGGTCTCCTTTGCCTTCCTCTTCCTACAGGAAACATGCTCTTAATTCAAATATTTCCTGACTTCTTGGAGTGAGGGACAGTGATAAGATGTAGAAAGCCAGAATTAACGGTTCAGACTATCCGTTCTCTTTTTTTTTCATCAAGGAAGCACTTTATTAGATGGATTTTGATACAGATTTATGTCAGGTTTGTTTTTTTTTTCTTCTTTAAAGAATAGAAAAAACATGCAAAATACAGTCTGTTGAGGTGTGAGACCTAATACAAAAGCAATATGAGACAGACTGTTATGCATAGATTTTAGATTCTTACTTGACTGGCTAAAATCCCAAAAAAGTCTCCTGTGATTTAGTTTTAACTAGTTGGCAGATGTTGAATGATCTCAGCAAGTGTCTTTGTTGCTGTTCCATAGTAAATATGTAGCAGACTGACTGTTTATAATCTCTGTAATAGGGGATTTGTCAGTCTTTATTACCTGTAAAATGGATTAGGAGAATAGTAAGACTGCACTGGTTCTCTTAGGAACCTAAAAGAGTTAGATGCCCATCCTTATTGGGGATTTTAGTGAAAAATATCTCTTCAGTGATTATTTTAAAAATACCAAGTCTAGTGGCTCTGCTTCAGCCTCTTCTATTTCTCCTCATCCAACTAGATCATAGTACTCTCAGAGTTTCCACCCTTTCTCAAATTACTGGGAAATTACATTCATCTTTGGACAGAAAATGCCGAGCATCTTACTAGAGCCAATTTATGATTTAAAGTCTGTCCTCAGTGATGCAGTAGTAATGAAGATGCAGATCTGTCTGGGCAGATAGAAAAGGTTTATTTTTTCACAGATGTGTGTTTTTCCATCTCTTATCTTTACATGTTTTTTCGTTTCAGGCTTTATTAGAAATGAGTTGAAATGATCAACATTGACACACGTGATGTGTTTGTGATGCCAAACTGGAAACCGTTTCTAGTTTCCTTGCTGTGGAGGCACAATATTGTTCAGCTGAAAAAAGCCTTCAGATAAGTCCAGTCAAATAGAAAGCAGTTGCATGAGAAAACGTACATTTTAATGAATTGATTTTAAAGCATCACATAGCAACTGGGAAAAAACACACAATTTAAAATGAAAAACTAAACCACAAAGAGCCATTAGGCGTAGCTGATCAGTTAAAATGTACGCATGTTGCGTTAGCCCTCAAGTGTATAGATGTAAAAAAAATGTATACAGTAAAAAAGAACCTGATAGAGCAGTCTGGATAAATCACATAGTTAATGGTAAAATAAGTACTCAAGATTCAGGTTTTTATTTCATTCATGTGAACAAATCAGCCTGTGGTTCTCATTTGGAAATCCAACACAGTTTGTGTTTCTTACCCACTGTTGCTAATAGGAAAAAATCGTGTGTGTGAGTTCATTTATTTGGTATAGTAAGAGAACAAAAGACAGTCAAAAAAATTTGTTAGAATGTATATACTGTATTTTGCTCAGAAAATAGATAACCCACGGTGAAACACCAGAGTAAAAACAGTGCTAAGACTGCCACGTGAGTAAGAACACCCTGATCAACTGTTTTTCTGAAGAGCTATTCACAGTTTCAACTCTTCCAAAGTAGCAGTTAAGTATTGTTGCTGATATATTGGTCGGGTGTTGTCTGCGATCCTAGAAGATGGCTGACAGCCAATATGAAGTAGAAAGTAAAACTGTTTTGTTTACTGAGGTATTAATCAAACTTCAGCAATCATTGTTAATGCTTTGGATGATATCCAAGACAGAAGACAGGAGTCCTGTTGGCCCAGGAGTATAAGGAAGTTTACTGGAAAACAGGAAGGTTAATGAAAAGACTGCTTATCTTACCAGGACTTGAGCAAAAGGCTAGAGCATCAGATGATAGATTTTCAACAGCTTTTTTCTGAGAGGTTCTTTTTTTCTGAGGGACCATACTTATATATTTATACTTCAAAAAGAGATGGGAACTTTTAATTATGTTTGAATGGTTGTATAAAAATCAGTGAAATATACCTAAAAGACAGATATATCACAGACATATCTCCAACTTGGTCAACATTTTTATTATAGTTCAAGATAAATAGGACTTGAGGAAAGGCAGTTAAATGTTGCATCTGTAATAAAATGTGAATGGCTGGAGAGTTTTGTCAGTAATTTTCCACTTCAAAAAAACCCCACCAAAACAACTGCAAAAGTAATCAAGTTACCAAAACTCACGTGAAAATCCTGGGAGTCCCATACCTCGTGTGGGCAGCCTGAAATGCTTAGAGACTTTGAGAAAAAAGATAAGACGTATAGCTTTTATATGCCCTGAAGTCGCACAGGTCATTTAAATGATTTGTGCAAAACGTTTATGTGTGAATGCTGGATGGAAGGCAGCTCATGAAAACAATTTGTTGCTAGTTCTCTTGATGAATACTTCTCTGAAGTGCTTCTGTACCACAGGGAGTTCATATACCACTAATTTAACTTATAGATGGTTCGGGGTGGATGAAATGAGCTCCATCAGTCCAGTAAAACTGGACTGGTTTAAAGTTTCATTTGGTTTTACCCAGCTGTCACAGAAATCTCTGAAATATATTTATATGCTCTTTAAATTAGTTGCCGTCCACTTCAGTAAACAGAGATCTACAAAATTCCCTTAGCTTACAGAGGTTCCAAACCAATAAATGCTACATGGTAAATTCTGAGATCTTTACAAAATAAATGTGTGTGAGGATTATGCTCATAAGAACACAGTAATACCTACACTACAAATTCCCAAAGGAACTTTCATCATACCCCTTTATTATTTTTAAGAACATTTTTGCTTGCTTTCCAGATGCCGTCAGAAGCTGTTGCTTCTGTCATATTGCATTCATTTTTCTGTTCAGGATTTCGGCAATGCTATCAGGTACAGATTTACTTGAAGGGATAAAAGAGGCTATACCCTCTACTAAATCTAGCCACTTCCATGTGAAAACCCGCTGTGGTGGGTTGACCCTGGCTGGACGCCAGGTGCCCACCAAAGCTGCTCTATCACTCCCCTCCTCAGCCTCAGGAAAGGCTCGTGGGTTGAGATAAGGACGAGAGATCATTCACCAATTACTGTGACGGGCAAAACAGACTCGTCTTGGGGAAATTAGTTTAAATTTATTACCAATCAAATCAGAGTAGGATAACGAGAAGTAAAAACTAAATCTTAAAACACCTTCCCCCAACCCCTCCTTTCTTCCCAGGCTTAACTTTACTCCTGAATTCTCTACCTCCTCCCCCGAAGCAGTGCAGGGGGAGTGGGAATGGGGGTTGTGGTCAGTTCATTACACTCTTTCTGCCACTCCTTCCACCTTGGGGGGAGGACTCTTCACACTCTTCCTCTGCTCCAGCATTGGGTGCCTCCCATGGGACACAGTCCTCCACAAACTTCTCCAACATGAGTCCTTCCCACAGGCAGCAGTTCTGAGCTGCTCCAGCATGGTTCCTTTCCACAGGGTGCAGTCCTCCAGGAACAGACTGCTGCAGTGTGGGCTCCTCTCCACAGGGCCACAGGTCCTGCCAGGAGCCTGCTCCAGCACGGTCTTCCCACAGGGTCACAGCCTCCTTTGGGCATCCACCAGCTCCAGCATGGCTTCCACCTCCATGGGCTGCAGGTGGAAGTCTTCTCCACTGTGGACCTCCATGGGCTGCAGGGGCCCAGCCTACCTCACCATGGTCTTCACCACAGGCTTCAAGGGAATCATATTCTCACTCCTCTCTTTGGCTACAGTTGACGTTGTGTGGTCCCCCCCCTTCTTCTTAAATACATTATCCCAGAGGAGCTACCACCCTTGCTGATGGGCTCAGACTTGGCCAGGGGTGGGTCCATCTTGGAGCCAGCTGGCATTGGCTCTATCAGACATAGGGGGAACTTCTAGCAGCTGCTCACAGAAGCCACCCCTATAGCCCACTCTGCTACCAAACCCTTGCAATGCAAACCCAATACACATGTGGCAATACGCAGCTTCCTCATTCAGATGGGCTGCATTTGTTCCTAAAGCTGAAAGAAATATTGTTCTCATATGTTGCTCTATTTCCTTTAAAAGTTTAATTTACACTAAAGGAAAAAATAAGCTTTTACCTGCAGCTTTTAATGCGGATATTACCTGTGAGGTGTTCTCCATGTTTAGAGATACTAGAAGGTTAACTGGCAACTTTCTGCTAAGCTGTGTGATATAAGTGCTTACCACTGGCAGTTGGACCAGATAATCATTGTCAGTCTTTTCTAATTCTATTCTATTCTATTCTATTCTATTCTATTCTATTCTATTCTATTCTATTCTTATTAATTGATGAATATCTATGTCTAGAATGCTGTAATCAACTTTAAGTAATGCAGGTTTTGGAAGGACTGGTCGGAACATTAAGAGAGAGGGCGAGCTCAGAACAGCAACAGTACAATGAGGAGTGTGAAGGTAGAAGGGAGAATAGTAGGATTGAAAAGAATCTAGTAAAAAACCAAAAAGATTGTAATGATACTGGAAAACAAATAGAAAAAATTAAAAGTATTTGAGAAGAGAAATGTTGATATATATTACTGCATCTCATTAAAATTGTTAAGGAATATTTTTGCCTAAGTGTTAACTTCCTGGAAAAAGTTTTCCTTTTTCTTTTTTAACAGTAATAGTATTACTGACACATTTACTTCAGCTACATGAGATGCTATTTATTCTTAGCTGGAGGGCATAGTCATTTATTTTCTTTGACCATACTGCTCTATATGCAAGCTATCTCCTGAGCAAAATAGGCTATTCTCAGTCTACTAAAAATTAGCAAGGAATTTAATACATTAAAACAGTTGTGGAAGTGAAGTAGGTGTCAAAAGAAGTGTCTTTCTATGACTGCAGGGAGAACAGAGGAGCAATATGGCAGAAAATAAGGGTTAGCAGTAATTATCTGCTAATGATGAAATCCTGTACAAAACCTGCAAGCGGAGGGACTTAACGGAATCATCAATACATATGAAAGGTCTTCTGTAGCTCATTAAATAAAAAACTAAAAAGGAACCGAGAAACTGGTTCTTGAATATGCAGCAAAACATAGTGATTACAGTCTGCACTAATAAACCAAATGTCTGACCCATTGCCTGACCCACAGTGACAGCCTATAAACAATTAAAACAGAATTTACTAACTTCTGTAATTCACACATTCTCATTTTGGAAGTAGCACAGATTGATCACTGCACTGTGGAACAAATCCAATATAAAATCAAAGACTGAATAATTTATGACAGTGCTTGTAAGCCTATATTAAAAAACTCTTCAAATATATAAGTCCTCCAAAGGCCAGCAAGAAGTAATGAGTTTATATTTGTCTTATTTCTGCAGTGTAGACAGGTTCTTCAATGTATAATGAGAGACTATTTATGACTTGAAATCACAGAAATGACTTTTTAAAATACAAAATTCTTGAGTCTCTGTCTTTTTTACAACATCTTGTGTATTTTTTCCTATTTTATCAAATGCTTGACTAACACCTATAGGATTCCACATGGTTTCATATTGTTATTGGCATATGTAGATTGAAAAAGACGGGATGAAAGGGTATTTTGGTAAAATGAAAACATTATCAAATCCTCAAAACCCCCCCGAAAGGAGAGGTATCTCCTCCTCCCATTAAATCTATGGTATCTAGATCTCGTTCTAGAATGGGGAATCTAGCTATATGATAAGTTTCTAGTTATCTTACTGCTCAAATACAAACAGCATAATGAAAAAGGACATAATATTACTTGTCTGGTTAGCAGTACAGTTCTGCTTCAGAATATATTTCACCAGTCACGTTGCCAGAAATGCACATCTGGCATTATGCTAATGAAATAAAACCATGTGAAGATGGCAGCACGAGCCATGATTCTCTTCATAATTGTCATCATACGGTTTGCAGGTGATATCCATGGCTATTTATTTAAGACTTATTGAAAATATGCACTTTTTAGCAATAGATTTTAGATTTTTCTCTGCCCTTGGAAAAAAATTACTTATTGTTCTGTTGTCTATTTTCTCCCCCACACCCCACCCCAAGTCAAGACAATTCTCCCACTTTGAGAAGCTAATTCATCATAATGATAAGGCCAGCAATTCTCATGATGAGCTTGGCTCTGTACTTTTCTGTGAATTATTGACAAAATTAGGGGAATTTATGAATGCTGCCTAGTTCTGCCCTGCTGAATTCTGGAGAACACAAAAAGCAACTGTAACAGTAACCGTGTTTCTACTCCCTAGACCTGCTTCTGCTAATCACTCTCAAAATTTTGCTGCTGCTCTATCAAAATTTCTCCCAGTTCCTTCTCCCCCCTATTGTATTCAGAAAACAATATATAATTTCTGCTTGGAGCTGAGAAAGATGAGGAAACCCTTTGGGTGGGGATATTAAGAGTTGCCTTGCCTTCCTTTGGTCTGTCTTGCATCTTCTGTTACTTTTGCTCATCAAGAAAACCTCTAATTTATCACCAGATTTATTCAGTGCTCTGAAAAATAGATTAAGACTTTCAATTAACATCCCCTTTGAATGTAATAAAAATTCTGATGTTAAAAATTAGATTTCTGCAATCGTAAGATTAACTTTTTCCAAACTAGATCCCAGCTGACTTTGGAAATTCCAGAAAGACATTTCTCATGTCATGCGTTACCCTGTTGTTGAGTTCTGGAAGTTTGCTGCACTGTGCACATATCTTTAATGTCTGGTAATTTTCTGGTAATATATCTTATGAGCCAAAATGTAATATAGGCTTCTTAGATCCATTATTCAAAACTTACATTTCTATCCCTGCAGTAGATTTGTGGTGATTAATTCCAATGTTCTGTAAAGTAGCCATCAGCTGAATGACTCAGAGCAAAGGGTTTTACACAAATGCAGATCATAACAGTATAAATTCTTTCATAAAAAGATTGACTCATTGATAGTGAATGTTCTTAATAAAGATGTATTCCAAGGGCCCAATTAACAGTTGGGTTTTTTTTAATGCAACCTTTCTGTTGTGAAAGAAAGAAATTGTATTAAAAAATAAAGTTACATGTACTTCCTAATTTAATCTTATTTTTGCATAAGTATTCTGCTTTCTCCATAATAAACTTACGGAGAAGAATAATGTATTACTGTACATGAAAGGATAGGATGGGCTTTAGAGAACCATTGAAGCTTTCAGGTGAAGAAAACAATTAGATGCTTGCATCTAATGTTTCCATTTTTATTTGTAATGTCTTTGATAAAAAATTAGGTAAGAACAACAGAAGAGTATGGCAATGAAATAGTTTTTGCAACAAAACAAGTTGGTGACTGTTCAGTCATTTGAAGGGGTGTTAAAAAGAAATAGGAGATGTTGAAATAGAACTGAAATGGTGAAAATATGGAAAAATGTAGAAAGTAAGAGACAAAACAGTATGTCTAGAAGTATGAAAAAACTGAACAGTTCTTACCAAGTCCAGATCTCATAGTGTATCTTCAGATTTTAATTACAAGAGGAATGCAGATGGATAAAAAATAACTTTTAAGTAGTAGTAAAGAAAGGTGACAACTGAAGCAGACCAGGATCTTCCTAGTTTATGTTTGTGTTCAATTATTTGTCTCCATGGAGTCAATAGAACTAAACCAAGAAGAATTGGTAAAGAAAATGGAGAAAAACTGGAAAGGCATGTTTTCAATTTAAGAACAGAAACTTTATCTCTAAAGAAGAAAAGCTTTTTAGAAAAGGCACATGTAAGAAGGAAAGCACTAGAAAGTGCTAAAAAGGAAATTGCTAGACCCTTGGGAGATGCCTATTAATAAAGGAATGCGTTTATAATCTCTGTATTTCCTGAAAGATTGCTAAGAGAAAAAAAAGAGAAAAAAATATTTGATTGTATGATTACAAAACCAAAACCTACTTCTATCATAAAAGGCAAGATTGATACACACCATCTAAATAAAGTAGTTAAGTCAAGAACAATAATGAAAGAAGCAAGAGCTATTTGAATGTATTTGTCTCTAGATGATAAAAGCCAAGTGCTATTTCAGCAGAAGTAAAAGTCTGAATGAAAAATGGCTCAGGAGGAATCTGCCAGGGAAGAGCAAAGGCAGTCTGCTCCCTAAAGGAAAGTCAGCCAGCAGCTCGCTCAGGAGATGGTAAAAAGGCTGGCACAGGCAGGAGCCTCACCGACAAGGACCCAGTCCCACTGCACCTGAGCAAGGCAAGGAGGGCAGATCTGCTGACCTCAGCCAGGTTTAGCTGAGAGTCCAGGCCACCGAGCAAGCCCATAGTGATGAGAGAGGCCTGAGATCAGGCTGGGCTATTGAGTCTGAAGGTCTGGGTCAGGGTCTGTATCAATAGGGTGCACGCCCAGGCATTGATATGGTGGCAACAGAGCTGCAGTGCAGTTCAGGCTGGGGACCAGGGTCTCAGCTTAACAGCAGCTCCCAAGAGACAGAGAGGGCAGCCCCCGCTTCCAGCTCTTTTTTCATAACAGCTCCTATCGGTGAGCTGGCCTTGAGCTGCCTTGCTTCTAGGAGGAGAGGAGAGAGCTCAGAGCCCTGAGAGCATCACAGTAAAACGGTGGTTGGCACAAGGAAGAACTCACATATAAAATACAGGATTTGAGTGCCTAGAACAGGATGGGGTGATTGGGATTGGATCACAGTATCATAAGGCAACAGGTGATTTTTTTAATGTGTGTCAGAAGAGACAGATAACAGACCTAAGAGAAGGAAGACCTTTCCCCGGGAAAATTTACAGAAGAAAGAAAAGAGATGAAAGGGAGGACATGAGATAAAGAAGCATGTTGTTAAAGGAACAACTGAGGTTTTCAAAATGAGGCAACTGAAACCAGAGAAATATGAAGGGACTGAGAATGACAATAGCATAGGAAAAGTGGAAATGGTGTCTGAATTAGGCAAGAAAAGGCAGCAAAAATGTTGAGGACCACATCCAAAGAAGAACTTGGTCACTATTAGGACCACCTGTGCCAGCAATGTATAAATTAAGTGTTTGGCTAAGCAATTTTGGTTTAGGCAACAGAGTATTCTCAACAAGGAAGAGGAAGAGTCAGGCACCTGATAGAAATGGGGCTCTTAAGAGCATGCAAGGCACCAAGGCTGGAAATACACGGCAGTAATTGGGAGTGGAGAAGAAGCAACAGTCTAAACTTTCTCTTGTCTGGATTCGGGCACCTGTCTCAAAGTTGTAGTTAAAATTCCATGTAGTTGAGACTGTAGATCTTCACCTTTTTACTTTGTCACTAATACTGTGAAGGTGAATTAAATAGACACCTCTCAAAATATTTTTCTTAAAGGGTTTGTTAAGGCTGTCTTCTGAAACTCACACTGCCAACCCTCGGCAGAGAGCCCACCACACAGAAGAGATGACTAAGTGATTTTTGAGTGATTTTTCCATTTTCAGAGAATGTCATTATGTCTTCAGGCTAAGAAAGGACAGAGAAAGCTACGTCCCTGGGGAAGAATATAATTGCTTTTGGGAAAAAAAATCTTCAGTGAATTGTACCCATCAAGAGTTCTACTTCTCCTTACAGTTTCAGACTAAAAAATCCCAACTGTCAGCCAAACTGCGTCGTACTCTAGGAGCATGAGGTTATGTCTTTGTTAATAAACTAATCGTGAACAGAATTTGAGCCCGAGCAGATATATGATCATCCGTACTGCTGAATTGCTAGCATGATCACGTCTATAGCTGAGTTTGGAGTGTTAAATAAGCACTTTTCCAGACAATACCCAAGCAAGGACTGGGAATATATTATGGGCCAAAGACCACTGCAAAGAGGCAGGTAGGATGCAGCTGTTCCATTTTGGAGGGCAAGGAGACAGGAGTCGAGTGAGAGAAGTCAGCCAAATGGATGTGAGCCATGCTGTGCTAATCAATACCAGGGTCAGAGAACTGTTGCTGGCCCATTTCATTTATTTTTAGAAGCAGCCTGAAAGAACAAGTACCAGCATCCAAGAGTTATCTTGACATTTGAAGTTACATGTGAAGGAATCATAAGACTGGCTAGCAAGCTTGTAATGGTACAGGCATCAGCTTTGGTTGTGGTGAGGTAAGTAGCTCCTCGATTTGAAAACAGTCCTTTAAACCACGCTTCGCCTCAGTGATTACCTGCTGTCCGTATTGAGTCAAAGTTGCAGAATGTGAAAGCTTATAGGAGTAAGATAAGGAGTTTCAGACAGTTAAAAGCCCAGTTCCCAGTGCCTGCTAATGAGAGCTGAGAAGTCTAATCCTTTAGGTCTCTCTGAAAATCCTATCTGAAAATAAAAATTGGATGAAGAGTGGGATTTATTGGTTTTGACTAAAAGAATGAATAGTAGCGGCAAGTTTTCAGACAAGCTGCAGACTGGAATAACAGAAGAGAAGTGATATGAATTTTCTAACAAGACTTGTCAGTTTTCCTGTCCTTATTAAGAAGAACAGAACATCTGCAAATGGAGCAGACATGATCTTGAAAATAAGTCCTGAATCAATCAATTCAGCAAAGAACAATCTGTACATATGATTTTGGTTTTGGCAAATCATCAAACAGCTATTATCTGGAAAGCTAAATGGGGTCAGCAATCAAAGCCTGGCTGGGAGATAATAAAATCATAAGAGCATTATAATATGCATTACGTAAATGTGAATAGTCAAGGCACAGTTGAATTATGTGTGGCCAGATTCAGCTAGAGATTAAGACACCTATGTTTAGAGGTCTCCATGTAGGTGTCTGTACATGAATTAGTTATCTAAGCTTCCGTTATAGCCAATATAATCTGTCAAGTCTTGAGAGCTTTCCAGGAGATCAAATGCGGGTAGTTAAGTTAGAGTGAACTGAATAGCTGTTGGCTTTTGTGTCTACTGGTTACCTGTCACAGCTACTTCATTCTTTGTGAAGAATATGCCTTTAGTCTTTCGTCACAGAAAGCTTCTGCAATCTTTGCTTTATAAACAAAGCATTTAGGATTATTTCCAAAATACCTTGGTCACCCCATTGACTATTTCTTCAAATTAAAATATAATTAATTCAAATTAAAATATATATCCCTTCACCGCGATATCTGTGTCCAGCTGAACATCCATAACCATATGCTACAAAGAAATAATACCTGGAACTGAATATCATGTGGAACTTCTGTATCTATTTTTGGCTGGTATTTACTTCTGTGTAACCTTGGTTCTATTTTTAACTGTGGAACATCGCTACCTGCCAGTGAACCTGATAAGAGCTGTTCCAGGCCACACTCAGGATCCCTACAGCCCCATACACTCTTTGCCCATTGCCTATAGCATTTGCCTAAAGGAGTACAAAAGAATAGGGCAAGCATATAGTCACATTTCTCTGGTATATTTTGCCAGCCTTCAGAAATTTTCAGCTGAGGGAGTCCTAAGACAAGATTATATTACATTCTTGAGCACTAACTTCTAGAGTTTTATGAGTCATTTAAAAAAAAATATGCTGATTGTGGTTGAAGGGATGGTAAACTTGGTTCTTCCTATTTACTTTTTCCATCCTACTTATGAATTTTTAAGCCTTCTGTCTTACCCCCCCCTCAGCTGGGGAACAAGCTGAATCCTTTCACTCTTTTTTCTGGATGTATTTATTTGACCATAACTGAGGACAGAGATGATGTTTTCATGGAACCTTGTATCATAAGTCTAAGATCATAATAGTTAGTTGGAAGGAGAAATGGGTTCCTATTCACCTAACATCTATGTTGGCAAACACTATTTACATCTGAAGTGTTGTTAATCTAATCTTACTTTGCACTAATGTCAAATAAACTTCATAGCAAGCAGGTTAATAAAAACAATTTTTCACAATAATTGTGGTTCTACCTTTTGGACTTTGCTAAAATTGAGAAATATTTTGTAATCATACCTTTTCAAGGGGGAAGAAATTTAAGGATAACAAAGCTCTTCTAAATCAATAGGAAACAGATGTGGTTCCCTAGAAAACTCTTTCATTCAAACTTCTTTACTATTTTCTTCATAATGTTAAAGTAAATCAGCTCTAAAATAAGAGAGTGCTGTGGGGCAGAGGATATCAATGAACTACCTGAGACTGGAGGGCAGTTCTACCCCAGTACAATTTTTTAGGCATCAAGAGGAGTGGAAAATTTCAACTTCTTTCAATAGTGGCAAGAAACCTGCAGTGTATTTGCCCTATAGCAATATGTACTCCACTATGTATTTTCCTTTTTAAGACTATACAAATTGAAAATGTTACTCTATGGTTTAGTTTTGTTTGTTGCTTAATTCCTATATTAGAGGAATAAAAAAATTATAACAAAATCACAAAAAGAGCATTTATTCATGAGATTACACATAGATACTAATCCTAACTAAAAAGCGATGAATGGGATATACTTTGAAAAATTAAATTAGAAGTTAATGAAAAGAGAAGATGCTGTTGCCTGAACATCTCCAAATTATGCTGATAATTGGAAAAAGTAGGAAACAGTAAGTATGTTCTATTTGAGTAGAATTATATTCATTGCTGTAGCTTGGAAAAGCCTGACACAGAGTGGTTGAAAAAAAAAAGCTCATATAACTTTTGAGGCTTTTGGATGGAAGTGAATGGAAATATAGCTCTGGCAAAATTTTGATCATAATTAAGCTAGCTTTTGAAGTGTAAAGAAACAATATCAGCATGAAATTTATATTTTGCTTTGGAGATGCTAATTTTCTTTGTTTCATTATGCTTATGATTATATTTATTGATACGAATAAAAAATGGTCAATAATATTAATTGAAACTTTATTATGATTTTAGGTTTATATCAAAAAAACCTTTAAATATCTAGAAAAGTTTTAGACTAAAAATATCAATACTTTCCTTTTTTTGGATTGATTTGCCAGAATTTTTTACTTCTCTTCCCACTCTATGTTAGGCTTAATTCATCTTATTTTTTCTTCTTGTTGCCTAAGTAGCTAATTTTGCACACAGCCTGGAGCAGGGCTGGCAACTTTGAAAATAAAAGGTTTAAGGTTTAACTATGATATATACCAGTTGCTTCTGAAGTGAGGTCATCTGGGATTTTTTACCCCTCATTTTGAGCTCTGGATGAAGTTCAATCACCCCAGAGAGCATCGCTATGGCAGGATACCAGATGTCCTCCTTACCTGTCCCATCCCAAAGGATTCAGCTTTCTGCCTCTGCACTGCTACCTTTAGTCATCACAGGACCTTCACAGAACCTGAGTGACTACTTTGATTTTTATTCTGCATAAACTATGTTGTGATAGAATTCGGTCAATAATACCTGTTTCAACTGAGCTACAATAGTAACTGCATTAGAGCTTAAGGAAAAAACTGCATAAATTGCAGAGTAGTATAAATTTTATATTTAGAGACTTTTTTCAAAGTGGAGATACATCACAGTGACAAGTGAGAGAAGCTGAGATGTAGTAGTGTGGAATAACTGATTACTTATTGGCAGACAGAGCAGTGATTTACTGGTGAGAAAAATTCTTCTGTTCCTCAGACAATCGCCAATAAATTACTGTGTCTTTTCCCTAACCTTAAATATTTACAAGCACCCCAGGAGAAAAATGTATCCTTCATTCTCTGTACGTATATTCTGTGTCTTGTATTATCACTTACTAATGCTATTATGACACAGTGCTATTTAGTATCTCTCAGAATCCACAGCTTTAAGACATCTCTGTCTTCTGCTCAGCTATATCACAAATAAGGTGACATGTTTCTGTTTCCTTTTAAATAGGTCCTGAGGATGTGTTAAATTTAGTTGTTGAATTTAATGGAAATCCAGAGATGAGTTAAACCACTGACCTCCTGCAGCAAGCAGTTATCGTTCTTCTTGCAGTTTTGTGACTGTGACATTTGGTTGGGTTACTGAACTGCTTTTAGAGCAAACCGCTCTGGACTCTTCACTGATAGGAATCAAAGTAGGCAAAAAGTAATTTCTTCTGTCTACACCTTGGAATTTTAGAGGTTTATAAATGTGCTAGCTCTGCCCCTCTAACTTGATTACTCAGGTTTCTAGAGTTGGAATAATGTTTAATTTTAACCGAAACTATGTGACCGTTTTAAAATTTAATTTAGCATTTGAGTCAAATTTGAGGCCTAGGTTGTAATTATCTCTGATGTTTCATTTCATACAATGCTTGTTGCTCTAATCTTGTGTTCTTTTTATGTTGCTGTTGTTTTTCTATGTCCAGTTACTTTTCCTGTTGCTCCAGTTACTTTTCCTGTTGCTCGTACAACTTTTAGTGTTTACGTTCTAGAATACCATTCCAATACAGTTTTTAAAACATTATCTTCTTTTCTGTGAAATAATTTTTAATAATAGTTTCCAAATAGAAAATGGGGATGGAGGCATGCCATAATATGTTAGGAATTTAGAAATTTGATTCTAATAAATAAAAAAGTAGAAATGATGTAACATCTTAAAGATTTGAATAGTCACCAGCAACTCGATATTGCAAAAATTGGAAAAATTACGAGACACTTGCAAAAGTCAGGATCCATTTTTTATGTGCTCTAGATCATGTTTTACAGCTTTCTTCCATAATCTTGAGTGGTGGAAGTTTATTGTCAAAAACTTATTTAATTTAATTTAATTTAATTTAATTTAATTTAATTTAATTTTTCATTGCTGGCAATAAAATCTGATGGGTTGGCTGCACTAATAATCAGTTTTTTGTCCTAATTCAATATAAACCCCCTTGGATAACTGTGATTTTTACCTGATTTCTACAATGTATAGAGGTGTTTCCGGAAACTGAAAGAAGGCATAGATCACATTCTACAGCTTAGGAGAAAAACATTAGAGAGAAAGCTTTTAATATTTTGGAGCAGATATCTGGTTTGCCTCAAATTTTTGCATTCACACATGAATACAAGTTAGTGTAACCTAACCTTTTTATCTCTCAAAAAGTTTTCAGTTGTGATAGTTTTGACAGGTTACTGTTGGAGCCAGGCAGCGTGCAGCCAATGCTAGACAATCTTTTCAAGAAACTGGAAGCCAGATTTGTCCTCAGTTATTTGAAACAGCAAAATTAATATTACTTTACAGAGTATATGTATGTTGGCTTTAACACGAATGTCTATGTGCTGTATATGTACTTGCAAACTTTACAAAACTACATAGAGTAATGAAAATGCACGGGATTTGATCAAATCACTTGAAAATGCACTTGTTTGATCACCCTTTTGGACTGTAACTGTCTTGAAGGTGTAACGATGGCAGCTAAACTTATTCCAGGCAAACATATCTGCTGCAAAGAATGACCTTGATTTGGAAATGGCAGTTCATTCAACATTGCTTGGTAGCAATAATTAAGTAAAAGAACTGGTCTGGAGTAAGGGGTCTTTCCATGGAAGCTAAGATCAACCTGTGGCAAGCAGCAAAAAGGTACAGGGCTTTCATTAGAGATAAAGTAATTTGGAAGGAATAGAGGTGCTGAGTTAGATTTCAGTTTAAGTTTGGCCACAACCTCCAGTCAAGGACTTGGAGTAGTACATCTGAATACTCTTCTTGCAGAATTCCAAGGAAGTGGACTACCAAACAAAATGGTAATTTTTCAATTCTGGCAACAGTATAGTAGGTATTAGCAGTGTAGTTCCACGCACATTTTAAGCTAGCACAAAGTTACCCTGCTGCCAAACAAGCTGTCCTGCTCATCTGCCTTCTACTGAGCTGGCAATCGTTTCCTGCTCCCACTACGCTGCCCTCATACTGCCCCTTTCCTCTGCGGGTTGGGAGAACGAATCCCGGTTTGAGCTAGCCGGAGGTGAAAGAAGCAGGAATGAATAGTCAGGACTGTGATCATGCCACTCTGTACCATATTAAGTACTCACAGAATTGTTATTTTCCGGAGTTTCTTTCCTTCTCTATGTCTCTGCAGATAATTATGTCCTCTTCTTCCTGAGACAGAGGCACAGCAAAATCTCCTCAAGGCTACTCATCATCAACCAGCTACTATATTCTAGTGTCATAGAAAGATTGGCTCCAGGACAGGTATTTTTGCTTAGCAAATGAAAGTAGCTGGAGCAGGTAATGGGTTGCAAATGACTCAATTAACTTGTCAGGTGTCAGAAATTCAAGATGGTTGTCTGATCTAGTCACAATGAAATTTCTACCCACTATGAGGATTTTCTGCCAATAGTTTGTTTCTAAAATCCTTAAGTACATATTCTTATTGCCTAAATCTGTCAGGATTATTTTTATTTTGCTCTCTGTCCTTATCTCTTTTTACTGTGTTATCCTGATTAGGTTGCTGTATTCAGTTATTTGTCAGATCAAAAAATTGTTGGGGATTGTTAAAATTAACTCATAAAATTAATAAAACTAATTCAAATACGGTTTTTGACTACAAGAAGGCAGCATGAAGAGAACAATCTAGCAAGCAGCACTAAGGTTTTAGCAGAAGTTTATTTTACTTTATGCCAGTGCCTGCACCTAAGGGGCTTTAATAATGTGGTCCTTGACTCCAGAAGCAGGGATGCAGGGAAAATGGCAACACTGCTCTGGCAGGAGAAAACTAAGAAAACCAGTGTTAAAACAGCCTCCTAGTGAGAACCATTGAGTCAATGAACATGGATATCTTCTGAAAGCATTTTTGTGTTGAAAGTGGAGCCATATACTCCTGATGAATCATGCTGCATCTGCAGTGTATCCACGTCCCAATGTGTCACATCAATAGGGGATTCGAAGAGAAGGACAAGTAAAAGCAAGGAGTAACAGTGTGATGGAATGTAAGTAACATTAGAGCATCTCTTTTTTTCCCCAACATTCTATTTAAGAGGTTTGTGCTTTGATGTATAATACAAAAGGGCACTAGTGGAGTGAAATGTGAAGGATGGGTAGGCGTTAGTGATGTGCAAAATAGCAAGCTTGCTTTTAAATGGCTTGGCAAAGACCTAGCTGTGAAAAATAAGGCACTGTTAACAACTTGGAATCCCCCTAAGTGTGATGTCCCTTCTCCTTGAGCAGTCTTAAAGTTGAAATAGTGATATGCTTTTAGTTATGTGCATTTGCCTTCCCGTTATTGAAAATCAGTTAGGAAAATTTTTATTAACTTATATAAGGAAAAGCTGAAGGAATGCTTTCAACTTGAAAATTATATTCCCATTTTTAAATAATGAAGATCTTTTATTTACATACGTGCCCATTTGAAATAAAAGAGGATAGCAAATAAGGAATATTTACTTTGATTTTGTTTTATTCTTCTTGCAACATTTTGTCACGGTCCAGGTTAATGTCTTTGCTGATGATCTCTTGTACTTCCTGGCACGTGCCTTTCATGTTGATTTAGCTTAAGTTCTTGTACGTTGTTTATAACTTCAGGTAGAAAATTTTTTTAAGAAATTTTTTTAAGATCATGTGCTAGTCCTTAGTATTAAAATTAAAGTACTAAGCTGTGGAATAAATATTCTGATGTAGTTAGAAATCTGATTAAATTTTTAGATAGATGGAAATGTTTTGTTATGTTTTGATCTGAAAGCGTTCTTTGCACTTTTATCTCCAAAGTGGAATAACACAACGAACAACCCAAGTGTAACTGCACACCACCTTTGCAGAAATAACAGTCTGAAAGCCTGAACTCTGTTAAAGTAATATGAGGGGAAAGAATGGCTTCCTGGAAATTAATTCCCAGCTCAGGGTCAGCTTGATGCAGTGCCAGTCTCGCAATCTTCTACTGCTTTTAGCGAAGGGTATAGTCCTATAGGTTAAGTGGTAAAGGCCTCTTCTACAGAGCAGACAGCTGCTGATGCACAGGATTTGCTAGACTTGAAGATAATTAATTTTTTTTTCCTTTAAAACAAAAGAGTACAGAAAACACATCCCCAAAACAGGGAAATATTGTTTCTTGGAGTTTTTCTGCATGTTCACACATAAAGATAACCTGAATTATTAAAAGTGTGAATTTAAAGGGGATTTGTTGTGCCACATTTGTTACACACCCACTCTGTGTGGGCACACAGAAGTAAAGTGATTTCCTTTGAGGTCAGCTTAACTGGTGAGTTACCAGTGATTCTGGTGAGTTTCTGCATTTCACAGAAAGATTGAGGTTGATAGGGACCTCTGGAGGTCATCTGGTCCAACCCACCTGGTCAAGCAGGGCCACCTAGAGCCCAGGTCTATGTCCAGATGGCAAAGAGAGGCAGATGCCACAACCTCTCTGGGCAACCTGTGCCAGTGCTGTCATCCTCACAGCAAAACAGTGTTTCCTGGTGTTCAGAGAGAACCTCCTGTATTTCAGTTTGTGCCCATTGCCTCTGGTCCTGTCACTGAGCACTACTGGAAAGAGCCCAGCTCCCTCTTTGCACTCTCCCTGCAGATATTTGTACCTATTAGCGCTATCTTCCCTGAGCCTTCTCCCAGCTCTCTCAGCTTTCCCCATAGGAGAGATGCTCCAGTCCCTTAATCATCTTTGTGACCCTTCAGTGGACTGTCTTCAGTATGTCCATGTGCTGAGAACCTCAGAACTGAACCCGGTACTCCAGGTGTGGCCTCACCAGTGCTGAGTAGAGGGGAAGGATCACCCCTTCAACCTTCTGGCAACATTCCTTGAATATAGCTCGGGATACCATTAGACTTCTTTGTGGCAAGGTTATTATATGCAGCCAGGTCTTTGGCTGGAACATTTGTCACTTTAAGCTGGAAAACACCTGTTTTAAATTGCTTCCTTCGCATACATACACTGATAGTTTTTTAATTACATACCCAGAGTTGGTTTTCCTACAGATGTCTCTCTATCAGTCTCTGTTCAGTGAATAAGTCTGTTTAAGGTTGCATGATCACATCTACCACTCTTTAGCCTTCAGAAGTTTGATTTAGTGAATACCAGAACTTAAATTTACAGGAATGCTAATGTATTATTAAGGTGTATATTCTCTGAGGCACGCTTGGAAGGGCCTCACTGTTACTGGGTTCTTCTCTCTATTGGAAATCCCACATGTTACTTTATTGGAAATAACGACATGTTCTTCAAAAGGCTACCTCATTTTTTTTCTGGCTTTGGGATTAGCCATCTGGTCTTCAGTCAAGTGCTGACTTCAGCCAGGCTGTGAGAACAGTAGGAGAATATGCCATTCATATCTGAACTGAAAAAATTGCGGTTACCTGCATTGCTGATAATTTAGTGCAATTTACCTCTCTGGCTGTCCCAGATTGGTGTTCAGTAGTATAACGCTGAGGGCTGAGACTTATGGGCTCTGTAGGGCTTATGATGATCCCTTTGGGTTCATTCTGAGAGGAAGCACCGTTTCAGGTACTTCTATTTATCCATGTAACCACGAACAACTGAGGAGACTACTCTTTCCTGTACTGCGGAGTAGCCCAATGGGATGAGCCTGGATGCGTTTTCCATGTTAGTGGAGCAGAGGAGGTTATTTGTCAGAGCAATGGATGCTGTCACAAAACTGCCCTGGCCTGAAGCCTGGTGGTTACGCAATTGTGGCAGCTGACTAGGAGACAGCGCTTTTTTTGTTAATGTCTTAATTACCCTTCTTTTGTAAAAGAGTCACTAAAAAGTGACCCGTTGTTCATGAGGTCTTTATTAGTGAAGAAAATTGTCGTTACTGCTGACTTGTACATATTTATACAAATGTAGATGTTTTCTCTTCTAAAAGAGGAGTGGATAGTCACTGCAGAAGACACTGGTATACAGTCTACCATCATGTCCAAGAAACGCAAGTGTAGGAGTTGCAGGTGATTGTTCTGGTTGCTTTGAATGGTACTATGGCAGCTCTGGGGCTTGCTGGTAGCCAAAATTTCCTCCCTAAGGCAACCAGACTGTCTATAATGTATTCAGTCCATATCTACTCCATTTCCCTTGTGCTTCGTCTTTTGGGGAGTTAACCTTCTGTGGTAATTTAAATATTTTGAATATTGTTCTCCACTCTTTGTAGTGAGCAGAGTGGGAACAGGAAATTCAGTTTAAGCATATTGCAGCTGAGGACTCAGAAGGTCTCTCCGACTAGGGAGACTGGTGAAAGTTCATTTAGGATGTAAATATTTTAAATAACCTTGGATTCATTGAGCATTTATTTCTCTCACAGAGTAGAGAACTTATCTCTTTATTCATTCATATATTAATTTTTGCTCCTGGCATGGAAAAGTAATTGAATCTATGGTATCTAACTTCTTGCTCACTAGAAAACTACACAGATTAATTAAATCAAGGTAAGCTTTAAACGATTAGTTTATAAATAGTCACTAGGAACTATTTTCTTTCAAAAGTCTTCTTTCATGCCAAGATGACTGGAAAGTGTATAGTGCAAATTCAGTTTAAACTTATAAGCCTACGATAAGACGCTTTCTGACTTGTGCTCAAAGTATGTATATTATTTATCATCCTTAATGTTTTGTTCCTGCTATTCTTAGCACGCGGCTTTGTTTCATTCAAGTAGTATATTGTCTCAGACTATTTAGGAGTAAAGTGTACAAGGTAATGAAAGTCTCTGAATGTTTATTTTAGAAATCAACCTTTGCAGGAGAAAAATTATAAGGTGCAAGGAATGCCCAATACAAAATTGCTTGCATTTTGGTTATGTGTTTCTGAAGAAAAGAATTACTAGAAATACGTGTTCAGGGAAAATCTCCTATTTTTCTATTGTGTGTTTACCTCTGTTTGCATAGGTGATGCGTGCTGTGAAATACGACCAGGGTACAGGAAAGTATGAAGGTAATATAGTTGCAGGATGCAGACAAGATCGTCAGTACAAGCTTTTAACTGAGTCTTGTCTATTTTTTTTTTCATTCACTAAGGAGTAAAAGCACATTCATTTCATAACCATTTCTTAAAAATCATAAAATAATCTGCTGTAGCACTTGAGCTTCTTACACATTGATGGTTTGATTCCTGGTTTCCAATTTCTGGGTGCCTATGCTTTCTTCCAAAGCACGGAATAATACACTTGCTTTAATTTAGCACTCCTCCAGACTCCTTTTGTTTTGATTTGCTGATTTTTACTTTAGTGCAGTCTTTGCTACTTTGGCTTCTGATCACTTGTACACAGTTAATACAGGGAAGTTAAACATCAAAAGTTTGTGTTCTCTTCCTGTAAAGCAAGGTTCTCTCACGGTCCGTTTTGTTTCCTGTATTATGGCTGTCACCTTTAGTTTGCTCATGCTGTGTTTTCTGTTCCATTTCTTGTTTGTCGAGTGTCAGGAACTTGGACTTGTTATCCTAGTGGGGATCTGTGCTGCTGATTAATAACACAAGTAGCTAAAAATAGGTGGAGTTCAGGTAGGCTGCATTTGCTGGTAATAAATTTTTATGCCTTTTATCCAGTGTTCTCAAACGTAATTCTAATGAGCTGACAAAATGACCACTAATACCCACAAAAAGAATGAAGCGTTATATCATTTTCTTACAGTCATCTTCTGCAGAAGGAACTTTTTTTGTGTGTGTAACAGGGAAGGCACAAACATGTTAATCAGTTTAAATGCTGTCTACTGTTATTTTTCTGCCATTGGTGAGAGGCTCCTGCTGAGGGAGACTGTTGTAAGTGTTGTGAAGAGCAGCAGTTGCGAACACCATTTATTCCTTTCCAAAGTGGGAGACTTGCTTGCTTGTCTAATAAAATATACTGGGCTTTGGTTTAATTTGCAATTCTAAATTCTATTGAGCAAAAGTATGTATAATGAAGACACCAGTCCTTTTTTTGTTACTTAGCTGGAAATATACATTCTGATACTTATTTATGGTTTTTCTAAATCCATATGCAAGCTGTAATTATTCTTGCAATGAATTTTACAGTTATGGTTGTCATTAACTATCATGTGGAAAGCTGAATATAAGCAACTGCAGGCAATTATCAAATCCCTTGGCATTTTTCTTCAGTACTACTGCAGTTAGGTGCACTGCGCTGCTTTATCTTTCCAGAAAGTGATAGACCTCTAGTGCACAATTATAAATATTACATGTTATGCTTTAGACATAAACCGGCAGTTTTAATTAATCCGCAGATGTATTGAAAAGATTCTACTCACATAAAACTTGTGAAGCAATGCAGAAGAAAACCGAGCACTTCTATAGGAGAGCAGGTGGCACAGGTTACGCAGCGAGTACAAAAAGTTTCTGTTCTTGCCCCCTTTTTATCACATGCTAATCCATTCCCCAAAGTTTCATTTTTAGAGCTTAAACTTTGCAAGTTTTCTTCTTCCCAGAAGATTCATGTGCTTCGGAAAACTGTGGCGAGTCCTTTCAAATGTTTTAATTAGATGTATATGTTCATGTATTTGCCACTAGGAAAGAATATCAGAAATTTTACAGTAGCTCAAATAGCAGTAGAAGTCTAATAAATGAACCATAGATTTTGTGTTTTCCTTTGGATACACTTTACTGCTTGGATAAATGAAATAATAGAATTATTTTTTAAAAAAATGCCCAAATTGAAAATATGGTTCAGTGCATAAAGGAAGAAAATTTCATTAGCATGAAAAATGGTGTTAGTTGGACATAATCTGTGGATGTTTGCATAACTTTCCTCATATGAACATAAAATACCCTACCCTACCTAAATCTCCTTGGCATTTAGATCCCAGAAATCTATCTCTGAATTTATTGAAAGTAAAAATTGCTGTTCAAAGGTAGAAGGATTAAATACACTAAACCTGATTTCCAGCTTAGCCTAAATTCTGATATTCGAATCTTTTATACCTTAGAAGTTGTTTTATGACTGAAGAATAGGAAAATAATATTGTCTTCACTTTACTGATGGTCTAATGAAGACGGTAATGCTTTCTGGCCTGTAAAGTATTTTATCTTCTGCTGATAGCCCCAAAAATAAAATTGTTTAATTATTATATGTGTGAAAGGTAATGTACTGAGAAAGTAAGAGAAAAACCAGAAAAACCAGAAGGCCTAATGCATTAAAATAGAATAAAAAAACAGTCACCCACTCTTATATTTAAAATAAAAATAAAAATAATAACTTTACCAAGTGCCACA
The DNA here is from genome assembly GCF_965231255.1 of Vanellus vanellus. NCBI lineage: Eukaryota > Metazoa > Chordata > Aves > Charadriiformes > Charadriidae > Vanellus > Vanellus vanellus. The sequence goes on along the minus strand of NC_138906.1, from coordinate 11,543,481 downwards.
GTAGACACTTTTTGTGTTCTGCTGGAGTATTTTATGCCATCTGTCTAGACTGTAAGATCTTTAAGGCAAAAAGAGATACACAAGTGGCACATAGACCACTGCTAGGACTGTTAATTGCTTACTTTTCACAACATCTGGCACACATTCTATAACACATTTTCTTCTGCCTGTTAAAAGCAGATAATATTTATTTACCTGCCTGTCACTAGGGCTTTGAAGAGTCCCATGGAAGCCAAAAGAATCAATGAGCTATGAAGGGGAATTGATACTTCGCAGACATCACGGTCCAGACAGAGCCTCTCACTCTAGGTTTTTAAACAGTGTGTTGCCTCAAACTGAAAAGGTTTTCTGATGTTCTCTCCCTGAACATCTGCTGACGGCCACTTTCAGAGCCAGAAGCCAGGTCTGGACAGAGCTCCCCTGATACAAATGGCCAGCCTGATGGTATTAAAATTTGCATGCTATTGTGGGATGCATTAAGTTTCATGCTGGTGATTTTAGTGTGCTAGCGGTGCCGCCTCAGTTGACCAAATGGCAGCTGTCATAAAAGGGGAAGAAAAACATTCCATCTTCTGTTGCCTGTGTTTCCTTCTAATGAGCTGAGGAGATATAAAAGAGCCCTTGGAGTATGGAAATTGAAAAGGTCTCAGCTGGAACTGATCAACAGTGCTGCCTTCCACAGGGCAGAAGAACAGGAAACAAAATGGGAGCAAAAAGTTCACCGTGAAGGAATAGCATATACAGAGTTAAGCTTGAACTGGGTCACATAATAGGAATTTATCCTTTTTTTCCTTTCTCATTATTTCTTACAGCTTTGAATCATTTCCATTAAAAATGAAACTTTTTCAGTTAGTCATAAATTAGTCATCCACCAATATTGGAGGTTTTGTCCCCAAGTGAACTAGCCTACTACAGTACTGTACAATTCAGACCCTCTGTAGCTTTTCTTTGTGAACTGGGCAAATGAGCTTGGATGCAGTCTCTCTTTCTTTGTGCTTGGATTCCAGCTGCTGTAACTAGTTATGGAGGGCTCATACGTTGCTGTTCTCTATAAGGACCTTACTGCAGAAAGTAACCTGCTGGTGCTGTTCTTTACATCTTTCTGACTGCATGAAACATGCAGATCCTATCTAGCCATATTTATCTGCATGAAGCTGCAGAAGCTATAAAGTCATCCCATGGTGTTTTAGCATATGTTGAAAAATGAAATACTGTCGAACTCCTACAGTACTTGAAATAGACTTGAAATAGCCTTACATTTTTGCTCCTTCACACTTTTTCTGTAGAGATCATTCAGGGATTCAGATGCAGTGAGGCACAGAAATAGAGAATGAATCTCTCACTTGTCAAAACTAACCTTCTGAACTAAGATAGTTCTAGATAACTAGAATCTCTAGTTTCATGCCTACTTTTTGTGTTACACAGTATTAGAGCTTCTTATTGTTTTGTGCAGAATGCTTAATTCAGTAAGTGATACCCAAGTTTACGCTTTCAAAAGAGAAATGTCTAGAAATTTTGTATGAATGAGATCTCGTCATTTTTTAAGCTTGAATATTACCAGCATAGATGATTGTCTAAAAATGTACTATATGTTATTCTATCATACCTATTCAGTGTGTCCAGCAATGAAATGTTATATTGTGATCAGTAGTACAAATCTGCGAAATAACATTCTTGGAGCCAGTTGCAACAAGTTGGAGTTTGCCATTAATTTTAAGATGGCAAATTTTCACTGCTATGTCTACAGTTAAAACAGCTTTGGAGATGGGAGAAATACCGAATATCAACGCCTTATCATAAACAATTATGAAGCCATCCAATCCTGGTTTGAGGGTGGTGGGTGCTGTCCTGCTTGCATTTTGTAGTTTAATTATTTTATCTGCTCTGTGTGTGTGTTTGATGACAGTCTTCTCTACAGAGTGGTTTATTCCCCCGTGATTTTACAGTGATTAAATAGTACTGCAAGGAAGATTGAAGTGTTAATTTTGTTTATCCTACTGTTCTTTAAGCAGCCAGCATAAAGTAGGGTAAACCCCCATTAAAACAATTTCAGCTCTAATACTTACTGCAGAAGTATGGAATGAGATTCTACCTTCCCATTGAGTTGAAAGGAGAAGAAAAACAAGCTAAAGCTTCTACATCATTGCCTTCCTTCCAAAGATGAACATTTTAAAGTTGGCAGATGAACGTTTCTAGAATCGAAAACCTTAGTGCTTCCAGAGCTACTGTTTTGTTAGTTTTCTAAACTGCCTTTTATATACTGTTTAGGTGTACATAACACACACAAAAAGAAAATATAATTCCAAATACATAGGCTAGAGGCAGACCTGTGAGGAATGTTCTGGATTTTTTCATGTATGCAATGATTACTTGAAACCATTCCTGGCTAAGTTCAATGGATGATTTTTGGGCTGCAGCTGTCTTGCTGAATATTCATTATGAAATGCTTGTATTTAAAAATAAACGCATTGGATTTGTTTTCATCACACAAACTTGTCTTTCACTATGTGCCGGTGGCCTGGCATGGTGACTGCATCTCTGAGTCTTAGGGCTTCATGGAAAATCTTCATGTTTTAGACTTCTTTTTCTAAGAATATTCAACAATATTTAGATGATTTCAAGTATTTTTAGGAGTGGATCCTAAAAATATAATGTGAAGTTATTTAGCTGTTTCCTACCTTCTCCTTTAAAAGCCAAGGTGGGCCTGCTTTCTCTTGTGCTACCATAGTACTTCCAGGCAAAATTGTGTGCTTTCCAGTGTGGAGTTATTTCTGACTCACAGACTTCCTTATAAATAACGGAAGGCATTCTGTGCGACTAAAGCAAAATATAGGGAAGGAAAAGCATATTTCTCCTTTTTCAAGTAGAAAGAAAGGTTAATTCACTTTTCGGTTCCTAGTTTAGTTGAGGAACAGTATCTCTTCTGTAATGCAGCAAGAGTACTTTCCCAGTCTGCTGTAACTCCTATTCCTGTCCTGAATATTTAGGATCCAGACCTGTTATTTCAAAAATCAGTGAAGACTAGTCAGTACCTATACCAGGAACAAGATATTCCCTTGGTGACTGTTGCTGTCTATATTGTGGAAATACGACCACCTGCAACACTGGAAAATGAGACATGTAGGAGCAGGCAAGCCAAGGTTACATTGCCAACAAAAATAGTATCAAGTAGAGACATTCAACAAACCTTAAAACTTCACGAAGTTAAACACAATGTACAGTGCCTCCTTTTTAGTTCTTCCTTCCTCTTGAGTTTCTGTGTCCTCTGAATCTGTATTTTTCAAAGGTATTCAGATGATTGAATCTCAACAAAATTACCAGTTTTGAAGAACTAGACTTTTGGTTTTTGACACCTCACAGAAGATAGTAGAGGGGTCTCATCTAAGGTAATTGTAGTGCTTAAACAGTTGACATTTACCTCTGAGATCACTACAGAGAAACCTGCAAGACCAATTGACAGAAATAGGACTTTTATGGCATGGCTCACCTAAATTATTTTAGAAAACAAGGCTTGATTTGGCCTAAAGAAGAGTACCCTGTGTTGTTTCAGGTGCTGTGGGGATTCTGCCTGACCTCCCTGACACTCCAGAAGGGATTGAATCTCCCACGAGTCCTGTACCATATCTCAGTGCTGTGTGGATATCTTAGTCTGTGGTGTCTCAGATGGTACTAGATGCCAATGTTTCGACAGCAAATGTCATCCCTATTTTACTATAATTATAAAAATAATAAAATGCCTATGTACATAATACATGTATAATATAATGTATAACATGGTTTAGGTATGTGTATTCATACATGTGTAATACAGATATATACCTGTAGATTTCAAAGACAAACATGTTTTGCAAAGTGGATGGCACTGACTGAAAGTGGGAGAACTGACATGTAGCTGTTAGTAAGATTAGCAGTCATTTTTGATCTGTAATTGCGACTGTGGTTAATGCTTTTTGTCTGCTGTGCCTCCTGCTGATACAGGTGGTGTGCATTCAGGAGCTTCTCAAGTAAAAACATAATCTACGTTATTATTCTGGCAAAAAGGGAAGGTAGAAACTAAGCAGAAAATAACAGGAAGCAAAAGCAAAGTACTTTTACCTTCCCTTCATCATAAAGGAAAAAACACACAGGAGGAAAATAGCTTCCATATTTTTAGGCATTTGTGAGTCACCTTAAGTCTCTTAGGATATTTTAGTAAAATTATATTAAAAAAGCTTCTATGAAGTAGTGAACTTGTAACTTTTTCCTTCCAATATATTTAACTTACTTTTTTTTTCTTTTTAAAACTTCTTCAGGGTATGGAATCAGTTATCCATCTGGGAATGTAAATGTTGTGAAGTGAGCTATGTGGATTGTAAAAGGAAAGAAGACTGGGTAATCTTTTCTGAGGCTGGCTGTTAGCTTTCTGTAGTCTTAAACTAGACTGGTAGTCGCAATAAAGGTGTTCACACATCTGGAAAGGTAGTGGCTGGGGGGGATAATCTACAGCCTAAACTCACTGTCCTGCTGATAAGGTCCTTACTGGTAAACTGTATGGTCCCGTAAGATTAAGCAGGCTATGGGGGTGTAGTGGAGATCTCAGAAGAGAACAGATTAGAGGAAAGTTATAGTGTTGTCAAAGAACAACGACAAGGGAATTGCATCCCTAGAGAAGGTTTTATTGACAGTGCAGGTAAAGGCTTCGGAGTTCTGGAGTGATAGAGGGCTCTAATACCCAGTTGTTTTGAAAGTGTGCAGACAGTTTCGTATCTCTTTGTAATTAAAGCATTACAATTAAAAGCAAGAGAATTATATTTTGTATGTGTGTTCTACCTCTAACCCAGAATTACATAAATTGCATGCTATTTTATCATCAAATGTCAATGGACAGAACTGCTGAGTACAATCAAACTAGGGAGGGTGCAGGTACGTTCACATACTGTTGGCCATGGGCAGCCCTCTCCCATCCCATTCCAGTTGTGCCCTGTCCTCATACTCTGTTTAAACTGGGAAGATGAAGAGTTGGGTTACTCTGATGTAATACTGCAGCAGAGTTGGGACACTCAGGACTTTTTTTTCATTGAACCCACACATGTTAACTTCATGTTTTTAGTTATGTAAAATTGTTAAAACTGTTTGTGGTGATTACACAGGAAGTGGTGAAAAGTACTTTTTGTTTTAATTGCTCTGACATTACATTAATAGCTAAAGGGAAGTTGAATTGGTAGAAAAAAAACTCTCAGCTGTAGAGATCCTGAGACTATCCTGAGGCTATCCCGAACTGAGTTCCAGCCAAGAGTCTGCCAGCGTGTATTTTTCAATAGCATATTCTCATATTCTGTGAACTCCAGTTTTCTTTCAACATGCCCTTCAGTGAAAACGTTCCAGGAAATCACACAAAAGGAAGAGAACTGTATATAAAATGACTGTTGTTCTGGTCCTTGACCTGATACTCTTCAACTGTCTGCAGGAAACTGAAGCCACTTTCTCAAAAAAGCTAGCACCTGATGTGAATTTGATAGTTAAGCTTTATTCTCAGTGAAGCTAAATGAAGAGAGGTAGCTGTGTATTGTTTCCTTGTACAGATTAGTGTGTAATAACACATTGCTCTTCCATGTTTTGCATTTTTTGACATACCTTTTCGGAAACAATTTCAGAGCTTTCAGACATTCTTGTCACAATCTCATGTCGGTCTGAAAGAACACTTCAAATGAGGTTGCACTGTAAAAAACTATCATTTACTCATTTGGACTTAATTCTAATATTCTTATTCCTGCATCATCTGCATGATGTATTGTTTGTAGAACAGAGGATAAAGGTCACAAAGCTTTGTTTTGTTTTGATGATTTATTTTTTGGGTTTTTTTTGTGCTTTGATTTTAAGAGTCTTATAATTAGGATTTTTTGTAAACACTATATTGATGTTCAAAACATTGCATACACATTGTTCTTTACTGTCTGCAGAGTATTAAATTCAGAAACAACACAAGATTAGATTTGTAAGATAGTCATCAAATAGAAAGTCTCTAAGAATACTTTTAAAGATTATGGTTTAGTGGTTTGGCTGAAGTTCAAATCCTGAAGGAAAAAAAAAATAGTTTTTTGAATAATACTGGTTCATTAAAATAATTTAAGAATTCTTAAGAAGGCTCCCATATGAGGTGCCAGACTGATTCTGAACCTCATTGAATATCATGTCTCACAGAATTATGCAAATGCCAGTCAACCTACAGTCAACTGTAGACTGAAGGCTCATGTCTGGAACTTTGTGAAATATTATCACCAAGCATTTTTGGAGGAAAAAAAATAAAATCGACTCTTGAATTAATGAAACTTTGGAATAGGCTTGCAAACTATCAATGGGATTATTGTAAAGCAACTGCTCTTCTCAGGATGCCTGCAAGAAATGAGCGCGCCCCCTTCTGCTAAGCTCTCTGAAATCCCAAGGCAGCACTCCTGTAAAGTCAGAGTAACGTGCTATGAGGAAAACTCAGCTCTCTTCTTATCTCTGCCACTAGTTTATCTCTGTACTTTGGACTTTTTATCACTTTTAACTCATCATGCATTACAGACATTTCTGTGAAGGTTATTCTTCTTCAATTCCTTTCTCAGACTTTCTTATTTTCTCCCGTTTCCTCTTTTTATCTACATTCTTTTTCTTCACTCACTGCATAGTGAAGTCTTTATTATTTCCTCTGTAACCCCATGGTTCTCTCTCTGGTGATTTCTTCTAAATTTCTACCTCTCACTGTTTCCAAGTTTCCTCACCCATCTTCATTCTCTATATATCCATTTCGGGGGAAAAAAAAAAAAAAGCAGCCTCTACAGTAAATTTTGGTAATACCTTTGTGAAGTTAATATGCCCGATTCTTTTTTCATTGTGTAGGCTCTGGGCTAATTATTGTTACTAGTGAGAGGCTGGATTCAGCAGGCACAGCCAGCGCTGGAGTTCAGAGCAGCTTTGTGGGGCAGTGGAGGAAGCTGGGAGGTAGTTTCCCATTGGTGATTACTGATGTGAAAATCCCCATTCCCTTCTCTTTTCCATTATGCGCCTACCAGGTAACTCTCAGGAATATAGGTAACATTCATGATGGGATAGGGAATGAGCACAGAGGAGACCGAAATGATGGGAATAAAGATTGCTGCATAAATGCAAGCAGTAAAAGGTGTTTTGCTTTTTATAAGACATGCTGTTATGATGAGATGTGTAGAAATTCAGTGAAGTACCTGCCTATTTTTCTGGGATATGTTGCTTTCTGTATGGAATTTATTTTCAGCAAGCATGATTTGGAGACTTTGAGTGGTGCTAAAGAAATGCGAACATCCTTGACTTCAGTCTTCAGCTTAAGTTTAAATGGGAATATGAAAAATATGCAGCAGTAGCATTCACTTGTTCTCAGAAGTGGATTGTCATCCTCAGGTGCATCATAACACTGTACAACTCCAGTGTGCTACATATAATGCGCATAGTCCAGTTTTTATGAATTGCAACTGCAGTGTAATCATGCTGACTGCAGTTCCTACTCATCCAAAAGGAATATGATAGAGGATGGACACAAGATTCAGAGATATTTTTTCCTTACTTTGTATATGCCTTAATTTCCCTTTCTTTAAAATCAAACTGAGAGATAAGTCCAACTCACAGTAGAAAGAAGCATCTGAGCGGAGACTTGACGAACAATCTGTTACTTCATTAAAAGTATCTGTATAACAAGTCAAGACAGAATGACAGATAGTGCTCCTGAAGCCATACAGAAATTTGTACAACTTGTCACCTGGACCTTGGAGGTCTCCTCGCCTGTCGCATACTTGGCCACTTCAGCACCCTAACTAGAATTCTTGTCCCCTGCCATATGTTTCAGTCCCCTGCCACCACCCCACCCCAGTTGTCAGGGAAGATAAACACAAAAGCTCGCGTACAATAGAGTTCAGTGGCAGGCTGTTTCACATTTTCTGTTGAAATCCCTGCACTTTTTGAAAAGAGGTAGAGGGCGTTGGCTTTACTTAAACAACCTTTAAAAAACATACTCTTCAGGAAATGCTTGTTTGCATTGTTCTGAATGCTTCCCAGTACCTTTATGCAGTTACTTCCTTTTCTTTAAGGTTCAGAACATTTCTGTGAGATATGGAGGAGATAAATAAAGGCATACAAAGGCTATTATTTGTATTACAATGATCATTAGCACTCCAAATTTGACCAGATCTCGATTTTCGCAACTACTTATAAACACGTGATAACAATCATAAATTTTAGCATTTAACTAGACAAAAAAAAGAAAATGCAGAGGGAAAGTCATGGTGAAATGATTTGCCCAGATCAGCAGCAAAAATCAGGACCAGGACTAGAATCTGCTAGATTGTCGTCTGGTAACCTTGCTGTTAGGGCTGGCTTGTAAGTATCTTGGTATCTCCTCTTTATGATATTCAGATATTCGGGGGACGTGCAACATCAACCGTTTGTTAACATCTGTTTCTTATCTGTTCAATAAAAGTTCTAAAATTTTTCCTCCTACTGCACAAGTTTGGCACAGACATTTTGGAAGTTATTATTTACAGAGGAAAAAAACCCAAAGATAACACACAGGGAAAAAAAAGTAGGCATTTGAGCCCTGATTCACAAAGCTGCTCACACTTCAATTCCATCCAAATCAATAGGCGTTACATGCTGAGTTAATGAGAGCTGGTGACTATATGGCTATAATATAGTAATGACTTTTTGGCTACTTTTAATGCTGAAAGGCACCTATATAAACTCCTGAAGGCATCCAGGCTTCAGATTTTTTTTCTCAAGAAATGATTTTTCTCAAGGGCAGAATTTCCTTATTGTTTAAAGGACTTTAACAGTCAGATAAACTTCTGGAATCTGGGAGGTTTAGTCTTCTAATGATTATTTTTTTTTCTAGAGAGAGAAAAATTGTCTTTTGTGTACTTTTTAGAAAGGAACCAGAACATGAATTCTGGTGCTACTCTGCATGCATCATCTTTGTCTTGTTTCAGACTTATCTCTGATTTTCTTGGCTTACTCCCCAAATTGCTTTTATCATCAATCTTTTTCTTAACTACTTCTCTGATATGTGTCATTATGGTGCTTGCCTCTCACAGCTAGCCTGGCGAAAAAAAGCACCTCACTGGTATCACAGGGTAGGCAGAGCTACTTCACGGAGACAATAACATAATGTATTGTGGAACAGCTGGCTCTAATGCCAGCCTCAGATACATCGGGGTGAGTCAGGAGTAATTAGAGCACAGTTACTGGTCAAAATCAGGACCATTCACTCTCAGTTCCAGATTTTCTTTGAAATCAGTGTAATTTCACGAAAGTAAGTAGAAGCAGATCATTTTACTCTGTAATGAATTCAACCTACCATCTGGAATTGAGTCTTGAATCAATATAGGATAGATTTAATTCTTTTTCAGCATTAACAAAGTATTGTCCTAAGTGTGCCCCTTAACATCGGTCCCAGACAAGAAAGTGAAGTGATGCCCACATACACGATTACATATGCTACACGTCCAACAGGACTTGAACAAAGCCACAAGGTGCTGCACATTGATTATATGTCAAGAGATAATTTGTATTGATTGGAACAGCTGAGTTCTTGGTAGCTTGAAAAAAAAGTCTAGTACACAAACATTTATAATATTCTTTTATTTTTCTGTGGAAAGTGAAAAGTTTTAGGCGTCTTCACTAAGTACTGATAACTGATGTGCTACTAATATCCTTGTATGACCTATTTCTCATAACTCTGTTCCCTACTAAAGAATGCTGCAGCTTCATTCGCAATTCAGATTCCCAGGGTAAATTATATAGATAAATCTTGGTGCCACAGTCCATTGAATTTTACCGAATATTATTCTTTTTCCTTCAAAAACTTTAAGAGATTATGACTTGCTGCATTGACTTTCATTATTTTTTCTCCAACTCATTAATAATTAATGTGGTTTACTCTGGACTGTTTAAACTCTTTATTAAAGAAATTACCAAGTGTATATAATAGTGTCTCTTTCATGACATGAACTTGAGTGATTTCAGCAGTTTAAATAAACATTATAATGTGATTCAAAATTGCCCGATAAACACATAAAGCTGTTTTTCCAAACACCCAACAATAGCAATAATAACAATTGAAAGTGTTTTCAGTATCTAGCAGGCCTCAATATGGATACAAAGAAACAGAGAGATTTAGAGTACTGCTTGGGTCCTGTCTCCCCGTTTGGAGCTCATCTGTTAAGTGTAGCTCCCAAACCTGTGTGTGCTGTTGTCTAGATTAGAATTGCTTTTCTGCAATAAATGACTGTGGACTGTCCGTCCCCTCGCTCTTCAGACTCCACTGACTTATACGATTCCTTATTTCCATCCCAAGTTGTTTTTGCCAAGTCCACATGATAATTTACTCAGTTCAAATTAACTGTGAAAGAGAGATGGAACAAAAAGGGGAGTGATTTTCCAAGAAGAATGAGGAAGGGAAGAAGGGATGATATGTGACAGGTACTGGCCATACTGCGGCTGTGGGCACAGGCATCATCGGTTAAAAGATGCTGTACTATTTTCTAAATAAAACAGAACAGAAAAGCCAATCATTCCAAAGAGGTCTTCTGCAAAAAATTGTTTCTGCCTTTGAAGTCTGCTCAAGACAGTGTTGGGAGAGGCACGTTGCCCCTGAATATTGGGTAATTACTTACTTTGGGAGGCAGTATAACTGGATGAGAATTGCTATACTTCTGGTTATGTTTTTTTCAAGCACCAGGCAGATACTCATTAAGATTTTCTGACAACTAATGAAGACAAAATTTTGGTGCTCATTAGAGGAAAATGATAAACACATCTCTTTTCCTTTCTTTGATTATGTGAATAATGGGAGTTTTCCCAAAACATGAGGCACGACTTTAAAGAACTATTTCTTTAAAAACTGTCACTGAATGTGCATCCTAGAGACTGATTAGCTTCAGCTGATGGGACACAAGCTTCTTTATCATGTAAGTGCCTTGGAAAATCTTATCTGAAAGAACTATCTTCCAAAGCACATAACCTTCAGACAGATAGTTCCTATTTCCTTTAGCTAATGGTTTGTTACTTCTTTGACCCAGCTTGGCTTAACTCTGGTTGTGGAAGAAGGCTAGAATTATGTTATAATTGGGACTTAAAATTTACTCCATTCTGCAGTTTTGCAAAAGAAGTATACAGGAACAGGCTGACGCTTAGTGATGGGTAAAATGAGGTTGACAGGTATAATGATGACAGTAGTTCTTTCACAGAATAAATATGACAGAGGCCGCTGAACTGCGACGTTTGCTGCTCTATGAGCAAGAATACTGAGGAAGGCTTTGCTGGTAACATCATACTCTGCTGTATGTACGTCTCGGTTTTTAATCTTATGGCTATGAGAAATACTAGAAGCCTTTGCTGCCCACAGATGTTGTGGGGAAGGATATTGTACAGCAATAGCAGGAGGGGAAATTTAGACTGCTCGTTGATGTATTTAAACAGCAAAGTGCAGTTATTCATTTAGCGTCAATGGTGTTCAGCCCTCCAATCCTCTGCTACGTGCAGAAAAAGTTTTGCTTGGGTCACTGTTGTGATTTTAGTGGATGTTGGGTGATTTCCGTTTACTGCCCGGTAAGGAAATTAATTTTAGCAACTTGTGACCCGTTGAAGGTATTGAATTGAAGTTATTAAAGGCCTTTTATACAGCTTGTGAGCACTTCAATTCACATTTTCTAACTTTGAAGGAACAGATCATACATTTTATATTGTAAAGATCCTAATTTTGTCCCAATACAGGCTACCAACATGGCAAAGATCTTTCGTTTGGGGTTGAGTTACTTGAGCAAGATCACATTTGACCCCTTCTGCTACAGTTAATGTTGTGGGTAAAAGATTTTGTTTGTGATCCTAAGAATTAATAATTTTAATGTTAGTTTTTAAATGATCTTCTATTTGTTCTCCAATTATGGGTTTATCTGCAAATTTTTTATTTAAATGGAGAGCATGTTAGTGTTCCTTGTAACTAAGTATTAGTGGAGCCACTTGTTTGCCAGAAGTTTTCTACCTGTGCTCCCCATTTGCTGAAATTATCTGAGCTAGCGGTGGTCTCTGCTAAAGAAACAGAGTTGGGAAATGTAGCATTGAGAAAATTGTAATTTTTCAGGGGAGACGATGCAAGTTCTTTTAATAGTCACTGAAAAAATGACAAAAAGGCACACCAAAACACACATTGCCTATATCAGCCTATGAAGTTCCATGTTCTTTCTGAGCCCTGGGCAAATGGAAACGCATGGATCTTTTCCAGTGATGGCCTTTCCCTGTCTTTTCGCCTCATGAACTATTATTACTGCTCACATCTTCAATTATTCTTAGTAGTGACCTTTCCTCAGCGCTCCCCGGAAGAAATGCCCTACATCATTGCAATCATGGCATTAGTAATCAGATAAGTTAATAGTATTTTCACCACAAAGCAATTCCTTTCTTTAGTGGTGGACAGGCTCATGACTAATGACATGCAAAAGAAAAGATGTAATCATTAATTTTTTTCCTCAATGCAGAAAGGACAAAGTCTCCCCCTTACATAGTGAGAAACAGTATCATGCATCACAGCATTTTCGTACTATTTTGCCTATTTAGTGGATCAATCCATACATGTTGAAGGGCAAGCGATATAAAGAAGGTAATTGAAGGACTAATATGTACTATGATTGAGGCTTCAGGGGCAAATCTTGGCTATAAGTTTAGTACTAACATTTTCCCTTTTTAAATGAAAATTGTTCCATGGTGAATTATTCTGGCTAGGGTCATATTTCAATATACAAAATCAGTGTGTATGAAAAATGATTGAAAGAAGGAGTAATTCTGAGATGTGGAAGTGTTAACACCATATGGTAACACTTATGGGAAATCTTTCCTTACTATACTTTGGATACTTTTCATGGAAGAGGTTGCATAGTCCTCCCGTTAACCACTGCAGGGGTTTCTTTTGTCATCTTTATGACTGTTAATTTGGATTGCAGTAAGGCCTGGATTCCTCACCAGGGATCAGGGCTTCGTTGTACTAGGCTTCGGACGTGAACAGAATTAAAAAAAAAAAATCTGCTCTCAAGAGTTTACAGCATTACAAAACCATCAGGCACCTATTACGTTCAATAAACACGAAAGGTGGAGTAAAGGAAGATCAAAGCTCAGTACTTACTATGCTGTCATATATTTTTCTCACTTTCCATCTTGGGAGGAAGAGCCCTTTAGTATTATGTGCTCCTTTAATGTTATTTTTGACCACATATTGTTTTACTTTTCTTTCACAGTTAAACTACTAGTCCAAGCAGTTGTTGATAAACCATCACAGGTTCTAATCTTTTGGTAAAATGCCTTTCTCAGTGAAGAAAATTCTGGATATCCTGAGAAGAAAGAGAGAACGTGGTTGAATCTACTCCACTCCTGAAAAGCTCTGAATAGAGAGAGCAAGGCGGAGCAAATTCTGCCCCTCTTTTAACTCCTGTCTCTTTACCTCTCTCTGAGTCAACACACCAGAAAGGAGGTGGATGAGGTGGTTGAGTGTGCTGGAAGAGTGGAAATGGAGAACACCTGTGGAAAAGGGTTAGGTGGCACTGGAGATCCAGAAATTGCCAGCAATCAATAGTGATAAAAAGGTGACAGACATTCTCTTTCCCTGCATGAGTGAAAGGGGAGGGCACAGGTAGGAAGGGTAGTGCCCAAGTACAGCATGCAAATGCTTGGGAGGGACAGAAAAGGGGTGACAGAAAGGGGCATTCTGGTGGTGGAGCAATGGTTTCTTGAAGAGTAGAAGAGAATGGGTAGGAGTTAGAAAAAATACTTCTCATAAAGAATATGGAGGAGTTTGGAACAGAAAAAAAGGCAAAGAAAAAAGGAGATAAAAATGAAAATTTAAAAAATAGGGCCAGGGAGTATTCAAATTTATTATCAAAGTGAATGCCAAATTAAAACTAAACAAACAACAGCAGCTGATTTTTCACATGCAGTTGATAGGCTTTGAGTAACAAGTAATGCTTACGTTACACATGTATGTACACCTACGGCACCTATGTAACCACAGAGTTGGGGAAACTGAGAGGAGCTCTGCTTAAAACCTGTGATCAGCCTAAAGTTAATTTTTCCAAGCCATTCTTTCTTGCAATTTTGTGTAATTCTAGACTTGTTAGGTGTCCACATATGGCAGACAGATGAGGATGTGTTGGATAAATCACAGCTTTAGCAGATCAAGCAAAATTTTCCTCTCACCCCTATTAGTGACAGGAATATGTCTTTCTCAATCAGATGACTTCCCCATTCGGTTTTCTGCACAAAAAACCATTTGACTCTTGCTACCGATCAGCTCATGTGATCATTCCTTATTGTTGAGCACTATCTTGATTTTTCTTCAGTTAGAGCTATCCCAGTTGTGTGAGCTGAGCACTTAAAAAATGTCATTCTTTGACCATATTTCGTAACCCTACTATAGGAAAATAAACATGTGCTGTCTATTTAGCGTCATTCACAGCTGGTCTTAAAGCCCCAACGAGGCCCATCAGACGTGCCCGGCGTTGGCTTACCCAGGTGTTTCCTTTTTCCTTTCATTAGCAGTGTTCAGCAGTACTTACCCTTCAAGGTCTCCTTACCAGACAGCAGTGAAATCTGAAAGAGACAGATAAACGCGGAGTGAGCTTTCATTGTAGACTTAAAAATGCTAATGAGCAGTGGCGTATTTTGTTTAAAGAAACACATATTGGCTAAAATTTTGTGATGAGGTGAGGTTGTTCTGGTCTGCAAATGTGAAGAGATGTGGCTCACGTGGCTGTTAAATGAAGAGTGTGAAGGGAAGAGGCAGAGAACACTCAGCTAACAAAGGATTTAGGAGGAGGTTTGTATTTTCTCAATTTCTTGTTGATAAGTAGAGAAGAAACTTAACTGTTCTTGCCTATTGTTTATTTTCTTGTTTTGATGATTATAAAGATTTATTTTTTTATAAAGAGGGGTTATGGTGTGTTTTTTATCTTGGTTAATAAAAATGTTTACAGATTTTGGGTATTCTTAGAAGAGATATTTCATGTAAAGTCATCATGGGTTGGTTAACTGGGGGGAAGGACAGAGAAATAAATATAATATAATCTATTTAATCAGTGGATTTTTAAAAATTATTTTCCTGAAAAGTGAATTACTGCAGATTTTTCTAGATGATGTTCGAGTGGTTTCAGCTGGTGCCTTGACTGTTGTAACCTTCAGAGACACCTCTTATAAATCCAAAAAACCCCGGTGTATTCCAGTGTGGTTTAAACCTTCCTTTTTTAACTTTAGGAAAGCAGAACTGCTGTATGCCTGGTGAATGGAGGAAGGGAATATTTTTATTAGTGTCTCATGAGAAGAATATTTTGACAAAGAGATTTAAACTTTTAGGTCCTGGACTTGCAACAGTATTTTGTGATTATGCTGTGCTGACTGTCTGAGAAACAGTACTGGAGATGTAGTGTAGAGGAGGAAAGGGCGGTAGAAGATTTTGTGAGGCCCTATGGAACCTCTTCTTGACTAGTTAACAAAGAATGCATGATGTAAATGTATCCTAATGTATAGCATAGATACCTGCCCTTATTTTATGCAGTCATAAAGTTAAAAAACATTAAGAAAATGTGTGCATATATATACGAGTGGGTTCAATACAAATGGTCCTCGTACCTGACCCAACTTAGTAGAATTGCGTGCTGCTAAAGTCTGTGTCTGGAAGCAAGAATAAAGTTAGGTATTTACTTATTTATTCTTCTTGACTTCTCCCTGAGAGACCTGCTTACCTTGGTGTATGGAAGTTCACTATAGTGGTTTATAGTACACAGTCAGCCTGGGCTTTTCTGACCTCTGGTTTGCTTTACTCGTGTGAAGTCATCTGAAGTTCACTGTGGTAAATTATCAAGAAGATATTTTATAAGTGTGTGACTTGGGTCAGTAGAGGTTAATGGACGTATACCATACCTTTGCAAACCCTTACATTTAAGAATGTGAAAAAACATACAGTTACACAAGTATATGGGATAATCCTTACTGCCATCCTAACTGGATTTTAAATAGCTTCAATACGTGTCTGGGAACTACTCTCCCTATGTTGTAGGATGCACATCATGTCCTCGTGTGCCTTGGTTACGTGGGGTGGGGGGGATCAGCTGAGCCTCTTGTGGCCGCTGGAGCACCTGCGCAGGGCTCGGTCATTGCTCCAACCTTCTTTGTCGCTACCAAGATGTGGGGATGGTACAAGCGGTAGTGAAGAGGTGAATCGTTAATGCAAATGAAGTAAGAAACCTGTGTTTAAATTCTAGATTAAGCAAAGCGATATATGTGTACCTGTTCAGTCTTAGTCTCTGTCAGCTGGTGGAATAGTTACACGGAGAACTTGTTATTTCAGGGCTGCCGTACGAAGTAAGATCGGAAGTTTGAGTTTTGGGTGTTTTGTGTTTTTTTTTTTTTTTTTTTTTATGGGGTTTGAAGGTATTGCATCAACAGTTTATGTGTTTTGGGAGATGATCTCTGGTAGGGGGATTGTTTGACAGAAAATGAAATATCATTTTGATTCCATAAGGCATGAACAGAATTAAGTGCTTTTTGGAGACAATGCCACTTAACTCTTCAGTGGTTCCTTATTTCCACCATTACAATTAGTAGGTAGATGATATTTAAAATGAAATATGATGCTTCTTAGTGTCACAGTAAATAACAACAAAAGATAAGTTAGTAGTTAAATCAGCATATTTACTGGTTGGGTGAAATATGCATAACAATCAACTCTAGCAATAAATGACTTGAAATAAAATATTTTTCAAGGAGTTTTGGAGGTCCTTTTCTATTTTAGAGTAATCATAGATGGGTATAGTTTGTGATCCATTGATTTTATTAATTTGCTCTCCAAAACATAAGTTTCCAAGGCTAATTGCATCAGATGCTGTGCTGCAGTAAGCATCAAATAACCAACTATTATAAAAAGAGAAACTAAAACATTATAAAATCAGTTTTTTCTGCTTTTCATGAAAAATATATTAAATTGTAAAGCAAAACATATCAAGCAAAATCAGAGTGCATTTGAGTCAGAGTTCTGTACAGAAGTAGCCTGGCTGTTTATTTCTTTGTACCAGAACATACTCATTTTGTTCATCTTGACTGGATTTTCTGAGACTATTGGTATATTATGGGATGGTCTACCTCTAGCAGGTGGCTGTGATCCCAGCTGCCAGGTGTTTCAAAATCAGCGGGGTCTGGGTGAACCAGTTGTTGTTTTAATGTGCAACTCCACTGGAAGGATTCCTGGTAGAAGCTTCTTGTCTGACAGCTTTTGGATCTACAGCACAGCCACTGCAGGATGGGAAACAGGCTACAAAACTGCCTGCCTTCCCTCCATCGCAGGACACCTTCGGCAGCCCTTCATTGGATATTTCAAGCTTCTGGTTTTAAGCCTTTTGTGATCTCTCAGGAAAACAAGGCAGAGATTTAACCAGAGATTTCTTCTAACCATAAAAACTTTTCTTTTAGAAAAGACAACTTCCATTTTCTGAAAACAGGAATATTGAAGTATACCTTTCACTTGTCTAGCTTGTATTAGTACTTGAAGCCTTTTACGTTCTTCTTTTTTTTTTCTTTTTACTGTGATCGTTACTATGCTTTTAATTAGAGCTCTTCCTGTGCTGTATACCCTGGGCTGATGTGTTTTGGTCGCTGCCTGTCCTCACTCTTGCCTTGTGTTCTTTATGAGTCAATGTATAGTTAAGGCATCCTTAACCTGTACCAAGGCTGCAATCAGGTATCTTCAGTGAGTTTTCAGACTCTGTTTCAGGTCAAATGGCTGTTACAGTAGACTTGTCTGGAGCAAAATTATGTGCATCTCAAAAATATGTCACAAAGCAGAGTTTGTGGATTGTGTAGACACATGCTGTTCTGCCATACTCTGCTTGAAGAAACATTTCCTGGTCTGAAACTTCCTCTACCTTTCAAAAGCTGCCAAATGTATATCCACAGTTTGGTGCACAGGTAAAAGGATGAGAGAACACTTTACTGGTGTGCATTTGTAGGCTTTCATTGTCTGCTTAAGGCTATGTATACGTGGTCATTGCAGGCGGGTGTGGGGATAGCTATAAGGGGCTCTGCTGGTGCTGCAAATGACTCTAATTCATGTAAATGTGCTTGCCGACTCAGACCTAGCACTCTGCTAATAAATCCTGCCGAGACACACCGTATCTTAGTTCAGGCTTAATGGTGTGCTGATACAGTTACCTGCTGAAAGGCTATGCAGGCATACATAAGTCACTCTATCCCCCTGAACTCTTCTTTTAGCAGGGTTAGGACTCGGGTAATTCACAGGCGTAGTCTTGAGCCTTTCAGTTGTTGATCTGGTTTTTGTTTTTTATGAGAATAGGCTACTTAATCCATCTGACTCTCTGATGAATAGAGAGGCTTGTAATCTGTGCTTCTGTGGAGAGGAGCGTGGCTGGGAGGGAGAGCTTGCTCCTGTGTTTTGATGTGCTGAAGTTCCTGGCTGTTTTTTGATGCATAGTGTGAAACTGCTCAGGAACGCTTAATTTCAATAACTCCCTATGCCCATTTCTAAACTTAAGGTACTTCCCAGAGAGGCTTAATTGCGACAATATGGAAGTTTATGTATTCAAAATACTCCTCATTCCTTGGAGTTTATCCAGTCTTAGCAATTTGTCTTTTTCAGAAAACAAATTAAAGAAACTACTGGTTGGGTTAACAGAGTGTATGCCCTTAACAAAAGCACAGTATTTCATGCTGCTTCAGTACTTGGTCCTTCTCCCCGTCCCTCAGTGTGGAGTGACCAGAGCAGAGACGTATCCTGCCCACTTCTGCCCTCATGAATATCAGCAGGAGTTCATTGTATTTGAACATAAAGGAGGTAATAACTAGTATCTCGTGACCTGGTTAGGTGATACTAGCAACAAGAGACCAGAATACTTTACTTTTATCCCTGAAGATGTGTATAAGGGGATGAGCTGGGATTGCCAGCCTGGATGTAGTTTCTATGGTGAGGCATGGGGCTGACATAGCAGGGGCGCATAAAGCAACATGTTTTGGAACAAATTTCCTGCTTTAGATGGAAAAAAAGCCTTAGGGTGTTTTTCACAGACTTGTACCGGTTTGTCAGCTGTCTGCGGAGGTGTCACAGTGTTGGTATGGATGGCTTAATTTTTAAGCCTCTCTCCAAAGAGTTAATGCTCCTGAGGATCTAGGTACGGACTATGGCTGCACTTACTAAATCCAAGACTAATTTGAGCAATTTGTACTTGATTTCTGGGTTTGTTTCATAATTGCAGTAGAAATACCATGAGGAAATTCCTGATTTCTTGGTGTATGTTTTTGTCGTGTATTGCAGCATTGCTCTGCTCTAGCATAACGTATTCAAAATTGAGACCGTGTAAAGTTCCCCATATTACTAAATGAGAGACGTGCAGAGAAAACTGAGCCCTCAGAGGCATGAGGGGGAAGAAAAACATCAAAGGTTATTCTGCACATAACCAGTTAGTAAGATGCGCTGTCTAACCAGACTTGTTTCCATGTTCTTGACTTTCTGTACTGCCCAATTCAGACCCCTAAAGCCAACCGAATGTCTGACTCTTGCTGAGCAGTTAATAGCCTGAGAGATCTTCGGTCTGCAGTAATTATCCACAGTTTGAAACCTGTATTAATTTTTACCTTTCTATTGTGTTTTTAGGCTGCCTGTTTGAGGATGACCTTTGCAAATCTTTTGAAATCTGTGTAAATGGTAAGTCTTCAATGTTTTGTTTGCTGACTACTCTGTTCTCTGCTGTGTAATTGCTATGTGGTCGATTCAATAAGCCAAATCCATATATGAATGAGAAGAGGAAAGAAAAAAAAAAAGTACTAAGTATGGCTCTTCTGGTCAGCAGTTAGGGGAAACTTAATAGATTTAAAAAACATAAAACTTTTTCTCAACCTTGAACAACATCGTCTCCTTTTATGAGAAACATATTGTAATTAAATTAAACACACTGAAATATGATAACACTTAATTTGTCTTAATACAGGGTGAAAATAAGTGTTTTGTTTTCTTCAGGTTCATCTTTTTAGAGGATCATGTTGAGTAATTATCAGTCCTTTTTTTCAAAATGTTATTTATTATAATAAGAAAGAAGATCTAAAAGGAAGACTACCATTGTTCTTGATTATTCTGCTTCCTTTTTCTGTGGTTTTACTTGAACTATGCAGAAACAGCTTTCTTGTGCTCTCCTTCACAGTTTCTTTTCAGTAAGTCAAAAAAGCCAATACAAATGTATGAATGAGGCTAATGGAGTAGTAGGAAAGACTTGTTCTGACAATAGTCGAAGATTGTTAATGTGCTATATGAAAACATTTAAGTACTGATGAAGGACAGACCATGTTTAGAGAGAACTTTTGAAGCAATTACTGTTGTAAAATATGTAGATGTGTAATTAGGGTGGCTTTTTTATTTAATTAAGTATTATATGTGAAATTTTTCTTCATCAGTGTCAGGCATAAAGAAATAGTCTTGTTTTTCATCAAACTTGAGAGCCAATAATATTCATCTTTAATAAATAAACTTTATTAACATGCTACTTTATCAAACATTTAAGACAAAACGAGATTAAATTTCCATTATTGTTGAATGTCAGACAAATGCAGGCAGGAAAGGGAATAAAACAGAGGAATAGGGTTGAGGAGTTGGGAGGAATTAATAGGTAGAAGGATAGAAACAGTGCATTTAATAACATCTCCAAAGGTAATTCTTGTATAAAAGTGTCATTTGAAGTTATGCCAATAATGTGCAAAAAGTCTGCATTGACACGTTCCATGATTGACACCATGAAGGGTAGTGGCAGTTTTCTACAGTGGTGCGTTTTGCTGACTACCAATGATCTTCAGTGCCTAGCTGTAGTCTTCCCCAATGCAAGTGTATTTAATTGGGTTTTATGCTAGCCCACCATTATATCTGGCAGACAGCGTATAATGGGAGTTTATGCAACAGATGACAGTAAAGAAATAAATGTACTTTAACTGACAGCAAAAAGTCTTCAATAAAGATGTTCCTATAAAGGTTACTTCTTAGCTTCTTACCCTACCTGTTTTCTTAATTGGAGACACGTTTTTTGTAAACTGAAAAAAGTGCAAAATTAAACTATGGAAATTGTATCTTTGAATTCAGAAAGGACCTCTTCTGTAGATCTACTCTTATTTTGGTGTAACTGTAATTTAACGAAAGGTCAGTAATTAATAAGCCTGTTGATCAATGATATTTCCCAATGGCTGATCTTGATTAAAAAAACACGTGCAGGGGTTCTGTCAATGTATTTAAGGTCACTGTGAAGTGTTTCATTTTTTTTTTGCCCTAACTGGGCAAATGTTGTCTAGAGTGGATTTTAAATGCTGTCCTCGATGCAAGTAAAAATACACCATTCTTCAGAAAATTAACAGAATCTTTGGGAAGTCATGCTTTGAAGTGCCAAAATACTGTCAGAATTTACTTTTTATATGTACCAGAAAAGAAGGCCACTTGCTTCTGAGCAGTCCTTCCCATTTTTCCTGTCCAAACTGCTTCTGGTTCAACTGTATCTCTGAAGTTCTTCAGAAATCCTGGTATATTAAAATGCGAGTGCTTAGCTGGATTGAAAGCTCAGGAACTGAAGTCTGTGGAGGTCACTGTGCTCAGGAGCAGAGCTTACTTGGTGTATTGCAAGGTCATGGAAAGGTTTGCCTCCTTTGTTGTCACACAATTGCATATTTCTGAAGTGAATGTGGGTAAAAACCAGCAGCTACTTTTGGGTAGCGTCTTTGAAGCATCTGTGATCTGCAGATCTGAGTCCAACTCCTGCAGGAAGCATAATTTTGATCTTTCTCTTGGTCTCCAGCAGAAGTACCTGAACTGACTGCATTTTAAAAAATGAAACTGGGTTTGCCTATTGAAGATACAAGTCACAGTATTTGTTATGTCACATCATGTCATCAACTTCAAGTACTTGTCATGCGTCAGGCTTGTAAAAGTGTAACCAAATCACCAATAACTGAGCTGTTTCATAACTTTAGAAAAAAACCCAAACTATTATTTCCTTCTCATTTATTTTGAATAAGAGATTAAGTACCTGAAAGATTTTGGTAAATGTTCCTTTGTATGAATAAAAAAGATGTTAAAAGAAACTTTTTATGTTAAAAACAATGTAATCCAGTTTAAGTTCTGGTATAAACAGCATAACTGTATCAGTCAGATCGCTTACATCTGTTTAGGTCATATGCCATTTTCACAGGGCAAAGAATCTGCTGTAATAACGATTGTTGACTTTTCTGTCACTTTCCCTCATCATATAAAGGTCTCTTTTGGCTTCAGTGATGGGTTCGTGCTTATGTTTGTTTAATAGCTCTAGCAGTATTCATGCAATATTAATTTATTTCCATAAACCTTTTATCAGTTTCCTGAGCTACACTGACTCATCAAGTGGTTAAAAAGGAACATATCGTTTCATGTTTATTTTAATGGCATAAGGATAAGCCAGGCAAAAAGACCGAGTTAGTTTTCCTGGACTCTTCCTTTGCAAAGCTAGAACTTGGCGGGGTAAAGTGGCTTAGGTGTCATTTATTTCACTTCTGGTAAATCATTACCTCTCTCTTACAGTTGGGGGAACTGATATTTTCACCCATCTAAAATGCTTGAAGCATGAAAGCTTGCAGCTGAGAAACTTGATACGAAAGGTGGATTTGCTTATGAGGTGCGGACCCTAATAGAAAATAATCTAGCATTATGTAAGCTTGGAAATGCTTGCTCCCCAGTAATGCTGATAAGCTTCTACAGATGCCAAAGGAAGCAAGTAAGAGCGTCTTAATTAAACAAGATATATAGAAGGGAAAAGAATAAGGAATGGGGTTGGAAATGAGGATATGTGTAGTGACACAGCTGTGAGTAAAGAGGGGTATGGCATTCACATGTTCACGTGCCTTTTGCTATTTGAGTTAGAAGTGTAAGCCAATGAGTTTGCCCATGTGTGTATTTTTATTTTCTTAACTGTTATGCCTAGAATGTGTTTGTATGAAAAGGAAAGAAAGAGGAACATCAAGATGGAATTTTTAGACTATGTCTGAGATGGAGATCCTTCACTTATCCTCAAACACTCCTTGTATTTATATATTAAACCTAGTACAGTTGGATACGTGGGAATATGTCGTGTTCTGTTTTACATTTTAAGTGATAAGTAAAGCAGTTCATGTAAAACATCAGCTCACACAGCTTCCTCATTGGAAGGTTTAAACAAACTGGCTGCTGAAAGCAGCAAAGCAAAGACTAGTTCTTTTTCTTATGAAATCGTGCGATTCGGTTCTGGTAGTGCCACTGGGAACGACACCATGTGGTATAGATAAAAGCATTCATTTCAGAATCACCAATCCTTATTGTCCTCATTCCTCCCTTTATTAAACTGTTTGAACTGCTTATTTAGAAGGATGGCATTCTTTCCTTTAGGTTTAATCTCTAGATATTTTGCTTCAGAAAGAAGCTTTGTGCAGTGCGTTACCCGTGCGTGGATACCGTGATATCTTCGCTCCTTATCAACAGAGCCTTTATAAATCGGGGCAGTTTTATTTATGAAGAACGTTGTGGCTGCAAGCTTCCTTCCCGCGTGAAATCATACCGGGGTTCATGCAGACAAGATCAGATTGTAGCAAACAGCTCTGTGAGGCCAACCAAAAAAGTTAATTACAGTCGTTGGCGCAGTGTGCATCATTAAGTCAAGCCTCACTGACAACCACTAAACCTCTCCTAGGAAGACACGGTCTAATGTCTGCAGTAGCGTTTGAAGATGCTGTGCTCCTGAAAGGCTGTATAAACAGCTCTGCACAGCTGAATCAATATTGCTTTATGTATGCGAGCTGCACTTGTTAGGAGGGACTTAGGTTAGCACGGTGTGTCAAAGGCGTCCAAGCGTTGCAGTACAAAGTCATGAGCCTTTCCAAGTTTGGATGTCTCCAGATAGTTCAGAATATTAATGTACTTTCTTCCTCTGCTACAGAGTTCCTTGAACATTTGGAATATAAGTGATTGCGTGTGCTGGTGATGAGCCATAAATGGTAAACATGTGCTAGAGATGATAAGGGAGAAGAGTCGGGATCCCTGAAACGGTTTCTTGAACTTAATGTGTTACGCTTCGAGGTTTTCCAGATCATTGCCTGGTAGGATGGAATTACAGAGGGAGATGCACCTCAGCATTGTTTAGCTAACAGATGTCTGCAGCTGCATCTGCATTTGCAAGGCCTTGCTCTTACAAAAGCTATCGAAATTTTGTGAAACGACACTGTAAATCCGTGCCAAAGCTTTCCAGAGCTTTTCAGTAAGAATCGCTGCTTGTTATAATTAAATTCAGACTTCCAAGGATAACGCTAAGCAGATTCTCTATATACTGTTGCTTTACTGTATGTACCATGTCGTGCTTTCCAAGCACGTAGGAATTCTTCACAAGTAACAGAAGTCCTAATACCACACTATGAGGTAAACCTGATGTTGTAATTTCTAACCTGAATTCTGAGGTAAATGGGAATACATGTGCATTTGGAGTAAAAACCTGCCCAATTACTTAAACACAAGGATTGACTTTCAATGGTTCTTCCATACCAGTTCAAGGAGACAAAATTTTTTGTCGGAGACTACATTTTTTTAAAAAAATGCTTTGAATAAGTATATCAGAATCTGGTATGATACTCAAGAAGTAGAAAACTTTAAAATTGTGTCATGGTATTCTAAAAACCCACATCTTCAGAATTATTTACCCAGTTTGTTCAACTGAAATCAAGACTGAGCTACCAGCTAAATATTCTTGGGAATCTGTGGCTGTGAGGGTGGGTGCCTTAGTTAAGGAGACTTCATACACACCTTTTGAAATAATTCTGTGTCTGCATCTGTGGAAAGAAACATCAAGACTGACATTTGCTCATTTTTTTTTTTTTTTTTTTTTTTCCCTGCCCGGCACCTGTTCCCCATTAGGTTACATGACAGTCAGGTAATAGGTGCAAGTCAATGATACGGAGTTTGTTTTGGAGGGAGTCTCTGGTTCCCCATCAGCCTGTGTACTCCCTGTCTCCTAATGCTAACTGTTGCTTCCCCTTGTCTTGTGAAGCTCTAAGAACACCTGTATTAATGATGGTGTCAGACCTCCTCAGGACTGAGTGGAAGAGAAGTTGCAACACATAAGTAGGAGTATGAACGGTGATAATAGAGTGAAGGGGAGTAGGAGATGGTGACTGCAGAAATTTTAGAGTTCCTCAGCTCTACTCCACCCAACCACGCTGCTGCTTTGCAAATAAATTGTACTATCTCAGTTTCCAAATGAGAGGGGTCTGGTATGCTGCTGAGTGTACACAGCCCAGTGTTCACTGACGGCAACATTTTCAGTTTTGATGCTGAATGTTTCTGAGCTATTTGAGGCAAAAACACGGGAAAAAACAACATTCTAGTTTTACCATGAGGTTAAAAATGCAAGGGCAGTGATGACTTCATCTGTTTTATCTTGCAATAGTGTGCTGCTTTTCTTCTCCTTGAAGAAAAGGCCTATCAATCTTCCAAACTGTCTGTGTCATGGTTTTTTTGTCTCAGTACGGTGTTAAAATAGCTACCTGTGTGATAGTAGGATAGCATTGTCTAGCATAACGGGCATTAAAACTGGAGAAGTAATCAAAGGTAAAGTTACAATCTTCTGCTTAGGAAAAGTCACTTAGTGTCATAGTGCAACTATGGTTATCCACCATCCGAGCTGTCACTAAGTGCTTTATTGTGTGTTTTTTGGGTGGAAAATCTCAAGTTGTAGCTCCTGCAGGGCACAAAACCATCACTCAGACTTCACTGACAGCCTGCTGTCCCGAGCCAAGTATCTGCAACCATAAATCTACCACCAGCCACGGGCAATCCTTTATATTCCTGTGTCCTGTGCTAGTAAATAAGTCTTGGAGTTGCTGAGTGTTGCACAGCGTTATTTCATATGGACAGACCTCCTTTTTCTTCCAGCCCAGGCGAGAACGCTGCTGTGTTGTCATATGGAAACTTTCATTTCTATCTTCCTGTTGTGACTTCTGGTAGACTATTTTCTTGTTCCAAATGTCAGCGTTTGGTTTCACGGAACCAGGGTGAGCATTGCAAGTGAAATTGTTTAATTGGCGTATGATTCCGGGGAGGTATTGGTGTTCGGTTCAAGATGTTTGGTTACAAGACTCCACCCCCCCAGCCATAGGTTGGGGAGGTGGGGGGGCTAGATCATTGAAGAATTAACTTTACCTAATATCTCTTTCTCTGTTGCCCAAATGATGTATTTGTGGTGATAATGTGGATAAGTGTCCAAAATCTAATGTACTGATCTGATTTTAAGCAGGACTGAAGTCCTGGAATTTTTGGATTTGCAATTTTTTGGGGAAAATATTCAGTATTTCTCCATTGAATATTTGAGTTGAAATGAAGCCTTCACTCTTACAATACGTGTCTGTGTTTTTATTACAAAAAACTTTGCAAATCCTATTTGTGTGCTACTTTTTGGAACTTGTACTGGGCAGGATACATAAAATTTAGAGTAACTTGGGAAATGTATGTTATGCTAGCGTATTAAAATTTTCATGAAAATTTATTTGGGTTTTTGAGATATTGTCTGTATCGTGTATCTTATTAGTGTGTGGTGGACCACTTCACTAACTCTTTCTGGGTAAGCTATGTAGCAGCTGTTGGCACATTTGTTGGATGTGTTCAGAGATGTTACCTATTTCATTATATTATTGTACTTTTTTTTTTTTTTTTTGAGTAACACTTGGGAGACCATGGAAAAGTACAGCCCGAATGAAAAAAGGCTTTAGGGAGTCTCAGTAAAATTTGTGCCTGATGAATCATGAAACACAACAGCATGAAAAGGACAGCATGGTCTGTAGAGAAGAAGAGAACACCAAAGGATAATGTTCTAGCAACGAGGCGGAAAGCAAACAACTCCTGGTTTGGAGTGACACTGCAGCGGTGTGCCTCTGCTGAAAATCCATCATACTTTCTCCTTTGTGTGAAGGGGCATTTGGAAGTCTTAAGGTTTACTTTGGGATAAAGATATTTGCCTTGTGGCTTTTTAAAAATAGAATAGATGGATATTTTTCTTTAAATTGTTTGCCTCTACTTAAAAAAAAAACCCACTCCGAAACAAAAAACAAACCCCCAAAAGCCCCCAAAACCTGCATAAACATTTATGAACAAAGAACAGTAATAAAGATTTTTCGAAACAAAGGAGATGTGAAATTGGTGAGTCGGCAGTGACAGCTACACAGCTGTATTGTGATTATTGGGCAACTCCAGATTTGAATGAGATAGTAGTTTTTTTTTTTTTGTGGTGTTAAAAGGGTATCTTCTCCTTAGCATGCTGATTACTTATGAATGTGTAATTCCAAAAATGACATGATAGCTTTTGGATCTACTTGCTTATTTTGGGCTTCACCTAATCTCTCTTAGATGTGAAACTGTGATATTTGCTTTTGTGCCCCTGAATATCAGTAAGTGAATACCATATCAGTGCAGCAGTGGTTAAGTGGGTCAGTTGCATTAATTATCATCATTAATTATCAAGGTGTTTTGGTAATTAACAGAGGGATTGACAGGAGTGCCTAAAAGCGCATAGAGTAGAAAACCTTGATCACATTTCCTGCCTGAGAAAACTGTATGCTTTTTAAATAATTATGCCGCTTGTATCTTTCTTTTTGAAAACTTCAGTAATCCCTTCTGATAGTATATATGCTTAAAATATGGGATAATGAATCAGACTATATATTTAGAAAATGTACCAATTTTACAAGGCCATTAATGAATGACTTTTGACTATTCACTCTCTGCATTTTCTTGGGTGTGTGGGAGGTAAAGCTGTAGATCACTTAAATGTCTCCTGAATGAGGTCCTTCTGGATGTTTCTTTACAGTTACAAGATTCTCTGTGCTTAAGACGTCATACCTCTTTTTTTTTTTTTTTTTTATTTTTTTTTATTTCAAAAACCCTTCTCCCTGTTTGCTGGCCAGACTGCACATTGGTTGACTGCATTACAGTAATCATTTACTGAACACCTTTTTGTTGCAGACTTCATAGCATTTGACAAACACTTATAGATGTTTTTTTTTTTTGACTCTCAACCTGCCTTTAGACATTAAACATAATGGGGGGGGGAGGGGGGAAGTTATTTATGGTTTGCAGGGGGCAAAGTTGTGCTCTTGGCTAAGTAACTTCTCAAAGAATATGAGAGAACTGAGTAATAAAACCTCATGACTTAGATCACCTGTTAGATCACCTGGAAGCACATCTGCCTCAGCAGAGCAAAACTCTGATTTCTGTTTCTGCAAGACACTGACTTTTTTTTGTCTGAAGATACCATGTATATGAAAATATATTCAATAATAAATAACGTCCATGATACGTCATGGAAGAAGGTAAGGAGGAGGGAATTAATTTAATCTATAATATTTGAAATTCACAAAAAAGTTCATATGCACATGAAAACCAGAAATATATAATATGTATGAAAATAACTTTCAATGACTGATTATCTGAACAGATGAACTAAATAGATACAGCATTTGCTTTTATTTTCTACATTCTTTTTAATTTTAAATAAAATTTTATCCCAAGTTGTGTATCTGTTACTGGATGTCCTTATTTTGGACTGGAATGCGTTTAAAGTAGAACGTTCATCCAAAGAGCTAGAAAATATATACCTTCTCTTTATTCTTATGCTTAGAATAAATGCTCTGTAATAAAGAACAGTGACAGGCTTTTTTGTTCTATGGTCTTATTTAATAAATAAGAACAATCTGAAAGTGAGCTATTCGTAGTACTGCTGATTAACAGGTAAAGACCTTGTAATGAAAAGTCATTCTCCGTTATAAACCATTCAAAGCCTTTAATTTAAATAGAGTTTTCTTTCATGCCCTGAAACTTCCATGGCAACAGCAACAAAAGTTACTCTAGAGATAGGCAGAACAATAAATATATTTTATGGTCCCAAACTATTTATTGTAATTTAATCCTTTATTTAAATAGCTTTGGCTGCTGCTCTGCATAAGTTGAGAAATATTTGGTTGCTTTTGCTGCTGTGTCAGCGTCTTCCTCTACTGACTCTAAGGTAGGATCAGCATGATTTAGGAAGGTTGGTAACAGCAGTGGACGTTGAGGGAGAGTAAGGCAATACATTTAATGTTTGGACTCTAGTCTCTTCAAGGAAATGTGTCTATCAAAAGGAAAATATTTTGGTTTTTAATGCAGCAAACATTTATGTTAATATTGAAATTGCAATATTATGATAAGGTAGAAAATGTGTACTAAATTTTTAATCTTAACTCTTTCAAGATTGTATTTAGTCTTTCAACAGCATTGTCTCACTGACTTTCTCAGCCTACGCCATCACAGTTTTTTTCCTGGAAATAACAGGAATTGAGTCTAATACTAGAATTTCCTTTCTTTTAGTAGATTGTCACTGTTGTAAATAGGGTCACGGCCTTTGCCTTGAAAGCCCAAGGGGTAATCTTTCTGCTCCTCCAGTTAGAGCTCATCCATACACACGCTTGAGTCAAAAAATTATAGTAACTGAAGAAATGAAAACCTCTGGAAGAAGTTTGGACAGAAGAGAATCCCTGTTTCAACACTGTTTCACTGGAGTGTGGCGTGCTCAGTGGCAAAGGGTTGATGGACATGTTTAACATTGCAATACAAATTATAAATCCATCTTCACTAAAAAGGTAATCAGCCAGTCAATGCCCATTATACGTCCCTAGATCTAATGCACTGCCAATTAGAAGTCACTCTGACTTGCTGGGCTTTACTTCAAATTATCTAAAAAGAGCTTTATACTAGCCCCAAAAGTAGGTGTATTTTGGTTTTGGTTTGGTTTTTGTGGGTTGTGTTTTTTTTTTTTTTTTTTTTTTTGTAGTGAATTAGGTCATTGGGTAAAATTATTTTGTTGTTTCATGCAATATTACCCTCCACAAATGATGCCAAAAAAAAGTTTACAGGTTTCAAAGTATTTGGTTGTCATGGTAATTGAAAATAAGTTATGACCGGAATAGAGGTTAACATCATATTTTTAGAATGGAAGACATCTGCAGCTTCAAAAAGGAAATGATAGTTCAGAATTCTATGGCTAAGGGGTTTTCGTCATACACTTCATTCAGATATGGTAGTACATGAGTAAATATTTCCCGTTTTTATTCTGAAAGTCTCTGCATTAGATATAAACGGGAAATGGGCACTTGTTAATTAAGCTGCAGCAAGTGCAAATTTTGGTTCCATTACAAGCTGCCTTTTTAGAAACCATGACAATGACATTAAGCATTTGCTAAACAAAATCTGCTCCTGTATGTCATGCAGTTTGTATCCTGTTTACTATTAAGAAGGCGTTGGCACAGGCAGAAGACATTTTATTAAAAACAATAAATAAACAGAATTTTCTTGGTCTGAAATCGGCTGTTTTCATAAGTGTAGGTTTAGATGGAAAAGAAGAAGCAGCATAATTTCTCCCCCTTACCTGTTCATGCTTTTTTTTTTTTTTTTTTAATGAGCTGGTGCTTGTACAGCAGCTGTTACGATTTTTACGAAGCTGCAGCTCTCTTTATTATGTCAACCTGCATCTTCAAGCAGAGAAATACTTCCAAACCATGTGAAAATACAAATCTGTTCTGTCCTCACAGGGAAGGCTTACAAGGAGCCATTTATAAAGATCTCCTGCAGGACATGGGGGAATCGCGGTTTCAGGTCCCTGTCTCACAGCGGTGGAAATGTTAGCTCTTGCTCCCAGGAGAGCAACCTGGGATAATCCCTGCCCTCCCCGTGGCAGCTGGTCATTTTGCAGTAACATGGGGAGGAATCATGCAGGCAGGAGAAAAGCAGGAGGGCGGTTAATCCTGTTGCATGGAGTTTGGGATGCTTGCTTGGATGTCAGTATATATACTACAGAGAAATCTTTTGGATTAAAAAAAAAAAATAAAATAGAATTCGGAGACATACCAAATCCCCTGAGATGGAAATTCATATATAAGTAAATGGCTATGAGCTGCCACTTGTTTTCAAAGTGGTGCAAAACTTAGTCCCATCCTCAGTTCATATCCCCTAGACTCTTCTTTATGTTGTTTCAGCTATGTGGGAATTGCTCTGCAGTCTGTTAACTACAAGCTGACTTTTTTGTTGGAAAAAAATCACACATTCCAGCTATATAATCAGTGGTATAGTCTAAACCCACCCCATTAAAGGAGGAAAAAATGCAAACAACGTGAGGAAACTCATCTATCTGTTGTACAGAAAGATGATTATGATGATATGTGAGGTCTTCTTGGTGGAAAATACAAATTAATGCAGGTCATTGATTTTAAGAAGCATTCTCCTTTGCTAGATGAGGAGATTTTGTAGGCAGTCTAACATACTCGCAGAGGAGCAGAGCCATATGTCACTGCAACAGGGTTGTCCTTTGGCTTGAATAAAACGAGAATGCGAAAGATTTTATTGCTTTGGGTGTTAATACTGGTGGTAATCAAGATGAAACAGAATTATCTACAATATCAGAGTGGGAGATACTGCAGTTCAAGTGGCAATAATTTTATGGGGGAACAGATTGATTTATTTCTACTTGTTTACCATCCGTGCCCGTGAGCCGTGCTGGCTGCACGGCTGGATCCGTGCTCTGCAGAGGTCTGTGAGCGTTCTGTGCTGAGCGGTTAACTCTTCCCCCCACGAGCAGCTTCTCAGAAATATCTTACGCAATTGCAATTGGAGAAACTGTGAATAGTATTGATTAGTGGCCATTTTTACAGAAAGTTGACGAGAATCTGAGTGAGGCTTTAAGAACTCATAATTTCATCTTTTACTGTTAACAATATCTGAATCAACTTCAGACTCAACTGAGGAATGCAGCTCTTTCTGGAAAAGCTGAGAAGACGATGATGAGATATTCTGACCTGAACTGCTCCTCACAGCAACTTTGGTGTGGGGGATGGGGTCAGCAAAAGTAGTGGTTCACTCTTCTTTCAGCTGGGCCACAGTAAGCTCTGGTTTTTTAGAGCTCCTCAGCTCGGTGTTTTTTCATGTCCGGCCATGCTGTCCTCAATGTATCAGAGTAGAGTCTGACTGTGACCTGACACCTTTTCTCCTTGCCGTAGCCTGGAATGCCCTGTAAGAGCAACAGTTGTTGCTTGAGGGAAAGGAAGATGATTTTTTTTTATTGCAAATTGATCGTGGGGATACTGAAAGGGTGCTGACTGGGGGAAGAGGGATGCTTCAGGACTGTGGAGGAAGCCTGGAGGCATGTAAGAGAGGGATGGAGGAGTGCGGGAATCCTAAATGTGGTTAAAAGGCTGGGGACAACTTGGCTGCTCCCAGCCCTCCTTCCCATTCACACCCTCACCCTTCTTTCCCAGGGCATCAACAAAAATGAAGTTCAGTTTTGCCTCCATGGCTGAGGGATCTCCTAGGCAACGAAAGGACCCTCAGAGTTGGGTGAGGAGATGTGATTCTTGGTGCTTTTCTGGAAAGGACACCTATGGAGAAGGCACGATGGTGGAGACGTGTGGAGCCAGTGCCAATAACTTTTATTTTTGCTTCATCAAAATTGGGATAAAGTATCAATTTCTGTTGGGCCACCTCTCAAATTAACTCACGTATTGTCTTTTGCAGCAGCCAGTTGGGTCAAAAGCACAGAAATTGTTTAGCCTACCAGATCCCTATGGAGAAACTTTGGACATTGCTTCTGTTCACACTCTGTTATACCTCCACCTCCATCCCCAAATCTGTTACTAACCCAAATTTAATATTGATCTCAAACATTTGTTCTTTAGATTCATAGGAGCCCTCCATACATCTCACTGTGGTAGGTCTTGACTTCCCAGTCAAGTGTCAGGGTCTATTAGTATTGTAAGGGTTGCTAAATCCTTATGTGAAATTGAGAGATGTGTAGTGTTTTGGTAAAGTTGCACCTGTCCAGCGATTTCCAAGAGAAAACAGTACTTATGAGGGTTATGGTGTATATTCAGAAATAACAATTTAAATTGTAAATACTATTTGCTGTAGGCATGCTTTGACTTTTATATCATATTTGAATCAATTAATAATTTAGTATAGCTTAAAAATACAGCAAATATTTTATTTTCATCTTTTTAAAGGAATATTTACTTTTAAAATGGGAAGCTTGCCTTTTTATGGGGGAAAATTATAATATTCTTGGAGAAAAATAATTTATAGAGTTGGTCCCTAATTTTATTCTATGAGTCATTGTTTGCTCATTTGCATCAAGAGCGCTTGTGTGTGGAAAAGGCTAAAAGTCTTGGATTACTTGAGGAGTGAGTTAGCTTCAGTGACAGAGATCTGGAAGATCACGTAAAAGATGGAGGCACATAAGGGGAAGAAAATCTCTTTTCCTGAACCTTCCATATTCTTTTAAGGCCTGATAACTTTATTCTCAGAGAATATGAAGTATTAAAATATAGTAAATTAAATGCTTTGTCTAAGGTGAGAGCTTATGAAAGAATGAAAGGCGGTAAGACGCAGCAATTGCATGGACATCACTCTTGTTCTGTAGGTGTTGAGAGAGTTTTTTGGGATTTTTTTATTTTTTTTTTTTCCTGTCTCCCAGTCGGGCAAAAAACCCCCAAAATTCTGTGATGGGCTGATGTGCTTGTTTGTATGTTAATAAATGTCACCTGTTAGTTGAGAGTATATTTGTCAGCACTGCTGAGTGACGCCAGTAGGCAGCATAGCTGGCTAAGATGTCTGGCTATCTCTATTAATCACTACGGCTGTTTTAACAGGTTTAGTCTGTTATCGTCATCTTGCCAGAACCAGCAGTGGTTCAACAGTAACTGGATGAATTAACTAATCTCTAAATCCCATTACTATTTGTTTTGCCAGATGCATTTCCTAGGCTGCTAAGGTAGGATGAAAGGTTGCAGTGATGTAGAGCTGATAGCTGGACAGGCTTGACTGACGTCCCCGTGATGTCAGGGTCATGATCGAAACTACTGCAAAGAGAAGCATAAATGGAGCAATGTAATCTGTGATTCTGCAGAAAATACCATCAATTAAGTAGTAAGGTGATCTGTCAGGGGTTGGTGCCAGTGTGGTATGTGCAGTTGTGGATGGGTGCCATAATGGCAGCTCCATCAATATTACGGGAAATTCTGAATGGATGGATAAAGCTAGATGCCAAGTTCTACTCCAGAATTACCTTTCAGCCTTCTTTCTGTGTCCATCATTATTTCAGTGGCAGACAACGTGAAACTGGTTATCAAGAACATTACAGAGGTAAATTCTCTAACAAGTTTTAGTTTCTTCAAAATGCTTCCTCACTCTGAGGTGTAAGTAACAATAACATGGCTTGGAAAGTAGCTTTTAGTAATGGATTTCAAACACTTGATGTGTATGCTCTTTTTGTTCCTGTGAGATAATTGAATTATCATATGTAGTGGTATTATGTATGATAGAAAGGAAATGCAAATAAATTGTCTTGTCTGAGAGAGCTAGAAATGCTAGTTCATTTGCCGTAATAGTCAGCCATGATACCTTTTCCGGTTAAAATTAGTTGTCAGTGAATGGAAGAGAATCAGTGAAATTGGTGTGCGATAACAAGGAGTAATAACATAATGGGGTGCGGAAAGCTGATGGAATCAGGACTGATTTTGGTAACAGGCAATAGAGGTAGCAAAGAATTTCATAGCTGCTGAAGATTCAGAGAATTTGCTAGAGACGGCAGGTACCAAAGAGAAGAGAGAACAGAGATGTAGAAAAGTAATTACAGAAGTTTTGCAATGTTTATGTGAACACTCACAACTTTCTAAATCTTTGCAGTTTAGAATGATTTAGCATCAACCGCAAGTGGCAGCAGTGATAGATAATTTAGCGTTTAAAAGTATTTGTGTTCTCTTAGTAAGGCCACTGCTATATCAGGAAGAAGTTTATAAGTTTTCTAATGTCTTACAGAAGTAACTTGCTGAAATGCAATTATTTTTCCTTTGTGGCATGCCACCTGTCTTACAACAATGTTCACATGTACGTGTAAGCAATATAAACATGGTCAAATGTGACGTGCAAAAAGTCTTAAAGAAAATTGGTGTTGAGGTGTTCTCCTACTATACAAAAGAAAAGTTAAACTTACGTTTGTGTTATCCATACCTGTGATACAGTTTCTACAGGTTTTGAAAACACTCATGCTTAAAATAAGCTGTTACCTGAACAATAATAAGATATTATGGTCTTGGGCATGGCCTCAGCAGATACAGCTCTCTCAAGTCCACCTTGTTAGTGCTGTTGTAGCCGGAATGCCCTTTCCAGATCCCAAGCCTTTTTTGAGACTCTTGGCTGCTCTGTTCAGCTTCCAGATGCTCCTTCCCCATCCTCCCTGGCATCTTCATGAGCAAAAGCGGGCAGCCTGGCTGTTTCCATGAGTCTCTGCCTTTTCCTTTCCCTTCTCTGGTCAGAAATATTGCTAATGGGAAAATGGCACTTGCTCTTTTCTGTTCCCTGACTGTTGTGGCTGGATTGTCTGGCTCAGGGTGTCTGTGGCAACGATGGCAAGGATGACGTGGGTTCCCCTTTGTACCTTGTACCCCGCGAGGGCTGTCCCCTGTGTGGGCTGCGCAGCCCAGTGGGCATTAGGATGGAGAGGGATGCCTGTTGGGCTGGAGTTGAGCTAGACACCTTATGAAACCTTGTGTGGCCCTTGGCATGTGCCTTTGGCCTTCATCCCAGCAATACCCTGAGTTCAGCTGAAGCAATCTTCTTGGTGCATTTGGGAAGACCTGTGTGTATGCTGGAAACAGCATCTCCTCTGCCGCTTTAAACACGTGGCAGGAGGGATCAAGGTGTTCCTCCACACTTTCAGCCTTTGGTTTGCATGGAGAGAAGGTGGAATAAGGTTGATTATTACGATGGGTTGTGTCTTCTGCTTGGCCAGAGGAGGCATGTTAATGTTGGCCAGATATAGTCTGCATGGGACCTTTGTGCAAATAGAAGGTGGTCTGTTGTAATATCTTGTATAGATGCTAATCTCAAAAATCCATGAGCACAGAGCTAAGGTGACGCTGGGAGTTAAACCCAGCTTAAGGAGTGTGTCCTGTCCTTGACACAGCTCCATACCCCACTAAGGAACTCTTCCCTGATGGTCAAAAAATCCACGAGCAGAAGCACAATCCCCATTTTTGCTCCTGCTCTGGGGGAGCTCTCTCCTCTCCTCCTGCTCTTCTCTCTCCTCCTGACCTGGCAGAGGCCCAGACTCGCAGCCCACCGCTGGGTATGGTACTCTGACTGCCAGGGGGTTCCGATTGTGTGTTGGGGGTCTTGTACCCAATGAAATTGGGTAGTGCCCTTCCCCTGGGTTGTAGCTGTGGCTGTGGTGGGAGGTGTCTCCCAGCCATGGGTGTTCCCTGCCGGGCTGGCGATGGGGCCTTGTGAAATCCTCCTATGGCTGGAGATGTGCCCGCAGCATGAGGCCGTTGTAGATGCATGGATATTTCCCCAGGTCCCGTCAGTTAAGAACAGGGCAGAAGTGGTATTTTTCTTTTTTTTTTTTTTTTTTTTTTTTAAAAAAAAAAACGTGAAACTGAAAACCTCCAAAACAGAATATTGCTGAACATGCTTTGGGAGCATAATTTGGACCAAAACTCTGTCTGCTGATAGTCAGTTAATCATTTTGTCCCTTTTGGCCACCTCTGATCCATCTTACCTTCTCCCATACACACACAGGTTTATTTTGCTGTAATAATCACAGAGGCGGAAATAAGGAAGGTTCCATTTTTAGACAGCCCAGGGGTATGCAGTGTTCATGTTCAAGAGTATGGCTTTAACAAACTAATTTAGTTTTAAAGGAGAAATTATAGCAGTGCTCGCTATCTGGAAAATGTACAGCTAAAACGACTTATTCTGTAGTAAACGTATATAGCATAATGGTTATCTTGTATGCGATGTGAGTATTGTCTGGGGAGTAGTTGCAGCAGCAGAGCTGCCCTGTTTGCTTTGCAGTTCTCTGCCGACCTGCTTTATTAGATGACATTCTTATTAAACAGATGAATTTACGAGAGAGGTGTTTAGGAGGAATGCTGTTGTTAAGGGGCTGTCAGCACTTTTGTTTTAAATGGTTTATGAATATAGGGAAACTGCTCATCCTTGGTCAGTAATAGGCAGAATACAGCTCTAGATGATCAAAATGTTATGTTTTGATTGCAATTTTATATGAGAATTAGTTGCAAATAAAAATAAGGAAAACATAAAAGTGCTAAAATACATCAAAAAAGATTGTACTTTTCAATTATGCATCATTTTACAGTTTATAATATTTTTCTGGGTAGTGGTAGAGGGGAAATGACATGTTTCAGCAAAATGTAATGTTTTGCATTATGACATAATTATTTAGTGGGCTTTTATTTCTTTTTTTTTATTATAATAGGACTACTTTTGTTGAAAGGGAAATGGCGCAGCAGTACTGTTGCATCGGAATAAACCATTTAATTTTGAGAGAAAATTCTTAACTTCCCCTGAAATTGAAAATAGCGAACAGGCTGTTCTCCTCCAGAATGAATTGCTCTCTCCTCCTGTTCCCTTTCATTAGTCCCTCCTTGAGTTCTGACCTTTTATTTTCCTGCATTAATGCAGCTCTGTCTCTTGACTCCTCATCAACCTCTCCCTCTTGTACCCCGCTGAGGCAGGCAGCCCTCGGAAGCAAGCGTGAGAGTGGATCATACAGAAGCCACAGCTGAGCATCCAGAGGTGCCCTGTGAACGTCACGGAAGGGTGCTGACAGGTAGGGCCGATCAGAAAGCAGAATTCATAGTCTGGGCCGTTGTGGTAAATCCAGAAATTTCACAAGGAAAGGGAACTTTGAAACTCGAGTTTTAAAACCACAAAGAACCAGCCCCCTCTCCCCACAACTAACGCAGCATCTTGGTTCAGTTATTCAGGATAAGACTGACAACTACTCTTTTTATTTTATTTTATTTTATTTTTTAATAGAAAAGCAACCTGTTAGAAGGCTGCGGAGCTGAGTTCTTAAAACCAGGATTGCTACAGCATTAACGACAGTGTAGCAGTGTAGAAGTGTTACGCTTCTGTGGTACCTGGGGTAAACGGTAGCTGTTAAATCCTTTAATTATATGATGTGATTGGCAGTTACATGTGCAGTATAGCTAGGGAAGCGCCTCAGTAATGGTCGTACACCTTAGGCAGGCTGTAGATAGTTTCATCTTAGTGCTGATGTGTTATTTATTGGTAAGTCAGCATGAATAGGTTTCAATTACTTTGATGTAACATTGGGCTGACCCTGCTTATATCATAGATGAGCAGATGGTACGGAAAACATTTTGTACTTATGCCAGAGAAAGGCTACGAGACTGAAAAGTAAACCTTAGGCTGAAAGTCTTGGGCATGACGAGCTCACTGTTATCAGCTCCGGCTGAGCTGGCGGGAGAGCAGCCCGAGCATCGCGGCGCGCGGCACCTTTGATCAGGAGCAGCAAATCCTGCAGAAGGCACGAGCTTGTGGGCAAGCACTGCCTTGCCAAAAGCCTTGGAAAAACGCACGGCGGGCTGTGACTGGTATGCAACTGTGCAAGGAGGCTATTAATTACCTCCTCGTCAGTCAGTCACGAGTGCAAAAGGAGTGGATTCAGGATGGTTACAGGCCATTTTGGACTTGCCCGTTTTTTACCACTATTTTCCTTCTGTCTGCGTACAGTGGGATTTGGGAAAGCCAGGGAGCGTGCTGCTGAGGGGGAAAGGTTTGTTCATCTTGATGCCCTGGTGCAGTAATTGGCTTTTCAGGTTTTGGGGTGAGGATTCAAGTTAGCGCTTTTTGTTAGCAGTGTGCAGTGCTACAGATCAAAATGTGGTTCTCAGGCTAGCAGCCGTTTGCTAGCAGAGCACAAATGTAACATAGAAACGAGTCATTTAATTCCTACTAGCACAAGTGTGTAACGGGACAGGTTTCTGGAGTGCCTGAGTATGTTTTTTAAAAAAAATTGTTCAGGTGTATGTCAATGCCAAGGTATCCCAGGTATGTGTCATATAAATCAGCAGAAATGTGGAGTGTGTCATAATCGTTAGAGCCCCAACTCAATCGCATACAGAACTGCTGGAGAATATTTCCTGCTAAGGCTATGTGAATTATAACCCCTGCTTGTACACGCTCTTTTGTGGCTGTATCTTGCTCTTTATCTTAGATCCTATAGTAGAAAGCCACCAGGAAATAGTAGATTTGAATTCACACCCTCTACGGCTACAGATCGAGATGTCTAGCCATGAGCCTTCACCTATGCTATCAATGGGGAGAGGGATGGAGAGGGATCTAGAGGGATAAAACATTCTGTGTCATAACGTGTAGGTACAAAGGACTGGGTTAAGGAGCATAACCTATATAAGTTTTATTCTTTTTTAGGTGCCTGACCTTGAACATAGAATTTTTAGGTGCGATGCTGTATTTCTGAGAGATGGTTTGGAAAGCAACAGCAGTCATATTATCACCTATATAGTAAATGCTTTAATTTGCAATGCTTGCTCTTTTAGCAGAATAATGCTTTTGAACTAGATGTAAATGCCTCACAGGTGTTGTTTCCATCTGAGTTCCTGACTTGCTTCATAAATGACCGTACTTCTGAGGATAATAAATCCGTTAATCACCGAAGTATGTGGTTTCTGTTTACTGGAGAGGATGGAAAGGGGCATATTAATAAATGAAAACAGAGCTGTGCAGATCTCAAAATTCCTTCAATTGCTGCTGAAAACACCTGTTGGAAAGGCAATTGTGACAGCTGTACAGTGTGTCTAAATTTGGAGATGTTTTAAATATTGGTTTGGTTTTTAGCTTTTACTGGTTCATGATAAAAAAGTGATATAGTAGCTGTTGAAATAAGCCTTTTATGTGTATGGTGTTGTAGATTTCTATGCAAATTTCTTTCAGGCAATCTCACATAATGAAATAAAATGGATCCATATGCACAAAAATAAGACATGATGTGGCACAGACTCTAACACGTGAACATAGATTTATATACATTAGATGCTTTTCTTTACTTTTATTTGGACTTCTCGGTATTCAGCTAGTGATGCAATTTCCTTTCTGAAACTTGAATCTCCTTGACAGTATAATGGCTGTTCTGATTGGGAACAAATCTGCAGTAACAATTGTAAAAATTAGTCCTCTTCTGCAGTGATTTGGCAATGTGTTTCTTCCCATTGTTCTCCTACCATTTAGACCTTAATGAGAAGTACGGTACTAATCATTGCTGAATGCTCTCCCAATGTTTGGCGAGGCTCATAGTGTGAAGCAAAAACAACTTCAAAAGCTTGTCCTGTTTGATGAAAAATAGTATGCAGTGTTGGAAGTTGAGGTGGAATGGGATTACTGTATTGCATATGAAGAAGAAAACTGTAGAGCATAAGTGAGGAGGTGGGTTGCACTGTTAGCATGAATGATATACCCTTATGAAGTCTGGTAAACACATTAACTGAAATACAGATCTTGGATCAATCCATTTGAATCCGTTCATCTTAATTTAAAATGAAGAAAGGAATTGCGCTAAGGATATAGCTGCTGTTATGAAAAATTTAATGGTTTGATTTTTTTTTTTTTTTTCTTAACAGGAAAGTTAGAGTAATGATTTCCATAGAAGCGTGTTCATGTTTAACTTCCTGTCCATTCATTTTATAAGTAGCACAAAGATTGACCTGAGGAAATAAAACACAGTGCACGTGTGAGGGGCAAAGTCTTTTGTGAAAGGAACTTCAGCAGATTAAGCACTTTGCCAGAATTCTGGGAGTACTGTGCTACATCCACTAATTTCAGACTTTTCCTTTACATTTTCTATTTACCTGTGCACAGTAAACACACCAAGTTATGTCTGCAACACACAAAACTTTTTGTTTTAATTTGTTTTATAGCAGAATGAAGCTGACCATACAGGTCCTGAAACTGGGACCTGGACCTGCATAGCATCATAGTGTTGCACTTGACCTGCATAGGTTGTCCCAGAGGTGAATTTTAGGGTGCAGTTTGTTACGGTGAAGCCAACCAGATCACCATTGGGGTGATTACCCTCTCTTGTCCCACCCCAGCCACAAGCACCCGCTGCTTTCCTTGTGTCAGACCTGGGGGTTTCTCTGGTTTCAGAGCCCTTGTTTCAAATCTGCTTTGGGTTTCAATAAATCTTCCTGCTGCATCAGTAACATGCCTGCATAATTATGTGGGGCAGGGAGAGGGGCATCCATGGCAGACTTGGGGGGGGGAGAGGAAACTACTGTGTTTACTCTCAGTAATTTTGTCTTACCTATGATGCAAAGAGCCTTCCTTACTAGCTCAGTTTCAGAACTAGAATTATTTTTGCACGTTTTCTGGGCATTTCAGTTTGCGCGGCCCTCACTGCAGGGTCTCTGTGCCATAGCCTCTGCTCCTACGATTCTGCAACCTAATTTGAAATAATGGAGTTTCACGAACATACTTGTCATCTGCATTGTGGTTCACATGTTGCCGGTGGAAGTGTGGTTTTTGAAGTGGTCTGCTTTTTCCTTTTAGAAACTAAGTAGTATAAATGAATAGAGGGTCAAAATCAAATTAATTTAATTCTGACTTTTTCAACAGGTGTAATTGAGAGACTTGAGCAATAAATCAAGTCTTTACCATCTTTTATTAAATGGGTTTGAGTCAGTAACATGAAGCCCAATTTTAGTTTGGAACATGTTGAAGAGCACACCCTTATCTGTAGTAATGACGTGTTTTAACTGGATTGCGGATTCTTCACAGAGTAAGCTTGTCTATTTAATGATTGCATTAGGGAATAAATAGTTATAGTATTAAAAAACAAATCTAACCGTTTCCAATAAAAGATGCCTTTTTCTAAAACTGATTTTATAAATTCAAATAGAAAGAATGCATAAAAATAAGCTCTGTTATGCAAGAGTTGGGCTTTTTTTTTGCAAACAAGGTATTGGGTTGCACTATATATTTTGAGAGAATGTGGCTATTTAATATTTGCTAGAAATGGAATATTTTTTTTAAGATTTGGATTTAGGTACCCAAAATGGAAGACCTGAAATTCTTTACCTCGTAAGTCTTCCCAGTCCTAGAAGAAGACAAAATAATGTGTGCCATCCATGTAACAAGCATTGGACTCGTGGCACTCCTTTGAAGGCTTTGTGAGGCTTCCAATCTCTAAAAGCACATCTTGATTTTAAAAAGATTATCCAAAGGTGTAATTAAAT
This sequence comes from Vanellus vanellus, assembly GCF_965231255.1. Classification (NCBI taxonomy): domain Eukaryota; kingdom Metazoa; phylum Chordata; class Aves; order Charadriiformes; family Charadriidae; genus Vanellus; species Vanellus vanellus. The sequence continues at coordinate 11,501,277 of NC_138906.1, read as the reverse complement.
TACATAACCCTTTTGGTGTGGCTGACTCACTGTAAGGTGTGCTGTGTAGGAGGTATGCAGCTACTTAGCTGAATACTTTTATCTTGCAATGAAGAGGCTTGTAACGGTGCGAGTTCAAGTTCAGAACTGGAACACATAGGAAACTCGGCTCGTCTGGAGTTTGGACAAAGAAATAGCCCTGAAACTTTGGCCAAACTTCAAGTGAAACTTCAGTAGTGTTAGAATGGGTAAATGTGCATTTTTAAACTGGATTTTAAGTTTTCATTTGGATTCATAAGAAAGTTTCTGGGGCAGCTGATCAAAAGGGGTTCAAGCTACTTGTAGAGTTGGGTTCAGCTGAGCGCCTCATACTGGGAATGAAAAGATAAACCAGTCTCTGTCTAGGACTTCGCTGATTTCGCTGCTACGCAGAACTATATTCTAGTTGGGATTTTCACATGCCGTAGGTATGGGTAATGGTTTCTGTTCCTCAGGGGTTGGATGGGGCTCATCAGATCACTTTCACATTGATAAAGCTAGTGTACGGCAAAGGTCTTTAAGCTCCAATATGATGATAAGATGAAAAACTCAAAGTCCAGGTGCCCCGGTGTAGGAAGTGGCCAGCTGTGCAACGTCTCAAACTCTTAATGCCTTCAGTAGACTCTGGATCTCTTCATAATAGTATAAGGCAACACTGCCAAAGAATAAATGTTAAATCTTGACAAGTATTTACAGGCCTGTAGTCATTAGGCTTCTTTGGAATTACTTGTTCTTTTCTGAAAATAAGCTTGTCACAATTTAATAAATAGAATCGTAGAGTGGTTTGGGTTGGAAGGGACCTTAAAGATCATCTAGTTCCAAGCTCTCTGCCATGGCCAGGGACACCTCCCACTAGACCAGGTTGCTCAAAGCCCTATCCAGCCTGGCCTTGAATGCTTCCAGGGATGGAGCATCCACAACTTCCCTGGGAAACCTGTGCCAGTGTCTCACCACTGTTAGAGTAAAGACTTTCTTCCTTATATCTAATCTAAAGCTATCCTCTTTCAGTTTAAAACTGTTACGCCTTGTCCTATTGCTACATGACTGTGTAGAAAGTCCCTCTCCATCTTTCCTGTAGGCCCCCTTCACATACTGGAAAGCTGCTGTAAGGCATCCCTGGAGCCTTCTCTTCCCCAGGCTGAACAACCCCAACTCTCTCAGCCTGTCCTCATAGGAGAGGTGCTCCAGCCCTCTGATCATCTTTGTGGCCCTCCTCTGGATCCACTCCAACAGGTCCATGTCCTTCTTATGTTGGGGGCTCCAGAGGTGGACGCAGTACTCCAGGTGGGGTCTCACAAGAGCAGAGCAGAGGGGCAGAATTGCCTCTGTCGACCTGCTGATTATGCTTCTTTTGATGCAGTTCAGGATATGGTTGGCTTTCTGAGCTAAAAGCGCACATTGCCAGTTCATGTTGAGCTTCTTATCAACCAACACCACAAGTCCTCCTCAGGGCTTCTCTCAATCCATTCTCCACCCAGCCTGTATATGTGTTTGGAATTGCCCTGACCCAGATGCAGGACCTTGCACTTGGACTTATTGAACTTCATGAGGTTGGCCTGGGCCCACCTCTCCAGCCTCTCCAGGTCCCTCTGGATGACATCCCTTCCCTTCAGCATGTTGCCTGCACCACACAGCTTGGTGTCATCTGCAAACTTGCTAAAGGTGCACTCAGTCCTGCTGTCCGTGTTGCTGACAAGGATGTTAAACAGCACCAGTCCCACTGCTGACCCCTGAGGAACACCACTCGTCACTGTGTTCCACCTGGTCATCGAGCCATTGACCACAACCGTTTGAGTGTGCCCACCCAGCCAAATCCTTATCCACCAAGTGGTCCGTCGGTCAAATCCATGTCTCTCCAATTTAGAGACAAGGATGTTGTGTGGGACAGTGTGAAGTGCTTTGCACAAGTCCAGGTGGATGATATCAGTTGCCCTCCCGTCGTTCACCAACGCTATAATGCCACCATAGAATGCCACCAAATTTGTCAGGCATGACTTGCCCTTAGTGAAGCCATGTTGGCTGTCACCAATCACCTCCTTATTTTCCTTGTGCCTTAGCAGAGTTTCCAGGAGGATCTGCTCCATGATCTTTCCAGGCACAGAGGTGAGACTGACTTGCTTGTAGTTCCCCAGGTCTTCCTTTTTTCCCTTTTTAGAAATGGGGGTTATGTTTCATCTTTTCTAGTCAGTGGAAACTTCACTGCACTGCCATGACTTCTCAAATATGATGGCTAGTGGCATGGCAACTTCATCCCCCACTTCCTTCAGGACCCGTGGATGCGTTTCATAATGTACCATGGACTTGTGCGCCTTCAGGTTCCATAGATGGTTTCTAACCTGATCTAATAAATAAATAAAAAAGTCTTGCCAGTAATGCAGGGAGCAGCAATGTCAAGGCAAACCCTGAAAAAACCCCAACCAACCACCCCTCCCCCCCCCCCCCCCAAAAAAAAAGCAAAACAGAAAAAACAACCATAAACAACCAAAGAACCCTAAACCCAACAAATCTATATAAACATATACATGTGTATATATAAAAAAGAAGAAATTTTCAGTAATGTATAGAAGCTCAGATTAAAAGATAAATCCTCCTTAGCTTCTTGATTTGTCCTTCCTTTTTCAATAAGTTAACCTCCCATATCGTAGCTTTTTTTTTCTTCCCAAACATATAGCAAAAAGGTCAGGTTCATGCGTAACTCAAGAGGGCAGAGATGACACTGAGCCAGAGCTTAGTTCTGCTTTATTGATAATAGAGCTGGCAGTTGAGAACAAATCTACAGAACATAATTGCAAATCCTTTAACCAAGCAGCACACCGAACATCTGCAATGGAATTGGCACCTAAATTAAACTTAAGTATTAGTTTAAATTCTCAGAAAGCAAATTAGCTAGCTAGATCTGTTATTGTAACAGATTGTATAATGAACACAAAGCTGGACTGGAATTTGTTTGTTTGTGTTTTTTTTTTTATTCAATAGTAAGCAAATTGAAACATGTTAATTTGCAGGTATGGTATATGTTTATGTAAATGAATAATCAACATATTTTACCCGTCTTGCACACTTGCATGTTTTCACTATTTATATAGCAAGGAGCTCCAATCATGCAGTAGATGCAATACCATCAGAAGAGAAATGCGCTTCCTTGCCCTTTTCCAACAGACACAGAAAACAAAAGGAGGCAGACAGGGACTGTGATTATATGGAAAGTATAAATGAAACTAAACAATAATAATCTAATATCTAGGGTACCGAACACATCAATGTGAATATACAATTGTTAAAAACAGAATGTAGCTCTATATAGGATTTGTTGATTTTTCTTAATTTCTGCTTCTTTAGTGTATTTAAATATGTGAATTAAATTAGCTTAAATTAAAATAATTGCATTATTTAAATATATCAATGAAGTTAAATATATTTTTCCAGCTGTGCAGAATGTAAATATCCTCTCACTCTCTGTGCTCTCTCTTGCCTTCCAAGATCTCTTGTGAAGGGAAAAAAAACCTCATCTGTAAGGTCACTGTTATTATTGAGGAAATAAGAATTCCTTAAGAGATTTAAGGGCATGAATCTGGTATATTTATTGGAAGAAAAACTAGCCATGGTATAAATTCATTTAATAGAAGGATATGTACATCTAGTTTTTAAACGATGGCATAAAGCCAAAAGATTTTGAAGTAGAACTAGCAAGGAAAGTAGGAATATGGCTTGGTTGATTTGGCCTTGTTCTCTGCCAGAGCTGACCAGTGTCAAACTAGGCATGAACTGGATTCTAAAGCCATATTCAGCTTTAGGAAAAAAAATGATGTAATTTCTTTCTTAAAAATCAATAATTGCAAATGACACAAGGAGTGGGCAGAATGGTTTTTGATGAGGGCATGGCTGCTTTTGTGCTTTCAAGCAAAAATCGTTTCGGTACACCTGGGTGTAAAGCTGTACTTCCAGAAGGAGGGAATGTGTGCTGTGCAAAACGGGAGGACAGACTCCCAAGCGGTTCCTCAGTAATGAACACAGGTGGAAAACAACTTGATATAGGTTTTTTCTCTGATATCATGGCAAAAAAAGGTTAATATAATTCATGATGTGAGAACAAAGAGTAACTTGGGGACGATGGGGGTTGGCTTTGATTTAGCTTTCATCAAGTCTAATGGCAAGGCCACTGTGAGAATGTTGCATAAAACTGTCACGCTGGTGTTTAAAATCATTATCAAAAATTGGAATGGAGACAGAAGAGAGTAGCTGAAATAATTTTAGGATTGAGAAAAATGTTAAGGCACATGAGATTCAATTTGTTCTGTTTCTCAAAGGAAGTTGTGAGATTGCATGACTGCAATGCGATAGTATTTTAATGCTCAGCAAATACTGTGCCTTGAGAACCTCTTCAAGACAGGAAAATGGTCTTAATGTGAACTGGTGGGCAAAACCGGAAAGTGTGGGTAATAAATTATTTGTCACTTGTCTTCAAATAAGCCTGATATTTTTTAAAATGTATTTTTAGTTGAATGTGGTTTTTTTCTGCAGCTTTGGGTAGCTGATATGAACAGAGGAATGAAACTGAAGGTGGAGAGGCATGAACAATTTGGTTAAATGACCAAATGATCTCTTCTGGCCTGGACTCTGGCTGTTCAGTTTTTATAAACCAACGGAGCAGTTTGGGTCACTTGCCGTATCAGTGCATGGGAGCACACAGACTGCAATTCAGGAGTAAAGGTTTCTGTAAATGCACTAAAGGACATTTGGAGTGTAATTTGGGCAAATCGTACTTTGCACTGTTTCTGGACTGCATGCTGCTGTGGGGACGCAGCTTGTCGGGATGGAGTTTGAGCCATGGCCTTAATCAGGTCTGACCACCTCAGATCTGAACAACCCAATTCCTTAGCGCAGGAACTGTTGTATTAATCATAACTTTGCCGTTACTCACAGAGCTGCACCTTATAATAATGGGAGTGGATGGGGGAGGGGATTTTCATTGAAATGTCCTGAGCAGAGGTTTGAGAGAGAGACAATTTGATCCTGGGTCACTTTCTAAATTAATCCTTATTTCACTGCTTGCTTTGTAGGGAACATTTCTTTCATGGCCAACAGTATAGTGCCTCATTTTTCAGGCATTCTAGTCAGGTTTTTTAATTAATCTTTTCTGCTTTAATTTTGTCTCGGAATAATTTACGGGTTTATTTCAGCTTTCTTAGACCTTTTGCTGTGTACGTTATCTATGGTAACCATTCCTAGCCTAGTCCGTCCAATTACACTTCTTTTTGAAAAGAAATTGGCCCTGAAGAGAACATTCTTCCAGAATATCGATGGTATCAGCAAGGTGCAACCTGACATTTGAAGTCGAAAAACATCTTCTCTAACAGTTAACAAAGTAGGTGTCTGTGTGTTTAATTTCTTTTGCAAAACTAGTGATTGGCTTTTGAAATTTTTAATTAGATCTAATGGGTGAAGTGTGCTCTCTTTTTTTCCTTTGGGTACTATATATGGATTTCAGTTTATGTTTATACTGCAGATTTGTGGTAAGTACTTAGACTGTTCTGATGATGACAGGTACTTCACTTTACTCTTTAAATTAGTGAGAGTTGAGTAGGAGTTGGATAGAGAAAGGGAATCTCTTAGTTTATAAGGTTTGATTGATCTGATGCCTGCCCAAAGCACTATGAAATAACACAGTGTATTTTTGGGATTGGTTTGTCTTCTCCTTCGACCCAAAGCAGGATTGTGGTCAGTATGTTCATGTCAGCATATGAGAGGCCAAAGGGTGAAGTCAAGAGAAAGCTCTGCTTCAGAGACATGTGGAGGGCGGTTCATCAGCCTTAACCTTTTATTATTTATTAACCTTAATATTTGCAGTTTGGATGTCAGTCTGTGAGCTGGTGCCCAAAGTTTCCCATATAGTTGAGGGTAAACCGGGCATTTTTAGGTGATAACTGATCTAACACGCTTTAGATCTTTTCTGTAAGAGGAGATAAATTGTTCCCTTGACTACATCTCTGCAAAAGAAGTGCATAGGATGACTAGGTCTGCTCACTACATGAGACAGACTTTTAACCACGTGAATCCCATCCAAAGCTGTCTTGGATAAAGGCCAGTTTCTGGCACTGCCAGGCAAAACAAAAGAACTGGCAGGTACAAAGTACCTAATGCAGTCAGCACTCCCCAGGATAACCGCTGTCCCCTTCCTTTGATTGTCTGAAAGTGAAATCGAAAACCTACCTGCTGTGAAGGAAGCTTGCTCTAATTAGGTAAAGCAAGTACCAGTCATGTTGGGTAGGTCAACAACAAAACACGGTGTAGCCTCGGCTGAGGAATCTGATACCACAAGAAGCCAGGGAGGATAGACCTTTGCTGGCAGAAATAGCTGTCACCTTGCACCCTTGTCTTCTTCTCAAACCATGGTTGATTTGACATGCCAACACTTGAAAAAGCATCAGCAGGAACACCCACAAGTACAGTCTAAGATCTCATTAACTCCTAGGGGCAGCACAGTAATTACTAATCTACAGACTGCACGGAGTGAAGACAGACTTTCCCTTTTGCTAAAGCCATTGTATAGAAAAGACGACAAGATTTGCAGAGCTGCAAAAAGAGGACAAGAGGGAACAGGATTTTACCCTTGTGGTTATGCTGTGATTGAGTCCTGTTCCCAAGATTATGTCAAATTTTCACTGAATAGCTACTTAACGTACAATGCATTAACAATCTGGGGAGCAGAAGCTGGAAATTATAATTGCGCACTCTCAAGTGGAATATCCTATTAGGGTGCAGAGTCATGCTCTTCCTTTTACTCTCTTTTTGGCTTCATGAAGCTTTTCTATTCACTGGCATGGCTTCAGCAAAAGGGAGAGTTGTCCCAGTCCCTCTTAAAGCCTAATAGCTAGGGACTATCCTGTGATACAGCAGATACAGGAGTGAACCCTCTTCAGAATGAAGAACTTTGATTTCTCATTTCCTGAGCAGAAGTGCTAGTCAGTAAGCTATGTGTGTGTGTATATGTATTTATATATCTATAGTTATATATATAAATATAAAAAATATAAAAATATACGTATATTGTTATATATAGATGCATAAGCGCAACTCCCTCACAGTTCCTACTAGCCAAGAGCTGCTTTTTAGGAAGATAATGAGTATGCCCTCACTTTGAGAATTTGGATCCAGTTGGTGCTCTCAACACACTGAGTACACTGGGCTCCTGGCTTGTTTAGAGGCAGTTCCAGTTTGTTACCAAGGGCGATGGGAGTGGGGATCATATTTTTCAAAGCAGAAAAATACAGGGCTTGTACTGGTATTTTTGGGGCGTTGGCTGGACTCTTTAATTGCAGTCTGGATCCTGGTGACTTAGTATTGAGGAATTATGCTAGCAGACAGAAGCAGAAATGCAAGCACTTGTAGTCTTCAGGTCAATCAGGGCGACACTTGCACTGCATCTACATAAGGATGCGCGTTGTGATTTTAATTATCTGGTTATTCCTTGTGGGGTATGCTGTGATCCCTTCCCTTCCAAGACACACAAAAGAAGTTTTGTGCCTTTAGTTTTGTGCCTTTAGTTTTGTGCCTTTAGTTTTGTGCCTTTAGTTTTGTGCCTTTAGTTTTGTGCCTTTAGTTTTGTGCCTTTAGTTTTGTGCCTTTAGTTTTGTGCCTTTAGTTTTGTGCCTAATTTTCTGAGCGTGCCTGTGGGACGTGACTGTTTGGTTTGAGCGTTGCTGGTACGCTGCAAGTCCCTATCGTATTTTGGGATCTTAAGCATTCTGCAGCCTTTTGAAAGGTTTGCTTTTGTATACCAGATTTGGACTGAAGTGCATTATTTCAGATCTATACTGACAATATTGTAAATAGAATGATAGTCCGATGTGTAATAGTAATTTTTGTACTGAATGCAGGTTAAGAACAATATGACAATTAAAATAGTCCCCTAAGAAGGAGGGGCTTAGACTGTGTGGTGGTAGGCTTTTTTTATCCTGAGGTTATTAATATCTTTTGCCATGCATTTTATGTTTTAACATAAATACAACTACATTTTTTTTTCTGCTGCTCTGTCCTGCCTCACGCACAAATACACAGTGCACCAGGGAATACTCATTCAATGAACTACGTAGAGCGAGAAAAAGGAATATATTTTCCTTTTAGTGACAACACACAATGCTTCTGTGATGGAGTGTTCATTTATTCCCAGGTGACTGCTATTGATCTAAAGTGAGTAAGTCTGAGGACATTTGATGCTGGAGCAAGGAGCTGTGTTCCACGTACCATGTTAATATTTATTCCTGAGCAGAGCAGTGCCTTATTTGGGGATTGCTCAGCAGACTGATTTAGGTATTTTGAATGCATGTAGCTTAAGTCTTCTCTTAGTTTTAGTTAAAGGGCAGCAATTAAGACATCTAGTAGCACACTTGTTTATGAACCATTGGGCTTTATTGTCCCTAAATACACTGGCATCAGTATTGTGGGAATTGCAGCTACTTGTCAGTGGGTTTGTTGAAAATTTGTTGTGCAAACACTGAAGTATTTTACGGAAAGCTGATAATTCTGGCTAGCACATTTTGAAAGTGGCTGGATTTAACCTTAAGTACGGCAACTCTTATGAGTAGAACTTGCTGTCATAACTCTCCATAGGCGTTTACCGCAGCATTAACCAAAGCTTCTGTTTATTTTTGATATTTCCCTTCCCTCAACTACAATCTCCCACCCTTTTTCAAAGACTACAAAGTACTATTTCTAGTACTGTTGCCGTGGTTCATAAAACGCTATTTTATGAAACATTTCCCTTTGCCTTACCAGCAGTAATTAATAGAATGTCAGACTCCATTAAGTTCTGGTTTTATTGATTTAAATGAATGAGGTCTACTTTGTATTTTAAGGTGTTACTTTAGTTTCAGTTTGATTTTTTTCACCATACTTTGTGCATGAGTAGTGCTCTTCCATCACTGATCTGAAAACACTTAGGAAACTGTATTACATGAAGGTCCAGATAATTGCTGGGCACCCCCCTAGAAGCTCAGCAAGCTTTCTGGAGCAAGTCCAAGCAGGAGAAAACTGAACTTGGCCACTTGTTGTCTTCTACCAAGAATCTGCTTCTCTGCCACATAAACACAAGATTTTTCTTGCCTGTGAAATAGAGAAATAAAGCAAAAATAGCTCTCACAATGAGAAAAAACTTAACTCTGTTATTGGACCAGTTCCATTAAGACTTGGTTGGTGCTGTACTGGGATCTGTTCAGAAGCCTGTGCCAGAGCACATTTTTTTAAAAAAATCACTCCCAGTGAGTCTTTAGGCATTGCATTTCCGGCTTTGTTTGCTGTAGTTGATAATGCTTTGCCTTGTAAACCACCTGAGGATGTTGATGCTTTGAAGCCACTGAATGCAAACCCACAATCTTACACTTGGGACTTGAGCACAAGGCCAGGTGAGGCCACTAGAGCTGGAACCGTACCAGTCTAAGACTGGGCCAGCTCTTTTATCTCAGGGATTGCAGGTGACCATATCCCTGCACCAGTTAGGAAGTTGAATGTAAGTATTCATGCGTTATATTCGTCTCCTGATAGGAGATAAATGGAAGCTCAACCACCTGCAGTTCGATGACAGTTGTCATCTTAACCAGGACTAGAACTGGGAGCTGGTTGTGTGCCACCCTGCAGCTGGGATTGATGAGACAGTGTGTGTGGCTGGCTGTAATAAATTGGCATCCTTTTGGAGATATTTTACACAAGAAATGAGGGAAATCTTTTAGCTTACTAAATTATAGTAGGGAATTGAAGTACGTGCTCAATAGCAGGTAACACAGAAGTGGGCTCTGTTTCCACGTTCCATGGGAACGTCTCTCAGATCTTGAGCTATATTTACGTATTAATTCATTTTCTTGCTCTTTAAATTTTACATGAGCTTAATGTACTTACACATTAATTGAAAATGTATTGCCAAGTTATATTAAGTTACACTGGGGGCAGTTAAATCACAAGTTGAGTTCCTCTTGTTAAAGGTGATCAGAACATCTTTTCTGACATACCCCATCTCCCCCTGTGTTTTCAACTAGATTACTTATATTACAAAGAACCTGTTTCCTACAGAAGGGTGCTCCATTCAGAAAACAACTGGATAGGTTGTCAGACAACAGAATAGGTTTCAGTTAAAAAAAAAAAAAGCAAAAAGCAAAAGAAGCCCAGAAGTGGGATTTCAATTTATGCTGCTGCTATTGATAGATTGTATTTCAAATAGGATACGTAGGAACCATAGACCACTATGGGTTGGAAGGAACATTTAAAGCTCATCTAGTCCAACCTCCCCTGCACTGATCAGGGACATCTTCAACTAGATCAGGTTGCTCAGAGCCCTGTCCAGTCCTACCCTGAATGTTTCCAGCGATGGGGCATCTATCACCTCTGTGGGCAACCTGGGCCAGTGCCTCATCACCCTCAGCGTAAAAAATTTATTCCTTATATCTAGTCTAAATCTGTGCTCTTTTAATTTAAAGCCATTAGCCCTTGTCCTATCACAACAGGCCCTGCTAAAAATTTTGTTTCCTGTAGGCCCCCTTCAGGTACTGAAAGGGCACAGTAAGGTCTCCCCGGAGCCTTCTCTTCTCCAGGGTGAACAACCCCAACTTTCTCAGCCTGTCCTCATAGAAGAGGTGCTTCATCCTTCTGATCATTTTTGTGGCCCTCCTCTGGACCTGATCCAACAGGTCCATGTCTTTCCTGTGCTGAGGGCTCCAGAGCTGGATACTTCTGATGGAAAAAACGTAGTTAGAAGTTCATTCAGCATGGTCAGTTTACATTTATGATAAATTTTCTCCAGCTAGTTAAAAGAAAAAGATCCAGAAGAAAGAATGAAAACCTTTTAGGCCAACTGATGCGTTCTCTCAGATGTGGGGCATTTCTAGAAAACCTTTCATTTAGCGACATTTGAATTTAGAATCTCACAGTCAGACTTTCCTTAATCAGTGTGTTGCCAGAACAGTAATGGATTACTGCAGTTTGGATGCTTCCTGTCATTTTTTGCTATCATTCTTGTTGGCAAGCTGAGCTTTTCTGTTGGGATAACATTTCTCATGGCCAGCACAGCCAGCGTGTCACGTGAGGTAGTCCTTTTTGTCAGGAACGGACATCATGGGCGGCACTATTCATTATTCAGGTACCAAACAGCAGTAATTTGAACATAGGTTTGTGTGTACATCAGAGATCTTTAAAATTCTGTTGGAGAAAAATACTTGTATGCTGATGAATATTATGTATATTTTTTGTTACATATTTTGTCTTGAGAATAGAGTCTTAAATGTAGTTATGCAAACGTTGCCGAGCAAGTTACTTCCCTGAGAAAAGGGCTGGTTGCACAGCAGAGTATGTGAAGTATACTTTACCCAAAGAGCTTTTATAAACTTTATATGCTTATTTGTAATTAGCTAAACAACGTGATATCAACCAGCACCTAACTTGGCTTGAAGGACCTAAATGGGAAGTACGAAGCTTTTTTCAGATACTGAAGTTTTGCACAATTACTTTGTTTATTACTCTTGTTCTGCTGTATGTTTTACTTTATCTTGTGTATCAAGCTTTAATGTTATGCATTTTAATTTTTCTTAAAACTGATTTCTATTTTTTTCACTTTTAATTTTTTTTGTGCCTTAGCTCGAATATCAATAAATGTACAAATGAGTTATTACTTGGCATTACACTTAATATCTGAGAAAGCATCCATATATCTTTTGTGATATTATCAACTTGTCAAATGGGCAGAGACTGCCCGATATGATTACTGTTATTAATAAAGGCCATAATATGAAATTGCATGGACAAACACACACGTTTTCCAGAGGGAAGCCATTTAAATTGATGTTTAACATCCAGTACTTCAAAGACACGATGCGTTTGCTGATAGCTAGCTTTTACATATTGACATACATTTTTATTTAACTTTACCTGGAAATGTCAGAAGGAGAGTTCGGGGAAAACAGAAGAGAGATTTTAATTAATATTGCTCATGGTGGGACACAAGCATTGTTTCAGTTTCAAATTAGAGCAGTGCTCAGTCAGGCATGCACTGCTAATATGTTATAATTAAGGACTTGTAGAGAAAGGAAAAATTAATGGACAGCATCTCTAATAATGAGTTGCATTACAGCAGAGGGAATCAATATGGCCTCATGGTTCATCTATCATTTGCCTTTGCTTCAGACTGCTCTGTGTGTGTGTGTGTGGGGGTGGTGGTGGTGGTGATATATATATGTGTGTGTAGGTATGATTAAAAGTCACCAAAGGCCAGAAATTATAAAAGGTATAGAGATTTCCTGTATATGTATTGTCATTAAATAATCAAAAGCTGCTTTTAAAAGCCTAGATATATGCTTGTGTTTGATATTTTGCTTTAATAGGAAATTTAGCACATTCATAAAGCCTTTCTCTTCTTATATCACAGTATCACACACAGTATCACAGTATGCTAGGGATTGGAAGGGACCTCAAAAGATCATCTAGTCCAATCCCCCTGTCGGAGCAGGAACACCTAGATGAGGTTGCACAGGAAGGCGTCCAGGCGAGTTTTGAATGTCTCCAGAGAAGGAGACTCCACAACCTCCCTGGGCAGCCTGTTCCAGTGCTCTGTCACCCTCACTGAGAAGAAGTTTCTTCTCAAATTTAAGTGGAACCTCTTGTGTTCCAGCTTGAATCCATTACCCCTTGTCCTATCATTGGTTGCTACTGAGAAGAGCCTGGCTCCATCCTCATGACATTCCCCCTTTATATATTTATAAACGCTAATAAGATCACCCCTCAGTCTCCTCTTCTCCAAACTAAAGAGACCCAACTCCCTCAGTCTTTCCTCATAAGGGAGATGCTCCACTCCCTTAATCATCTTAGTTGCCCTACGCTGGACTCTCTCCAGCAGTCTCTGTCCTTCTTGAACTGAGGGGCCCAGAACTGGACACAATATTCCAGATGCGGTCTCACCAGGGCAGAGTAGAGGGGAAGGAGGACCTCTCTCGATCTGCTAACCACCCCCCTTCTAGTACAGCCCAGGATGCCATTGGCCTTCTTGGCCACAAGGGCACAGTGCTGGCTCATGGTCATCCTGCTGTCCACCAGGACCCCCAGGTCCCTTTCCTCTACACTGCTCTTTAACAGGTAGCTCCCCATCCTATACTGGAACCTGGGGTTGTTTCTGCCCAGATGTAGGACCCTACACTTTCCCTTGTTGTATTTCATTGTTATTCCCTGCCCAAATCTCCAGCCTGTCCAAGTCTCTCTGGATGGCAGCACAGCCCCAGGTTTAATAACGGACTAAAATATTCCCCACAAAAACCTTACTCTTGTAAAGAATCCCGTGCATTATAATTTTATAGGTAGAATGCTGGAAGGGAATATTGGTTGTGGAAACTACTGATATGAGGTGGACTAGTTTTATCACTTTTGCCACTCCCCTTGGCCTATCATAAGTCAAAATCAGACTGTTACTTGACAGGTATATATGTAAAATTGTAATCATTAGTTACTTTACAGAAATAATAAAGATTTACTGTAGGGAAAACAATTCAGTTAAGAGATATTTCGTGGAAGTCATAGAAATGTATTTATAAGCATGATAATTGTAACAACAAGAGGGATCCATTTTGACTTGTTTGTTATACGGAAGGTTATATAAATCTTTGATCTCTTGGGTTTTGTTCAGATTTTTAAATTAATAACTGTCTGGAAGCATTTCCTCTTGTTTAAAAAGCTTCCGTCGAGAAGTATGCTCGTGTTTTGTTTGTATTATGGATCTGAGGGTGGCACGGCTGCTGTGAAGGTGGGGAACTTAAGTTTTGCGTTTGGTATGAGTTATCAACTGAGTATCCGAAATTGCTGCGTCCAGATGGCTAGTAGCTCCTTCTCCATCTACTTGTGAAAAGAGATTGTCAGACCTTGTTTCGGTGATGATTCATCCCTGGCTGATAGTTTTACATAATTATATGAATCTCTGCCTAAGAGGAACCTGATATTTTTGTATTGTGGAATAAACACATCTTTAATGAAAAAAATATAGTTCTTATAAACTTGCAGTTTAATTTCCATCCAAGAATTTCTAAACATTTTACAAACTTAAATTCATTAGGACTTGTAACAATATCTCTTTTAAGGAAAAAAAAATAGACCTTAGACCTGAATCAACCATACAGACTGAATTTTGAAAACTTGTTGATCTTGTTGATTCCTGAGATGTACTTGCACAGCACTTCACAGAAAAAGTAGCATTAAAAAAAAACACAAACCAAAAAAACACGGAAAACCAATGGGCAAAATAAATTTGCTATAAAGTGAATTTATAGAACTTTCACTTCTAATGCTCAGTTTTATGTATATAAAAAGAGGGTTAAAAATGTGTTTGCCTGGCATTAGAGGGGCATAGCATCCTTTTCACACCAATACAGTCTTAATCCTGTAAGTGGACATAGCTGAGTTCCAATGACTAGATTCAACCAGCACGTCAGGCCTAAAAGCTGTCATTTGACAGCTCTTGTTGAAATAATTGGAGATCCCTATTTAAGCAATGTCAAAGCAGAACGAGATTCTCACTGTTCAGTGTTCCTTAGCCATTTTTTATGGTGGTGACGTGCAATAAAACGTGATTTTTTTTTTTTTTTCAACTCTTTTTTTTGGGGGGGGTGGGGGGAGTTTTCTGGAAGTAATGTGTTGTGCATAAAGTTATTTTCATTGCAAGATACCAAGCTCTCAGTTATTCTGCAAGAGTTGCCATAATGCAAAGACAATCCAGGTATCTGTTGACATTTATTGTTTCTCTTCCATGCTACCCTCCCCAAAAGAGACACCATGATAAAGCTGCCTCTTAAGAATGTGTATTATACAAACCCAGTATTTTGGCAGAACCTACCAAATCTTAAATGTAGCACAGCAGTAAATCTAGAGTGAAGTTCTCAATTCGCTCAAATTGAAACAAACAGAGCTTGTACTAGGGATTGTATGGTTCACATCCCTGTTGTGGAAACTCAATAGTCTCCTGCAGTGTGAGGCTTCACTTGAAGCGTTCAGTCCTTCCTTGTAATTGGAACATGCTTTTAATCCTACCCGTTTTGACTTCCATATTTACCTCATTTACTTGTTTGTTTCATTGCTTGTATAAATGTGATGACATGGGGCTCGTAGGAGACTTTTCTCCTAAGGACCTTGAGACAATACAGTGCAGCAGCGTTGCCTTATGCAACTTCTTTGTTGCCAAATAAAGATTAACTTATTTTTTTAAATGAACATTTTGTGGGAAGAGAATTCAAAACTGTTTGTATGACTTTAGTATTACAATGCCTATTATATTTTCACTAAAGACAAGGTCTCATTTTGATGCAAAATTTATTGAAGACACCCAATTTTGTAGACTCTTATCTGTAAACGTATTTGAAAGCCTACTAAGTTATTAATATTCCTTACCTTGCTCTTAATGTATTTTTCCATGTCATAACTCCAAATTAAACTGAAGTTGCTGTCCTCACTTATTTGACTTGTCCCAGCGCTGTGGCTAGCGCCGAGAAAAGAAGAAAGAATTCTTAGAAAGAAGAGAGTTGTTCTCTTTGCTGAAAAGGGTTCCCAGATGAGAAAAACTGCTCGTTCAAGTCCTCCATTATTCCCGAAGAGATTATCTCCTGTGTGCCATAAGTCTGAGATCTGTCTCCCAGTCTAATAACATGTGAGTGAGGTGCTTCAAGAGTTTGATGCTAGGACCAGTGGAGAAGAAAGCTCAGCCAGATTTCCGTTCCATCTGCTCTCTTCTTCTGAACTAGAACGTGAACTTGCATTTAGACTCTATGGAGCCTTAGAAACTGTATTTATTATTTTACTAAAACTCATGTTATAAGGGTATGATAATGCTGATTCATGTAGATACCCCATGATAGTCCCCAAATTTCTCTTCAGGAAGTGTCACACAAGCCAACTATTCTCTATCTTGTACTGTACAGCTATTATTTCTACCTAGGTGTAGGTGTAGTGTCTCACGTTTCACCTTACTGAATCATGTCCTTTTTTATGCCATTTTCCAATTTGTCAAGATTAATTTGATTCTAATCTTGTTCTTTAGGGGCTTGAAAGAAGCTGCAGGCCCTGTGTTGTGTGCAGTCAAATGTCGCATTTAGTAAGGATTCGGTCTGTTCCATCACCTAAATGATTAATGAAATTACTGAATAAATACTACTAGACCCAGGACAGACCCTCTGCAGAATCCTACTTGATATGTCCTTTTCTGACATCCTGTTTTGACAGTTATATGTTGATAGGTCTAAATATGGTTTTCAAAACAGTTTTACCCATTTTAAAGAGGGTTCATCTAGACTTGCTGATGAAAATGTCATGTGACACTACCAAAAACCCTGCTAAGGTGAACACAAGACATCTACTGACTTTTCCCTTCACAGAAGGGTTTTTATGCTGTCATGGAGAAGATCAGCTTCATTCAGCAGTCGGTTCTTTAAAAATCCACGTTGACACTACTTATGTAATCTGTCCTGTCTTCTCGGTGCTTTTTATTTGCTCCAGTGTGTTTCTGGGACTTCATTTTTAACTGAGTAGTCCACATTTCCCAAACTTTTCAATTCACTCTCATTCTGAAGATAGGTATTTTGATTTACTTTTTTGAACCTTCTTGAGCCACGCTTCTTTCCCATGTGTCCTCTTATGTAAGTACTGAGTGGTCTAAATTTGCCCTAGTGTGCTTTCTAAGAATGAGATTCATCAGGCCTGTAATTAGAAAACATGAAATTTGGTCAAGTGCTCACCTACCTCATTCTGTCTTCCACTTTATTCTTTTTCCTGGTGTGTTGTGATTAATTACCTGATCACAGTTTTTTTTCTAATGAAAAATAAAGCCAAAGTAACTTAAATATTTTTCTCATGATCATCTATTGATAATTCTCCTGAGTAACATGCAGTTGTTATTTTCAGTATACTTACATTTGTGGGGGGAAAAAAAAAAACCAAACCAACAGAAAACCCCGTGTTGCCTGATAATTTTAAAACAATCCATGTATTTTCCATACAGTGTAACTACAATGGCTTTTATTTGTGAACCAACTGCAAGATTTTACTTCCTTTGCTTTCCCGTTTGTTTTTTTCTGCTAAATCCTGCAGAAAATTTTACAAATATTCTCAACATGTATGTGGGTCTTTTACTGTCACTTTTCTCTACTATTATATATGAACCATTTTCTGAGGGACCACAGGTGATCTACCAACCATAGACAGAGAAACTGTGGAGGGTTGAATCATCTATTTTTGGACTGTTTTCATATTATTTCTGTGTCTCGAGCGTGTTCATTTTCCTGTTCCTTAATGTTACATGCTATACTTTGATCTTTCTGACTTTTGTCCCGCTGCACCTTTGCTATTTTTATATTCCTACTTACTAATTTGACTTCCAAAGTGATTTATTTTGAAGAGCTTGCACTTTATCTACCTGCAAGATCTCTAGGCACAGTGAAATTGGTCTTTCCAGAGTCCGGTATTCACTTCATCCTTCTTCTCTTATGAAGAATTAATGACCTCTACCATTTCGCCATCATTTGTGCCCATAGTTCCTTTGACAGGTCTTGAAAAGCCCTCTTCTGCCAGAAAGAGCTGCTGAGGGTCTTCCTCTATTGCTTTTATATGCTTTTATGTAAATAAATAGCCCAGTGTCCTGCTGCATTCTGCTTCCAGCGAGCATTCGGTAGTTTTACTCTTCTACTTTGTATTTAGTGTTCTTGGTTTGTTTTTGTGGTTTTTTTGTTTGTTTGTGGTTTTTTTTTCTTTTTTTTTTTTTGGGTGTAGTTGATGAAACATATTAGAAAACTATAAACCACTGTCTAAACATAATGATCTTTAGGAAAGATTCATTTATCCAGAAGTTTATGACCTTCCACTTGTTAGGTTTTTTATTTTAATTTTTTTATGTCCCAAAGTGCGTACTGCAGCGAGGCTATCAGCAATGGGCAAATCAGTTGTGTGCACACGGGCTTTTTATTAACAGGGGAATTAGCATTTGCCATCTAGCAGTGATGGGAAGCTTGTCCTTAAGTAATTTGCTCTTTTAGACAGATTTCTGCCAGAAGATCCTGTGGCTTCGCAGCAAACATAGCTCAGTGCTTTTTTCCCCCATGTATCCTTCAAGGTGGCAAAAAGAGAGGGATTAAGAGAAGATCAGAAATTTCCTGGAAGCGGTAATAGGCCTTCTCCAATCTGATTTCTTCCGGCAGTGGGATCACCACCTTTCTCTACAGATAAATCCATTATTCTGTACCTGTCTTAAGGTCTGTCTTCAAAGCAGAATGACTCCCTCTCTCTTCAGCACTGCAGTCTCGTAGTGTGCCAACGAGAAATTCCACCTATTACCTACGTGTTTCTCCCAAGGCATCTAGCGAATGATGTTGAGGATGCTGAAGCTGCTAAACACTACTGCATTTCTTGTTTTTAATTCTCTATGTGAAGGGAAATGCCTTAAGTATTCTGTTTTCTTCCCGCTCTTTTAGTGATATACAAAAGAGAAAATTGGAAGAAAATAATTTAAATAAGGGTGTCAAGGATAGAGACTTTATTCTAGTTTCCGTTGATACTGCTTACCTATGGTATTTCTATTCGTACAAGAACTGTGTTATTAGCATTTGGATTTATGTGCATATCCTCTGCATCAGATACCAGTTGCCCTGTTTGCGTAGAATAAATGCGTTTTTGCTGCAGCAAAGCCTCTTTTGGCTCCTTCATTTTATTTTCTTGCTGTTTTGACGTTGAACACATTTCTGAGGTAGCAGATGGCCAGGTATTAAATGCATAAAGTGCATTATTTCCTCCTCCCCTCCCCTGCAGCGGTCTGTTTAGCTATGCAAATAGGAGTGGTTGAGATTAAAAGCAGGAGTTGCAGCTAATAATAAACCCCAATCAAATCAGGTGGCATTGAGTATGTTTGAAAAGTGACCAACTTTTAGCATTCTTAAGCTGCTAAGAATAGTGTTAAATTGTTGGCTGAAGAGAGTGGTTATTCATTGTGTGTCTCATGCTGACTACAGGGAGAGGGGAGTTTGGAGAAAGAGCTCTTTAGTTGGTAATAACGTCCGTTACAAACGAGCTGGGATGGTTCAAAGTCAATGTGATAGATTATGTGATAGAAGTCACTCACAACTGCTAATGGGTTGAGGTGCATTTCAGCGCGACAGTGAAGAATATGTAGCGAGTTCAAATATTTAACCATGCTGCTTTGGGCTTGGCGTGGTAAGGCTACAGTAAGAAACTCTTACTCCCTTACGCTGATTTAAACACTTTCTGAAATGCAGATACAACTACTCACTCCTCACTGCTCATCTTATCTAATATCCAGAGTTAAGCCTTATATAAATATAAGGCTTATATGTCGGAATGTCAGGTAGGTATAGGTAACATGTGGGTTTCTGGTGTTTTATAACTTAGTTCTCAAATAAAACGTAGTAGAGCATTTTTGCAGACATGCTTTAATTAAGCTTTTCTCTGTAGGCAAAGTCATGTAATGTTGCAGCTTTGCCAGGTAGTCTGTATCCTCAGGCCCTTTTGCTTCAATGGGTTAAAGTTGTAGATTGCCTTTTAGCTCTTAAGGTTTTACAAGTAAGACTGTGTACCACAGAGAAAAAAAAATGAATATAATAACGTTAAGATTTTTAAGATATCTTGATCTTTCATAAGAAAATATGAGGTATAATTTTTTTATGACTTTATATATCTGAATGGCTGATGTGAATTTCACCACTTTATGTATGTTATTACTGTTTCCAAAGTATTTTAGTTCATCTCAGGGAAGCGCTCCTGTAAAATATGGGCCTTTCTTTATACAGCCATGGAGGTTGTAGTATGGAGGACGACTGAAATTACTTGCGACCTTGTCTGTCATTTGTTAGTGAATGCAGCAACATTAATCAAAATGTACTCTTTGGAGAATTTTCATCTATAGTATACTGTTCCCATAACTCTTCCTGTGTTTTTCCTAGTGTCAGCAAGATCCTGATGCTTTTAGAGCAGATGTGTAATTTCTGCAAATATTAGTAATTCACTTTACAGGGCATATATATCACGTAAGAGATGCTATGAGATTCAGGCTTTAACATGTACAACATTTTATGGTTCTTGTGGGCGTGACCTCAATTTATTTGCAAAATAACTTTTCGAATACTAGCACAGAAGCTTTATAATACAAAGTATTTAAAAGTCTCCCACACTAAGTTGAGTTGGTGATCTGTCATAAAATAGCAAACAATACATTTTAGTCCATGAGAATTACTCTGTGGAAATGCTGGAACACAGCACCTTGAATCAAATCAGCGCATAAATCCTACTGACTTCAACGAATTCAAAACTTCACCTGTTGTCTGTCTCACCCTGGTGCCTGCCATGCTTGGCTGGGAGACCTCAAGCATCATTGTCTTTTTGATGATAATGTGACGAGGCTGATGGCTTATTGCTTCTCATCCTCTGTTTGTTGCAGCACCTCTTCTCCGTCCACTAAAGTATGTGACAGAATTTCATTCTCATTTTCTGACAAAAGTAGGTCAAGACTAGGTACATCCCTGTTGTCATCCACAGTTCACGCTGACGGAAGGAAATCTCTTAGCATCTCTCTAATACCTTGTTATTCTCACTTTCACCTCTTGCTCCTTGTTTCTTTGCAAGAACGAAGTCTTAAATTTCTAAAGTAGGGCTGGGTTTAGCAGCAATGTTAAATTTTGTCTCTTTGGGATTTTATTCGGGAAAAATAGGTGCTTTTGTTACTCTGCACAAAATCCTTGTGAGGATAACCTTGTAATAAGAACGGTAGGAATTATGAATGGAAAGCCATCTGGTCCGTGCCACTACCCCTGAGGGTACGGCTGTGCAGAGCGGAGTGGCTGTTGTGGAAACAGCCTGTTCCTAACAGTCGTGCTGGTTTGTTCCTCCACGTATCCTACCTGTTCCTTGACTGTAAGTCTGGGGTGCCTGGCGTGAATCAGTGCCGGGTATGTTACGTCTTAGTGGTCATACTGCCAGTCGGTTCCTTTGAAATGTGAACAAACAAAATTACTATAATGCCGAGTATATCGTTCTCTGCAG
Organism: Vanellus vanellus; assembly: GCF_965231255.1. Taxonomy (NCBI): domain Eukaryota; kingdom Metazoa; phylum Chordata; class Aves; order Charadriiformes; family Charadriidae; genus Vanellus; species Vanellus vanellus. The sequence goes on along the minus strand of NC_138906.1, from coordinate 11,480,208 downwards.
TCATGTATGTATGTATTGCATATGCCTCCAATCATGCATTGTGAAAAGGCGTATTACGTTCAAATATTATCTTGTATAACCTCCGTCCTTCTCCCACAAGAGGGAGACATAAAATATGATCAAATCAAAGGAGAAAAGCATCTGGTAGGAGGAGACCCTAATTAGCAAGCGACTTTACCATTCCTCAGGGAATGAAACTCGCAGAATGAGTAAATATCAATAGCATGGGAACATTTGGTATGACAGAATGTTTTCTTGTAAAGGGAAGAGAAAGAGACTGTGTAAACGTGATTATAGATTTTTGAAGGAAGGCAAAATGTTTCTCAGCTAGATTCTGGCTGTGTTTATGTTCGCGCATAATGTGGTGCAATTGGAGCAGTCCTACAAAGCAAAACACTTGATTTGCAAACCTGACATCCAGGCTGGCACAGATTTTAGGAGGTGCTTTCCCTCAGAAGACCGCTAGTCTGGTCCAGGAACTTGAACATCACTAGTGCTCGTTTCCATCAAAAGGGTGAATGCGTGTGCTCCGCTATGGAAACCAAAGTGTGTTCAGTGAGGGCGAAGCAGAGATTTGCTGCAAAAACATATGACTCGTGAAATAAAACACTACTGTAAATACACCTTCCTCCTTCCGTTTTTGGAAGTCTTCATGCCAAAGACTGTGTTTGACATGTGAGATTTCGTATCGAAACCCTGCCCAAACTCAGGTTTTGTCTGAAATGTGTTTTTAGTACGAAATCAAAGGATTTTCCTAAAGAGAAAAGCAACAAAGCTGGTAGTGCTATACTAACACCACTTCCACTACTGAGATGCTTACCAAACTCTGAAATATATAATTTTATATAAGACCATTTTGTAGAAAAAGAGGGCAGAAGAGATGAAGTCCAATTTGTTTGCTTGGGTATTTTTTTTAATGATGCTTACATAAGGAGCAACGCTGACAGTCTCCCCTAAAACAGAGCAGTCCTATCTATCCATTCATCTGCAGAGGTGCTCTGAAAACCAGGTAATTGTTGATGGTCACTGCCTCATTGCTCAGTTCCTTTTTTTGTTGTTGTTGTTGTTACTGATACATTTTTCAGCAGTAGTCCCCCTCCTCAGGATTATTGATTGGCGCCTGCAGTCAGAGCTGCACTGCTTTCCGCAGCGCTGTCTCCAGCTTCTGATTCTGCCTGCTTTTTTTCTGCAGGTTTGTACACGAGCAGCCGGGTCTCACGTTAACCTTTGTCTTCTTTTGTGAACAGCCTGTGCAGGCACTGCAGTAGCAGGGACCTCAGATTCTGGTGGATCATCCAGAGCTTTTTTTATTTTATTTTTGCCAGCTTCCTTTGTCATTAGGAACAAAAGCAAAACAAACCAAACAACAACAACAAAAACCCCTTCCAACGTAGTAAAATTGTGAATGATCTGAGAAAAATGAGATGACATTAGCATATGTACTTCCTTCTCTTACTTCATCCATTGCTGCATGGTCTAATGACAAATTTGTTTCACTACCCAGTGGAAAGAAAAAAAAGGAAGATTACCGGGAAGAGTCAAGTGTTTTGTGTTTATTTCTCCTTTCTTCAATACTGTGTCTGCAAAAAAGATTAGCTCTGCATAGTTGAAACGAGCAGCAGAGGAATAACCAGTCTGCTGGAACAGGAAAGAAGCAAAAGTCAGAAACCGCTTAAGTGAGATGATTTGAGATCACCTCGCCCCATTTCCAGGTGCTTTGCAGTGAAATGTATTCAATCCAGTCTTAGAGCAGCGATCTTGCAGAAGTCGCAGAGAGGATCTGGTGTTCCGGGAAAAATAGAGGGTAATGTGAAGCTAACTCAAAAAAGAAGAATGCAAGACAGAGAGAGGATGCATCCTCAGCCAAACTTAAAGTTCTGGGCAAAGGCTGGAGGACGTATACTTCACCTGCCTGTTTATAAACCTCTACCCGATTTAAAAAATACCAATAGTGGTAAGTAACAAAGAGACAACATGGATTTGTCAAAAAAAAAAAAAATCCCAAAGGGATTTCACATGACCTAATTTCATCCTTTGACAGGGTAAGAAGCCACAGGGCTGAACATACACAGTAAACATGACTACATCATGGCCTTAAGGGGGTTTTTGACACTTAGATTTTCACAAGCAAGTTGTACCGATCCTGTCCGTATGAAAGTCCCTAACCTGGTGCGTGCATCGCTAACAGAGCAAAACCCACTCCAAGATGGGACCTGGTACTGGTGGAGACCCCGTGGGCAGCAGGATCATCTGGTTTTGCCTGTGCTGAGTCCTTTTACCCTGAGGCTCCAGTAAATGCCTCTATGTGGGCAGTTACTGACCCACCACGTCTCGTTTGGAGATGCTTCTTTGGTGCTTTCAGTGTTTTCATAATGATTTACATGATGCAGCTGAGAGTGTGCTTATGAAATCCGGTGGTGATATACAAGCCAGGAGGGCCTGTCAACATGTTCAAGGACAGGCTTGAAGCCCATAATGACTTAGAAAAAAATTGGAGAAATGGCTTGAAATAAATGCAGCGCAATCCAGTAAAGTACTGCGCTTATCTGTAGCGTACCACGTATGGAAGGGGGAAGGCTAGCTAAGGAACAAAAATTGCTCTGGGATATAAAGTGTATTGCAGCTGTGCTTGAGTCGGTCCCATCATCATATCGCACAAATATCAAGTGTCCTACTGGTATGTTTAAGGGGGAATGCTATGTCAAATGTGTGGGAGATAATGCTTTTACTCTGGTCAGCACTTTTGTGAAGCTTATTCTGGAGAAGTGCCCAGTTTTGGTGCTGGAAGGGGTCCATTCGGAGCAACATAGGAGTGATATGAGGAAAGACCAATGAAAGAACTGATGTTCTGAAAAAGAAAAGCCTGAGAGGGAAGAAGAAAGATCTCCCTGTGCCGATAATACCTTGCATTTTAAGCCGCATTATGTGGATATCAAAAGAGAGCATGAGGAAAAATGTCCAAGCCCTACAGACAAGGAATGTGGAAAGAGATAGCCTATAGGAATGGTTTAGGGGTTTTTGCTCCTGCCTGGAGGTGGGTGATGGGCTATCTGATCTCATGAGGTCCGAATGTATATCCCATTCTTTCTGAGATGCCAGCTTGCCTGGGTGGAAACCTGAGAGAATCGAGAGCCAGAGGAACCGTGTGGAAGGGACAAAAAATGGAAGCAAAATATGTTCAGCTTCCCAGGACTTTAATCTTTGAGTAGAGAAAGACACAGGTGCAACCAAATGATAGGCAGTAACTGAAATGTGCCAGAATACAAGGGTATGCTGCGCTCCACCATCTGTTATATTAGTTACGATTCTCATTGCAGCATCCTTTAGGCCTCGCTCTTGCAAAGCATTTTGCCTGCCTACACACTCGTCTTGTATGCCAGCCTCAAGCTTTAAATTGTCTTTAAACTTCAGGAGACATGAAAGTTTTTTGTCACTTTGGTCTTCTATATTGCAAATCATTTTGAGGTATCATATGGCTTGCGGGGAAGTATTTGGATGGTATAGAAACCTTCCAGATAAAATGGTTCTTGTAGGATGCCTGTTGTTGTTGCAGTGTCTTTCTCGTCTGTTTTGACCTGATGTCCCGAGCAAGTACTGTAAATCTAAATTTCTAGTCACTGATATTTTTATTCACTGTTGTCACCACAGTTGGATGCTCCTGCTTTGAATATGGGATTAACGGTGCCTAATTTTAGCAACTCAGAGGTTTAAGTATTTAGTCTACACAACTCTGGGTTTCTCCTCCGGGCAGTGGATGGCAATAGGTTCCTTCAGACAAGGAGTGCAGTGAGTAACATGGAAGGGAAGGACTTTGCATCTGGAAAGAAAAGGAAGCAAAAGCTTTGATTACAAAAGAAGGGGAAAGTATGACTTGACTTTGATGTGGAAAGTGTCTATTTTTATTAACTAGCCGTTAGGGTAATAAATTTTGTAGTGTATTGGTTTCTTAGTGTTAGAATATGTTTTGCTTAAAAAGATGAAAAACAACTGAGGAGCTTTTTTAATGTAATTTTGTTTTGACTTAGTCATACATGTATTTTAAAGATTATTTCCTGTTAAGATGTAATTAAGTCATTATTACTGTGCTATGAATGCAAATGGAACTGCATTGAATAGAGTAGTTACTTGTATTATGTTGTGGGATCACGTATACAGCCTATGATCGAGTCCTTACCGTGTAAATAAGCTGGATGGAGGTTAAAGCAATGTCAAAAAAAAAAGCTTTGTAGATTCTCTCTTCCCCAAGTTTCCTTATGACATCTGTAGTTTAATCTTTTCCTCTGCTACATGAGAGTCTGGAAGAGCTGGTCTGACTTTTGTAGGTGAAGTTACAGAAGATGAAGCCCAGCCATGGAGTTATGTATTTATTTGCATGCAAGCGGTTTACGTACTATTTAAGGAGGAAAGTGAACTGTGCTAGACCTTTCTTTTGCGTAGTGTATAGTGTACTTAGCATAGTCTCAGGTAACCAGCAACGTCAGTGAAGTTTAATGGGGATTAGTATGATCCAGCTTTGTGACTGAAATTTGGTGCTTAGCTGCTCTCCTGTAAATCGCAACATAGTCATGCATGTATAACATTTGTCTGTTTATGGGAAGAAACATTTATTTCATTCATTTTTGCATGGTAAATATGTGTATAGTTCCTGGATGATCTTACATACATGTATTATTAGGTTTTACTTGTAAATTTTGGTTGTGGAATAGTAATCTGCATTTTTGCCTTTGGAAGTAAAGCCTCTTGAGAAGTCATATGCAAAATACTTCCCAGAAGCTACTTTTAATATGCTTTTCTTTTAAGGAAATACATCTTAGCTTTGTATTTACTTTTGGGCTTTTATTCATGATTTCTGTGATTAGTCTATATGAAAAGGATGGTAAAGTTTGGACTCCTGCAGTCCAAGACCTAATGTCACTATGAAAAGGTCCGTAACTATTGGAAGTGATTTGGGACAATTTCCTATTCCCTTTTGGAGGCTGCCATCTTGTGTTCTGAAGTCAAAATTTGTATTACCATTTTCTCTTTCACTTGCCACTTATGGCAAGTTATGAAAGACTTATGAAAACAGCTTTTAAATTGTGAACACAGTTGCGGATAAATGCTGCAGTATTTACCCTAACGTGTAGATAGATACACTCACATATAGTCATTCTTTTGTCTTAATTTAGTGATCCTAAATAATCTTTGAAGGATGTTTACTCTGAAACCCATTGCTGGTCATTGAGAAGACAACTGATGTGAAGAGCTTTGCAGCAGATGATTGGATTTGACACTGAAAGATCGTTTTCTTGTAGATTTTTCTTCTAAAGTTCTTACTTGAACCTAAGCTAAGAGCGAGGTATGCAGGATTTGATATTAAAGAACACGTTTTTGTGCTACGTCTTCCAACTTGCTCTGTGAAATTGTCTTCAAAAATATTTAAATTAAAAGTGAAAATTCAAATCAGATTCAAATTTCATTAAGGTTCTTCTATTTTATTGTTTTACTCTTCCTTCTAGTTTTAGGCTAATTTTGTTTTCTGCAATATCTTCTAGTGCGAAAAGTTGGACAAGCACATGCAAAGGTTATCTCATGTTTAGTAGCAGGATCAAATTAGGATCTTTCAGAGCTTTGGGAGACTGGGTGGACCCATAGTGAGCCCCCCAATGTAAGTGCAGTAGATTTTTATCTGCTGCCATTAGTGGTAAAGGTGACAAGCAATCTTCTTTAATTTATGGGATGAAAAGAGTTACATTCACAACATAAGGAAAATGGTTAGGGTAGTTTTCAGTATCTCATATACACAAAAATGAAAGGTGGAGCTGGGCTTCTGCAAGTTGATGTGAACAGTAAGGTATTGGGTTTTTGCCAACATCAGAATTGATTTGCATTGTGCTTTTTTATAATAGTGGTATATTTTCCCAATCTCTTTACAAAGTGAGTTAAGCAGAACTTTGCTGAAATATCTCCTGCCTGTCTTTCCGAAATGAAATTCAAAGTGATATTTGGAAATTCACTTCAAAGTGATATTTTCCCTACCCTCAAGATGTAATGACTCTGAATTATTTTTGATTCATGTATGAGGAAGAAAAGAAAGTATCTGTGATACAGTCAGCGAAGAGGTGTTGCAATTGTTCTTGATTCATCCATGCTCATGGTACAGTTATAATTTTAACATAGCTGCTCCAGTCTGTGATGTACTCTTAAGACGCTTTGCTTATTATGTAAAGCCTTTCATGTTTATTTTTAGCAGAAATTTACACTGGGATGAACATGAAAACATATTTAGTATTATGCTCTGTATTCTCAATCATTAAATAAATTAAACCCGCTTGGAGCAATCAACGGCAGGTAACAGAAAGGCAAGGCATTTCAATTGTGAGACCATTAGGAAGCATGTGAGACTGCTCGAATGCAAATTTAAGCTGATCACTGAATTATGAATAAAACATAACTAAAAAGCAGTTAGAAAAGATACTGTTTCTAGGGCTAGTATAGAGACTCTGCAGTTGCTTTTAGGGTAATCTCTGCAATTGCTAAGGTTCACTGAAGGAAAGACAGAGAAAACAGTTCATGGTGCCAATTTGTGTGCATCCATAATCCAGCAAAGCAAAACAGAGTTTTTGGAGAAAGTCAAGTAAAATGCACTATAATTTGTTAAAAAAAAAAAAAAAAAACAAACCAAAACAGGGGAATGAACATCCTGTGTGGTTTGTGTTCTAGAAATGACTTCACCATCCGAGGTCTGCCCGTTCACGTGTAGCTGCAGATCTCCAGGGGCCAGTTGAAATCCAGGATGCTTTTGTTTATCCAAACATAGCAACTCTGAAGCCTAGTTGGGTAAGCAAACTAGGGCTCGCAGTGCTGAAAAATCAGTAGCTTGTCAATGGTGCTGCTTAAAATGAAGAAACAACTGTAGATACGAGCATAGAACAGGTTGAGAGCTGGTGCTTTCCTACCATCAAATATTGCTGTATGTGTTAAAGGTGCAAATCTGTTATCATCAAAAGTACCAGCAACAACAAAAAGTCCCCAGGCTTGCTGTTACGCTGGCAGTCCTGGCAGATGGAAGAAAATTGCAATCGTGTATCACTCTTAAAGACAATGCTAAAGGAGAAGCTGCCACACAAGGTGTCATCTTCAGATGTCTGGGGAAGGGACGGATGGCATTGTAATTAATTTCAGACTACCGTTGGGCTGCTTCAAATTGGCTTATCCAGTGCCTTATTAAAGGAGAGCGCAGTGCGCGGTGCTTTCCAAGGAAGAAACAAGAAGAAACGAGTAGTAGTCTGGAAAAATAAAAGCTGCTCTAGAGGCTTTTGGCTTACCATTAATTCCATTTGGATAAATCCAGAAATGGATTTTCTGCTGGGAAAAAGGTTCTTACTACCAGCCAAACAGAGCTAGCGAGTCTGTCACTAAATGACTGGAAATGTGTTACATTGCAAATACTGCAGAAAGGACTGGACCAGGGGTACGGTTAACATTTTTCTCAAGTTCAGTAGTAGAAACAGCACTCTCAGTTCTTTGGATTAGCTAAGATACAAGAATTGTTCGACTGGCTGAACTCGCTGAATCCTTATCTTTGTCCAAAACCAAGAAAAAGGCTATTCTTTGCTCTGACCATTATTCTGAAACTAATATAAGTTCTTTCTTTCAGTGAGTAGCATTTATTTTCTTAGCCAAAGCAGAGATCTTGTCTGCAATATCAGTTACTACTTCATCTTTTTTCTTTCAGCAGGGAAGAGATATAGCAATTTTAATGTGAAAAGTCTTCAGTTTCATATGTAGAGAACAAGGGAAAATGTAGAAATTAAGCCAAATTCAGGCTATTGCTTGATGCAGCAGGAAAAAGAGATGTGTCTCAAGTGTTGTTTCAACAGACATGCTAAAATTACCTGGCCTAATAAAAAGAGTAGACCTCACGATTTCAGTGAGGATCAAAAGCATTGAGATGCTGTCTTGTACTATTCCTTTCCTAGGGGGACAAACGTGTCTAAAGTCTCCCATAGGGTCTGCGGTTAAGACTTTCTCTCCTCAGCTTGCTACATCAAAAAGATTTGAGTATGATCCAGTAGTCTTTGGTTAAAAAAGCACAGCCGTGCTTACTTGTTCTGAACTTCAGAAGTTCGGAAATTTCCCACAGCCTTCCTTCCCAAATTTCCCACCCTGTGGAACATCACGTTGCTCTGGCAGGAGCAAAAGGAGAGGGATGGAGACACAAGCTGCAGCATCCTGGAGTCTCCCCATGACAGTGCTATAATTAAGCAGAAGTGTGCTGTAAGTAAAGACCTGGGTAAACAGATGTGCAACCATTTCTGCTAATTTTCTTGCTAATCCTGTGATTGCAGGAATAACATCCACACGCAAAGCTATGGGACCAGAGAAGGCCAATGTCCCATGTAATCAAGGTCTTCTTTTAGGGCACACGTTGCCTTAGTTCAATTATTTATCAAGTGACTGTCTCCAAGTTACTCTGCATCTCTTGAATACCTGTTAGTGGTAGTAAACAGCTTGAAAGGAAAAGGAAAATAAAATACCTCCCGAGATGACTTTCTGCCTGAGAGCAAGAAGAGCTCTTTGATGCCAGTGCACTGCTGGTTTGTTCTCGGTTGCACTCTGCTTTTCCTTTGCATTGTGTACAGACAGCACCTCCCTTGAGCAGGAGGCCTGAAGATCTGTCTGATGGAGCTTTCCATCTGTGGTCAGGGCAACCTGCAGTACCAATACAGGCTGAGGGATGAAGGAATTGAGAGCAGCCCTGCCGAGAAGGACTTGGGGGTACTGGTGGATGAAAAGCTGGACACGAGCCAACAGTGTGCACTCACAGCCGAGAAATCCAACTATTGCCTGGGCTGCATCCAGAGCAGCGTGGCCAGCAGGGCGAGGGAGGTGATTCTCACCCTCTACTGCACTCTCGTGAGACCCCACCTGGAGTACTGCGTCCAGCTCTGGGGCCTCCAACATAAGTAGGACATGGACCTGTTGGAGCAGGTCCAGAGGAGGGCCACAAAAATGATCAAAAGGATGGAACATCTCTCCTATGAAGGCAGGCTGAGAGAGTTGGGGTTGTTCAGTCTTGAGAAGAGAAGGCTCCGGGGAGACCTTATTGTGCCCTTTCAGTACTTAAAGGGGGCTTATAGGAAAGATGGGGACAAACTTTTTAGCAGGGCCTGTTGTGATAGGACAAAGGGTAGTGGCTTTAAACTAAAGGTGGGTGGATCTGGACTAGGTATAAGGAAGGAATTTTTTACATTGAGGGTGGTGAGACACTGGCCCAGGTTGCCCAGAGAGGTGGCAGATGCCCCATCAATGGAAACATTCAAGGTCAGACTGGACGGGGCTCTGAGCAACCTGATCTAGTTGAAGATGTCCCTGCTCATCGCAGGGGGATTGGATTAGATGGCCTTTAAAGGTCCCTTCCAACCCAAACTATTCTGCGATTCTGATTGCGTTCTCGGGGGTGCATCACACTGTAATTTTGCCGTAGGATTGGCACAAAGGGATGTCCCACCTGCCACAAACTGACTGATAATGCAGTTTAAAAATTCATGTGATTCTTTATTTGTCAACGAGGCATAAACTACAACTATTTTTTGTAGCTCTGAAGAGACTTCAATGCGGAAATGAGTAGCCCTAAATCTACTCGTAATTTTGACAGTGTTTAAGGCTTTTCGCGATGTTGGGTAAGCTTCTGCCAGCGAGACCCTGCCTGTCATCGGCACTTGTTCCGCAAAGGCAACAGGAGGCGGGCAGCAGAGGATCCCGCTGGCTATAGGCTTTCACCGGCATCTTGGGAATTTGCGAAACCAGTGAAATTTTCAGGTGTTCTTTCTGCCATCCTGTGGCAGTACTGATATACTGCAAAGGGCCGATCTTGTCAAGTTTTGCTTAATCGCGGACTACAGAGGGATGCTGGGACCGAAAGCAGCCATGCCCTGAGCCTTGTTTTGAACGGAGTTGTTGTTATTCCTGGTGGATATCCTTCTGGCGCGTGTACTCAAAGGTGTGATATGAACAATATGGATTCCGCCCTCCCCAATATACGCAATTTAGCATACACTACAGCTAACTGCAATTGGTTTTTGTTAGAAAGCAAACAACGATGTTTATTGCGCTTCCTATGAGAAAAATGCAAATGGAATTTCTTCTGAATACTGCTCTTTGGATAATTGTATATTCTTGACATGTTTCTGAAATCAAAAGGAGTTATATCAACTATTAATGTTAAAATAAAAAAAAAAAAAAAAAAACACCCTGGTTTCTACTTAACACACTTAGAAGTAATTCGTCTTTAGCTTTTACTTTAAAAGAATTTTAATGGAATTTCTGAAAAGAAATTCTCTTAGGTTTTGTATTCCCAGATAAGCCAGCATTATTGTTATTACAATGTTTTCATCTTTCTGCCCTGGAATGGGCTAATTTCTATAATGAATTTCATGACAGCTAGATAAAATTTGAATTTTTAATGAAATTTAGTGCATAATGACAATACGCCTTAAATTAGAACTTGAATTTCTTAACACCTCGGTGGAATAAACCCCAAACATATATAATGAAAACATGAAATGCAGATGACTTTGTTCCTCAGTTACTGTTTTCTTAAACACATTTCTATGAGTTGAAATTGTATGTGTGGAAGAGCCCGGGCCGGGGAGAAAGTGTTTGCGTCAGGGACTACTAATGTAAATTGGACTAGATTAGTGAAATATCTGAATGCGAAAAATCTAATGTCTATCTTTAAAAACTAATTTTAATTTTTTTAAAAGCTGAAAATTATACCTCTGTTTATGGATAATAGTGTTTTGTTCTGTGGCTATGCATGTACTTTGGTGCTCTCCTGGGAGAAATGTTCAGCTTTCTGGGGGAGAGGTTGTGCACACTAAATATTAAAACAGGTTTATGATATCAACTTGGAGAGGTCATTCCATGTTCTTTGGCACAGAGACTCTGCGATACATATGGCTTGTGGATGGCACATGGATGCCACTCCAGGAGTTCACGTACTGCAGGTTGATCTGGTTTTGCATGGGATGGACAGGTCATCATTCTGGTGTACTCAGCACAGCCCTTTCAGTTTCTTCCGTGTGTGGCCTCCTGAATGCCTTTGGTTTTCCAAGTCTTTTTATGTCATTTATATTACATAATTTCTAAACGGAAAATTTATCTGGCAATATTTTTCCAGCCCATCAGAAATGTTAAACTTTTAAATCTTGTTAACCACCTTACTATTTACTGTAGAGGCATGATGGAATTATAGAGACAGAGCAATTTTGAATGAAGGCAAATTCTGGGTATATAGTAGAAGCAGTAAAACACAAACAAATAAAAACTATGGCTGAATTCATCCCTTCATTCTGCATTCCTTTTATTTAGGTATTTGTATTTTGACATTATCTATGTCCTAACTGGGAATTTGAGCCTGTATTTTCTAACATTCACTATAAATTGAACTAAATAATTTAGGAATGTTATAATCTTTGAGGCCTGGCCAACCATATAGGTTTATACCTTAGTATATTCATCCTGTTTGTTTGAACTAAGTCACAATTAATTTTATATTTGGTGGATACAAATGATATTTCTATTTTCAGCAAGGTCATTCAGAAAAAAATCTGAAAGAGTGAATTGTCTGGTTTATGAAAACCATGACCTTTTCATAGTTTAAATAAGTATATATGTGCATTGGGCTTTATGTAACAGTGTATATTGTACAGCAGAGGGAGTATTTTGTCAGGAATCGAGAAGGCTATTTGTCACTGCGTCACTGAGTATTTGGCACATCACCAGCTTTAGCAAGATATAGTCTATCTTTTTATCAGAAACAGTCAAGCACTAGCACGTTAAATGCTGCATACCAAGTGCAGAGGTTGGATGGGATAAGCTTTGTGTTACTTTTCCTTTTGTCAGCTTATACAGAATAGGTATCAATATTTCTGAAAATTGAGTGGAAAATGTATATGCATGTTAAAGATGAAATGTTCAGCTGCGCTCAGTATTTCTCATTTCTGTAGGCTGGGATTTAAAAATTTTCTTTATGAATTAATTAGTTTTGAATAAAATTTCTCCTCTTTCTGTTTCCTAAATCAGTATTTCCCAAGGTCTAAGTTTTTATGCTCTTTGTGACATTTATGCCTGCATGTGTACATTTGCAGTAGTTCGATACCCTGTGGACTATATGTCATTTGCCGCTCTTCTGCTGCAGTTAAAAGGCTGTATTTTGGGCATTGGTAGGGGTTCTAAACTGTGCAAAGAGAGAAGATGTGGACAATGCTCTGAATGTTCTTCCTTGACCATTTTCTTAACCATTCATGGTTAAAAAAATATTTTAAAAAGTTTACAACGGACAGGTTGAGCAGCAGGAAGAAGTGGAACCAAATTAATCCCTATATTTGTGCGACTTATTTTATTACCATCTTGCCCAGGATTTCAAATTTTGGACCAGTATTTTTTGTACAAGGCAGGTATTAAGTAAAACACTGAAAGAAGTCTTTGCTTATGCTATTACAGAAGAGGTGTTAATTTACAGCCTAGTAACCACAAAAGGTAAATTGACTTTAAATTGATGATGTCTTTCACCCTGTCCCTGTTCTCCCCTCATCAAAACTGATTGGTTAATTCTATTGGAATTCTAGGGAACAAGCTGTCAGCACAGCTCTGTTTTCTTTTTTTTTTTTTTTTTTTTTACTTTCATTAGAAGCTATTATTTGTACTTTCAAATCTTTATACTGGTAGCCGCCGCCAGTTAGAAAAGAAAGTGGCTACAGTATGCTAATGGCTTAAAATGTTAGCTCACATTTCTGTTCTTTCACATTTCCTATTAGAGTTTCTTTTGAAAACTAGATTTATTGTTACCTGGCATCACAACAGGAACTGGACAAAAACGCTGTCCTTAACGGAAGGCTCTCGGCAATTCAGTCTTATCACAGGAGCGCGTGTCAGCAACGCAGAGCTCAAATCCTGGTGGAGTTTATTAAGTCTTCATTCCTATACGTTAGGCTGCTTGTTAGGGATGTGTTGAAACAAGATGCGTTCGGTTCTGTGGTGATGTGAGAGACCTCACCTTGTCTTTTTATTTCAAAGTTGGTATTTTTTTTTTCATAAGAAGATAGCGGAATCAAAGACACAAAGAAAACTTCTCCCCTGAATAAATAGGAAGTTTCCTGGCCGCCTCACGCGAGACAATTTTGGTGACTGCTCTGTGTATGTTTTCCTTTGATACTGAATGTCAGACAATTCTTTTTTCCTTATCCGATGCAGACTGCTCTGTTGCCTGGTTGAATTGCCCTGATGCTCAAGGCTGAATTGCCCTGATGCAGGACTCTCGCCTGCAACTGCACCCAGAGCCGGGCCCTAGCGTGCTTCCCGGGCAGCCTGCCCCGGTCCCGGCCCTCTGCCCGTTTCTAGTTCGGGCTCTGTAAAGCCTCTCATTGACACAGATTTGCTATCAGCTTTTGCATCTGAAACAACCAAGGCAAACTCTCCTGAGCCTTGAAACTTGTGGTAAGACATCCCAAGGTTTCTCAGTTAACTGTGCTCAATACTCCATCGCGGTACAGGAGCTCTGATTCACAGGTTAACGCTTTGGGACCCGCCCTGCCAACAGAGTAAGAAACCTTTTGTTTTGCACTAGCTCTTACTCAAAGCCGGTCTTTAAGAAATAACGGCAGAAGTCTCGGCCTTCTCTCTAGCCTTTACTTACCTTTTTTTGTTTCTGAGGGTTTATTGAGGGTGGCATGTGTCTAGTGAGATGATGGTAGCCGCCCCGGACTCCAGTCCTGGGGTATTTGTTGCCCTCGTTCCAACTCTCCTCTCTAGCACAACTGTTGGTCTAGTGGTGGAATTTCCCATTTAAAAGATGATCTCAGTGCACAGACATGTTAATCCTTCATTTTGATGTCCTTGATAGATGAAGCGAGACAGCGCGGTGCGTCATGCCGCTGTCTCACAATAATACATCCATTTCTCATGATTTTGTTTACAATTTTGAATACAGCGTGGGGCAGAGATCCCTGAGCTACTGCTGAATGATCTAGCTCCAGAACCCAGAAGCCACAGAGCGATATCAGTATGGTGCTGTACTGGGAATAATTAGCCTTGCTTGAGAGACAGGCCTAATTAGCCCATGCACAATGTTGCTCTAACGAGGTTATATTCTCCCTGAGACCTCAGCTAATATCCCTGCATGGTGCTGTATAAATGTGCTAGTTTGGCTTGCTCTGACATGGTGTGGCATCGTCCTGGGTAAATATGCATTTGAAAGGGTAAATGGAGGTCCAGAAAGAACTTTTTCCCCTTTTTTTTTTTTTTTTTTGTTGTTGTTTATCATTTGCGGGGGTATTGTATGTATCTGTGGGGTATTTTTGTCATCCCTGCTTACTTGGAGCATCCTGTTGAAATCAGTGGAGCCCCTTGCTTATAATTCACTTGGGAAAGAGTTGTGTCATTCAAGATGTTACAGTTTTAGGCTTAAGAAAATGTTATTTCTCATAGAAATATTTATAAAAATGGCTGGCTTATAATCATGCACGTTGTCAGATCTATATTGGCGTGCCTCAGTGTCAGCAACAGGCTTTGATTTTCTTTGTAAATTCTCTTGAAATGTTAGACAGATGTGGTTTAGCCAATTAAGAAACTTCTGTTAATTTTTCGTGTGCCAAGTTGAAAAGTATTGCTGCTGACCTAGTCTCAGTGCAGCATATCTTTCATCATTGCTTTCAGTTTTTAGTCCTGTGGAGTCATCCTGTTCTCCATAACTTTCTGGCACAGACTCGCAGAAATTATATCTGCTTAAGTGCCTATTGATAACGGGATCAATTTGTGCTTCTCTTTCAGCATTGTCGAGGCCGATTCGGTTTCAACTTTGGTTTTGTGAATTTTTTCCCTCTGTTGCTAAAACATGTGTCTTAAAATATTTAAAACCAGTCCTGAAGCATGTGCAATGAAGCGTCCTGAAAGATTTGATAGCCCAAGTAATCCCCAGATATTTCCGTTGTGAATTTCTAAAGCTGTAATTGGGCAAAGTGAGACATTTGGTACTGGAACACTGCTATGCCCTAAGGCTGAAAGCATCCTGCGCAGCACACGGCGCAGGCACAGCACCAGCCTGAGCGCTGGGCACCGTCCAGGTCGTGGGTGCTTCGCTTCACACCGAGCTGGCCAGCGATTGCCGCTCGGATAACTGGGTCTGAGAATGACGCCAGCAAAATGATTGCAGAGGGGTAGGGAGGAGGGGAATACTTTTCCCTGCCTTTGTCACGCTCTGAATCCACTTCATGGACAATATCATAAAACTTGTGACTTCCACTGAAGTGCTGATTGCACTGGACCAGTCCAGTCGCCTTCTCTCACCAGCGGGGAAGTGACACTGCTGCTGGTCCCAGCGCTAGGAGAACTGGGGGTCTTTCCTGACCCCTGTAAAAAATATGTCCTTTCATGCATGCACAAAGTAGTTGCATCCCTACGGAAGTTGGTCTTGTATGAAAATGAACTTGGATTTTATGTGAGGGCAGCTAAGGCTGTTAAAAAAGTGTGACAACGCCTTAACACGGTGACATCTGAGATGTGGGGCTCATTTTTTTTTGTTATATTAGGCACTGCAAGTAGAATTATGGAATTTGCAATGTGGAATTGATGAATGATGGGAGATTTAAGCACAATGTGGAAGTGATCATGAAATAAGCCTTATCCTGACTTTGTGGCTCAGCTTAGGAATTCTGAGTTTATCAAGTGGGAACGCAGTAGTTTGTCAAATGGAGTATTTTTTTTTTTCCCCGAAAAATTTTTTGTAAGGTCGTCTGAGAAGAATTTTATAAATTAAAGTTTTAGGTGGTAGAATGGAAACTCACCGTGACTGCATATTCCATGACTGAGATGCAGATCCTGAAGGCAGACTTACCCTGAGAATGGTTCTTAGAGAATACAGTACTCCAGTATACTGTACTACTTATGCTGAATTATATGATCTCTTTGGTGGCTTATGAAAATGTTTAACTACTATTAAAATATTAGTAAGAAAAATTGATTCCATGTTTTTCACTGTAATTCTTGCTTTAATGTTGAAGGAATTTTATAAAGTACCAGGATAAATTATTATAATCCTTTGTGTCTAGGTATAATTGGAAAGTGTGAAATACCTTATCACACAGAGAACATAGTTGCAATCTTTGGGTTTCTCCTATTACATTTATTGCATATATTGATGTTGCTCTTCCAGTGCATATTTGTGTAAATTCTTACTGGTTTCACTGGGGATCACTGAAAGGAAGAAACGCAGACTCTGAAGCACAAAAACATTCTTCCTGTTCAATATTTCTCTCTATTCTTATTCAAGTGTGATTTTTTTCTTCCCCTCCCCCCCCCCCAAGTTATGCCTTTTATCTCAAATACTTAAACCCTTCTGAGATTTTCTTTCATTCTTTTCTTGGTCTATTTGATTATGTTTTATGTCTGTTTTCAAGGATAATTTTCATCTAAAAAAAGCCACGGTGTCTTAGTATGAAACATGATTTATTTATTTTATTGTTGATAGTATCATTTGTGAATTCAGTCACACACTGAGCGCACCTTGCCAGAATATTAATTTCCTACAAACATGAGAGCAAATAGTGAGCTGTACTATACATTTTGATCATGAGCTTAAGTGAATTCAGCTTACTGCAGAATGGAATATTGCTCCACAATTGTAATTTTGTTTCTTTCTGTTGATTACCATATTTCGATCTAGAAGGAAGCTTTTTACAGGAAAAAAGCTTGAGATGATATCGGAGATTTCAGGGTTGGGGGAAAGAGCAAAATTGCATGGAAATTTTCTTATGTGGGAACTAAGCATGTTAAATATTTCAATGTTCACTTTTAAAGCAAATTAGATCAAACAAATCACTGTACTTTTGATCTGTTTCAAAGGCTTCAGACACTTTTGTCACAGCGTTTTGGTTGTTCCTGGTGGTGTTGGTGCCTCAGCTTTTTACAGAAACAAAATAATGCCCCAAACATTTCTTTTTCTAAGCAAAATACATAACCGAAGACTACGGCTGTACTGACTTTAAAATAAAAGCAACCTAATTGATCCCCAGTGTCGCTGCAACTGCATTGCAAGCTTAATGTGGACTTTTATTCGCTGAGTGCCCCAGCACGTTCCTTGTCCAGGTACTACGACCTCTATGTTGACTTTGAAGGTTTTTAAAATTTAAAGTTTATTCTTGCTGGGGGGGTGCAGGCCAGTGTGCACGTGGCAGGGAGATGGATTGTGTTGCAGCGTACAGTATGTAGTGAGTCTGAACATAACCGCATTCCCACCGTATCTCCCAGCACCTGAACAGAAATGTTATATTGCAAAGCGTTTTGATATCCTACCAGGCGATGAAAGGTTTGATGCTGGGTTTCCGTGAGCGCTCAGTGAGAACAGTAACTGGGAATGACATGGGTGTGTATCGACGAACTGGGCGAAGACATTTACCCAGCAGAGCGCCACGCAAAGAACTGGATTTACTAAAACAAGGATCTGCTGAGCTGTAGAAATCTGAGGTAGAAAAGTTCCAGATAAGAATACAATAATAACAAATTGCGGATGACCTGATTGTGTTCAGCTGTAATTCTGCCACCAAGAAGCAGGGACAGGATGCTCAAATAAATACTTGTACATCACTTTGATGACACAGAAGATCTCAAGTCCCCTGCAGGCAGTGGGCATTTGCGGTTGTGCTCCAACACTTCCAGGCTGTACAGGATGTTACTCTTCCACAAGACCATTCTGTCAAATCACCATGGGTTATCCTTAGCACAATGCACCGTCCCACTCTCAGAGAGGGAATGAAGGTGTGCTATTGCCGTGTGCTCCTTGTGTCTCCAGCCCTAGAGTGACCTCCTCTTGAAGGGATGCTCGTGTTAACATCCTTTTCTGCCAAAGATCATCATTCTTAGTGACAAGCTAAAATTCAGCTCGGAGAAACACGGTAGCCAGAGACTGTTTCTAGACCGGTCTAAGGTGGAAGCTCTTAACTGAATTGGTGGGGAAAACTTTTGAATTGTAGTGAAGAAGATGAAACAAGATTTCCAGTAATTGACAGAATTATGTAGCTGGTGCCAGTAGCCTCGGGTAGTTGACAGAAGCCTTTGCATATTGGACAGGTGTGCGTAAAACTGGAGTGGATATGAGCTGAGTGTAGATGTGCATCGTGGATACTTTCACCAAGCTGAGACTAAACTGGAGGTAGGTCTAAGCTCAGCCCTACAGTGAAAGCTCTACTTAGAAAATCACGTATGAATTCGGTAATGGGAAGAGGAAAGGTAGCCAGCCAGGATGCGGGAATCATGGAACTAGATTAAGAACCGTAGTCATCAACTTTGAAACTCAACTAAATTATTATACTTCGATCTCCGCTGCTTTCTCCTTTGCCTTTTCTCATTTTGCTTTTGCTTTTTGCTTTTGCAGCAGAGTCAAAGGAAATGTGTCAAACTCGTGGCAACACTGGTCTGGAGTATCTCAGGCAGCTGAAGGGACATGTTTCCCCAGAACTTGCACCTTGCTAAACATTTTAAATTTCTTCTGTTTTGGACATAGTAACAAAACTTCAGAAAGCAAGAAAAAACTACCAGCCACATCTTTTGAGCCTTGTCCAGTGGTTACCCTTTGTCTTTTTAAATGAGTTAATGATTTTTCCAGTGTATGTGTCTCTTTTTACACAGGAAATTTTTATAAATAAGTAGTAAACACAGAAGAGTAATCATATGGAGAAAGCCCATTCTTCATGTCTGTCAGTATATGTTGCAATTTTTTACTAATAAAATTCTAAATGGTAATCTAAGTCTTTCAGATCTTCGATAGTTTTGGTATCTCGTCTTAAACCTCAGCTAAAGTGAAGAAAACTAGCATAGGTTCTTTCAGAAACACTTTTAGCATTATATATTCTTATTTTGATTTGATTACAGGAATACTTTTATAAATAATATATGTATTACATGGATATAAAAATAGATAATTTTATAAAGAATATAGCCAGAAGGGTGGTCTCATGGTGGGATGAAGGAATGTCTCATAATTCAGCTCAAATTTGTGACCTGTGGCATTACTTAATATCTTAAAAAATTTAAAAAGTTCCCCAGTCTGGTGTTCTCCATTTTTCAAACAGAGAATTAATTGAACTGACAAGGTATGAGGAAAGCATTATAAATCTTTTTCTAATGAACCTACATGTCTGAAGCTTAGACTAAAAGCTATAGGCGGTTTTAATACAAGTTAGGTTTGACTTCATCTTGGCAGTGAGTTCACTAGTATTCTGCTGCAGCCACTTCTTTTAAAGTTGATATTTCGCATATTGTGTTTTATATATGTATAGAACACGAGGATAACTATGCTATGCTAATTTTTGCGCTCTGTACAGGACTGCATAAAAAATGGTGGTAGAGCAAATCTTTGGCAGAATGGTTGTCTAGTAGAATTCCATCAAGAATTAATTTCCTTTCTTCTGCTAATGGTATTTTACGTACACTCACAACAAATATTCAATCTTGGATTTTACTTACTTCCCCCCCCCCCCCCCCCCCCCCTTTTTCCTCGGTCATTTTTACCTGTGAAGTTTAGACATGTTTTGAAATAAAGCATCCCAGGCAGACATGATCAGTGGTATTTTTTTTTTCTTTCTTCTTTTCTATGAATAGCAGATTTCATAAATTACTGGCCATGCTTGAGTCAGTTGTCATCAGTTTGGTTAACACTATGTAGTTATATGAAAATGTTTGCAGCTACTGAATGAAACCAGCTTATTTTCTTACCATAAGGATTTTGATGAAAATAGAGAAAGATAACTGTATCACCAGTGAGCTGTTGGATTTGTATGGAATTAATTACTGCTTTTTAAATATAAAATATGTCACTTTTATGCCAAAGTCCTTTCAATGCCAACAGTCAAAAAAACTCCATTTATGATTCAAAAATTATGTTGTTTCACTGCTAATGTCTTCATATCTACTGGAAGCTATATCCCCACTTGTATTCAAGTAGTGAAATGGCAAATTTAATTTGTGCAAGAAAGAAAATAGATACATTAGATTTTACATTTGTGTCCTTAGAGGGTTTTTTTCATGGCATTATGTGAAATGAATAAAATTATCTGAATATAGTATTTTATTTGGGATAGAGGAGGATGAAAGAAAAGTGATGGAAATCTATTAAATAGTCAGCAACACTATTTAGGTGTGTGCTAAATTCTTGGTGAATTCTTGACAGTGGAAGTCCGTAGCTGTACAGCTGTATTTGGTTTCAAAACGCTAGGATTTTTTTCCTGAATCTTTTATTAAGCGTCTATAGAGGAACGAGTTATAACATCCTGATTTTCATCCTGAATCTTAATACAGATTTAGAGTTTTGGGAGCACATCCTGCTCAGTCCTGCCCACATTCCCTCTGTCTTCCCTCTGTGGAAACACTCGGCTACTTAAGTAAAAGACTGCATAGGGTTGTCTTCACCATGTTGGCTGCTCTGGGTGGCTGAAGAAATGCAGATGTGTTATCCCACACGCTTCATGAAACCGTTAACAACTAGGAAGCCCCCAACCCGAATACACTTTCCAAATAGCAATTTAAAGGCTAGTCAGAGGGAAGCAGGAGGATTAATTCAGGCGAGCATTCATATCTAGGATTGCAGAAAATACAGGGTTGTTTTGGGGGGCGAGGGGAAATCTCAGTAGTGCCACACCAGTTTACTATCAGTAAAGAAAAGTCAAAAGCAAGATGTAACTTCATTGCCAAGAAAAGTCGAGGGAAAAATAGAAAACATGCCCAGATCTTTTCTCTTACCACTTTCATTTTCTTTCTTACCTTAGAAAAGTTTTCAGATTATGGAAGCTATTTCTTCTATGTTTTTCATGATTCCTGAGCTGGCTTTTCTCAAGGTAGTTAGGCTAATGCGGTAAGAAGTGCTGCTTCTGGTTGGAAATATTTCGTTTCTTTCGTGCATATTAATCTTACAGTGTCTGTGCATAGCATTCCTTACTCCTGCTTTTTGTTCTGTTTGTCTTCCCATTCCTTTTTCTCGCCCTCACTGCTCGTTGAGGAAAACACAGCAATTACAAAATCTTATGCACTTGTTTATTTTATGGCTTATGAAATTATTTAATCACTGGAAATTAACAGGTGCCCAACATTGCCTATTGGAAAGGGGAGTGATTCATTCACTGACAGTATAGTAAATCCTTCCTGATTGAGGTGAAGAATATACAAGAAAAGAAGAGTTTCAGTAGTGTTTGGATTCATTTCCACTGAGTTCCAACATTGGCGCTTTTGTCCCAGCTACTGTGCCTTTCATTAAGAGTGGTTTCAATTTAGGGGAATTATTTTGATTGTCAGAGAGGTCTTAATTCTGATAATTAAGGTCAAACTCATTAACAAAAAAAAATTGTAAAAAAAAAAAAAAAGAAAAAATGCAACTAAATACTCTGCTGCTTAAACTCCAAAATTTAGAATTTCAAAAAATTCTTCTATTTCATACCCACATACAGTGTCATGAAAGTCAATCACTCTTCCTCTGTGCTTTTTCCCTGCTGATCTAGTTTGTATAGTTTGGGGTGGACAGAACAGTTCCTTTATTAAACTAACTATAAAGCCAGTCTCTATCAAAGTGATTTTGTGTGCTGTGCTACTGTGACTGCTTAGTGTCAAGACCAAAACCTCAAAGCGTTTTGGCACTGACTATTGTTAGACTCTCACTCAGATCCCACAGTCACATCGAATGTGAACGCTACTCTCGTGTGAGCCGGTTTGGTTTGAGGGCTGGTGCTGTAACTTCTGGTTGTCAAGGTCCAAGATTCTCAGGAGAGGAAATTGCAATAAACAATGTAAAGTCAAATAGATGCCCTGGGTGCTTTGCTGTAATGAATATCGAGAAGAAACATAGTTAAACAGTTCCCAAATCCACTTTGAGCATTGGTGACCTGCTTTTTCCCTCGGAGGTGTTTACTTCCTAGGCATACACCATGGTCCGAATCCATTTCCCTGCCAAAGTAAATAAAGCTGTAAAGTCTGTCTAAATTAAATAGGTAACAATAATGATACTTCTTTGTTTCAAAACCACAGAGAGTTTTAGAAAATGAATTGTTATATTGCTGGCTTCTAAACTAGTTTAGTAGATTTTTTTTTTTTGCTTTCAAGTATTTGTATGTTGTTGATGAAACCAAAGCATTTGCCCTTTTGAAAGATGATCAGGTGTGCAAATCTAGTTACCCGACACAAATGTTAGCAGATGTGTATGTTGATACCGGTTGGGCTGCAAGAAAATATCTTTCAGAGAGACAATTTTTTTGTTAATATTAGAGTTCTGGTTTTCACATGAAGACATTTAACATATTCCCATAGGTCATATTTGTCTTCCATGTCTATTCATATAAATATGAATCGCTTCTTACCCTTTAGGATGATGTCACAAGTGATATTTATTATCTAACATTCAGAAGTGACTTACTTTGGGTGTGAGTGAGAGATAGAATTGCAGTTTTCTGCCCTGTGGCTTCATACCTGGAAGAGGTTGAGAATCAGTGGACCAGATCCCCAAAAGCACTTATTCATGTGATCAGACTTGTGCTTACGCAAGTCCACATTCAAACAGGTATTTGAACGCAAGCCTCTGAGGGTGTCTCTTTGTGCTCCATGAATAGTAACTATTCCATATTTACTTTTATTTTCATCAGTCAGTGTGTACTGCACACCATATCCCCACCCTATGCTGAATGCATAATTATTAATTTACTCTTAAGTGTTTTGATGTCAATCACTAGTGTACTATTTGCAGTTTTAAATAAGATCAATGAGTTTACTCAATGGGGAAAAGTGAGATTTCACCAATTGGGAGATTGGAGACCAGGGAGAATAAGGCTGAAACCGTCAATACTGAGCATGTACAAACAATTTTTTGTCAATCCCTGGGGCTTATAGGTACATTACATGAGAGTGGTTTTCCAGAGAAACTACTCTTGGAGTTGAGAATGATCATCTACCGTATTCTTACCTCTCCCCAAAGTGTAGAATTACTGTATTTGTTTTATTTATTTTTTAAAAAGTATTTATATATGAGGATGCTCAGGGAACTGAACTGCTAAATCAGCTGCTCGTGTGACAGTTTCCCTGTCGGGGGCAGCAAATGGACCCATAGTACTGCCGAAGATGATACTGGACTGCACAGTGATGACAGTGATGTGCCCCAGGGCACGTTCCCCAGCACCTGCTGGACCAGCCACCCTGTCACATCAGATGGGAGCTCCACATGGAGGATTCAACCCTCCAGGTCTCAGGTTGCACAGACTGCCTGGTGCCTTTGCCAGGGCTGGGGCTGGCAATGATGTTGGCCTTCCCAGTGAGAGATGTCCTCTGGTTGAGACGTGGACGAACCATGCAAAAGAGCTGTAGGAGACAGTGTGCAACCTGTGGAAATGATCAGGGTTTTTGCAGAGACCATCCAGGGCAAAAGGCCAAATGCTACATTGCTGGGAAGGAGGGATGGCTACACCCTAATGAGTGGAGGCTGGAGACTCCAAAGAAGAGGGAGGTTGGAAACCTGTGATTTCCAGGAGGAGGGAGGTTCTGTATCTATTTGCAGAGGTACCCTTACGGAACAGATACAGGGCCACTGTAACAGGTGAAGGGGAACCAGTTCCCTCTGGGGAGACATCAGCCTGAGCCTGAAACACTTAAAAGCACGAATAGGAAACAAATCCCTTCTTGTCATCTTTAGGATCCTCAAAGGGTGGCTCCATGAGCGTGGTGCTCAGACCCCCACAGGCTGTGCGCAGAGTCTGCAGGGGCTGATATTGTGTCTTCGCACGTGGGTTCGAAACCACACCTGCTTGCTTCTGCCTGCTGGTGACGACCATGTTGGTAGAGGAGAAACGCTGCTTTAGCAACCAGGAAAGGTGTGGTCAAGAATCATCATCGGACAGGTCACTTGCTACATCTGCTTCATTCAGTGTCTCTGTTCATTCCCTTTCCGTGTATAACCTGAACCTCTTTGTTATATGAGACTTTTGAAACCAAATTCCACATTTCTTGCTCACTAGTAAACTTTTCAGTTTGAACTGTACACACTCATGACACAAAATATCTAACAGCCACTGTGAAATGCACGTAACTGACCTCGTGACTGAGCTTTGTAATTGTGTTAAGGTCCTTTCCTCGCTGTGTTGATTGCTTTTTGAGCTATCTTTGAAGTATCAAGAGTTCGTTTATCCATTTACACTGATGTGCATCATCATTTTCCTCTTTCTTATCTTATTATTGATACTGATCTGAGGTGTTTTCAGGCAAAATAGCAGATTCGATGTCCTTTATCCTGAAGAATAGGCAATATTTTCTCCAAAGGTTGCATGTATTCATAAAGTATACTAACACTGCAGGACCAAAGGGCATCCTCTTAGAAAGGCATCTGTGGCAAATGACTGTTTTATTTTTATCACACATGCACACTGTCTGAATTTCTTGACGTTTTGATAATTCCTAGATCCTGAAAACATTGTTTTTCCTTCTATGTTGTCTAACACATCTGTGTTTTGCCACTTCTCCTGACATCAGTGTTACTGCAAGCATTCTTTCTAATTTTTTGTTGTTGAATAAAATGTCACTGGGTGGTGAATCCATGCTTAATTCACACTGTGTTATAACTTAACAGCATTATTATGAACTAGTGCCCAGCTCTAAAAGCTTTCTCATTGTGATATTAATTCTTACTAATGTATTTTTGAGGCTAACGGTTATATGTCTAGCCATAAACATTGTGGCAATCTGGTTGAACTCTACCATAGAATCAAAGAACGGTTAGAGTTGGAAGGGACCTTAAAGATCACCTGATTCCCATTAAACTTTGGCTTACTTAACACATCTTCTGTCCTATCTCCAGCAAAAATGGTTTTATTATGTATAATCACCTATTGGTAACACTTGTGAGGGAGTCCGCATGGCTCCTCCTCTTAGTAACATGGCCTGGATAACCGCGGAGAGGAATGCAAGAGTAAACAGCGTGTGTGAATGGAATACACAAAACTGCCTCAGAGGGTGTTTGCCCAAAAACTGGTAGTGCGAGAGCAGAAATAAAAAAGAACAAAGTTTGCTTAACAGGACTGTCAGCTGGTTTAAATGGTAACCAGGGAGTTACCCGGAGACTTTTGGGGACCTTAAAAAAAAAAAAAAAAGAAAAAGAAGTGCATATCTGGAAAAGAAGTACGAAGACTTGCTACAGTGGGGAGAGAGAAGTGGGAACAGAGCAGCATCCAAATGGGGTTTGTCAGTGCTGGTGGCTGCCCCACCACCATCACCGTCTGCTTCCAGGATGGTGCATCCTTCCTGCCAGAGGCTGTGGGTATCCAGCGCTGCTGGGACCCACCTTGCGTATTCAAACCTGGCTCTGGGACATCTTGTCCACCGCCTGCAAACTATCCAGTTGAAGAAAGCAGGACAGGTATGCACAGAGCCGGAGCCCCCACGTTTCCCAAAGGAGGTGCTTGTCAATGGGAACCTGCATCCCAGAAGGGGGAGATCCTCGTCCACTGCCTGTCCGTCAGCAGGTTGGGTGTGTGCAGGAAACTGTGTGAATGTGGCCGTGGGGATTAGAAAATTTTGGGGCTAGTGGCAGAGGGTGTTTAGAAAATTGTAAGCATTTGCTCCCGTTTTGTAAGTGCCTGGTATTGTGATTTATCTGTTGTTTTGCTGATATTGATCCTGAATGTATAACTCGCTGATTGCCAGTTAATTACATACCATTAATAAATCGATAAACTACTTCAACC
This sequence comes from Vanellus vanellus, assembly GCF_965231255.1. NCBI lineage: Eukaryota > Metazoa > Chordata > Aves > Charadriiformes > Charadriidae > Vanellus > Vanellus vanellus. The sequence goes on along the minus strand of NC_138906.1, from coordinate 11,454,463 downwards.
CTGATTTCATTTAAACCGTGTGGCTTGGCCATTTTTTTCCCGTGACAACACTGTATGTAAAATTAAGGTGAAGGAAGATAATATCTCCAGAAAATACATAATGAATGGCAGCTTCATTTAGAACATCAGTTTAGCTAGTGGTTTCTTAGCATGGTGGGTCAGGACTAGTGTGTTGTGAAAGCAAGGTGGGCTGGGTTCTGCAACGGATCCTGTTGTTTTGGTATGCGTGGCTGGCTCTGATAACTCCCTTAGTGTGGCTGTTTTCATAAACCAATATAAAATAGCCATAATCTTTCTTTCCATTTAGAAGTTTTGATCTTTAATCAGAAGTATAATCTTTCATAGTATTTTAGCCTTTTTTTGTCTTGTGCTTCAACCGAATTTCCATTAAAACTTCAAGTGCCTCTTTGAATTGGAAAGCACACCTGGGAACGTGCTATTCTGATCGCTCTATGTTGATAGTCATAATCACTTTCTGCAACATCTCAGTCTAAGCCATAACTCTGGCAATCACTGTCTATGCTTTGTCCAAAAGCGGCTAATTTAAAAACAAAGGGAAAAAAACCCCCATCCCTATTGGTATTTATAGTACCTGATGATAGACTTTGTGCTTTTACCAGGTGAATTACAGTGCTCCGCACCCATCATGTCTGTCTCTGCATCTAGTTTGCATATCATACCTTAATAACATTGAAAAGTGTTTTGTCAGTCAAGGTTATCTGTAAAGGCCAAAGAACCAGGAAGGCATTCAAAAAGTATTTACTCTCCGAGGATATATGCTATTTTCAAACACCCAGAGCTTAGAATCACAGAATTAACAGCTATTTTGAACTTTTACTGCTGTTAGTGGCATTGTGCTTTGTGTTTCAGCTGTGTTACTCTCATTCGTGCTGTGAACTTTTTCACTGGTGGGGGGATGTTCAGAGATCCCTCTGAGACAGTACCGCATAGAGAACTGCTTCATTAAATGTGTCAGTTCTGGCTCTAAATGAGTGTCTTGAAAATGAATTCCCCTCTAGGATAAGAAAATGCTTTTAGATGTGTAGTTCCTAAGGACTGTTTCTGCAGGTGAGCAAAGCTAAAGGCATTGACACATGCACGTGTTGCTGTCTCTACCTAATGACTTGTAAAGGATGAGAATATGGGAATTCTAACGTTCGTTGCTAGTGATAAATTACACCCATTAAATAATTTCACTAAAGTGTTTCAACTGATGTAAAACCTCTCTCATAAAATACGGGAATAATTTTTGGTTCGTAAAAGGCTCGTGTTGCTCATTGGCAGGCTGCGACTTCAAACTAAACTAATGAAATAAAGGGGCAAGATCTAGAAGGAGGAGCGGGGTTCGATGCTTGTTGGAAGTATATATGGAAAACAAAACCCCAGATTGGCAGGCCTTGGGAAGGTTGTTGAAAGAGTTTTATAGAACAAAACAGAGTTAAAATATTATTCAGAGATAAGCTGGAATTGTACCAACGTAGGTGCTGTCATTTTGCTTAACGCTTGCATTTCAGCTAGTGGAGGCTATCTTCCTAAAAAGCTGCAGGTTATTTTGAAAATTGAGAACAATACATGCAGGTGAAATTTTTGTCAGCAGGGTGCTTTTGCTGCTGCAAACCTTCAGACTTGATTTAACTGCAGTCTGTGCAGAAAATCAGCTTCACCATGGATGGTGTAACATCGGTGTGTGCTAAGAAAACGTCTGCCGTGTTTAATTTTACGACCTCAGCAGGCGATTGCTTGCGCATCGGCAGATTAATCTATGATCAGGAGCACTTAGAAGTTCTTTCCGTTATTGGGTGTTTTGCGTCCAGTGTGGTGACTGCTCTATTCTTACACCCCACATCACAAATTCAGCACAACTTTTATACTAATTGGCAAAACGATCCAGAGCTTCACAGCTTACGGAAGTAGAACTGCCCTTCAGGACTAAATTCCGGCTCGAGGCAGGCTGGTGGATAGCTGTACAAAGAGGGCTTTCTTCAGCTCTGTTAAGCTGGACATTTGTAGAGAGGTCTGCCCAATAATTTCTGAACCGCTTCACAAAGTTGCAGCTTGTGCACACTGCCGTGCGGCTTTGGAAGACGGTTTCTGGGGACTGCACAGAGACGTCTGCGTTGATAGATGTTGTATTCATCCCGGCAGGAGCTATTCACACTTAGTTATTTGTATAACCTATGAGCATTTTCTATAAAGCTAATAAACGGTCGTTACGGCTTAATGCAGATGGCATCAGTAGCTGGTTTTGGGCTTATGAAATGCATATATGTATTTCCATAGATAACGTTTCTCGGAGTTTAACAAACTATTAGAAAGAGCATTATGAAAGATTTGTATGCTGTGTACATATTTCTGAGACCTGACTTCTGCCCTTGGGGAATTGACACTGCTACTGCTCAAAGGAGAAGCTATCAAAGGAAAAAATATTGAAAATCCAGACATGAGCAAATAAGAGATGTTTTATTTCCCCTTCCCCCCTTTCCATTTGCAAAAGATTGGAAAACAACTGATGTTGCAACTGTAGTGGCAGAAGCCACTGAGAAGAAAAAAGAATCTGAGAAAAAAGTAAATAATATTAGGGCTTTGCTTTGTGTTATATCTTCATCCTAACCTGCTGGAATCACAGTTGTATCATGGCTCTGACAATGGCAGGGTTGTTTTTTTCCTAGATTAATGTTATTTTGCTTTCAGTTGTTGTTACAGGCTATAAATTGCATATCTTTGCAAATTTTCTATAAGGTACTGCCAGAGCACCTGGAAATATATTTTTATATTGCATGTAATTGCTGCTATTTTGAATTTCCTCACCCTATAACCCAAGTAGATTATATATCCCAGAGATAAATACTTCTTATATTTAGACATTCATTCTCACCATGTCCCTTGAAGATAGACAAAGACCATGCAAGAGAAGAATCATTTACTCCATGTTCAATTAGGTGAGAACTTTGAATTTTCATGAGAATATTTATCTCCATTCGAAATGTTTTATCAAAAGGCCTCGGTCCTGCGCATTTGTTGTTTGGTCAATACAGATTATTTCCCATTCTGGATCTTTGTGTGTTAAGAACTCATACACACCTGTAACAAAATCCAGATTATTTTGATTATAATTACTTGATGGTTTGCAATATTAGCACAATAGGGTCAAAGTATATATTTTCCTGAAGTTCAGGTGTTGCCACAAGAGATGTACAAGAAATGTTTTTTCTAGCTGGACCTGGGCATTTGTTGCCGTATGTAGCAATATTCCTTATTGTCAGCCTTTAGTTACGGTTTGCTGCTCACCGATTTGGAATTAGTCAGCGCCTCATCGAAAGCCTTGATTCAGCAATCGCAAGTGGGAATCTGTATCATTTTTTTGTTGTTGTTTTAAAGGGCCTTTGCACAAATTCAGGAGTTTTATCAGCACAACCTGATTAAAAGATATAGGGTGTAAGAAGAAAAGTTCGATGTCTGATACAGAAAGGAAATACTCAAGAAAAGGAACTATGATTGGGGCAATTTTAAGCACATTGCTTACTGGTTTAGTTGCAGAAAAGAAAACGTTTTTTGGTTTTGTTGTTTTTTTCTTTTTTTTTTTTTTTTTTTTTTTGGCAACCTTGTCAGCTTCCACATTAAATAACCCTCCAGTACTCTGTTCTTATTGCACCCTGTAGATTGAAACCCTGTGTGAATAAATAAATGGCAAGTCAGATGGTATCTGTTTTAATCCGGGGCACTAGAAATAGAGACATGACTTTTAATGCGGGCACAGGCACAGCCCCTGGCCATAAAGGCTATAGCAACTCCTGCTGATTTTTTTCTCCCCCTGCCCCTCTTTCCCATGAATAGAGTCATGATGGAAATTGTGCCACAGCTACATCTTCACACGGGCGATTTGTCCACTTTTGGCTGCTACTGAGTAATTCTGGGATGCAGACAGAAAGCTCATCCCAAATGAACGTTGCTAACGTGTGTGTTACGCCACACGCTCAGAAAATGGGTGTTGGAAAATGTTACTGAAGAGCGCACTTCCGTTGTGGGCCTTGAAGTTATTGGAAATCTAATGACAAATATTTAGTTACTCTACATCTGAAGGGCTCAGAATCATTAAAATCTTCAAAAGTGCCTCAAATCTGTTTAAAAATATTACAGCGTGAAGATCTCTCATCTATATAGGTCAGTGTCTCTCTTGGAAGGTGGGTATCTGCGGTGTCCAGCTTAGCAGGCCCACCAAGCGGCTGATTTAAAAGCTTTTCATTTTAACACGTAGATAGTAGTTGCTGATGCTGAACTGACATTTCTAAAACCGCTGTGATTTGAATGTTATCCTGCATTATGGTCGGGGTACATAGTATTTGTAGCTACGCTACTCTGTATGTATGCAATACATAATGTACGTTTTTATAGGCAATATCGTGTATCGTTAGTGCGTATGAGGAATGTTGTATGTGAACGTTACTGTTGCAGATGCATTGGGAAGCTTAAGGCTGCTTATAAGGCTTATGTACAAACACTTTGATACTGAATCTATCACAGTGTTACAGAGGAGCAGACAGGGGTCCAGTGAATGTGTGGAGCGTGGCGGTATCCTTGCTAAAGTATAAAATTGCTTCTTGAGATTTCTGGAGCTGAAATAACCGGCCGGTATTTCTGAATGCCAAACAACTACACAAGAAACATCCAGAAGGCCAGACGTTAGGAATCCCTTTTATCCGAGAAAGCAACCTTCACTTCTTATAAGTCTTAGCTCACTGATGTTACTGCTAGTGGAAGCAGAGATGGAGCTGGACCGCTGTTGAAAAAGAGATTCAAAGGACTCTAGCGGGAAGAAAACAGAATGTTTATCTTGCAGGGTGGTGGTGGATTTTTTTTTTATGTTTTCTGTTGCACCTTTCCATTTTTTTTTTGGTATGGAAATTGTTTGGGAATAGATAGCAGCTGAGGTGAGAGTGTGTCTCGTGGTGTGCAGGGCACCCTACCCTTTGCTTGACCGTACTTGTGGTCTAGCCGTGAGTCACAGGCGGTTTTCCAAGACTTTTCCTTCCCAAGGGCAACCAGGTCTGAATTCTCCGCAGCGCTGCCGTCCCGCTTTTGCTGTCCCCTTGGCAGCAATGCTGTGCACATAATGAATTTAGCGCCAAATTACCAAGTCCTTATTAAACTAGACTACACTGGTTGCATTGCATTATGAGTAGTTAGCTGGAGAGAAAAGGTTTTATGAGCTCTTGCTTTAATATTTTCCTTTCTTGGTACGAGGTCCCAATCCTCACCCTGACTGCCAGTTCCAGGTCCCCGTCTTTTTCTGCATTTTGGGATCTAAATCTGAGGAGCGCACAGACAAGCGCGTACAATATATTCGCATATCTGATGAAAATAGATTTTTAAGCTAATTAGCAGATGGCTTTTCAGTTCCACTGGAGTGCCTGATTTAGCAGCTTTGCATTCATGTGAGTGGTCCCATTGACTTCAGCGGGAGCCTGTATGAAAGGCTGTGCGCTCAGGAGCCTTTTGCCAGCAGCTGGCGGAACTTAGAGGGGTATTTCCTCCAGGCTTTTCTGCAGCTAGGGCAATAAACATTTATCTGCATCCAAGAGGCAACGCGCTAGAAAGCTTTACACCTTCCTGAGCTTGGTGTCTCTGTCAGCTTGCTGTCTGCCGTTAAGAATGAGGCTGCTGGCATTAGAGAAGCAGAAAAAGGCGATGAAACACTTGTGGGCTCTACCAGCGGTAGACTTGTAAATTAGGGCACGATGTTGACTCTGGTATCTTTTTCTTTTTCCTCTTTAGAAGCCTCGGGCCCCCTTTGGGAGTGCTGTCTATATGCTGTTAAGCAGTAAAAGCGTATGTTAATAGCATCTTACTTTTTGATCCTCAGAGAGATTGACACGTTCTATCTGGCATACACAGAAGTGCCATAGTGTGGGAGAAACTGGAAATAGAAAGGCAGGGAGAAGGGAATGACTTTTTTAGAGTTGCAGCCCTTCCATCGCAAGACCTGCCAAAGTGGCCGTCTTGTGCTTCGTGGGCTCCAGCAGGAGAAGCGTCTGCCCAAACTTACGGAATCGCTCCTCTCTTTCAACATCACAGACACAATGCTGCCTGTGTCAGAGCCGGAGGCAAAGTTAAATAGCTGTAGATATATAAAGGAACAAAGTGAAGGAGTCTTTTGAAGCCCAGAAACCACTTTGAATAATTTAGGGATCTTCCTTATCATCCTACTGTTTTCGTTGGCAGTTTAGATGTGCAGACTCAGTGGCTTAGTTTGTCAGAAGGAAGGCAGAGGTTGGGTGAATGAAACAGCTCAAGTTTGGTTTTGTCTGTAGTTCATTATGCACAGCCTCTTTCTCCCCCTGTTGGAAATAACCAGCTTTTTCTGAAGATTTTAGGTATTTCTGAATTATGAATATCACTTAACATAAAGGTGTTTTGTTTTGTTTTTGTTTTTTCTGCATGTGTTTGTTGTAGTGGTGCTGAGCTCTCCGCAAGTAAGTTTATAGATTTGCGTTTTGCAGTTTCGTGCAAATGTCTTACTTCTTGCAATTGCAGGGTGTATTTTGTACTTAAAATTAATAATCTCTCTGCTACCAAATTAAGTGAGAACGCCTTTGGAAAAAAGGTGCACAGAGGTTTGAAATATTCATGAAGGCCTAAAAATGACTGCCGACTTTTGTTTACTATAGATTGCATTGGCTTTCACGGAGACGAGAATTGGCTTCTAAAAGAGAAACCCAAATCCCTCCAAATGCTTCATTTTGGGAAGGAGGGGGAGAACCGATGCTGGCTGATGATTTGTTTTCATGAGATGTCTGCATTAGCTCTCAAATTACAGAGCTGATTCGATGGAAAATTGCAAGAGGCTGCTCATTTGTGACTGACCCTGCCATCTAACAAGAAGATAGACCTTAGGCATAATTGGGTTGATGCTGATTTGATCACACGCACAAAAAAAAGCTTAAAATAAGTCTTAGATCTGCAGAAGCAAGGCAATGCTCCGTCCTTAAATTGCCCCTTTTGTTGGTTGTCACAGGATTTTGCTACACTAGATGCCTGCTTATTAGAAATCGTATGCCTCATTCAGTGGATTGAGGGTGAAATTATTTTTATTGATGTTTGTGCAACTATATTTTGTATATATGTTTGGGGGAAGTATTTGCCAAACATCCTACACCAAGAAATGCCGTGTACTTTACAGTGTGTAACTTCAGTGGAAGCGATAAATCTAGGGAGATTAGACTCCCTGAAAACTTGTCGCCAAGACGTTTTAAGTGGCCTTGCATTAACAGCGGGTAAGATATCAGATTTGGCTAATGAAGGTGACGTGAATCTTAAATAGTTTATGGGCAATCGATACTCTGGATTTGTTTTCTTTTTCACTGGAAATCCAAGATTGCCCGAGACCACGAGCAAAGAGTTTATCTGGGAAGGAAGCGCAGCGCCTATTTCACTGTGTATGTGGATAGATCTGGATATTCTATGCTACCGCACATGCATGGAGATGACCGGCATACACCAGGGTGTCTGGAAGACTTGTGGGGGCAGGGCTGGTTTTATAAAGCAGAGAACGAGTGAGGACTGGGAAATCTGTGAGATGCGTTAATTCGGCACCTCTCCAAGCTAGCCTTCGCTGCTCCTGTGGAGTACGGCTAGCCAATTAAACGGCCCCCACTCAGCCACTGGCTCTGGCTCGGACGCCCGTGTAGATGCAGAGGATTGTAATTTGCAACTGCCTATACAGGTGAAAATTTTATCCAAACGCCCTGCTGCTAAGGACCTAGATATCGTGCTTCCAAAAAGGTTCTTAATTATTTGGGAAGCTCACCACTTGTGCTAAAATTGGGCTTGCAGAAAGACATTTTGCATGAAGTTGAGAGCATTTGGCTCAGAAATCTGATTAGAGAAGTACACAAACAAAACATTCCTATAAACTTAAATCGGTATTTTAAACAGCTGTTGTCCTGAGTCCTTATATCTTGCAACGGAGACGATTTTTTAGGTTCGTTATAACAACATCCCCAACGATGGTGCGGATAAGTTTCGGCTATATTTTAGCATAGCTGCAGCAAGCGCTGCTGTGTTTGTGACAGACTCCTCCCTTTGATAAGGGAGTAAATTTGCATGGCTGAGTTAAGCCCTCTGAAAATAAGGGCTTACAATGAATAAAACACCAATGCACTGTACCCCTTTAATTACCATAGTTCTAAGACAGCATAGTTATAACATGTAATTAAATTTCATTGTATAAATGGAACATGGGCTGCGGTAGGCACATCTTTCATCTTTTGATGTATAATGACATTCAAAATATTCTCTAGTACTCAGTTGATAAACAACTTGAAGAGTCAGGGTCTACAGAGTAGCTTGTTTGATTTTAAATTTGTAAGATTGGCACGTGGTCTCTTTTGACGATACTGCATTCTGATGTGATCCATTTATCTAATGTCATTAACAGTACATGCTGAATGTACAATTAAGCTTGAAACTGTCAATGTCAGTGGCTGTTAAAAAAGGGTTGATAAAAATGAGAAGAGGAACCGCTGTTTTGTAATAAGCATCTGTGTTGCTTTTAAGTCAGGAAAAAAAAAATCAATGAATTTCAATATATTGCTGTCTTCATTGCCAATGTAATTCAATAAATATGTTAATTCACTTTTCTGAACGCTGAAGAGAGTTGAGAGCTTTTTGTGTCATTTATTTTTGTCAGTTCTGTTTTTCGTGGTCTTTTTCGTTGTTTTAGTTAGACTTCCAGCTTAAGTCCTGTAATAAAAATGCTATTAAATTGAAATGGAGAGGAAATATTCTATATCTCAGGTTTTTAACAAACTGTGGGGTTTTTCTCTATTTGTTTGTTATCTTTCAAATAGCAAGCCAGCAAAGAATGAATGTATGCTTTTATCATTAACAATTCTCTTCCTGCCAGAACAAAAAAGGAGCACTTTGACGTTCAACAAACAATACAGTTTTCAGTCCACATGCAAATGTCAGTGCAGAACTTTCTTCCCGACCACATTGTTGGTCTTTATCATGAAACATGATAGATAGACTTCATATATTTTAATCCTATTTAGGAATTTGCATGTTCCGTACGTACATGAATCAGATCTGAAACATTTCTTTAAGAGCTTTTTGATATAATACCATTATTTGGTAGCGAATTATATAAACTGATGTGAGAAATACCTGTGTTTATATCCCTCTACAACTGTTCTCTTGTTTTGTAATAGCTACATCACTTTTCTAAAGAAAATATTGAAATATTGTTAAGTGCACCCATATAGGAACCTCTTCTGAGTCTTCTCCCTTAGTGTTTTCCTGATTCATTTTCGAAACAAGAGCCAAGAAATTTAATATAATTGTCAGAAAATACGTATAGTTTTTGGTTTTGTTTTTTCCTTTTGCCTAGTTAATGGCTGTTGCTGCTCAGACCACATGTTACTAAAATATCCGTCTGGAAGTAGTTATTCGAAATGCGGCCTTGTAAATGGACAGGAGATATACAAACAAAGCTTTCAGTTCATAAAATTACCCCTCACCAGTTAATATTCCAGGTAATAAAGTAGCAACAGATTTACCAGCTGAACTACTTTCATGCCAATCAAAGTTTTCACCGGAGACAATCCTGTGGCTCCATTAATACTTTGCCTTGATTTCTATGAGATTGATGTTAACCAAGGTGACTAATCATGAGCAAACCCGAAAATTACTATAACTAAAGTAAAACCCAGTTAAAAGACTTGATGCTGAATAATCTCCAACACAGTTTCCTGAAAGAACTGTCACACAGAACGATGGGTCTGGCTGCAATTATTGTAAACACAGCAACAGAGTGGAGAAAAGGTAGTATTGTTTATATTTAAAAGGCAGAGAGTGTGAGTTGGGCAAATGCAAGCCTGTAAATCTGATCCGAGTTAAAAGGGAAGAAGACAGTATAAATCTATCCAAGATGCATCATTCCAGTGGCCTAAAAATGTTTTCTTTGTTTTGTCCTGTTCCATTTTTGAAAAACTAACTTGCTAGATGGGTAACGGTGGCAATGGCATCAACTGGACTTCGGTAGAGCCCTTGCTTAATCTGTATAAGAAACTTTCATTTAAATTTTAGAGTACAGAGACTATGAAAGGAATTGTAAAGTGAATACAAAGTCTTAATAGAATATGGCAATGGGTAGTACTGATGGGAGAAAAATTGGATTGAGCTTTGTAAAAAAATTTCTGAAGAATTGATTTTGTAAAAGATCTCAATATATTTTTATTAGTGACTAGGACAAATATTAAGATAGCGCTAAGAGAAAACTGAGCTACTTTCTTGATAAAACCAGAAGAGGAATATTACACTGAAATGAATGTGTAGGTCTGAGAAGTAGAATGAGGGAGTTGTATGAGCAGTACAAAGTGAAAGGCCATACAGTTGAGGACTATCAGAACTTGACAATTAGAACATTCTCAGTTGGAAATGGCAGAGGAAGGAAGAGAAGGGCCTGAAGGTACTTTTCAACTGTGGGATGATTACGCGTGCTTATGTTACCATGAAATACCATGAGCAATTTCAGTAGGCATCTATCTAGGTACACGGAGGCAGAGATAAACAAGTAGCAGTGTATATAACCTTAACAAGAGATCACCTGGAATACTCACATGGGCATTTGCTTTCAAATGTATTGAAGAAGATTTAGTGGAAACTGGAGTGTGAGCAGAACAAAGGCTGATAATAAGATTAGAGAATGAAGTCTCTCATCAGTGAGGAACCTAGAGGAGGACATCCTGTTTAGCCTTGCAGATTAAGCCAGAGAGATGATATCTGATATGCAGACGATACCTGATGACGCAGCTGATATCTGTAAGTATGTTATTGATAAAATCCTAGGGAGAGAAAAGAGGTATTTAAGCTAAAGGTCAGTATTGGCATGAGAACAGACAGGTACTAACGACTCACAGGTAGGTTCAGACTTAGAGGATCCTTGCAAGACTTTGGGCTCTGGAGCCCACATTTCAGGTAGGAACTTTGAAGGAAAAAGTGTCTTGAAGAAGAAGTTTGATATATTTTTGACAGAGGAATTTTGATGTGCAGCATGTATCAGAGAAAGTTCCATTCATTCTTCTTATCCTATACTCGGCTTTAAACCCAGTTACTGCACTGTCGGTTACACAAAGTTGCACTTCTATTAACAATCTCAGATGCGTGCGAGTTGCATAGGTCTTTCAAGAAAAAAAAATCTTAAGAGAATCAATGTCCACTGCTGCTCATGCTGTGTGCTTAAAAATACGTGGCTGTATGGACTATAAAAACGACCAGGGCCGACTGCCTGGCCCTGCGTCTGAGCAGCATAGAGTGCTCCATCTCTGATGAACAGGCGGACAGATATGCACCGCCTCCTGTAAGTGCATCCCGAAATATTGTAGCCCAAGAACCATCCACATGGTTAGTGTGGAAGAGTATTAGTTGGGACAAAACCACGCCAAAGACCTTTCTAACATGTCACCAATGAAGGCCAAACGTCAGTGCCCAGGAGGGCTCTGTAGTGTGGTTTAGTTTACTGGTGGGTGTGGAGCCATCGGGCTCTCTCTTAGGCTGGGACTGTGGCTTGATGAGCAGGTGAAACATAAATTGCATTACTTTATCTTATCTCTGATGTAAAGCAATGGATCAAATATTAATCTACTGTACAATGAAACAAGATTTTTTAAAAAAAGCTTGGTAAATATTAATCTACTGTACAATGAAACAAGATTTTTTTAAAAAAGCTTGGTAAACTGCTACTGAATAATATTTTCTTAGAAATAATGGATTCCTGAAAGGTTTTCACTGTTTGTGCTTGATTCCGCTTTAGTAAATGAAAGAAAAATTCATAACATACTGAACAGTGAGATTTTGTAAGAACTTTTCTCATCTTGAATACAGACTCAGAATGTATTAGGCTTATTTCTTATAAATAATACGGGTTTTAATGACTTTTTCTGTTTTACCAGTTACTTCGGGGTTTATCTTCCTTGTATTCATTTTCAAATAAGCACCCTTGCCCTTCTCCCTTATATCCCCCATGTTTGACAGAAGCTGTTTGTAACCGTTCATAAGCCAACTTAAAGCTGTCCTTCAGATTCCTTCTTGAAATTCTCCTCGGTGAAGCATGCCAAGTACGTTCAGGGAACTGGACTGTGCTTAGTATTGCTTGTAGTATTCTGGCTGGTATTGCCAAGCTCTTACTTGTGTATCCATATCGAATGCCATAAATACTGATTTGTGAATGTAATCTCTTTGGGGAAGAGTTTTAAAAATTATTATTTTATTTTATATGTGTATATATAATATTAAAATATAATATTTATATGCACATATAAAATATAGTTGTACATAAATATATATGTATGGATTTTTTTGTTGTATATTTGCATTTCAAACATATTCCCTGAACAATTATTGAGGCTGCTAGGTGCTGTTCTGATATCAATAATTAAAATTACTGGTGTAAAAGACATGCTGGAAGACTTGTGGATCTTATGGCACATGTTCCTTTCCTTTGCGTCTTGGTGGTATTTAATATATGCCTGGTACCTTCAAGGACAGTACTGTGAGCGAATTTTTGACTTTGCATATAGTATGATCCATCTGTAACTTCTGCTTTGTTTTATTTCAATTCTGACTTTAACCACCACGTTATGACGTTGACCCGTTCCCTGAAATGGATGCACTGATGGCCATTATTAAATAAGTCTCATGTTAAACAAAACTATAAAGCTCATATTTTTCACCTTTATTATTTTCTGTAACAGATTATAATTTTTTACCAGTATTTGAAAGCCATACAATTATTTGAAGGAATGTCCTCATGTTCTGTATTTCACGTTCACTTATAGTATCAAATGCTCAGACCAATGGATCCTGTTAAATCAAGAATAAACACTTGATACATAAGTATAGTGCATCCAACTGATTTGGCTGTAGCCGTTACTTCTCTCTGAAGTGATTTAAAAATTAACTGTTAGAACTGACTATGATACAAATCACAGAAAACCAATTCTATTTTTTGAAGAATAAAAATAAGAATTGAAAATGTATTTGAATACACTTAAATAACTATATTTAAGAACACCCCGCTTAATGCTAGGAAATTAACAGTCGTTTTATTCATTTGGAATAGAAATGCCTTCAACCTTTTAGGGAAGCAAGAGCAAATTACAGCCAAATTTTCATTTCACAAGTCATCTTCATCCAGGATAAGCCAGGGCCCCAAGGTCAATTCTTCAATTTGGTATCCTATTTCCATAATGTTATTCTGCAGTGTACTTTCATTATTACTGGAGCAGTGCTCGCTTTCCTATTAGTTTTATAAATGGCTATGTTAATGCCTTTTTGCAGACAAAACCACCTTTTGTTAATATCCCAGTGGATTTCTTAAGGATTAAAACATATTTTTAGTCAGCCATTGGTTCTATTTATATTTTTTCATTGATGATTAGCCCTTGTCACCTACCCAAAAGTGGCATTGTTCAAACAGAGATCGAAGCAGTTTTTAAGAAGATGTGTTGAGTGATTGGCTTGACTGACAGAAAAGACATAATTAGAACCTGAAAAGTCTAAGAATCTTTGTAAAATTTAGTAATAGCTAAAGCAATGTAACAGTAGGGGGAAAAAAAAGGGGTGGGGCAAAAATGTATTCTGGCCAGGGAATAGCCTTTTGTTAAAGCATGGAGTTCTACAGATAAAACTGTTTTCTTTGTCTCTCCCGTGCTCTTAGTGGTGATAAGGTACCAGTTCAGCTCAGCTGGGGTACAGCTGCTACCCCTAAGAACTTGCCAGTTTTGTTTTAGGTAATTAGATGTTTACTTCTACAGTTGTAATATATACCTAAATTATTATATTGTATGTGATAACTTATCCAGGACAAAAATGGGTGGAAGATGTCCGCAGGGTTCAGTAGCGTACATCCTGGCCAGCAGGATTTGTGTTTACTGCACAGCCAAGATCCGAGTAAGAAGTTCTCCTCAGACCTCACATACAGTGGAACATACCGGTTCTTGGGAGCCATATTGATGAAATTTGTTTTTCTGGGGTGTCTTTCGGTAGGAGGATAAGTGATTTATATACGTAAAATATAAATTTATTCAGGAAAGTATGGTGAAAGAATCTATTGATTGGTGACCTTGATTTTACTTAGATTACATATCTTGGACACACTGTAGAAATACTTTAGTAAATATACAAGAAAATCCTGTTCATAGTAGCACAGTATTCTGGTTTGCTTTGAAGCTGAACCTTAGAATAGACTAGTTCGGTTGGAAGGGACCTACAGAGATCATCTACGCTAACTGCCTCAGGGCTTCAGGGCTGACCAAGTTAAAGCAGGTTATTAAGGGCATTGTCCAAATGTCTCTTAGATTCTGACAGGCTTGGGGCATCGACCACCTCTCTAGGAAGCCTGTTCCAGTGTTTGACCACCCTCTCAGTAAAGAAATGCTTCCTAACATCCAGTCTAAACCTCCGCTGGTGCAGCTTTGAACTATTCCTGTGCGTCCTACTACTGGATCCCACGGAGAAGAGATCAGCACCTCCCACCCCACTTCCCCTCCTCAGGAAGCTGTAGAGAGCAATGAGGTTGCCCCTCAGCCTCCTTTTCTCCAAACTAGACAAAGCCAAAGTCCTCAGCCACTCCTCACAGGACGTGCCTTCCAGCCCTTTCACCAGCTTGGTTGCTCTGCTCTGGCTGCATTCAAGGACCTTCACATCCTTTTTAAATTGTGGGGCCCCGAACTGCGCACAGTACTCACGGTGAGGCTGCACCAGTGCTGAATACAGCGGGGTAATCACCTCTCTTGACCGGCTGGTTATGCTGTGTTAGGTCCAAGTTCATACCTTTATGAAGTGGATTTTTGTAACAGAAGATGGGTCTTAACAGGAACTTTATCTCCCCGAGAACAGCTACCCAAACAACTGCGTTGAATTCCTGAAGTCAGACTGATAAATGTTTGATACGTGACCTGCTGCAGCTGGAACGGAACAAGCGGGCTTAGTACCACCAAGACAGAGCAGATCAGTCCTTTGGCTTTGTTCAGCATAGCTTCCTCTTATGTTTTAATCAGTTTTTTTAAAAAGAAAACAGAAACCTTTCCCATGACTTTTTTGTTCATCCTGATATATTTGCAGGTCTCGGAGATGGATGGTCTAGTGATTTGTCATGGAGCTGAAGCACCTTTGACATATTGCCTCTGATGAAGTTACTAGGTTGAAATTTTCGAATACAAATGCTTAAAGATGAGTATATATGACAACTTAATAGCAATCTGCTGCGTATGATTTGCTGTTGTGTCAATGGCAACTTGGGATGAGCAGCCGCTTTATAAAAAACCAAACAACAAAGGGCATTTTAATTTTAGTAGCTAATACTAATTTGGGTTTTCAAGGTACGCTATGCTCTGATTTGGAGCAAAGTTCAGAGATCCTTGAAGTGATGGAGACTGGAACTAGCAGCCCACACTGTACAGATGGAACCAGTTTAGATCCTAAACATATTTGCATGGTCTCAGAAAGGCTTCTTAACACACGTGAAGAACACTATTGTAGTGAAATTGCTTCTAGACCTCCTCTGCATGCATTTAGCTAACTCCAGTGCGGCTGCTTTTTGGGCTTTCCCCAAGTGTCCTGTTCCTAATTAGCTGCTGGTGTGAGCACCTGCTGTTGGAGGTACGCTCTAGGCTCACCTGACCTCAGTTTAGGAACTCTGCTGAGTGTGAGTTAAGAACTGACAGTCTCTCCAGAGTCAATGTGGAGAGGCGCTTTTGCAGTGTAGTTCCTCCTACCTAAAATTTGAAAACTCTTCTAAGTGCAGTCCCCTCTCTCTCGGCTACTCTCCCTGTCGTGTTCTTTATTTCTTCTAAAAATCTCTGTAGGTCTCGTGGCTTCCGGTGTATACATGCTCTCTATTAGTTAAGATACTTTATATTAAAAACTGTCAAAGAAAGGAAAGCAATTTCATACGGTTCCCAAATTAATGACAGTCTGCTTGCACATTGGTTGCTTTCTGTTGGCATCTGGGTCCTAGTACAGACTGCCATTCTTAATCATATTTTAATTTTCAAATAAATTGCTTTCATTATCCTTTCATTTACAATACCATGTGTGCATTACTGCTCATTAATGTTTGTCATCTACTTTGCTGAGACTGGGTTTTTAAATAGCCATAGTTGCAATACAGTAATTAAAGATGATCCATGTTGGTTTTGTAGAAATTATTCTGAAGCCTTCTTAGAAAAAAAATCCAAACCAGAGTGCTGTTGAAATCAGTTCCTTAAATGTATGGAAGCAGCTTAGCGTAAGTGCTTTGCCTGTAGGTAAAACGAGGGCACTTCTGATGGTTCTGCTACAATGATGCTTAATGATGGATCTGTATGGAAACTATATTTCTCTGTAATTACTGACGGGTCTTTTGTTCTGAGTATAAGATTTTTATACTCAATATAAAGTACGATTTTTTTTTTCATATTGCTTTGCAAAATTTTTATTCCAATGTCTGTTTAGCATTGTTAGCTTCTATTCAACCGATGCCGTCCCCCTTTTTTCCACTCCAGATACCAAAACCCTGAAGTGACTGAAACAACATGACAGGGGTTTTAAAGTTACAGTTTGGGAACAGAATCCCTGTGGGACAGAAGTCAAAACGGCAGTAAACTCTGCCCCGATTTTGGCCTAGCCATCTTCCCTAGGTAGTACATCACAATATGTCTCTGCACTTGCAATTTGTATTTGCTTGGCTATGACACAGCCTGTATGACTGATTTTTACATACACGCAATATCGTGGGTCTCCATAACTATGCCTACCTGATATTTTTATTCCTTTCCTCCTTAAGCGTGCGTGCTCAGTTTGAAAATCTGGCCCTTAGGGATCCTGATGGGAATGTTCGAAAGTAATGTCACTACTGATAGAGCAGTAAAGGGACAATTATGCACTATTCAAAGAGAAATTTAAATAGATTTTTGAGATATGATACTCCTTACGAACTGCCAGACAATTAGTTGTTTTTCTTGAACTATTTTAAGAAGCAACTTCAGGTGATGGACGTACCCTAACGTGGCAGTGCTTGGCCCCAGGAGTTGGTGTAGTCTTCTCGGTGGGACTTAAAACTTTAGTCCCGCAGTCACTTGCGGTGCTTCTGCGTTGCGCCGTGTGGTCGTGGCTGAAGAGGCCTCTCATTTATATCAGGCTTCATTTGCTTCTGAGATGAAAAGACGAAATACATTCTGCCTCTTTCAGTCTATGCCGTCATTTGCTTTTAATGAACCTTGTCACCTCTACATGACTAAGATCATAACACTCTCTCCCTGGCTCAGAGCAAAAAGCGAGTCTTAAGAACCAAAATCGCGGATGTTCAAGGTTCTTTCTACAGTTTATGTATCTTCATGAAAGTGTAGTGAAGGGGATATATTTGGAGATATGCTTTTTTTGTGTGTGTGTCATAACACTCTGGTTAAAATAATGCTCCATAAATTATTCAAATAGTAGTAATTTCAAATAGATAGATTCAATTTATGATAATCAATATGTTCAAATTAGTAATAAATGTATACTTTTACTTATTTGAGTGATAGAAGAAAACTCAACACCTCTGTATTTGAACTTTCTCTTACTTATTGTGCTTAAGCAAGTTGAAATAGGTGTAACACCTCCTTTTAGTGTTCTTTAGCTGAAAAGCCAAGCTGGGGGAAACCTGAGAGTAGCACCTCAGCTAAGGTTGAATCCACAGTTTTTTTAGAGTTTGTTCTTTTGTTATGGCTAATCTATTCATCAAGACCTCGTGACTTTATTCATATTAAGGCCCATACCTGTTCAGTTTAATGATTTGGATTTTGGTTTAGCCAAATCACCTTCAGCGTGTGCCTCTCTCTTTGTTAGTTGTGGAGGAAACCTGTAGCAACTACAATTCTCACTTGCCTGTCCAATCTCATATGCAAGGTTTGGTGAGCTGAATCAGATTTAAACCCACTTTTTCCAAAAACTCAGGTCATTTAATATGAAAAGAAAGATTGCCTTTATTTGGTTTTAGAAAGAATACCTTCTCTTATATGAAATTTCTCTATTCTCATTAATCGTGAAAAATGGAAGGAGACGAGTAGGTGAAGTTGACAACTCCACACAAGGTCATCTAAATACATTGTCTACCTAAAACTGCAGGTTTACTAGTGAGAGTGTGGTGAGCTTTGGGAGTATATCTCAGAAGTTATTTTTCACTGAAGGAAGACCAACAATTACGCCTTTGTGAAATGAATTCATCAAGCCTGTCCTACATGTAAGAGAGCACATAGCCGTATCACACTGGATCATGGTCACATAAGACATTTCAACCTAAGCGCAATCAGTATTTTGAAATCACATCTGCATAGGAAACTTCAGCACCAAGGAAACATGAGCTCCTGCTTCAGTAGATGATACTCATCCTATGGGCTCCATATTACAGAAAAGCTTTAAGATTTCCTGAAGGGTATGATGACACTTGCAGCATTTCACAGCTGCTTTTGAATTTTTCAGGTTTTTCTAAAATTTTGGAAAAGCAAGACAGCCATGGAACACTGAGGCTGCAGTAGAGACAATTGCTTAAGCAAATAGTTATATTTAAGCATGGAAATTTTCTCAGTAGCATCTGGGAGACTTGCAATGAATTGAAATTTAGGCACGTGCTTAACAGTAACTGAACGCATTGGAGTTTGTGCAGAAAGATAGTGGGTAACACACGACATCCTTCAGAAGTACTTGCAACCTCAGATGCTTATAAATATTTGCCTTAAATCCAGTGCTGAGCTTTGTGTGAAAGACAGAGAATTCCGTGAGTGTAAATTTTGTTGCAGGATATTCCTTCCACTTTCTGTGCATGGGTAAATATGTCAAAGACAAAACTTTGAGGGATTGTAGCTCTCTGGATATGGTGACTTTGGGATGAGTAGTCATTCTTTGGGGTGGAACAAAGGCAAACAAATTTATTTTCTAATTTGGGCAGTATATCATTAGCTTCTTGACTACAGTGAATGTGTCTAAGCATATTCTCTTATTTATTTACCGCTTTTTCCTGTGGTGGATAATGATATAAATCTGTATATGCTTATTGTAACATGCAAATACAATGACAGTTACAATTCATCATAATTCTGGATGGCCCCAGAATTTAAATTTTAGTAACCAGATATTCAGAAAAGTTGATTATACTGAAAAAAAATCATAATTAGAAGACATGCAATAAGGCTTTGCTATTCCCATTCCAGTACATGAAGAATATCAATATCCGCACAGAAAATCAGAATCTGTGCAGAGATGAAGACAGGAGAGAGAAGTAGTAATACTGTTAAAGAAATGTAATGTCAGTTTTGCACAGATTGCCTTATTCTGGTCATGGTTATCAAGGCTTGAGGAATATCCCACCTACTGTGAGAAGACATCCCTCAATGCATTGAAGCTGCTGCAATAGCTTTAGAATAAGCAGCAAACGCTCGCTTTTCAGTAATGTAATAGGGGTCTGCGCAACCCTTGTCTCTCTGTATAAGAGGTATCAGTAATGTCAGGGAATTGCTGAGGACCTGCCAACTATGTTAAAAAAAATAATCTTGTTTATGTAGATATATTTTTCTGTTTGTTTTGTGATATTAAAATAAGCAGAGCAGAAAATGATAGATGATTTTTTTTTTATTATTTTTTTTATTTTTGCATAACAGTCACTGTCCAGATAAGGTGAGGGCTAAAAGATTTCTCTTCTTCATACCACATAATATGCCATTTTCATTTTGTGCTGCTTATAACCCTGAGTGTCATAGCTTTCTATTCTAGTCTGAATAGTCAATGAAACATTATGAAGCCGATAAGAAAAGCTGCTCCCCGTTACTTGGCAACGGCTGTTAAGCAGAGCTGAGTGCTGTTGATTGAGGAGATTAGCTGCCATAGATAAACCTCCTCTTTTTGCTGCCCTGCTGCTTATCTTTCCACCCGTAACAAGTTGCACCAAATATGACAGCAGTCAGTGGTTTTGGCAGAATATGAACTTTGTGGCAAATGAAGTTTGTGCAAAAGACTTAGGGTGCTGACTTTAAAATCTTGAATTTATTAACACTTGCAGGTTGCTTTCTGGACTGTCCTTTCTTAACTTTGGGCTGAATATTTTTAATTGAAAGGGTGATCCCCCAGATGTGAGAGAAACGGGGTGTCCTGTTCCTGCATTGTCCATTCATAACCACTGAAAATAGTAGCAAATATTTTTAACAGTTGTCTCTGGCTCCTGTTCTTAGTGGCAGTGAAGAAATAAATGAAATAGACTAAAATTACTGCAGTTACTAGATATGCAGAAGTTGGAATGAAAGATAAAAATCTGACTGTTTTGGTTGGTGCCTTTGGGAAAAAATGCTATTGTAGATTAAACAAAAATAGACGCATCGAAAACTGTTTATATCTGTACGTGACTTGGAAATCTTTCTAGTTTTGGTATAACCAAATTACATTTCATCACAGAAGCATTTTTTTGATTGGAAAATTGGAGCTGAAATATGGCTAGTGATAGAAACTGGTGGCTTTTTCCTTCCGTAGGATTCATGTGGCTTTTTCCTCTCACTTATTTAGAATGTTGGTTTATCCCTATGCTTTCGGTAGTGAGTGTGCAGTTCTGGTTATGTTTTTGCCTTTGGAGAAGTCTTTGGGGAAGTCCATACCACCACCCTGGAGCTGCTGTCCCTTTGCAAACCTTTCTGCTGACCAGAACGGCTGGTCGAGTAACTGGGGAATGGCAAAGCACTGGCAGAAACCTGAAACTCTGAAGTGACATGATTAAGAGAAGCAGTCTTTGTGCAGAGATCCAGGTGAATAGTTATCCATCTAATAAGTGTCATAAGTTCAACAATATTATTTAAATGTGTGTTATTATTTTCAGTAATCCAACAGAAGCTTTAGAGGAACGTATTTTGGGTGGAGCCATTTCCCTTCACTTAGGATTGCAATCCTTTCTGTTGGCTCTATCAAGACGTACTAAAAAAAAGTGATGGTTTCTGCCTGGAAGAGCGTTCAGCTTCAGAGTATAAGGAGCCAACGAGCAGATATAGTATTTTCTGTGTAGTTTTGTTATCCCAAGCAAGAATCTGGCACTTCGTAAGCAATACAGCACGAGGGAGAAATTTAGAAAGATACAGTATGGAGCTCATTAGTAAAATATCATTTCAGTGGGTTTTTTTGCTGATCCTGTAGTCCTGGCTTTCAAGTTGTTTTTTTTTTTTTTTTTTTATTTTGCATCTTTGATGAACTGTTATTTCCTCCTTTTGTAGCCTGAATACTTTGTTCAAAATTATTCTTATTTATTCTGTCTTCTTTTAAGAAGTATATATGCTGAGTATACAACTTCTGTACTTAACCATTCAAATTGCAGGGGAATCTAAAGCTGTGAGCAGCTTAAATTCTACCCCCAAACTCCAGTTAAATAACGGCTTTTAATTGTATACAGTGTTTTAAAAAGCACATTGCAACTTACAAGTATGCTCAAATGTTAAATATTTCCAGTAAATTGTATGTATTCTGTGAATAAAATAGGAAGCAATTTGGGGTCGTACATTTCAGACGCATTGAGGGGTCTCCACGCCCATTGCAAAAGCAGAACAATCCTGCTTTGCAGATCCATTTTTGTCATAATTTCAGACATTACAAGTCTTAAAAGTTGTTGTGAACTGTAACACATGAAACTGAGGAGAATTAAATACTTCTGAAACTGCTCCCAGTCCTGTTCCAGCTCTCTGTTCCCATATCATTTCATCTGTCTGCGGGCTTACTTACAGAGACAGAAGATCATCCTCTATTCTGAAGACTTCTGCGCTGCAAAAGGCATTTCACCGTAGGGCTTTCTCCAGCCTGTAGATAATCTGTTTTGCTTCTCTCAATGTCCTTTCCCAAATTTGTCCATCATTTTAAATTTTGGACACCAGAACTCTGTATTCCCACCCTGACCTCATCAGTGCTGCGTACTGAATGACATCAACTCCTTATTCCAACTTTTTGCCGTCATGTTCATGTATCCACAAATGTTGTTAGTGCTTTCACCCTGGTATTGTCTCAGATTAAACGCCGGTGTCTGAGTCAAGCAAGGAGGACTGTAACGTCTCATGCCCTTCACCTATTGCCATCAGCAAAGCTATGGGCAGTGCTCAGGCTCCGTCACATGGCAAGGGGACAACTGCGTCCAGATCTGTAATTCGTTGTGATAGAAATAACTTTTCCGAATGCAGCTTCTGATAGGCGGTCCTCGGTATGTAACATCATAGTTATCCTATTTGAAAGCACAGTTTGATGGAAAGCTGTCAGACTTTTCACGCTCTCCGGGCTGTTCAGCAGAAACTGTGAGCATCCCTCTGTCAAAGTTTGAGGGGAGGTTCCTGGCTCTTCCAGTGCCCATGCGTAAGCTGCCAGAGGCAGCTTGATGTGCTGCGGCTTCTATAGGCATGCTGGTATTTCCTACTCGAGCAAGGCGCAGAGATTTCTGAGATAGCTCCAAACAGTTTTAATCAGTCCGCCGGGTGCAGCACTCTGCGAGGTTACCCTACTTTATAAGGGTTTCCCCTCCCCTTCATAAAGGAATGCATTTAACATTTCTGCTGATGTGTTCAGGTTGGCATAACATAATTTTCCATAATTTTTGCAATACTTTGCAGCGAGGGAACAAGAAGGAGGTCTTTATTGCTATAATTTCATTCCTGTCTGAAGTCAATTCCATTTAGGAATAAGCTCAGTACCTCAGATTACAAAAGTAATCTGCTGTCTCAATAAATATTGTCCTGCAAAGATCTAGAAAGCTTCAAGTTTGGCAAAGGTCAGAAATAAACCGAGTTTGCTCTAAGTACTAGATGCTGCGTGTGGTGAATATGAATGGAATGGTCATTAGTCATGTTTTCACAAGAACACTGTCTCCTGCAAGCCTGTAATAACTAACTCTTAAAATATAAGCTCTTGGCACTTAGGCAGCGCAAGTTAAAACTTTCACTACTTTGTTTTTAAATACAAAATGAAAATTAATGCAGAAATCCATTTTGCTGAACATGTTTCCTTGCAGAGTTATTTTTGCCTTGGGAATACAGATGCAAGAGCAGCTACAGTCTGATCACACAGTGAAGACATTGCCAGCACCAAAGTGGGTCTTGGCACCAACCGAAAACGTAATGGGGATCCTTGAAGTGACTGAAGTACATCTCAGTGATACTTGGAAAATTAGTGTGCATAAATAAGCATTAGTGTATTTGCATCTCATTGCTTCCATAAATAAATTCTTAGTCCCTCCAGTAACCTCTGCTCATAAATGCATATTGAGTAAAAAAAGAGTCGTTCGTGTTTCATCATTCCCCGTTGCTCTGGCTTAATTTTAAACAGTGCGAGCAATAGGAGCTCCATTACTCTTCCAAGAGGGAGTTGAACAGCTTCAGAATAGTCTCTCTCTGCTTGAAACTTGTTCTGATTCAGAGTGTTCATTTTTGTCTTTTCACTTCATTTCTCCCAATAATGTCATAAATAATTAATTGACCAGGTTGCATACACTTTTAGTCTTTTTCCATAAAGAAACAGCTAGTTCAATGCTTAAGGATCTATGTGGCTACCTCCTTCCTTTGCTTTTTCTCTGAGCCTCTCTAGTTTATTCATATCTTTCTGGTAGTGATGTAATCAGAATTTGGTGCAGCGTTCCGTCTGCTTTCTGGAAAAAAAATAGATTTTTCTAGATGGGAGTTGGTAAAGGGCTCAGGTTTCTCAATAATGAAACAGCAATGTAAAGTATAAACTTATACGTTAGTCTTGCAGTCCAATGACTAAATATGCTACAGAAAAAAGAGATAGCTTTATTGTAAGCCTATTAATACTTGACTTATGCTTGAACTTAAAGTATTTTTCATCTTGGGGAAGGATTTATATGTTTAAGTCTTTCCTCTCTTTTCTTTTTAGTACCAGTATCGACAAAAAAAGAGGAGTTGCTGTTCAGATGATTTTGATTGCAAGCTCTTTTTTCTTAGAGACATCACGGCTAATATTGAATATGTAGTTTTGCTTAGAAAACTCCTCTTAATATGGATTAGAGCTTCTTGGGTTTTAGTCAAAGGTTTTCTCAAGTCTGGATTTATCTCTGTGATCAAAAGTAGAGGCAGATGTTTTCCATGGCTTACAAACTGTAATGGTCACCTGGATGTGGAAGATGTTGATTCAGTCACTGCTTTGTCATCCTTTCTTGTCCTCATCACGGAGCCAAAACCCACAGCTTTCATTCCACGCAGGTACCTAAGCTGTGGAAAGTTCACGTTTGGTTGCCTAAGAAGTGCCATGTTATTCAAGCATTATTCACCTGGAACATTAGCTCTAGCAGCAAAAAATTTAAGACTTGCTGCTTTTTTATCCGTACTTTTTCCTTTCCTTCAACTGCCTCCTGCCCTTTCCTCCCAAGGCACAGCCATTATTTCCGCGGCTTGGGAGGCCTGCGTTCGACTGGTTAAGACTGCGGTTCATTTCTGTGCTCTGAATCGCAGAAAGTAGGCATTGAAATCTGGACCTCTCATTCTCTTAGCTGCATAACTTAACTTAGGGGCTTTTTGGAAGCTGGCAGCACTTCTTTTCATGGCAAGCCTGCTGCCCTCTTGCTTTGTTAAACTGTAGCTAGCTTTTTCACCGTCCTTTCCTTCCCTCCTTTTGCTGTACTCAAGAAAGAGCGGGATTTTTTAGTTATTTTCTCTACAATTTACATATTTCTGTTGTAACTTAAGAAAACTTCTCAAATGAAAGTGTGCATAATATTTCAGGACCGTACAATCCACCACTTAAATTAGCAGGTTAGCAGAGAACTAGTTCCTGAAATCATATTTCCCCTCTGTTGAAGGTTGTATCTTTTTTTTTTTTTTTTTTTTTTTTTTGGTGAAGGAAGAATGGAATACTCCAGAACTTGCTCTCAGAATTACTCCTTGAGACAAGGGGACTGTAAACCCCGGAGGAGCTATTCGCTTTCAGTTGTGCCTCGGGATGATTTGGATCTTTGCAAATCCCATCCCTATCACAATGTTTGCACAGCAGCTAGCTAACGCTGCTGTTAATGTGAACTTTTAATACTAGCCCTGCCATAATCACTAGTGCGCCATCCAAGGCTTTCAATCAGCAGCAGTATCGTATCGTGGGAGTTTTAGGTTTGGGGATTTTTTGGTTGAAAGCAGCCCGGCCATCCACCTTTTACCTTAAATAACTGTGTCCAAAAAGGTGAGGAAAGGCATTAAATCTTGTTAAGAGTCCTTTTATAGGACTGTTAGGTGGTCTGGCTTTCAGCAGAATTTACAAAGTTACCTTTGCCTCCCAGGCAGTATTAATTAAGTAGCTGAGCAAGACTGTGTTTGCTGGGCTGTTCGTAAGAGTACCCACTGCATTTTCTTGTCGGATAAATATTTTTCTTTTTCAAGTTTAGAACATCTTACATTGTTTTCTGCTTCCTGTTGTGTTTCTATTAAATCTACAACATAAATATGCAAAAAAAAAATGCTTTGTGTTTTATTTACAGCAGAGGATTTACTTTTATTGTATAAATTTTTGTGCCTTACCCACTAGCAAAAGCAGAATGCCACCACATACTCTTTTTAAAACAATCTGTGTGCACTTTGCTTACTTGTCTTAATAATTCATTACTTCTAGAAACAACTATCTTAGCCTTTTTTTTTTTAATTGTATTTCTGAATTTTAAATAACTGCCTTAAAAACTTCCGAATGCCTATCAGCTATATGGATAAGGAAGACTGAGGGTGGCTGTAGCTGTATAGCTGTGTGTTCCAGATGATGTCAAACGGATCCGAAAGCAATAAATTTAGGTGGTGAATAGCGTGTGCTCCAGAACCGATCCCCGAGCGTGCAACTGTCCACTAGGTGCCACTATTACTGCTCTGAAACGGAAATAACCAAGGACTACTGAGGCTGCACAGAGATAAGCAAAATAAAATGGTAAAAAGGTTTTAAAAGTTTAACACGGGGAGATTGCCTCCTAGGAAGGCTGCGTTCTCCGTGGAGCGCTGCAGGTTTGCAATGCAGTTAACCGTGATTGCAGGCAGCAGCTTTTCCGACGAACTGCTGCAGCGAGAGTTGTAAGCGTTTGCTGTTTGAAAGCATTGGAGTAATATTTTCAAAACATTGCATGAGAAATGACACTGTAGAAGCCACTGTTGCTCTATCTGTATGATCTCTACCTCGCTTGTAAAGAGAATTTAAAAGTAGAGGTATAAATTATGAACAAATCTTTTTTAATAAATGGAATATTAAAAGTATGCCGTTTGCTGAAGAGCTTACTTGTAAAAGTTGAATGTGGGTTTGTGGACTATGTCTTCTGAAATAAGCCTCCTGGTACGCAACTTAATGTCCTCTCCATGGAACTGTAACGGTTTAAAATTCTTTTGGAAAAGGATTTTGAAAACAAACACCGTACTGGAGAGAAATAGTTGGGAGAGAAGGGTAAAATACTTTAAAAATCTGCTTCATACTTCCTAAAACATTTAACTTCTGTGACCTTGAACTCCAGCATCGTGAGACTTTTGAGATGCAAATATTATGCTTCCCAGTGGAAAATGATTTAATCTTTCCAGTAGGCAACTCGGGCTGTAACCGTGGGTTATAAGGCATCGGGCACTGGCCTTTCATTAGTCCCGGACTACTCCTGGGCCTTACAGCACCCTAAACCAACAGCTGGGGGAAGGAGTGTAATGTCCATATTCAGCGAGAAGAAAGAATCCTTTTCTTACAGGAGGTTAAGCTGCTGAAGAACAATGCCCACTGAAAACTCTGTAGAAACATTAGAGGAGGTTCTCTGATTAACTGCAAGAGCATAAACGATACCGTCAAAGGTGGCAGCAGATGCCATTCAACGCACTGCTGGGTCGGTGGACTTTCTTGGTTAGGTTACGACACAGAACAAAGCATGATGCCTACAATATGGGGCAAACCTTACCTTTTATTCAAAGCTCTACTTTGTAATTTTTTAACAATAGGTAGGTAATTATGATAAGGAAGCTGAAGCGTTGGTCGACCCATGTATGCAAATACTGTCACTGTCTGGAGAGACTCTTCCTTTCTGGCTGCTGCAGGAACTCTGAAGAGCAGAAGAACCGGGTGCTTCAAAGCGTCTGCTTGAAGGCTCCTTTGCAAAGGTCATTTGTCATGTGAAAATTTCACCACATGTAGATCTAAATAATTAATTACTGCAGAACGCGATCTTTTAATTTACATCTATCAAGCTTTCATTAGCCTGCAGACAACCTCCAGTGTCTCTACCAGTCCTCATAGCTCTGCTCAGTAGCAAAATACAGTCAACAAGAGCTCATTCTTTTTTGCTGGTCTTATTCAAAACTGCACCAGGTCTTGTGTACATCTTAGTTTCAGTTGCCAGCTTAGCCATGCTTGGTGCTTCCAGGATGGGATATGTTTCTCTAGCCAAGGACAGCTTATTATACACTGTTTTTTTGTTTGTTTGTTTGTAGGAAACACTACTTAAAATGAATTGAATGAACCAGCTGTCCACAAATAGTCTTACCTTCAAGGTCAAGGTGGTTACTCAGTTCAAGTTTCCAAAGACTTTTTATTAGCTGATAGGCACGTGATGCCTGTCTGTCTTACCAACTGAACCTGTTCGCACAATCAACTCTTCGAAACTGTGTTTCAAACTACAGTTTTTCATACTCTCCCTTTATATAATTCAGTACCTGCATGTCAGTCATGATGTAACGTGGTACTTCCTTCCTCAGTAGGTAATAGAGATGATGAATATCCACTAGTTCACCACAAATGGGCAATAATAATGAATTAAGATGGGAGTTTTCCGTTTGTTTCTAACCCTTCCTCAAAAATCATCCTTCCAGAACGTGTGTTTTAACTTGTTCGCTGTTTAATCTATCAGTTGTATTTTTTTCACTAGAAGTTGATAAATATTCAGTGTAAATACATGTATCATGCTCCAGGATATTGTCTCTATTAAATCTGCCACTATTTGAGATCTTTCTGGGCACCTGGGTTACGTTCGATTTGTGTGTTTTAATGTTAACATCTAACTTTATAATATATATTTGTCAAAATTCAAGATTTTAAATAGCAGCTTGTAAAAATTTATGCTTGGATTTTTTTTTTTTCAAATATTAAACCTATTAGTAAAATAGCCAAATACATAAAGGAGCATCTCACTGTTTCCTTGGGTATATTATTCTTCTGTTTCAGTCTCTTTTTTGGAAACACGTGTAGAAGCCGTCTAAAAGTCAACATTACCATGCTGTTAACACAGATGTTTCCAGGTCTAAGTATAACATGTAAGATATTACTATGGAAATTTCGGATACTCCTTTTTGCTAATGGTTAGCAAATGATAGCACTTTAATAGCAACCATATGTGTATCTTGATCGGTTGTCTCAACCTTCCCTCATTCTGGGCATGTGTAAAGAGCAGATGTCTTTTGCATATTACGTCCCTTCTCAGAATACAATTTTAATCAAAGTTCAGTATGAACACACTCTTAAAGGCTATAGGCATACAGTGGATGGCGGTTATTAAAGCATCAGTCATGCTTTGAACTTCCTCAGCCGTATGACATTTACTGTAAAATCTGGGAGCTTTTCCATTCTCCTTTTTGCTTCGTGACGACTTTGGGGCAATTGACTCGTTAGAGGCTGTTAGAGGTCAAACGGGTGCACGAAAGGGTTCTCGGCCACCAACACACTGCAACAGACCCCTGTCGCCCTGCGCCAGCGGTGGGGGCACCTGGTGTGGAATGACGCACCACGTATTTACTCACGGTAAAGATCACAGAGGCTTTGCATAGTCCACGGCAGACTAGGCTGGGCGGTTTTTAAACATTAGCTGTAATTTAAGTGAAAATGAATTTTTGTGCTGCACCAAAGCCATTTCTGAATTTGGGCCACGTCTGCTAAATAGATTTCTTGGAAAGAAAAAGAGGGAGAAGTCTGACAAATATTTTTTGTTCCCCACAATCTATGTAATTTTAAGAAGGTTTAATTAAAAGGTACCCTGAAAATGGAATGCTTAACCTCAATTTAATTTTTCAGGTTTTAAATCTTGCCACAGAAACCTTGCAATCAAAAAAAAAACAAAAAACAAAAAACCAAAACCAAAAAAACCCAAACAACCCACAACACAAAAACCTCACACCCAAAGAAACCAACCCCAAACAAATAGAAAAACCTGGGAGAAGTCCTGACTTTTTAAAAAAAGCTACTGAACCGAACTATGAAATCTACTATTTGCACAACTCCAGTCCAACGGTAATCCCCACTATAAAGACCCTCTGTATTTTAGAGATGGTATTTGCCAACGGCTCCTTGGGGCATACGGCTCCCTCTCAACTCCCCGAGCGTTGTGTTTAGCAGAGCAGAGCACCGTTTGTGGTTGCAGCCTGTGCAAAGCTTATTATGCCCATATTTCAAGTACAAAAGCCAAAGGAACTTGCGGTTTCTCCCTAAGCAGTCCTAGTGGGTTTAGATAGATCGTATGACGCAGCTCAGACTCATGCGCTAATTGTTAATTTGAGAATTTAAATAGGTTTTGTTCTATTCAAAGGCGGCAGGCTAAAGGTTTCTGAAGATTCTGGTTTTAGAAAGCAAGGTTAGGTCTTTTTAGAGTTTGTGAATGAATTAGCTTTCGAGTTGTCTTTAAATGATGCTTAATACAAAAAACTTTAATTCATGCTGAATACGTACGCTTTTCTGGACTCGAAAATAAGATTATAATTATTTTTAGGGTACGTTATCTTTTAAAAAATCATAGAATGTTAGTTGTTTCTATAAACATAGAATTTGTCCTAATTATTTGTAGCCGGTAATAGTGGTATTCCAAAACAGAGCTGGCTATTTCAAGTCATGTTTCATTTCAAACCATCTCGTTCTTAAACACTAAAATGTTCTTCCATTCCTTTCTGAATCAGGACCGTATTTATTCCTATTACCCCTCCATTTGCAAGTGACTGATATTTATATACTTTGCTTATTTCTAACTGCAACAGGTTTTTAAGCGGAGGTGAATATTTTAGTCTGCTGTTAGGCTGCTTTATACATCATATGGCAGAAAAACAAACCAGATCTGTGTATGCGGTTTCTAAATTAAACCTAGTTTCCAATAACAAAATTAGACTCAGAGGTAAGTTTTTAATTTGGATTAACGTAATTTGGCAGTTGTAAGTGACAGGAGGATTGGGAAGGCAAAGAAAGCAAAAGTTGGCTAATTTCAATGAGGTATTTGTGTTTAACAGCGAAGGCTAATAATGCCCTTTTTCTGCATCCTGGATTGTTTTATATTCTTTTATGCCATTATTTGTGTTTAGTGAACAGCTGGGCCAGTAGTTCCCATTTGTAGCCTTTTAGCTCTGTGAAGTAGCAGCGAAAGTAATGGACGTTTGCAAATTAATACTTACCGTTCTTTTCTGCTAATCTGATGTAACTCTCCTTTTTGAGCATAGATGTAATATCAGAGCAGAAGTAATTACTGTGTTAAAACTAGTAGTGCAGGAGAATATTTTGCTAATTAAACTTGTTGCATTTAAATTGCTTCCTTTGGATCACTGTATAGAAGAGAACCGTTTTGAACAATAAATGGAACCACTTTCTTTCTCCGAGGCCTGGAATTGCAGATGGTCAGATTGTATGTGAAGCACCTAGGCTCTGAATTAGTCCTTTGTATGAAAGGGAGAAAGGTAATTTGAATGTTTGAACTGCCTGTTCCTCCCACACATACACAGGAAGCTTGTCTCAAAATGAACAATTCTCTAAATAAAGACTAATAAGAAGCTAAATTAATTAGAAGGTGTGATTTGAAAAGACATTGATGAGAAGACTCTGTCATTTTAGACAAATGGAATGGAGCTAAATAAATTAGGCCACATTAATATCTCATTGTTCTGTGAGCAGCTTTCTTTTATTGCATTCATTAGAGGGTACTTCTTGAAATGAGCCTTTACTAGCCATTATGGATTCAGTTCTCATTTACCAATGCCTAACACACAGCTCCTGCATTAAAAATGTTTCAGCAAATCCTCATTGTTTCTGCAAATTAATATTTATATTTCTGGGTGCTGCACTTTTCATCTGTAACATAGTAGGCACTGAACATTAATTTTTTTTTCCCACCGAATAAACTCCCGCTGAGTAAAGAAGTGTTACATTAAGAGATTTGGGAGGCAGAAGCCTGAAATTAGTTTATAAAATAACCTGTATGCGACTTCGTACGATAGAATCTTCCTCCAACTAATATTCTTTCCAGTATTTATTTATTTGGGTAGAAAATACACCGTCTCGTGACTTCAGTAGTCCTTTGATAGCTTTTTAAAGTGTCTTTTAAAAGGTTCCTTCAGTATATAATTAGGATACATTGGAAATGCGCATCTCATCACGCATTTCTACCTCTAAGAAAATGAAACGTATAGTTTTCCTTTTCTTTTTCTCTCTCCTGCAGACGGAATATTTGGGAGATGTCAGCGAGTGCCAGCAATAGACATCTATAAATATGACATTTCACCCCCTGTTCTTCAGCGCCTAAGGATCATCCTGGAGAAGCTCTCACGCAGAGGTATAGTAAAAACTCTGGAGTAGGGTTCGTTGCACTGGGGGTTACAATTATTTTGTGCTCCCTCTGTGGTGACGTCCTCAGAAGTTTTCAAACGCGGTGTGTTTCAGGCCCAGTAGCGCAGACTTTATAAAAGTAAAAAGCCTTATGACTCACTGAATCCACAACAAGGACTTGGTGAAGCAGTTTCAGGAGAGGTGCCTCCTCTTTGTGCAGCGCATATCTGTGACTGACACTCTTTACAATAAAATTGTAGCGTCTGTGAATGCTGGTGTCATATAAATAAATCAGCAGGAAGGAAAAATAATTTGCCAGGTATAGTTTTGCAGCACGCATGGGCAGAAAGCACACAGCTTCTAGCGAGCTAGAAACAGTTCTTGACTTTCTATTGAATTCATATAAGTAGAACTGCTCTGATTTCATTACAAGCTGCCTCTACGGTGTTCCTTTTAATTTTTATTCAGCTTTCTGAAGTTAATCTCTGTGTGCTTTCCAAAGCCAGAAAGGATGTTCTAGCTTCTGAATAGCATAACTTGAACTAACAAATCGAAACTTGGGTAAAGTGAAAGCCAATAAGCTGAACATACTTTTTTCGGTACTAATACGTGAAATATACCTCTATTGTAGACAGCCGCAGGGCTAAGAAATCTTTGCGATCTAAATTGTTCCAAGAGGATTGTTGGAATGGTTAATTTTGCACTTGCATCATCTGTGTGGGTGTTTGTTCCTAAGTACTTTCCAGTTATAATCTCAATTGCAAGCTAGTATTATTGTATGAACGTGATGCTAGTCTGATTATAACCAAAAATTGATTTCTTGGAAGTTCATGACTATACTTCGAGGCTGGACTTCTAGTTTGGAAACCACTGATCTAGAGGATTCCACAAATTTCCAGGGATTTATTTCCTGTCCAGCAGCCCATCCAAATGAAGGAAACTTGACAAAACTTGATTGTAGTAACTCCTGGTTGATTAAGAGTTGTATGTGAATAGTACTTGTGGCTCTTTCACTTGTCATTTTCTAAAGGCTAAGTTATGCAAGAACATTTATGAAAATACTATCAGGGCAACATTGTGTGAGTGGAAAAACTAGTATCTGCTCTCTTTGGATATAATGAAGAAGGGGGGCAAAATTCATCTCACTAAGGCACCTAAATTGATCACGCTTGCATGGAGAACCAGCACTCATTTACATTGCCCAGGGATCAGCGATGAGTCCTACGTAAAGCTTCCTCCACGAGGATGTCAGAGGTGAGAGACCTGCAGGAGACCCCTGCCCTTCTGGAGGGGCGTATGTGGAAGCTGGTGGGATACCTCAGGCCATCTCAAATACCTGTCTCCCCCTCCCTGACTACCATAAGGTTTTGGTTAGTTCAACAGAATTCATGCGACCTCCCCCTACTAAGTGCTTCTCTGATGAAGAAACCGACCTCCCCTAGGATCTCTGTTATCGGCAGCCCACCTCCCTGGGTGTGTCTGTTGCAGTAAAATACAGTATGCTTTTTTTAAGGAAACTTGGGCACTGAAATTTGGACTTATCTCATATGTTTTCATAGCGAGAGAATGCTGAAGAACGCACAGATTGAAACCATGGTGAAGAATGAAAGTACTTTTGCTTTTATCGTTCCTTACTCATGACATTTAGAGGTGCATACACAAACGTGTATATTCTTTGAACCGATGTAAAACTTTTGCAGGCGGTTTTTGTGGCCTTTGGGTATCCCGGTGATGAGAATCTTAAATATATCTGTAAAAGATAATAGAATGTTAGAATGCCCTTGTTCAAATGATTGATGTGATAAAATCACTTTTTTCTTTCTTTTTTTTTTTTTTTTACTCTCAGTATCCTTGGCAAACTCGGAAATGTTTAGTGAGGACAGAAATATGGAAGGAGTAGAATCAATACAGGCTATCAGATTAGTGGATTACTGACATCAGGTGGCTCAGGGAGAAGACTCCGCTGTTTGCTGGTGCTATCAGATGTAATACATCCAGCCCTTAGGTCATGTTTGCTGGCTGTGATGGTAACTTGCACAGTTAATGCTGTTCTCCTGCAAAGTGTGCGCAAAACATTATGACCGTTTCTGTAGCATAGATAAGAAAGACATTGTTAAGCTCACACGAATGTTTCGGGTAACCTCAAGAAAGGGCTTCATTTTTCCAGAGCTCTTATTTCCTTTATCTACGTAATAACCAGTTCTTGTCCTTTCCAAAGAGTACTGGTTACCTCCACTTGGTGATGTCCAGCTTCCCTGGAAGGGGTAAGGGACAGCATCTCTTCTCTCTTTTCTGTAAAGAAATGGAAAAATTTCTCTTGGAAGACTGTATAGTCGGTCCCACGATAAGTAAAACTTTTAATAACCTCTGTATTGAACACTGTCTGTTTACATCAGAAATATCTACAGTTAAGGACCAGATACTTCGGAGGTTAACTTGAGCGGTTTTCTAGGTTTTTATTTATTTGTTTGTTTGTTTATTTATTAACATGACTTAGTTTTTCTTTTTTGTTGCCTTCCTGATGTTGTCGTGCAGTATTACTAATCTCATATTGTTTTCTAGCAATAGTCTATTGATATCTTTTTCCACAGGATGAAAAAAAAAATAATTCCTAGAAAGCCTCATAAAATTTATGTCCTCTTTCTTTCCTATTTGTTGATCACTTCTAAGTCATATTCGCCTATAGCTGAATCAAGGTCCAAATAGAAGACTGCGTGGTCAGGTGCTATAAAACAAAGGACAACGTGACATGCATAGCAAATAGCATTTGTGTTTCTGTCAGCTCAAAATGTTTACTACAATAGGAAGCATACTACAGAGGCTTGGATGAGTGACACACTTGATGATAATCTGTTTAATAAAGGACTTTGACTAGAATTGAATTCAGGTTTCATAATGATACAGTTTTTATGTCTTCCTTTACACGCTGAGTCTATCTTTGTCTACGCTATCTACTAGTAGATTGATGATAGAAATGAATGCCTTGGAATATTAGACTTTCCTACAAAGAAATCATCTGTTAGCATTCGAATGCTCTTGTTCGTGGCATTTTCACTCACACTGTCCTTGAGTCAGTCATATCTTTCAACATACGCTTCATCAAGAAGATTTTCTGAAGATTTAGTTTTTATATATATGACTATTTGTACAGGAAAAGCCCTTCTCACAGTTGCAGAAACATGATGAATCACTTTCTGAAATTGGTAGTGCTATAATTTATAATTTATGAGGAATTGAAACATTTCTCATTGTCTGATAAACAGAACAGTCGAAACGATGCTGTTTAGATAGGACTAAATCATTGGAAAAGGGGAATGAATGGAGTATCAGCACAGAGGGGTGAATGAGTACTGCCTGAAGAAAATGGAAATATTTATCCCTATGGTTGATCTTCTGCGTCCTCATCGGACTTGGGAGAAGATACTTCTTGGAATATACCAGAAATGATAAATCATCTATACACTTCCGTGTTTGAGCTAAAATGCACAAAATACTTTTTTTTTTACTTAAATGGAATTAATAGATTATAAAATATTTTGGGGTTTTTTGTCCCAACAGTATTATCATGGAGGCAAAGTGATCGCATCGCTAAGATTCTTAGCAAGATTGTGGAAACACAGTTTCACGCTGATGGTTGACCTGCAAGACTAGAAGCATGGAAAATGTGATAGGAGGACCAATCGTGGTAGTTTATAATTCAGGCATGAATGCATAAATAGTACTTGAAATATCAGCATAAGCAATAATAAAAGGGACCAGTAGTGTTTCTCACCTTGCTTACCCCAAGAGGGATTTACATTTGTTTCATAAGATAGTTTCTAACCAGTGATTCAAACTGGCTGATAACTTGGTAGTAACTCTGTGAAAGTGCAGCTGCCATAGCAATGAGCATTACCAGAAGAGGTCAAAGATGGAGCCTGGAGGGGACACATCCTTAAAGACATCAGAACAAGGGTATTTGCTCAGGGTCACAACAAGTGTCCATCTTACTTCGGATTCTGCCTCTGGGAGTGGCCGCTGTGCGTGGTTAGGGAAAAATGTAAGGAAAGTTCAAGCATACAGGAACATTTCGCGGTGTTTGTACCTTCCCAGCGATATGTGCTTGGTGGCACATGGATCTCTTGAGCTAGAAGTCATATTTTTGTGTTTGCTGGATGTCTGGTGAACACTGCTTCCAGCACAGTTTGACAGGATACCGAGTATTAGAAACAAGGCATTTTAGGCTAATCATCGGTAGTTTAGCTTCTGTCTTCTGTTTTACTTAAATTTTAACGAAATTACAGTGGTTGTCACTTTACTGCAGAAATAGTGC
Organism: Vanellus vanellus; assembly: GCF_965231255.1. Lineage (NCBI taxonomy): Eukaryota > Metazoa > Chordata > Aves > Charadriiformes > Charadriidae > Vanellus > Vanellus vanellus. The sequence continues at coordinate 11,418,612 of NC_138906.1, read as the reverse complement.
AGCATGCCTATTTGGAAAATAAATCAGACACGTTTTTGGTTTTGTATTTTGTTTTTTTTTTTTTTTTTTTTTTATGTAAGTTGGAGTCATCATTAAATGATTCCTGAGTATGCTTGTTGCTAGTTAATTTTTACTATAAGACATTTTTGTTCTAAACTTTACTTTCAAGGAAAGCAATTTCTTTTACTTTTATGAAGAAAATCCTGCTTCAGATATCCAAATATCAACCGTATTATTAGGAGAACCAAAAAGAGTAGGATACACTTTTAAATTAATTTAGCTCAAGTCAGCAAGATATTCTTGAGAGGCTCATGGGCTGTGGAAATAGGCAACAGATTTACAGACTATTTGAAAAACAATAACGCTTTTTTTCTCGTTTGTCTTCTTTGCAACCCAGAAGGCTCTTGACAGGGAGAAAAAAAATAATATTTGTTCTAAATTAATTTTAACCAGTTAAGTGTAAGGTGATTAATATAACTTTGCTGGAAATAATTTTATAGTCTTACAGCAAATTTGTTTTAAAAACTAAAATGATTTACAATCAGTTAACTTGAAAATTGAAATGAATGTGACTTGTCACATGCAGCTTGTGAAGTACGAAAGGGTTGCTAAATATTTCAGTCAGGACTATTTTTCAAGGCAAAGTATCATTTGTTACTGCAACGAAGGTAACGGGCTTGAAAGTAAACCTTTATAAGCTCAGTTTTGAAATAAACATAAAAGGAATAATGCAGTTCTTGCACATATTTGCAAGGTGATTATCACATCATTATGGAGGCATACAGAAAGCTGAAAACAACAGAGGTAGGAGAAAGCAGTTTTTTCTTTAAATTCAAATATTGATATAAAGGAAGGGAAACTCTTCTTTTGGCCTTCGGGAAATAAAAAATAATATAGTTTTACTTGAATAGAGCAGTGAGTTTACATCAAATTTCCCAGGCATCAGCTTGCTCCAGATATCTGTGTACTTAAATTCTTCTCCTAGATGGCTGCTGAAGCCAGGAATTGAAGCATAAACCCCATGACATGCTACACTGGAGGAACTCAGCCGGGACTGCACGTATTTACCTTCTCCTGGTATCGCTGTCACGCTGCCTTAACCTTTTGGCTCAGTGGACAATAACACACTGAAAAGGTTGCAAAAAATTCCCGCCTTTGTTAAGTGCTAAAGCACCGCTGATATTTTTTGGTCTTCAAAACCTAAATAGAACTTCAGAAAACTAAGAGTGAATTTCAGAAAAAGGAAGAATTATTTTATAAAACAGCAGAAAGAATACGCTTTGAAGTCTGCTTACCGGACATGATCTGATATGGCATTGATTTACTCTTTGCCATATAAGACATTTATGAAAAATGTTCTTTCCAGGAAACTGGTATTTGTGAAGAATGTATTTGTGTTACAAATATTGATCGTAGGGGCAAAGCAGATTCTGTGTATTGTGGGAAAGATACTTGAAAGCGCAGAAGAAAACTTTTTAATAGATATTTAGTTTTATCTGCTTTCATAACACTTATATAAAGCTTTTTGATTTTGCATCACTTGAATATTGTTTTTTTTGGAAGATAGGTGTGTCACCCCAATAGCATCATATTCCTTTTGTTTAAAAAGAATGATCAATCAGAGGTTTTACTTGTGTTTTGATAACATATTAACTAATATGTTTGATAGAAAGGAGAAAAGGTCTGCGTGTCTCCTTTGTGTCATGTTTCTGTCGACTAGCAGTGACAATTGCTGACTGGGATCAGAATGCATGAAATTCTTTGCGGCCCAGATAACTTTACAGCTCTTCTTCTGAAGGAAACATAGAAATTAGTGGTAATATAATGCAAATATCAAAGGCCGTCGATCAATTCCTGCCTTGCCGCCTTTGTTTTGAAGATCTCTGCGGCACCTCATGGATTTTAACCTCTGCGTTAATGCTCAGTCTTTTCCATGAAGCTCTCCGCGCTGGCTCTTCCACAGTTTATTGTCTTTCTGCTCTGTGAAACTTGGAGACCGTCTCTGTTTCTTCCTCCTGTGGAAGAAACTAAAGATGTCTCCTCTTGTTCCAGTTGGAATTCACTGAGCGAGCTCGCCAGGCCTCCTCGGGATGGCCGTGTTCGAAGTATTAGACTGAGCAGCAGCTCAACAGCAGGAAGTCTTTGTATTTGGGTTATTCGTTAACATGCTGCCCTGTTGGTGATGTCACCTGTTGCTCTGAACTTCATTCTTACTCTCAGATCATTCTTTAAAAAAATTAACACCTTCCACAGGACCATTGGACTGGGAATATACTGGGTTTGAAGTGATACGGGTACGTAATGTATTTTAAAACACACTTGAAAACACAGCAATCAAATTGCAGTTCATTATCAGTTGTTCCCACACTTGGAATGTCAGCAAATATCAATTCGAGCATGACATTACCTCTTTAGCTGCTGTATTCTCTAATAACGCTAGGCTTAGAAACTGTGAATAACAATATAGCATATCCAAACCAATTATGCCATTTTGTACCATTAATCTATAATTATAGCACATTTACATAGGCAACATAAGACTGGTTTTTATCGTTGCACTACCAGTGTTTTCTTCCTTATTTGTTTATTACTAGGGAATTTGTTTTCATTTCCTATTTCTATATTCATTAGATTTCTTTATCTACAGATTTTATCTCTGTCTAGATTGCCTCACATTCTTTTAAGATATCAACTCTTGATGACACCTAGTGTTTGACATATTTTTAGCTTCATAATAGGTACTCTAAGTTCTGAAACATTTAGGCTTACTTTTTCAAAATCTTGATTTTTATCTTATTCATACAAAACCTCAATAGGTAGATTGTGTCCCTCATAGTACACCATGGCATGATTGAAGCTTTACCTTGTTTTTGTTATCAGTGTGAGTTCCCACAAAAGTTCTTTTTTTCCCTTTACTAAACAGGAAAAAAAAATATACTTTTTTTTTTTTTTGCTTAAGATGTTTTCATTCTTTATCTTATGGCTTTGGCAGAGTGTTTCTGACAAACAGCAGTTTCCTTCAAAGGCTGGGTGATGTAAAATCTCTATTTTAATTCCACTTGTGTTTTCTTTCATGCTGATTCTTAGCATATACTCTCTCTGCTTCACAAGTTTCTCCTGTTTTGTTTTGCCTGTACATATGTGTATTGTCATGCATATACAGTGCAGTTCATGATAATAAAATCGTACTTTTCCTCCAATAGTTGTGCATTGCTCAGTTTCTCTTTTGAAGCTTCTCACAGTCTTAACATTGCAAAAAGGACTTTCCCCCCCATTTTTAGTCTTTTATTCCTATTGCTGTCTGGTTTATAATTAAGCATTGCACAGACCTGCACTGCATATTTAACTAAAGTGTATCCAGTCTTTTAGGAAGGCTTTGAATATTCTTCCTCTGACAGCATGTGTCAAACATACAGCTATTAAATTTCTTTTTTTTTCTTTACCCCATTTTGGGGTTTTTTTTGAATGCATTATTTCCACATTTCTTTAGCATGGTCAGATAGTTGCTTTTCTGTTCCTTGTTTTACTTGTGAACTACCCAACAACACAAAACTGCATAAGGCTGCTGAGTCTGCAATGTTTGAGAAATTTACCTTTTTGTTCCTTTAAGCTTTCTGTAGCTCCACTTGCTTTCATAAAGAGGCAGAATTCCTGCCGAAGCATCCTCTAGTTGCTTGATACATTCCTAGAAAGCTGTGTTGAGTCTTTGGATGCACCTCCATATTCACTATTCTATTACTTTATTCTTTGTCTGATAAAAAATTGCCGTTAGAGATGGAAGCACTCTCTGCCCATCTATCACTCTCCCTTCTAGTAGTTTTTCATATGTGTTCCCCGTTTCAGCACTATTTCACCAGACTTGAGCTTTTCATGTGTAATAAATATCATTAAATGCTTTTCTGGAAAACCACTGGCTGTGTAGAGGAGCAAAAGTGCATTAGTGTCACCACCGGGGTAAAATCAGCTGTTACCCCTTTGTTTAGAAGCAGTTGGCTGTTGCACGCGGATGTTACAGCCAACGCATTCTTTCTCTATTTTGGAGCCGGTCATCCCCAGCCTGCGTTGTACCCGGCTGACCGGCCAAAAGGGCTACCAGAGACACACGGAGAGGAGCCTCCGACACTGCAGAAAGCGCAGGGGGTGTCATACCAGGCACGGGGAGAGCACGTGGTACAGGGGAATGGCGCAGGCGCTGTTCTGAGCTGAGGGGACTGTAGTAGCCACACGGGCTCAGGCTGCTGACACCTTTTTTATAGCTGAAAAGGAGTTGACTTAAAAAGGCAGTGGGTGGAGGGAAGAGGGACTGTCGAGTTTTTTTCTCCATCAGGCTCCAGCCAGCTGACAAGCAGCAACTGGTTTGAGTCAGTGTCCCAGATCTGACCCTTGAGAGTGCTACTTACCCTTATAGATACCATCCCATCACCTGACTTAATTGGTGGCATGATTAAAATGTTAAAAATATGAAATTATGTAAAAACAATAGAGATATGTTAGCCTTAGCCAAGAATTTAAATCCATAATCACAGTTTTATTTAATCATGTTTTATGTTGTGGTTTTTTGTTTTGTTTTGTTTTGTTTTGTTTTTTCTCATGGCGTTGTAAGGGCCTGGTTGGTAACACATTGGAATATCTTTGCTATACTTGAATGTTAAGAAACAACCATGGGGAAGAAAAATTCTGCGCTAGGCGTGGCAGTAAAGGAATGGAAGGCAGGTGACACACAGTCACAGATGAGACCCGTGCCTGTTTCTATACAAGCCCAGTTGCACAACCTGAAACTCACTGCAGCACGTATGGCGTCTTGGCTACGCAACTTTCTGAGTTTCCAGGCGGTTTGCGTTTGCTGAGCTATTCCAACCAATATATATTTTGCAAAAGATTTTTTTTCCCCTCTGCCTTCAAGGAGCTGTTATGTTTCCCTTTATTGCTATATTTGCAAGGTGGGATCTTTTGACAGGGTATTTTTCACAAACTTTAAATTCCACATGGGTCCTTATTGAGAGCTGTTAGTTTGTGCCCTTCATGGTGAATGACCAATATGTAATACCACATATCTGTCCATAGTGAAAAAGACTTTCTGCGAAATTACTAGGGTATGTTAGTGTATAATTTGTGATAAATTTGTGATAAATAAAGTGAAAGGTTTAACAACTACAAGTCAAATAATGTTAAATAAATGGAAGTGCTTAGATGAATCACAGACGTGCTGGTTAGATGGGACCTCTGGAAGTTATCTAGTTCAGTTTCTGGCTAAAACTGGAAACTAAATCAGGGTGTCTCCTTGAGTCTTCAAAACTTCCAAGGAAGGGGATTTTAAAACCCTTTGGGTTTTACCCGAAGTTTGACCTGTTTGACTAGCCCCTGAGAGAAAGAGGTTCTTACCACGTCCAACACAAACCTCCCAAACTACAACTTGTGGCTTTTGCCCCTTGTTTTACTATCAGCCAAAAGTAGGAAGAATTTGACTATGTCGTCTTTTCAAGTACCCTGCATGTTGCTGCAGGCTGCACGGGTGGTGGCTAAGGTCTGCCCTTAGCCGCTTCTTCACAGCACAAAAGCAGCTATTCTTACTGGTTATATGATTCAAATCTGTTGGACTTTCCCCAGTGCCTCGATTTCTTTACTGAATGCCAGTTCAAGAAACTGGTTCAAAAAATGGACACATAATCTCAATGTGGCCACACTGCTGATGAGTAGAGGGGGGTAATACCCCCCTTTGAACTGCTGCCTATTCTCCTGATGTAACCCAATACGGACTATTAGAATCACTTCTATGTTATTATTTTGTTAGTATGCCAGGAAAGCAAGCCAAGAGGCACTCCTTGGGCCACATCACCTCTTTCATAAACTATTCTTTGAATTTAAGTAAGTACTAAGTTAGGCAGCATTATTTTTCTCCATTGTTCTGAGAGTTGCTTATGGATTTGGTACAGGTGCTCTCTTCCCCTCTCTACCCCTTGCAGGAGAGTAGGCAAGTGAAAAGACTTTAGGACTCCAGTTCAGCTTTTCCAAATAGTTTGATGAGTGTCAGGTCCTTCCAGGTACACTTTAACAGTACTATGCTCATTTCTGATAATGTTATAGTTAGTGACGTTCAGTATAGTGTCAAACATTGAGCTTTTCATTCTGTTTATAGTTAGTAGGTTTTAGCAGGCATCCAGCTAATAGTCACATTCAAGGTGTTCGAGGGACTTAATATTAGCCAATACTGCAAAACAGTGTAAAAAAACCCCTCCTAAATCAAAACTCTAGATGATCAAAAGGTCAGTTATTTTGTTCAACGACATACCTTTTCTCTTTGTGACTCTTCATGAGATAGGTCTGCTCTCCGTAACATCCCAGCTTTCCCATTTGAGCAGCAGAGTCGATATATAAGCAAGATATAATTCCAAAACAAAAAGATACCTTTTTTCATCTCCTACTTTTTCTGCCCCCCAAATCTTAGCTGGAAGTGCAGCACTTCCCCGCCTCCGTGGGGTCTCCCTGCTCTTACCCACTTGCGCTCGCCCCTGCACAGGAGGAGCACACAGACTGTTTGTTCCTGTGCAGAGACCTGAGCTGGTCGCCCAACATACAGAGCCCTCCTGAATCTTTGCTTCACTTTTTCCGGGTGTAGCTGCTAGAGAGCATCCCCACTGTCAAACTCCCAACCCCTCCATCTCCTCCAGGTTGCTTGCTGCTCCTACAACCTCTTCTTCCATACAGCATGTTCATGGAGATGGAGTGCCACCAACCTCTTCTTATCTAGGAGGAGAGTTGGTGCAATATACTTGTGCTAAGTGACCCCTTGGGCCTCTTTCCCTCAATCTCCTCCTGGTATCTCCTGTAGTATGTTTTTTTTTTTTCCTAAAAAAGGCAAAAATTTAAAACCTTGGACTTTTCCTCTTTAAAGAATAATTCTTAGACTCTTCAAATAATATTTGATAATCATCATCCATAAGTTTCTAACCTGATAGGCTTATTATGTTTATCCTCACTTCAGAAAGAACTCTACATATGCTAACTTTAATGAGTATCACCGTGCACTGAAAGTATTTGCTAAGGTCAGTTCTATGTGACTTGGGCCGGTCACTCCCAGTGGAAAAAGAAACAGAGATTAAAAAATTCATTAAGTTTAAAATTGTTCACCCAAACACTTCATAAAATATTTATGAATAATGAATACTTTTAGAGAAGTCAGAATTGAATTGGAAACTATTTATAAATAGAAGAAGGGTTAAACTCACCACCTAATGAAATCATAATGAATAAGTCAATCAGCCCTACATAGGAAGGAAAATGCATTTTCTTATGTTTTGAGTTATAGCTCCGGCATTGCCACCAATCTTCATTTGAGAATCTCTGCAAGATTAGGCACTAGCATGTGTTTGCATATGTGGGAGAGATGATGATAAAATATTCTTCTCTCTTCTTCCATCGAAGTGAACTTCGGACACTGCCTGCAGGCCTTGAGCAGGGGGCAGTGAATGCTCAGAGAGGAACACATTGATTTAAAATTTAAAATTAAAACGTTCATCGACACAGAAATCTTCTTGGTACCGTCTTATTAACCTGTGAGGTAATTCCACCAGTCAATAAATAAAAATGGACTGTGGCCCTCAGTGTGAGTTGCTTAAAGTGGGAGAATTTTCTTTACGCTGAGAATAACATTAGAAAAACTGGATACCAAATTCAATTCAGAAATGAGGAAAATACGCTTGAACCCATCTCAGTGGAACTCAGCTTTTTCTCCCTTGTGGGCAGTGCAAAACCTGTCTGCTTTTAAATTTTAATTAAAACTTAGATTAGTTATGATCATCTAATCTTTCCTTTGCACTGCAGTGTCTGATCACTACTTATAAGTATCCAAAGTTTAATCTACTTCTGGTCCTCCTAGATTTGACAGTCTAATTAAGTGCTCAACTCTAGCACTTAGTGTATAAGGAATCTCACTTCGTGTTTCGGTAAGATTTTAGATAAAATTCGTCACTTACCTGTTCTGCTGAAATCTTTCTCAAGAATTTTATTGTTTCATCTTTACGACTGCATTCATCTGCTTTAGAAATCAACAGGTTTCCTTCCTGCATTATGCTAAAAAAATTATTTGAAGGCTCAGCCAAGCATTGATAGTAAAGCAGTACTGACCTCATACTGGGTTGATACCTTCAGTATCAAAATTAGTGTCTAAAAATATGTGAACATACAAACATTTGCTCTAAAACTAGTGGCTCATTGTTTATAAAATCCGCTCTATTTTTCTCCCTAGGGAGTGGTGGCCTTACAACATGTGCAAATATCTCTTTGTTATTTCTCACGCATGGCCTTGCCCTTCTCCCTGTTGGCCTGTTCTTCAGTTTTCTTCTGTCAAGGACTCTTCCCTTCACCTCATCGCAGGCTCCTTGTGCCTAATTTTTCTCCTTCGAACTTTGGGAAGAGATGATATTCATCTCTTATTCTTATGCCAGCAGCTAATCATCACAGAAAGCTCTAGCACGTCTACTGTCTCCTCTTAGATAAATAGATCTCTTTCCTTATGCCACTTTGGCGTAATGTGTACAGAGGAAGGAGATCCACGTTCTGGTGACGCCAGCACATATTATATGGATGGAGGTGTTATTTCAAGTGCTCTTAGCAACTCTGTTGATAGTAGGCCTAAATTAGCTCTACAGGGGTCCATCTCAACTCTAAAAAAATTTTAAGGTGTTGCAAATTTGCAAATTGTTAATCCTCCACCCTCTTCGCTTACCCCCGGCTCCGTCCCATCCCATTCTTAATGACAGCGAGTCCCAAGACGGTGCTTCAAACGCTCTGCTGCCCTGGGTTGACTTTGCTGTTGCTGAACTGAAAATGTGTGCTCTGATTGTGTGGATGGCATCCGTCGCGCACAGCTGTGAGTCTACAGTCCCTGTCTGCTGGGGCTCTCTTTGTAAACGGGAGAGAAACGGGCGTTTTTAGGGTGTGATTCATCTGTGTAATTTTAGACAACTGTGGGATGAAGTGAATCATATCCTAGATTTCACCGACTGTATTGTTTAGCTCTCCGTTGACTAGGGAGTCCACGGCTGATTGCCTCTGCTGTTTTGTTTAGTCACATGAATTTTGGCCTTTGTGTCTCACTGAATGCAATATTTAAGTTGAGCCATGTTTCAGGCCCTGCGGAGAGGTGTTTAGAGGAATTAAGTTGTACTTTAAGGATAAGTAGCTTCTGGTACAGCTTTAATAGTCTTATAGAGCCTGAACAGAATCTGAGCAGCAATTTCAAATTCCCAGTGCCAGGGTCACAGAAAAAAAAAAAATCAACCTTGCTGCAGTTTGCCCTGGCCTATATACTCTTGCAACATTTTAATTATTTTTCTGAAATCCTTTGGGTACTCATCAGTTATCCGTGTAGCAGCGTAAACTAATCGGTGCTCAAATTCTGACCTCTGTTGAATAGCAAGCGCTCAGGCAATTTCTAATCCTGCTGTGGTTTTTTGGCATAAACTTTTTTGTGCCACTCGGGCTAGACTAGATCCTGGATTTTTCTTGAACTTCAGTTTGACAGGTCATGGTACGGGCCCTTTCCTGATAACTGACGGTATGAACCTATCTTCATTGGAAGGTAGTTCAGCTTTTAGCCTTGAGAATATTCTTGTGATCTTAAAATTTCTTTTCTTTTATACTTTATTTTATACTTTATACTTTATACTATTTTATACTTATTTTATACAAGATAAACCTGTTTACGTGCCTTTTATTTTCTGGTGACTCTATGTCACATAGCATTATTTTCCATTTTCCTTAAAACGATGCTTAAGAACTGTGCAGTAGATTGACTTGGATCTTTCAGAACATTTGTCTTTTGTGGGGAAAAAAAAGCTGTTTTATCTTTATAAATTTCACAAATGCTGTGGTAACAGATCTGTTGGAATAGTCAAACTGCAATATTTTCCCTCTTACAAAGAAAATAGGTCTGGAATGTCCTTATTTGATACTATTTCATTAATTTCGAAATACAGCACCTGTATCTATATTAGTCGCTCTTTGCTAAGGCTGCTGAAAGCATCAATTTTTATAATAAAACCTGCCATTTTAGAGGCTTTCACCTTCCTGCTGTTTTACTGAGCGAGTTGCAGCTGAGGGTTGGTGATGCTGAGAAGGAAATGGCATTGATTTTCTACATTTTGTCATACGGCAGTATTTGGGGATGTTTTTATTTTCTTTTTTCTTTTTTAAGGATTCAAAAAATAGAAGAAAAAATACTCAGAAGTACAAGTCTAGGACTGTGAAATCCAAGCATGCCTGAAAAAAAACCCCAAATGTACTTATTTTCTGGAGGATTTGTGCTGATACACTGAAAAACTTGGGTGAACTAGCTTTTGCAGACTGAATTTTACAAAACTCTTCCTTTAAAATGAAACTTCTTGCAGAAGTGTAACAATTTTCATTGTGGGAAGCACCACATTATTAAATGAACATGACTTTTTATTTTTATGCTGCCAATGACTAGTGGCATAGACAGTGTTTGCATTAAGAACAAGGTATACGTGTAATAGCTTGTCTTTTCGTTGATATTATTTTATCTATTTTATCTATTTTTTAAGATTTCTTTTTTTAACCTGATTTCTCTTTTAAGTGTTCCACCTGCATAAATAATTTCACAAATGTATCTACAGAAAGGACTGATTAGCTGACCGTATGTCCTCTGACAATGTATTTAGGCGAGTTGGTGAGTTGCTTTTACAGGAAATTTTAGGTATGAAAATCAGGCGTGATGTCAGAAGCTGGGTGAAACCTTCCGTAAGAGTCAGAGCATTTAGAACCTTTCATAAGAGTTTCCAAAACATCCAACATCACCCTGTGTAGGTGCTGCAACTTTAGTGGTGCCATAAAGAGCAAGCAGCAGATGGAGCATGCATATTGATTTTTGCACTGCGGGACATTGAATCCCACGAAGCAGGATTTAAAAGAAAATGTGGGAACCCCGAGAGTTGTGTCAACGGTTCTGAGCTGGGAGGAAATATCCTGAGGTTATTATCCCCGTTATAAATGGTAGCGTGGACTTAGAATTTTCTTCCTGGTGGTCCTGGTATTACTCAATACTTTGAGTAATGAATCATATATTTTTCCATGTGCTCTTTCAATTTTTGGAGGATTCGTCAGGTGTCTGCATCTACTTTTGAAAGAAAAATTATCAATCTGGGGTTGAATCACAGTTATAGAGAGGAGAATCAACAATCACTCTCCTCACCTGCTTTGCTAGGACTCCAATTAACGGATTTAAGTTCAGAGTTTCTAGGTTTAGCTCTCATATTAAGCACAGTCCATTGTTGCAGATGCGATGCTTACATTCTTTGAGATTCATGAAATGCATACTAGAGCTCTTATAAATAAGAGATTTGAGGAACTTTAGATCGAATTAAAGTGGATCCTTCATCTCCAGACTGCAGAATTGCTCAGCTTGCTTTCTCTGCGTTAGTTAGGCAATAAAATGTCAGTCATTGCAGAGTGTGTGTATGTTTATAGGCTGTGGTGTTGGAAGGAAGCTACTTTTTATTAGCGGGTTTGCTGTTAGACCACATACAGTGAGTGAGCCATACGCAGTCATTCCATCAGAAGTGGTCTTGTGGTACACCACTTAAGGTTACGTGCTCTTTGTGCCAGTAATTATTTTGTAACTCATAGCTTTAGAATTGTCAAAATTACATTATCAACCTCAGTAATCATTTTCATTAACCTCTGTATCTATTTGCTTTGTTTACAAGTTAAAGATGAAGGGCCGTTGGGACTTTGGCTATTTGCTTCAATTGTCCACCATTACCCCCAGTGTTTCTAAAACTGAGGGTTGCGAACTTGGCCTGCGGTAGCACTATTCAAAGAGAGTCTCTGAGCTCCTCAAATGACTGTTTTCCGGTTTGATTCCCTACTTCATACGGGGCGCAGAATAGAATCCGACTTGTTTTCGCGTATCAGCAAAGAGGGCTGAAAACTTTGTCAGAAGATACACGGAAGATGCAAAAAGCACAGTTCCATCATGTAGCTGGTGATTTTGGTTACAGCTGAGCTTTGTCTGAAATAATCTTTTATTTTTATTACCCTGTGGCAGAAAAATACTGTTTTGAATTTTTACACTTGTTCCTGCCCTCCCCTTTAAGCCGTTAGATCTGCTAACGTATTTCTGCAGACTGAAGGAACAAATCCAGAAGCAATCGTCTGTTTTAACCACCTAGCAAGTCTGGGCAGGCATAAAAATCCATTGCTCTGGGCTGGTAAATGATGAAGTGCAGTATTAGCTCACTCAGATGGTTCATCTAGCTGAACATCCTCCTCTGACAGTGATGGGTCGCAGACATTTAGGGCAAGAGCGTAAGATACAGAGCAAGTATGGAATAAGCTTTTCCCTTGTATGACTTGTGACATTCAGCGGTTTAGGGACTTCGCAGTTCCTGTGTATTGCTAAGGAAAAACTATTTGTAATATGTAGAAGCAACTAAAATACTAATGTTACAGCAAAGAAGCCGTGACCGATGATGACATAGGAGGAAGGATGAGCAATAATTGCAGCTAGCCAGCACAGACAGTGTTCCCTTAAAAGTCCTTTGTAGATGAGTGAGATTCAGTCTCTCTCTCAAATTTAGTCTATGAATATTGGAAACATTTTTTTTTAATATTGCCTTTCCTCAAGCAAAACCTTCTTGAGTTCTCTCAAGAAAATGGGATAGCTGTCTTGTTTTTAATTAAAATAATTTCTACAATAGTTAATAGTTTCTTCGTTCAACCAGGGCTTCCAAAGCTCTGTGTGAACACCCCTTGGCATCCCTCAAAGGAGCCTGAGCTATTCTGCAGTAGAGCCACAGTTGGAAAATGTTCTGGATTTCCAAGGACAAACATTGCACTGGTGCCAGAGCGCACGGAGAGCACGTTACTCCCCTCCCTGCTCCACCAGAGGACGCTTTCTCCTTAATTCTAATTACTGCAGTATAGTGTATATGAAACCTGGATCTAGTCTTTTACCCTAATGGTTTTTGGCCTATCAGGAGTAAAGGTTGGTTTTCTCAGTAAATGAAGTTAACTGGTTTCTTGAAGCCACATGTATAACCGGCGAAATGCACGCTGGTGATACATTTCATAGGAGGCTTGCTTGAGCTTTTCACCATAACAGGCCGTTGGGCCACTGGCCCGCCCTCGCTTTTCATGGTATCACATAGACATTTCCGTGGTGTCTTCTGTTTTCTTGCTTTGGCTCTATCACCACTGATTCTCATTATGAATTTTTCATACCTCGTGTGTTTGTGCTTTTAATGGACAAGAAAACATCAGCACCTTCTGGTTTGGGTAGTGAAACAGATGGGCTGATTTCGCTGAAATGATGACGTTGTGGAAAAGTACTGGAAAGTTTAAGAGCAAAAAAAAATGAATCTGCCATGGATCCATTTCAAATCCTGTTTTGGCATCCCGAGATTAACTGTCATCCAGCTGTGGAAAGGACCCAATTATTTGCCCCTCAGTCTTTTGCAAACTGAGTTCCTGGAAGCTGCGTTCCATCTGCCTTGAAATCTGTGTGTTGGCTTATTTTTCACTAAGAAATGCTACAGCCTCTAAAGATGGACAGCTTTGGGATTCAGAGTGACTCTGCCATATGATACATGATTTGACTGTTAGACAAGCTGTTTCTTTATGGACAGTATACTTAGTAGATAATCTAATAGGTCCATTTACCCTTTAATTTCTTACATTGCTGTTAATTAGTATCAAATTCTGGCTGCATTAAAACACTGCTGTTGGCCCCATCTCCCATTGCTGGCTCTGGCATCAAGATTCATTTTTAATGTTCTATAGTGAATTTTCATTACTATAGAAAAAGAAAAAAAGATTTTTTACTATTAAATCCCTGCCTGTGTCCCTGTCCGTGTCCCCCCCCCCCCTTTTTTTTTTCTTTCTGTGTAGAAGCAGTGTCAAGGCTGGTGCTTAGGGAGAATTTTGCTGGAAGTCTAACATTAGCAGAAAAACGGTATTGTGATCCTGCCAGAAAAAAACATGCCGGTGTACTCTAGATGCTGCCCCAAAAGAGTTTAGCAGGCTCTGGGCTTGCTGTGTGTCTTCCTTACATATATTCTGTTTGTAATCATTGCTACGGAGTTATTTTGGACAAGATGCCTTTTTAAGACACTTTGGGGTTATTTTCTATCTCTCTAGAAAGCTGGCTACCTGTAACAAGCATAAATTGTAACAGGTGCTCTTCTAAAAATATTTTCATCGGACTTTTGCCCTATGAATTTTTGAAGAAGCTGAGCTCGCTGAAGAACAGGACTTAGAGCTAGCGTACCCTGCCTCAGTTCTGCTAAGAGAAATGACAGAGACGGTGACATCAATTCACTTGATGTTGTCCGCAGCAGAGCGTGCGCATCTTGATGGAAGACACCGGGGTATCTCTGTGGGCTAAGGAGGAGTGGTAAGGGTCTCTCTCCCTTATTCTCAGAGACTGCAAAAATGTTCCAGGATCCCCTAGAAACACGTTGCCAACCAAATAATGCGAAACTCAATTAGTTTGACTATTTTGCTTCTGTGTTCCTGTTGACAAAGCAGGTTCATGTAAATGATGCAGCATAAATGGGAAACAGAGCGGTTGGGCTTAATGTTACAATTTATGCAAGAAATCAGAACTGTCAAAGACTTAAAAGGTTCAGCATCTGCTGTGTCATATACTGCCTGCCTCTGCGGGGGGATGCAGGGGAGCATATTCCAGAAAAGCAGCGATAAGATAAAGGCACTATTGAAGTTAGAATCCTTCCTTTGTATATAAGACGGTTTACACGTAAAACTAACTAACGCGTCAATGAGTCTATGTTTCCCTCCCCTCAGCACCCTCCTTCCCCCCCCTCTCCTGCCCCCAATTTTAAGACTTTCTCCCAATTAACATGTTTTTTTGTGTGCTTTTGCTATTGCAGTGAAATCTGAGCACCTTTTAATTTTCAGTATTTGCGCTCTCTATCTCTGACAGATAACGAATTAGTGTTATCCTCATTTTACAGCTGGGACATAGAAGGACTAAAGGGTCAGGTTCACAGAGATATGTAAATGTTTGTATTTGCATTGATTTCAGTGGCAAGTCTCCTACCTACATAAGATGCTTAAATATGTTTTTGGTCATGGACCTTAGTGATTAGCTGAGATTTTACAGGAAATCAGTAATGGCACAGGGATCTGAACCCTTTAGTGTTCTTTGAGTTCATCTTTTTTGTTGTGTGCTTGCTGGGATTATGTGAAGTCTAAGCCTTCCATTCTCACCGAGCTGGCTTTAGCATAATGGGACAGAGGTGGGGAAAGCTGCTTTGATAGCTGTTTGCCTTGGGCATTATAAAACAGAATTGACTTTAAAAAGGCATTTACAAGTGACCTGGTGCTTGCTGGGAGATGGCCACTGCTGTTGGATCAAAAGCTAGAGGAGATATAGCTTCAGGACAGAAGTAAAATTTCTCTGTACTGTTAAAAGAATCAGTATCAGAAGAATCCGAGGGGGGGCGAGGGGAAAGCACAGGGTAGGTAAAAGTGATAATTTCTGAATATTTATAACGTCTTTTGTGCTATTGCACAATTGAAAACAAAGGAGGGTGGAGCCTGTGTTTGTAATTAAACTCTGATTCTTCGGGTCAGAGGGTAAGGTGACCTGTTTGCACTATCTGCTTTTCAGGACAACATATGGTGTGATTGATATTGGCTCTAAGGAGCAGTCCTCATACAGCTGTGATGATGGGGATGTGAATATGATATCTGTTCTCCAGGGAAAACTACAAATTTAACATTGGGGGATAAAGCGAATACAGTATCAATAAAAAGATATTGCTGCTGGTTTTGTCACTTGTGCGCTGACGCTCACGGTATTGGCAATAACATGCAGGTCAAAACGCCTTCCAAAATGTGATGAAGAACTGGTACGTTATTCTTCAGTTTCACCAACTGGGAACACAGATCTGATTTTAAAATAAATAAATAAGGTCTCTTGCTTCCACTTTGATGTGAGGGCTGTTGATACGGTAACAAAGGTTACTCGAATTAATTCTGGAGAGGAATGTAAATACCAAAACGTAGGATAACAGGATAATTATATTGAGTGGTAGAGTAAGGGTATTTTCTTCCCCTGAATGAAAGAAAATAGTCTTTTCTGTGTTAAATATAAAAAGAAAGAATAAAGGAAAGGCTGTTTGAAAAGCAACATAGAAAAAACAGTGCAAAAAATAAAAGTAAAAAGCTGCCTGCCATCAAATGTATGGTCTCTGAGTTCAAGAAGGTAATATGTGATGCAGGGCTACTGACTTAAGACTGACGTCGGCTTGCTCCTCAGAACAGCATTTTTTTAGTCCTTTTTATCTTGAAGGATAAACTTGAAGGTAGTTACTTATTCAGAATCTATATCTTTATAGTACTTCCATTTCTGTGGTGAAAGCAATTATGAAAAGTAAAGCAGACTTTTCTTGAGTACGTGCAGATTAGGCAGGTTTTGCGGGTTTTTAAGTGCAAAATTAAATAGATAAGTTCCAAAACATAGAATTGTGATTCTTTTAACCAAACTCTACAGTATTATCATAGTGATTAAAAGCTCTAGTTACGGACTTTTTTTTTTTTTTTTGGTTACTACAGCATAGAATCAGTAAAGACCGCTTGTGGAGAACGTACAAGTTAAGACACGATGGGTGGACTCTTAAAAGACCACCAGCGCAGCATGGGGAAACTCTGAAACAATATGGGTCAGTCCGTAGAGAGTGATTTTCCTATGGCAGGAGCCCTATGGAGATGAGGGAAAGGGTGACACGTCTTTGCAGGAGCCCTATGGATATGAGGAACGGGTGATATGTCTTGGCATGAACAGTTCACTCTGTCAGGGCTGGAACATACAGCTTTAGGCAAGAATATTAGATATCTCAAGCCTGACAGATACAAAGGCATTTTTCCCAGTTTAATCACTTCTGTACTTTCCAAATGATTGGTGAAAGGAAATCAGTAGGTTATACCCGGGGTTTCTGGCCGATTTTTCCTTCTATTGAAAGTCCAGGAGAAAACCGAGAACTAATCTGGGGATGTTAATGGTGAAAATTCAATATTGCAGCCTCTGTTATGGATTCCCATTGTCCGATATCTTGATATTACCACTTACAGCAGTAAAATTGTTTCAGTTTATTAAACTAAGTGTTTAATAATGTTTAGTTGGAGAAAATCAAAAGTGCATGCTAATGTCACTGTATTGACAACCCTTCATCCTCGCCGCCGAACTGCCCGTCTGTATGTTGCCAGTTGACGGGAGGCTCTCTCAGTGTTTGAGGCTGCAGCTGTAGCGAAGACATTTCTGTCAGGTCGCTCCTGCTTAATTAGACAACGTTGCTTTCAACAGTTCTGCCCAATAGTCGTACTCTTTAAAGAACGGGCTTTACCAGTGACTAGTGTACATTAAGTCTGGTGGAACATGGTCTCCGGTCTGAGTATTTCTAAAAATTCAGTATATAGTATATTCAGTATATAGTATATATATTTTAAAAGTCTCCTTTTTGGTTAGAAATCTGGCAGCATGAAGAAGAGCACAAAGAGTTTGGGTTTGCCTAATGTTGTAACGTGTTTGCACATATTTTTTAGAAATAAAATGTATATGTTGCTAACTAATTGGCTGAGGCTTGATCGACAGACCAAAATATTTTTAACTGCAAATGCTAAATCTAATTTCAATCTAATTTCATCTGTTCTAAAGGAGCTTGACTGATTAAAGGCAGTTCATTTCATTGCCACGCAATGGAAGTGATCTTAGTGCCCCCTTTATTTAGCTGGCTTTTCAAGGCCAGCAGTGGAAGTGAAGCCTGTCGTCCTTAAGAGACTAAAGAGAGCTAAATAGTTGTCTGACTATAAAACTTTAGTGTCTCATCCACAAATAGCAATGGCAAAATATGAAGAATAGGAGAGCTTACTGCCTGGTCTCCTTTAAAAACACACCTTGAAACTAACTAAATAAAAGTTATCGTCATCATAAGGGTGAGCGTCAAGGTAACATCTGTCAGAAGAACAAACACTTTGGAGTGGTGATGGTAAGGATGCAGCGCTCTCATCGCTCTGATCTCTGGACTAACCAGCGTAGCTTTACTGCAGGGGATCTGAAGTCACATTGCCATACGATTTGGGCAGTATGAAAGAAGTTAAAATTAATATCAGTTTGAGCGACATATGCTTTGGAGGAAGAGATAATATGGTTTTTGTAATAGCTGATAAGACTTGAAAAAAAAATGGACAAGTTTCTGATGTGTGAGCCTTTGTTCTAAAGTGTAAGGGGCAGGCGTTGAACAGGCACGGGAGTGGAACTGGTGTGCCCCTAGATGGAGGAGTATTGGTCAGGCATTTAAGGAGTTATGCTTTGCTATTTCCCATGCACTAATCGTTTTGTGGCTGAGGTTTTACCCTCTAATGTTGACAGCCTGTTAGAAGCCACACGAGTCTTTCTGGGGGGAAGGAATGGCTCCGTGTGTCAGGTGTCCATGAGTCCCTCTCAATTATTTGTTTACCTGATGTGATTCTGTTTGTTCTTTTTTTTTTTTTTCTTTTTTTTTAACAGAGTATTGTGAAGGTGAGCACTACCTGCCTATTGCATTAGTTCGGCTCAGTTCTTCAATAATTTTTCAACTTCTTAGCCAATTTGACAGAAAGACAAGGTCCCAAATACATTCAGTATGTATGAGCTTTGTGGAAACTGGTAGCTGGGTCAGGGAGAGACTCCGAAATGAATACCCCTACAGAGGGAGAGACCACTCAGCGGTTCGGGTGATGTGTTTGGCTGGGGTGATACGCAGATATTGTGATGCAAGATGCAGGAGGCACCTGAAAGAGAATGAACATTTTAGAAGAATGAGAGGAGTAAATAAAGATGAGAAGTAGGATACTGGGGGAGGAGCTGTGGTGACATAAGGAGAACGGGATGGAATTGTAGAAGAAAGCAGCAGAGAATACTTGAAGGGAGTTGGTATTTCTGGGGAGACGGGACATGTACCTGAAGGAACAAAGGCTTCGTTAGTCTTTATTCTTGCTTGAAGAGTAACTCGTAAAATATGCTGTTAAATATATGTTCATATTCTTATGTTATGAGACAGTTTACTTCCCTTTGTAACTGGTACCCTTTTATAATATTTCCTCTCACCCTCTCCTCTCCCCCAGGCTAAGAAGAGCCATTCCAATCTTTCTCCCTAAAGATGCTTCCTATTCCTTTAATCATTCTCAATGTCTGGCATCGAGCCTGTTCTTCCTTTGTTTTTAGATAAGCAGTGCAATTTTAGTGAGGGCATTCAGACATTTTAATGTTTTAGGACTCGTAACAGCCTTGCGGTGCTCCTCAGGACTTTTTTATTGACTATAGCTTCACATTGAGAAGCTTTTACATTTATTCCCCCTGCTAAAAGAACAGAATTAAGTTGGTTCCCAGCAAAATGCAGACATAGATTTTTTTTTTTCCAATGTATACAAATTTGTATTTTTCAGCAGTTAACTTTGTTTTCTCACATCTCCACATTGTCAAGAACCTATTCTTGACAGTGATCTCTGATTTTACTTAATCTAAGGATAATTGTTAGCCTGTGAATATATCCATACCACCTGTCACACCTTCTCTACAGACCCTTATTAAATAATCTAAAGATCCTGAGGGACCTTATATATAAGCAAGAACACTGAAATTTGTATCACTGTAATTGCAGGAGGAAAAGGGAATTCTGCTTACCGCTATTTTTAACTTAAATATCACCATGTTACATAGCCCAAATATGTATTGGTAGGAAGTGAAAAATATATTGATGGCAATGTATAATATAAACAGCAAAGAGGAAATGCTTGCTTGTGACTAAATGCAATTAGAATATTTTTGGTCAGTCGCCTCTTGTATTTACTGTCTGAAAATCAGAGTCATCGCTACCTTCAGTCCAAGGAAAAAGAGAGGTAGCAAGCGCGTGGCAGTCATAACAGAGTGCTTGTAAGCGGTGGTGGACACTCCTCCTTCTCTCCAAGCTGCCCACTTCGCCTTTTATTGCCTTTGCTAAAATTGTCCTGCACGTGGAAATCTCCTGGAAATGGATATTGGTAGGATTTCCCGACCAGTTCGACTGCAGCAGAGATCCACTGTGCGAGCGGGAGAGGAGAATTTAACCCCTGTTCACATAGCTCCTTTCTTACTAAATGAAGATGTGCTTTGAGAAATAGAATACATTTGACACTGTATTTACCATTCATGTCTCCTATGAACAGAATTATTTTATAGACAGACACATTGTTCTCTCACTTATTAATTTTTTTAAACGCATTTCACTTCTGCTGACAAGCCATTAAAATTCAACATTTAAATGTCACACTTTGGCATGTAATTTGCTGTCATGAAAACAACTATGGATTTATTTTCTGGTGAGATTCTTGTTAAGTATTGAACAATATGTCAAAACCAAAAAGTGTCGTAATTTCTTACAGGGGAAAAAAGGAGAAATCCCCAAAAGGTATGGAATATTAAAAATTGCCTGCACCAATAGGAAGAGATTCAACAGCATTGATTTTTTTTTTTTTTTCAGTATGGTAAAGGCAATACAATTGTTCTGGTGGGTTGGAGTTTTGATATAATTCGGACCAATAAAAATGTACGAGTTAATTATTGAAACTGAGTTCAGTCAATTCTTGAATGGGAGACCACCAGTGATAAACTGGAGATGCTATGCAAAGCAGTTGTTTTGTTGCTGTTCTTTTTTATCTTTTTTCTTCTTTCTGAGTCTGTTTAAACATTAAACCAATGATCCAGCATGGCTCTAAAGAGGAGCGTGCTGTTTCAGGCACAGATGCCACTGTGGAGTATAATGCTTTGATCCCCTCTGGATTCTAAAGATGATAGACACCTTTTGCAAGAAGAAGAATATAAGTTTCAGTGACTGACACAAACTTAATTTGGACAATTTTCTTTCCTAAATTCCTCCCACACCCGTATAAAATCCATTATACTTATTTAATCGTTGTCCTTATCAGCTGTTCAGTTTTGCTTTATACTATCAGACAGGCACTGTATCCCAGCCCACATAGGGCAACATATTAATCTCAACTGAAAAAAAAAAAAAAAAGCTATAATTTTCCAGTGCTTTCATACTAAAAGTTGTTGGTAACAGTATTACAAATTATTTTTGCTTAATACCTTTTGATTTAGTAATATATTGAAAACCCAGCTAACAGCGTAGTTTTCATTCCCACATAATCCATAGAAATTGCTTTATTCCTCTAATTTTCTTAACGCTAAATATATATGAAGTGAAACCAAATACCATATTGTTATTTCAAAATGTTTTCCCTGTAAACTATTTTCCATTATGTGCAATAACATATTTAATAACAGAGAATGTGATTACTTTCTTAGATAAATGTTATATTATCTCCCAGGCTTCTGTAAACTTCCCCACCCCCCCAAGTGATTTCTCTTTTTTTTTCTTTTCTGTTTTTCATTTTTACTGGAAGCTATAACAGTATGTGGAGATTCAGTGCGGCTGCGCAACAGATTTTCACATGATAAGTACTTTGAAAGATTTTTAGTAACATTTTCTTTCTGTCAGGTTACCCTTTCTTCGAAACAGCCCTTTTAGAAATTCTGTTAAAATGTGTGTGCCTCGTGTCAAGAGCATCAGATACAGGCAGGGACGGGCAAGCGTTCAGAGTGGCCTGTCATGGCGAGAGGGAAGCGGTAAAGAACATTATGCTGCTTTGAAAGAAACCTGTCTGTGCTAAAGACTGTAAGAGCTCCTGCATGGAAAAATGAGGGGAAAAAAATGCACGTCTATAAAATTTTTAAGTGCGATCGCGAATTTTATTTTGAATATAGGATAGTGTTTAGAAATAAGATTAATACTATGGCAGTGGTTGTTACAAAAAGCTCGCAGCCTGGATTTTACTTTTAAAAGTCCTTCCACACTCTGTTACAGAAATCAAATATTAAAGAGAGAATGAAACCTGTGTTGTGTAAGGAAAGGTGCCCGCGTTACACAGGCACGGCAGCTGGCGGTTGAGATGGGGGCCAGGGATTTGGCACCGAGGGCACTAACCTCGTTACCGCAGGCAAAGAGGTAATCATGTAGCTCTACAAAGAAGTTATAATTGTTGACGGAGTTAATGAACAAAGGCTTCTTCCCAAGGCCTCGTTGGCATCCCGGTTGACTGTACAACAAAGCGGCGCTGCGGTTGTAGCAAAGCCGCGTTCTTTGGGAGCTGAGACTGGTGCTGGCTGAATGGAGACGGTCACGTGAAGGGGAGAAAGTGTCATACTCTGCTTTTAACAAGGGAAGGGAAATATGATAAACTGAAAGTGAGAGCTGGAAAGCACCTGATCCCCTCCTTAATTAAACCTCGGGCCGAGGCAGGCGTACCTGGCCAGGATGCGGTGCCTGGAGCAGCGACGAGGAAGGGTTGGGTGAGAGGCAGCGGGGGCTGCGTGAACTCTCTCCGTGATGGCCATAGGCAAGTGGGGCTGAAAGGTTTATGGGATGAATTCTGCCGTTGCGCTGACTCCTGGTTATCCCGCTCAAAGCAGGTTAGGGCGCTTGTTTAAACCTGGGGGACTTCATGGAAAACGGACCTGCACGATGGCCTCCATGTAGAGCCCGTCAGAGGTCAAACCGTGCCATGGCAAGGAGAGACAGCACAGGAAGGAATTACTTAATAGCATGAATAGCAATTAAAACGGCGCAATAAAGTAAATAGCTCTCATTAAGAGTATTCCAATTTACCTTCCCTTTTTCACTGTTTCTATTGAAGAAGGATCCAGTTCGGCGTTTTAATCTGTTTCTTTTCCCGTCTGCTGTTTATCTGGGGTTTGGAAAAGGTGAGATTAGTGCAGGAAAGAGAAAATCCAGTACCTGGTTGTGCTTGCTATAAACTGTAAGTACCATTCAAGTAAAAACAGTGCTCAGAACGCTTCAAGTCTCTATTCTCCTCCTACATCTGCTCTCCGATTTCCCTTCCCCTTACTGCCACAGAGATGAATGCACAAATATTTTTATTAACAGGTCAGCAGGTTCAGCTTTCAGTGTGCTCAGCCACTTCAAGGGAGTGAATCCAGGTAGAAATTGTAATGTTAAAATAATTAGTTAAAATTTCCAAGATGTTTTTGTCTTTGTTAGAGAAGTAGAGTATGTTTTTATGTCTTTGCATCCTGGTTAGGGCTGAATGAGACGGCTTGGATAGGATTCAATATCACTGTGTCAGCATAGTGCTCTTCCTGTGTTAATTAGCCCTACTAAGCTCCGCAGCGCTTTGTTTTGTACACATTATAGCTTTGCCAGGGCCAACTTAAGTATCTCTTCATGTTAGTCCGTTTGCTGTGTAGATAAACTATTTATGGTCAATTTTAGAATCTCACTTTTTTGGCTTTTTATTGGCTTTAAAAATGCCAAACCCTTACCCTAAATTTCTATCGGATTTTTCAGGTATCAGCTTTGTGCTTACCCTGTTTATTATACTTACTGAAGTTTTGCTTAATTTTAATGATTTCATCATATCTGTCATTAGCATTCTACTGGGTTGTGCCTTAGATTGTGCAAATAGATTTCTAAACAAGTCCTATGGGTATGGACTTCCTAAAGTAGCTTACAAAGGGAAAGGCTTATCAAGTTTGCTGGTTTTCTTTTCTCTTCACAACGGAAAGATTTTGAGTTTATTGATAACTTGCCATGGGAATCTTACCACTTCTGGTAAAATTTCCTCTGTACACAAGGAACCCTTACAAGGCCAATAGCTTCAAATTCACCTTAAGATACTTCTCCCTGAGGATTTTTTTCATTTGGTGTGATAGTGAATTTACATGTTGTGACGAAATGGGAAAAAGGACTTCACTGTGAGGTTCAAATTAACAATTTATTTGGACCTCACTCACAGGTCCAATACGTCACTATTGCAAGTTCTAGGTGTACAATGACGATTACACTATTGCGGTTTAAAAGAAATTAGTGGGCCCAAGTAACAACGCAGACCACAAGAGCGCTAGATATTAATACCTTAAACGAGTGCACCAACTACAAACTTAAAAGCATGCTATATACCATACGTATGTTTCTTAGTCACTTACCCTCTCTCAGGTAAGGTCGCTCAATCCCTGGGAAGTTACCCTGTACAGCGTCCTGGACAGGGGGGGGATGGATCTCCTACAGGCCGGCTGTATCGTTGGAGGATTCCCCATTTTTCTCCCCAAACCCTGCGGTTTATATTTCCTGACTCTGTGAGGGTGCAGGATTGTGCCTGAGTGGATTATATTTACCTCTGGTGGTGCGATAACTAGGTCTCTCTTGCCAATTTGTGATGTCTGGCGCTCAAAGTCACGGGGATAGTGGTGGGATGGGACTCGGGGCATTTTGTTTGTTAAGGGCCATTTGGTTTCCCTTCTTATATGCAATCTTGAGATAGCCCCGGGCTGAGCTGTTTTGCAGCTCCCCCCAAGTTATCTCTGCACAGCCAAGGCACGGGGGAGATGGAGCTGAGTGGGATGACAACTCCCTGCATCTCACCTATTGTGCTCTCAAACTGGTTTGGCTGGCTGCTCCCATACACACGTAAGAGCTTTATTTGCCTTTGATTTACCAGCAATTTTCTAGGTTTTAAGATTTGTGATCCATTTCCATATGGACTGTCCAGTTTACAAAAACCCGCCTGCCAAAATCTCTGCCTTTGCAGCTGGTTTCAGGAGAGAAGCCAGAGCGTGAACAGGCCTGAGAATGGAATGATGAAAAGTTGAGTTCAGTGTTTTGCAAACTAGTGAATCAATGCTTTCGTATTTTGGCTGAAGTACATAATCCTCCTCCTCTATCTCTGAGTAGATAATTCAAGGTTTAGATGCCCTTTCAAGCACCTCTCTTTTTGCCACTCCCAACTCCAAATGAATGGGCTAACATTGGGTGGTTCCCCATGAATGCCCTTTAAATGGGAAACGAGGGGTAAATCAGCCTGATATCATTCTGTGCACAAGGAGGAATTTTACCTCGTAGATTTGGGAGGAATTAAACTGAAAGGAAACGATAAAGATTTTTTTTCTTTTTAGAAGAGTGGTGAAAAAGAAGTTTTGCCATTGATAAGTGTTCTTCTGTCCATATCTCCAAGGATTCTAATGTTATTACTAGATAATTGATGCAAGTCTTCGCACTGCCCATAGTGGATCTGAAGTGCTCACCGGGGAGATGCTCTGATTAGAGGCACAGCCCTTTTACTTTTCATAGAACGTTCTGCATCCCAAAACACAACCTCTTTCCTCCCATTTACATGGCATAGACTGATAGTTAGTGCTGTCTAAATGCTGCAAATGATCTTCTTGCTACACTAACAGTTTCTAGGAGTCATAGATTATATTCCCAGGCCTGAAGCTGTTTACTGCATCCATCATCAATACCATTAAATGGTAGTTCATCTAATCTGCCTTAAGGGACACAAGTGAATTTTGTCAAGGTACTCTCAGACAAATGATTGTACGATATACATTATTTCTCCACAGCTATTTATAAATACATTTCAAGGGAAAAAAAGTACTGTGGGAAAACCGATTGGCTTCACAAGGAGTAACAAATGAACATTGCATTCGCTGCAAAACATCACATTCATTCAAGAGCTGTGGAAGCAATCAGGCACCGCCAACATGAATGTCACGTTCAAATTTTACTTCTACACCCATGTATGTCTGAATGCATGGATAAGAATGTCTCTAACTGCGTGAACATGTATAAAATTTTAGTATTTTACAGTCTTGAGTCAGAACTAGACATTTATTTCCTCAGCTGAGAAATTGTGGCCGATTCAGATGACTGGGACTGAGCAAGACCTTGTTTCTGAAAGGCACGGGGTAACTCCAGTCAGAGGGAAGAACGCCAGCTCCCTTCAGAAGCAGCTTGTCATTTTGCGGGAGGGAGCCTCAATGCCTCACACTGAATTATAGAAATCTGTGTCAGGAAAAAAGGCTCTCTTCTCCCATGGGCATGGCAAAAAAGTAAATATATCTAAACAAGTTCTTTGAAACATTCCACAGACTTTTCTGCAAGATCATACATTGTTAGATGAAAGAACTGCTCAGCGCCAGTTTTTTTTTTTTTTTTTTTTTTCCAAAGATTTACTAGTAAGATCAAATCTGAAAACAAATTGCTTTCAGTACAAGATAGTGTGATGGATCATTTTCTGGCTTATTTTCTATTTTCAGACCTCAATTTTTCAGCTTTAGTCCTGTTCCAAAGAGTGATGCATGTGTATAAAGGAAAGGTGGGATTTTGACTTTCTCTTGAAATGCCAATTAGGGTGAAAAAATTCTTTTTAAGAAAGAAGAGGAGAATAATCTTAGAACCCCAAACCTAGAAAACATTATTCTAAAAGGAGTTGGTATCCTGTGAAATGGGGATAGGGGAAAAGCCCAGAACAGAAATTATTATGGAAGAGAAATAAGCGTATATGTTTCTGTTTCCTACTGACTTTTTTTAACTGAGACAAATTTTAGAGGTCTAAGCACACAGGGAGGAAGGGAAGAAATACAGGGAAATGTAAGAGTCTGATAGGGATTTAAGCCTCACGTTGGTCATTGCTTAAAATTGTCTTTGAAAGTATTTTCCCTGAAATGGATTGTGTGACTGTCGTATTTGAGTACCCTGTGCATTTACACTGTGATTCGCTGGAAAGGCAGTTACGATTCCATTAACGCTTTGGGGTGTTTTTGTAAATTTTGAGTAATGTGGCAAAACGTGCCACTTTTTTATCTTCACTTGGAGTAATAATTAATATTAAGGAGTGTCATAATAGCAGCATTGAGCCAGAGCAAATTGCAGGACAATGGATTAAGAGTAGAACTAATCAAATATCAGAATTTCTCATCTGTGAGAAATTCTAACATTTGAAAGGCATTGTTTTGAGGGATATGGATTGATGTATGGAGGGAAATTTTGATCATTCCTAAATAAATTGTATACAACTCATTATTTTAGAACTCCCAGAGTCTTGAAAAGCACCATCTACTTGAAGTCCTCAGTATTTCAGTTCCCATGGATTGAAGCATTACCAGGATTGCCTGGCTCTCTGCTGAAAGGCTGGAGCTCGCAGTGCTTCTCCTGTAGCTTTTCTTCCTCAGCGAATGGGTAGGAAAGCAGGTTGCTCTGAAATGTTTTCCAGACTGTTTTCCAAATAGAGCCCCTGTCTGAAAAGTTCTAAGCTAATACAAGATTCAAATCACGCCTCCTTTTGAGCGGTCACTGTTGTCTACTCAAAGCTAACAGCAGTATAATAAAGCTATGGGCTTTATTTTTCCAACTTTCCCCCCCCCCCCCTCAGTATGTGGAATTGTCTCATTAGGCATCTTACAGACCTAAAGCGGAAATATTCTCCAATAGCGCTGAGGAATTACCCCAGGTATGTTATACCTCCCTGATAGAAAATCACTGCTTCAAATGAGATGGAAAGAAGAGACTGTTGGTTGTTGGAGTGGGGAGAGAAAACATTTGTGCGAGGGAGCATTAAACTCTAAACTGCATTAATATTGGTTAAACTATTTTGTCTGGAAATTGAGCAAAACAGATAATGTCCTGTATGGCTTGGGGATGTCATTAGAAAGAATGACCATACTCTAGTATGGCCAGTGATCATCTGGTGATTGCCCTTATGATTTTCTGGTAAATTTGATGCAGCACAATTAGATTTTCAGTGACCTGGGTGTGGGTCCTGTCTCTGCAGTCGGAGTTACTATTACATGGCATTATTTGACCAGAATTATACTAGTGCTGTGAGTTACTATGATTACTCTCTGCTTTTGATTAGCAGGAGGAACATTGTCCTGTGACAATATTTAGATATCTACCTTAAATTTAGCATGTGATGGTGATATATTTCACCAGTAGAAAGATTTCATAATCCCCTTGGAAACAATACTGATTCCAAAGTTTTTTTTCAGAATCGAAGATATTTAAAATGAAAAAGTGAAAAATCAGCTGTCATTATTCAGTATGTAAAGTTGTCATGCATGTACATCAATAGAAGGTATGTGATTGTGAATGTATGAGTTTTTTGAAAGTCAAGAGAAGAACGAGGCTAAGTAAGATTAGAACCCTCCATTAATTTACAGTGATTCTTACCAGTCTTATCTATTTTCCTGTTGAGATGGATCGGATAATGTTCGTAACTTTGCAAAGAATACGATAAAATAAGCTTACTAGATGACAAAGGAAGCAGTAGCTTCTTTTCCATCGGTGGTTTAGCTGCTACTGTAAGTAGTGTTAATTCTTGCATGAAGATGGGACCCCCTTGTGTTAAACATGGTACAAACACATAATGAGAGATTGTTCCTCCCCCATTGACTGACTCTAAGAAACCTATATAACAAATAATGGTAGAAGTCGGAACAGTGCTGTTCCAAAAGCCCGCCGACATTCAGTGGTGCTATCAGACACACTACCCAGGTCACTAATACCTGTTCAGTGAACAGCAGTTTCCCTCCTGTTAGTCCCTATTTGACATCTCAAACAGATGTTTCATGAAAAAAACAGGCTGATGGCAGTCCTGGTTTTCTACGTTCTGCAAGGTTATGTTGCCAGCTGGTAATAGGATGTTCTTTTGATTCCCCAAAGGATAATTGTCATGGAGTTCAAGCTGACAAAACATATTATTAGGATCGTTGGAGGAAGACTATAAAGCTTTGAATAACCATTACGTGAAGCTGGTAAAGATACGTACGTGGAGACACCTGTTTTAGTGCAGAGGGTGAGCGATGGTGAAGAAGAACAGTAAGGCGGGACGCTTGTGTACGGCTGTTTGCTATGTGCCCCTTTCTAAGGGTGCTGTGAATCACCTTAGCACGTAATGACCTCTGATCCTGTAACTCCTCTCAGCTGTTGCTGTGTGCTGTCGGTGATTTCAGTGCAGTGGAGAGCCAGGCTGGATTACGGTGAGCGACTGAGTTACAGAGGGAACTACTTGGTTTGGGTCAAGAATAATAAAAACGTAGGAAGACGAAGCTTCTTGCTTGCGAATGGGACTTGGAGAGAAACACTGCATTTGAATTGTTCAGCCGAAAGAATTAGGATTACGGTGGGCTGAATTGCTGCGAGTTTACCATTTATGTGACTAAGGTGCATTGCTTTGTACTCTCAATGTGCAGAAGATGCTGCTGAATCTGAGGCTGGGTAGGTGTTGTTGGATAGTTTACCTTTTTGCAATCACTCCGGAATCAATGGCCTCTTCAAGTATCACTACATTCTTGAGTTTCAGTCAAAACGGTAATTATTACAGCTCCTCTTCTGATTATCATTAGTTTTCTTCTGTTGTCTGTTTTCTTTTTGAATGAACTTCTTTGTAGCCGTTGTACCAATCAATACTGTGTCGACTTAAAAAAAGGGAAGAGGACTGAACATAATGCCAGTAATCAGATGGGTCGTTGTATACAAAGGGGATGAAAAATAGGTCTTTCTCCACGATCCATATGATAGAATCCTCCTTTGTGTTCCTCTGCTTTGATCTTACTATGAAATGGAGAGTTGGAGGTGAGAAGTTAGTGACAAGCATGCTGAGCTACCCCACACTGCCCATTACCTCGCTGAAGGAAAAGAAAGACAAAAAGGGTTTGACCCCAAACTGTAAGATACATTTTCAGACCTACCGGGCTTTTCTGTTCTTTATTGTTGGGATCATTTCCTACTGAGGCAGATACAGCCAGAGAAAAGAACAAATGTTTTCAAATATATTACACTGCCTTTATTGCTGCTTCTCTGCATTGAGGTAACTGCTCGGAGAAAACGATAAGTTGAGAAACTTTTACTGGTCTCTTGCGGGGACACGTAAGGTTCAGTTCCCCTGATCCCCCTGGTTCAAGGCAGTCAGGAAAATAATGCAAAAATATAGGGCTATTCAAAGGCACAGACAGGTGACAACTTCAGAAATGTAACTGACGTGAACAAGACTGTAGTCCAGATTTCATCGTGATAAGTCCTTATAGTATATACACAGCTTAGCGTGTGCATGCTGGACAGTTGCGTAAAGGCCATAAGATTTACTCTGCAGGGTACATACTGTTTATCAAGACAAAATCTGGGCTACTTAAGACAGAACAGTCATGGAGAATCGGGGAAACGGAGAAAGAAAACAGGATCTAAAAGTTGTAACACTATGATTTGAAGCAGGACGGCTCTTCTGAGCAGAGTAACACCAAGAGCAGAGAAGAAAGCAGGGTCCGAGAACAGCATTCTCTTGCACATCTATAGGAAGGAACCTGCAAGATGGGACGAGGAGAAGACAATAAAATTTCCTTTGACGTGGGAACCGTCATGGGCATTTAGGGCTGAAGGTGTTGGGGGAGGGAGGGGACAGAAGGTTATTTCTTGGGAAATGCTCATTTAACTGGGACCTAAATGAAAGCCTTATACAGAACTGACATCCCAACCAAGTAAATTAAAGGCAATCTGTACGTTAAAGAAGTCAAGAATATAAACAGGGGGGAGGGAGAGATAAGATATTTCAAACACTTTAACAATTACTCTGAAACTAGATTAGAGTTGAATCCAAAGAGGCATATTTTATCCTCTGTGGAGCAGTATGAGTAATTCTTGTTTTCATTAAAAGTTTTCATTTTTTAAATTATGTTACATTTGCATTTTTTTCCCCCTAAAAGATAAGAGTTTATTAACAGTGCAGTGAGTTTTACTTCTGTATTTTTACCAAAGTTCGTTCTGGAAGTTTTATGGACTTGCCTATTCTCTTTGGCCACTTTTGGCTGGTTCAAAGGCCAGGTGCTGCGTTCAGACTGAACAACACAGAGAAGGATAAAGTGCTGAAGGTAATTCTGTGTCCTTATGTTTGTGCCAGCTGAGTATTTACACCTTCCTTTGTGGTGTAGCTTAAGAGTAGCCTCAGAGCTGCCCCTATTTGTGTTCAGGAGATGACATTTCCGTAGGTACCGGGTGCCAGCTGAGTGCCGACACTGGGTTTGTGTCTTTTTTCCTTAATGTATGCTATATGAGAAATTTCTGCCAACTGAAAGGAGTCATAACACAGAAGGGGATTTCTCAGAGAGTCTTAGGTAGTTTTGCATCAGATTGGATGAACCATCCAGTTTGTGCTTTTATTATCTTGTTAACCCACCATTAATTTACTATCCAAGCTGGGAAATAAGAAGGAACCAAACAGTTTTGATCTCCACCTGGCTTCTTTTCAACCCTTTTGACCCAATAGAAGCCATTTGGAGTTTGAGAACAGACTGGATAACCTTGCTTGCAGCATTAGCAAATATATCAGCAAGTTGTTGTGACATTATGTACTTTACTGTCCCTTCAGAAATTAAGTTCAAGTGAAACAAATGTTGGAAAAAGACATATGGCTTATGGGGACAGGTTTACTCTCTAGTGAAAAGTAAAGTTATTAAATGAGCAGTGCCTGCCAATTGCAGAAAAGTTGGCAGGGATATATTGGCAATGTATTTTTTTATTTATTATTTAAAAGGCCTCATGCAGGACTTCTGAATATGGCCTTAAAATGCTAGGCAGTGTATGAACATACAGGGTCAATGTACACATTATGTGTTCTCTTACGAGCAGGAAGACTATGATACTACAAAAGCCTCTCAGAAAAATCAGTGGACGTAGTAATGAAAAGATCTCACCTTAATAGATTCGAAAACCCTTTTTCAAAGATTAAAACTGTGTACAAGGAAAGAACTTCTTGTCTAACCTTTGCTAAAGTCAAAGCAGAGAGCATTCCTTATTCCTCATGGTAGTTATTAGGTGGTTGATTCACAGGAAAAAACCCAAACAGGCAATTGAATTTTTTTATTTTCTTAGGAACAGTTGTTCTATAATAAACAGTGTGGCCAGCAGGACTGGGGAAGTGGTTGTCCTCCTGTACTCAGCGCTGGTGAGGCCCCACCTCGAATACTGTGTTCAGTTTTGGGCCCCTCACTACAGAAAAGACATTGAGGTGCTGGAGCATGTCCAGAGAAGGGCAGCAAAGCTGGTGAGGGGTCTGGAGCACAAGTCTGATGAGGAGTGGCTGAGGTAACTGGGGTTGTTTAGCCTGGAGCAAAGGAGGCTGAGGGGAGACCTTATTGCTCTCTACAGCTACCTGAAAGGAGGGTGTAGTGAAGGGGGTGTTGGTCTCTTCTCCCAAGTAGCAAGCGATAGGACAAGAGGTAATGGCCTCAAGTTGGGCCAGGGGAAGTTTAAATTAGATATTAGGAAAAAATTCTTCCCCGAAAGGGTTATCAAGCATTGGAACAGGCTGCCCAGGGAAGTGGTGGAATGACCATCCCTGGAGGTATTTAAAAGATGGGTAGATGTAGTGCTGAGGGACGTGGTTTACTGGTTGTCTTGCCAGTGTTAATGGTTGGACCTGATGATCTTAAAGGTCTTTTCCAACCAAAAAGATTAAATGGTTCTAGTCCAAGATTCTAAAAATCCAGAATAATTAGGTTAGTTTTATTTATCATATTTTTATGATAAAAGTCTTCCAGGAAAAAAAGAAAAAGAATTCTAGTGCTGAACTCCTGTGTAAAAATAACACAGTCATATGGTTTGTAGTTTACTTTTAAACGTGTTGGAAAGGGTTGCCTTTGTACAGGGGAAGCTTCAGCTCTTTTGCAAAGCCAGAGCCTTCACTTGCAGTAGAACAAAATGTATCAACGTTGGAAGAAACCGAGTACTATTTAAAGCTGAAAGCCTACTAGATGGGACAAAACCCTGCATTTTTAAAGGGGGAAAGAAGGGGGAGAAAGCCATTCATGAGAAGTATAAAATGTAATTTTGTTTTAAAGCTCACTAAAAGCTATATAGGTCATGAAGACAATCAGTCTTTTATTCTTTGAAATAATTCACATTACAGCCCTATGTATTACCACCCTTATCACAGAAAAGCCTTTAGATTTGTGTTGGCAGATAATTACAAATTGATTTCTGGACCCTCATTTTGACAATGGTTTTGAAAACCTTTTCTTTTTTTTCCCCTTTTTAAAAGCCTCTTATGATTTCTCCTGCATCATACTGAAGAAGTACTGTCATGATGAGCTGGCCAGGTGTACTAACCATTTATACAAAAGAACCGTAGAGTACAAGACCCAAAATATTCTGGAAATGAACTGTGAAACGCTGCAGGTAACTGCAGTATACTTAATTTACATCTATCTTCATCTTTCATATCATTCAAACTGGAAATAATTTTACAAATAGATGGTAATTTAACAAATGGGTAACCTAAAATTTTACAATCTGCAGCTTGCTCCTTTCACTAGCACACCAAATCATGGTTTCCTTGTGTTTTTTCAGTACATAACGCTGTCAAAAAGTCTTCAGGAACCAAAGCGCTTAACCCTTTATTGCTCATATTTACGCTTACAGGGTCAAGTCTGTCTTCAAAGATGCCATTGAGTGATTGCCAAAGTCTTGGGCTGAAAACTAAGTTTGCAGTCTAAGATCTGTTCTACAGGTAGTAACCAAGGTTAGAGTGATAATCCCCGCCTTTAGGAGTCCAAAGTTTAAAACCCAGCATGTTACAGCTGAAAAACATTTAGGTAAGGTTGATGAGTAGGAAGAGAGAAGATGAGTAACAAAAATAAGTAGATATCTTGGCATAGATTTGCTATGTGCACAATCTGCAGTCAGTCGGTGACAGCAAGCGCAGTAATCACTACTCACCACCTGCGTAGCTGTGCTATTTTTAAAGTCTAACTGAATGACAGCAGTAGTGGTTTGTTTTTTTTTTTTTTTTTAATTGTTTATTATTCCAGAGAATTAAATAGCGTTATCTCAGCATTTGGGATATATCTAAAGGATGCACAGCACTAAGAATATCCTAGGCACGCAGGTACGTGAAGTAGCCTGTATGACATGCAGTAAACACTGACATAGATTAACTGGAGGCTAAATCAAAATTTTTTAGTATTACGGACTTTATTGATTTGGTTTTGAGTTGTTTTCCTTTTTAACTCAGTCTTTATGTATTATTAAAATGTTTGCAGAACATCAAGTATGATACTATTTTTCTCAGGCTTATTTTTCTTTTGGGGAAAAAAAATAATCTTTCAGATATGTGGGAATGGTGGCTATTAGCTTTAGCTAATAACCCACGTGCATGCCTTTAAAGTGCAATTTTTTTTCACTTCGACTCCCAGAAGGGTGTAATTTGTAAAGAGTATTAAGAAAAGCGTATGAAGTGCCACTGTCTTCAGTAATCTGTAACTCTCAAGGGAGGATACGTTTTGATCGTGCTTCCTGTTGAGCTTGAACCTGAATCTGAATACTATAAAAATCACTTTTTTTCCTGTTCTTTATTTTTTTCCTATGTATTTATAAGTAATTTCTTCCAGTAACCATTTCACCTTCCTTTCAAATGTCATCATTCTGTTTCTGTAGTCTCCTTTGGATAAAGAAAACGTTCCACTTTAAAACAGAAACAAATTAATTCTTTAAAATGACCATTGGAATACATAAAATTGTATGAAATAAAAATAATAACCCCCCTAACTTCTTGTGTAATTAAAATAATTCAGGAAAGCAGGATGTGAGCAGGTTGAGAGGCACTTTTCATTTCTCAGGGGCAGATCCTTAACTGGAATTAATTATCAGGCTTCCATTTATTTTGATGGGCATTTAACAATTCATACAGCTTGGAACCTGCCTCCTCATTTCCTCCCTTTTTTAAGAGTATCTGTTACTTTTGTCTGTTCTCCGTTCTTTCCTGTGCCAGAATGCACGTGCTTGTCTGTATGTTTATGTATGTACGAAGGATATTTGCTATAAGCAGTCTTCATTTTTTCTAGACAAGACAGTTTAGGATTCTTCGGAGTATCGCTAATTCGTCTCCATGAGGATATCGCTGTCCTTTTGCTGGCATGAGCTGCTGCTGTCGACATGCCAGCAAAAGGCAGGAATTTATGCCTGCATTTAAAGTATTTAAAATTGGGGAAAGAGAGAGGAGAGAACGATTGAGGAATGAGGGAAAAGGCAATTAGGAATCTATGCTTCCGTTATCCTTCAAATGAGATCAGAAAAGAGATGTCGTAAGTGGCACGGCTTTTTTTTTTAATTAAAGAATGCCATTTGAAATGAATAGGATTCACATTTTCTGAATTCAGTTGCGCGTGTTCTGCTGCGGACGTGTATCAATAGAGGGAGGGATTGTATTGCCTAATCCCGCTCCAGTCTCTCCGTCTCTCAGTCAGAGGGAAGAGAGCAGCGTAGCTCGGGCTGTGCAGAGTGATATGCTTTTGGACCAGTTTCTACGCGCTGGTGATGCAAATGCAAAGATTCATTTCTTCCCTGCAAAGCCAATGCTCAGACAATATTGCAGAACAAACCTTTCCTTACACAAAGGTTATTTTCTCTCTGGAGCATTCCCTTTTTTACTGAAAGGCATTGTGGACTAGAAATTCTCTGAGAGTTCATGACACCCTGAGAGCCTTCCTTTCAGAGACAAGCTGTATAATAATAATGCGGTGACAGAAAAATCGAGGAGAGGTGGCTTTCTCTGATAGAGAATTTGCCTTTAATTCTACCCTGAAGAGATTGCAATGGAGCACCAACCTTTGTTCTTACTGTAGTGCTTCACTGCTATACCAACCATTTGTTAAATGGGAAGTAATTGCGGCTGAAAAAGAATCGAATGAATAAAGCTTTTGGCAGGGAAGGGGAGGAGGCAAAGTATGGGTTAAAGGTTATTCCTTGCAGAAATTTCATAAAATGAGAGGTAATGCGGCTTTTGAGCTAGAATTGTTGGTGCCTCTGGAGGGGGCTTGCGGAGAGAGGGAGGAGAGCAGCCTGGGGGGAGGGAGACCGAACCTGCAGAAGCACAATGAGAATAATAAACTAGCATCAAATATTCAGCTTTGTGGCATCTTATTGATTATATTACAGATTTCACCCTGAGCTGTGCAGCCTTGGCCATCTCTCTTGGTGAGCTGAGAGCAAAGGAGGAGGAACTGAGGAGGAGTCAGGAGTAGTGATGCAGACGCCCCTTAGAAGCTTTCCTAGTCAAGAAATATTTTAGCGTAGCTGTAAGTTGCATTTGCTGCTTCCACAGGAATGAATGGGCTGCACATTTTGATGCTTTTCTGAATTCTGGGGTTCTGGTAATTTGAAAAATAGTGAAGATGACTTTTTTTTTTTTTCCTGTTAAGAACTTGTGTCTGCTTTCAGACTTCTTCCCTCACACTGACAAAACATTTTTCCCTCTCCCTTCCTCCCATAGCCAAAGAAAAAACGTCTGTCATGAAAGTTAATCTTGTGTTATTTTGGGCCTGGGGACAGGCAGAAAGGATTTATATCCTTGACAGAGCCCATGTTGAAAAAAATTTCACCATTATGGAAACATTAATGGGCTTCCTTCTAGGGTCCTTTCCATACTGTACTACAGTTATTTGAAATATTTTGTTAATTCTTGTCTGTGGCCCAAATGTGTATAAGCATATGCATTCTTTATTTTGAATGGTATTATTTTCTGTTCTTCTAATGCACATTGACATGTGCAAAACACAAGGTCTAAGGGTTTTTTCTCAAAAGTAATTGATTTTTAAGGACCGCTGGTTTTGATACGCGCATGTTGTATTTATATGTGGCCTTTATATTTCTACGTAATGGAGCCCATCATTTTCTATGCCTTGGAAAGTCTGGCTTTGCATTTTTTTTAATATATGAATATTGCTCCTTATTTGGATTGAAGGATGCTTTCCGGTCCCGATATAATAATGAGACTTAAGTAAGATAGTTTTTAGTAAAATTCCTTAGGGGTAGTTGCTGGCTCAGTTCTCATCCACACCTTTGTCGATAAGTTGGAGATACACATATACTAGCTGCCAGTAAAAAAAAAAAAAAACAACCCTCCAGATGACTTATAGACTGTTGGAATTGTGAATAGTAATTAAGTCCTACCAGAGAAGTTAGGATGATTGCCAACATGGGCCATTCAAAAAAACGCGTAAGGAGACCGCGGGCTGGGGCTTGCAATGAGGGTATCTGTTCTGTTGAGGGCTGTGCTTGAGAAGGGGGTTAGGGTCATACCAGACAAGCAGCTCGCCGGGGCTTTCTATGAGAGCCGGGGCAAAGGCGGCTAATGTGGATCTTGGATATACCAATTAGAATAGTGACAGGGAGAGGGAAGTGATTTTCTCTCTCTGTATTGCATTAGTCAGACAGATACTGGGATACCTTGTTCGGTTTTGTGTCTGCATTTGTTTAAATTATGTTGGCAAATTGAAGAAGGTAAATGAATGGGCCAGAAAAACAGTTTTGAGGGAATGCCTTATACTGGGAAACTTGGAGCTCCATCTGTTCTGCTTTTCTCAAAGAAAGAGAGACTATTTGTTTACAGTGCAGAAGGGCCTTAATGTGTCGAAAATACCGGTTAGCAGAAGCCTCTGCAATCTAGCAGGGAAGGACAAGATTTGGCTGAAGTAGGCTGGAAGCTGAATCCAGATGAATTCAAATGGGAAAGTAGAAACAAATGAACAAACAAAGAAGCCACCTTAATCATGGCATAATACTTTTCGAAAATTTAAAGTCAAGATACTGATTTTTTCCAGCTGGAAGAAGGCAGCCCTCAGCACAGTATCCCTATGGCCAAACTTGCTGAATAAACGGAGAACAGTGCAAAGGGTTATTCTGTGCTGACAGGATATCATCACCAGTAAATTTTGAGATCTAGACTTAAATTTTGAATCTTGCGGTAATCAGTCATAATACCAGACTAGCAGCCACTAGCACTATAAATATGGTACTTTATTGTTTTGTACAAGCAGTATTATAACAACCAGAGTGAACGGCTTACTCCATACTACTGGAGCTTTGCTGTTCTCTTAAACAGGAGACAGCCTTTGGAGTGAACCGTTTGGGACTGTTTGGGTAGGCTTATATCATCCAGGAAAGGTGTCTGTATTGTTGCAATGGGGCTGATGCTCCGACTTGTCTCCTACAGCTTCATCCAGATAAACAGGAAAGTAACGGTTACGGCAAAATCTCCCAGGTACTGAACCGAAGATTACCTTCGTGTATATCGGACCGCCAATTTAATAGAAATGTTTTCTTAAGGTGTAGTGTTCAGCGGTCCCTACATCAGGTCCCAGTTTGCAGGTCTGAACGTGAACCTTTGCACAAGCCCAGATAGCCGCTTACGTGCCCCCTTGGCCACGCTCCGTGCCGGGGCTGGAGCAGCCATTGCTTCTTGCTGCTTCTGGGAAGGCTGAACTCGCGGGAAATGTTATTTAAAACGAAAAAGTCACGAATCATTTGCAGCTGAATTAACTTTTAAAATTAGGGTTAGCGGATAGAGATAAAAAGTGTTAATTCTGTAACTAATATGTTACAATTAGAAATCATCATTAATTAAACACACTCATTTACAGAATGAGGTATTTTCTTGTGGCGCGTCCGGGTGTTCTCTTTACTTATATTTTTATTACTTGCAATTACAATTTATTACTTTCCATAAAATGATAATTTTCAGGCATCCTAAGTGAAATGAGTGATTCAATAATTTAACACTGAGTATTTGTTATCTTTGAGGACTGCAAAAATGAATTGCACGTCGTTGAATTTAAAATGCCAGTCTTGTGGATGAATCAGTCCCGGGGGAAGCTGTGAGCAGCACTCTCACAAAGAGAGAAGGGGAGAGGTCGCAGGGTACAGATATTTACTTCTCTTATATTTATGGCCTGATAGCCAGAGAGGCTGAGCGTTTGAAGATGCAACTGAAGTGAATCAAGTTGAAGGTGCTTCCCCAAAATCAAATCTCCATATATATGTTCGCAGTTGACTGGAGGGAAAGAAAAGTTAAAGCAGAAATATACGGGCAGGGAAAAGACTCGGGCGTGAGAGGAGCCTGGGTTGTGTGAAGCTAAACGTGGGCTGCTCTTTCCTATCTCAAGAGGTCAGAGAGATTCCCTTTTTGTCTGAGTGGAAGATTTCATGCAGGTTTTGGAGAGAAACGATCTGCTGTCCTGGACCAGAGTCAGTGCCAAGGACGCTGTTTGACAGCCCGGACTTCACCCTGTTTGCATGACTTCTACCCCGTACGCAGGATGTTTAGATGCTTCAGCCCCCCGGGGGGCGGTGGGCGCTGTATACCTGCAGGGGACCGTGTTATTTATTAGCAGCACTGTCACTTCAGTTACTCATTTGCAGGGATTGCCCTGCCATTCCCGACCTCTTTGCTGGTAATTTTAGGAGGTGGGTTAAATGGAGTGCATATGGAGCAGTTTCACTGAATTCGGTGGAAACAGGATCAGTCCCTGTGTGATTTCTGCAAATTCAGTTGTTGTCATTGTTTTTGTCTCAATACTGTGAAATAACCTAAACCATTACAAATCAGATTCTCTGTCCTTGTGCTTCATGTAAAAATCAACGATCTTGTATCAGATAGGCAATCATGAAGATGTTTTCGCATGATGATACAGGAGCTGATGTAAACACACAGGCGTACGCTCTCGTATGTATTTAATCTCTGTGTTTTTCTCAGTTCAGGATCACATGTTGAGGATTTTTACTTTGATCTTTAAGAAAAAAGGAAAGCTGAGACTTTTGGCAAGGGCTGGGAAGGTAGCAAAACTAATAATTGAGGGGCTTGAATACAAAAACTAGCCTTCTGCCTCCACCTTTGTCTAGAAGAGGAAGTGAGAAGATTTTTATCGTGTGTGGATGCTGCCATCTCCTTTGTTGAAAAGAGAATAAATATCCTGCCTAAATTCTTAAAAAAAAATAAATTACTTCAGCTTTATCTGAAAAATGTACTTTATTCCCTTTTCAAATTAGTCATTTCTGCTATGCGTGGCATCTCCTGCCATTCAGTACCTTAATTGAAACTGTAATAATTGATGCCACCTTTACATATTTATTTCCTGTAGAAGTAGTTTACACAGAGTCACAGATTTGGTAGATAAAAATAGCATTCTGGTCATGGGCTTCTCTCCTTGACTCGCTGCGATGATAAAAGTGATTTCCTGTTAAACGGGCAGCCCGGGACTGCAATCGCCCGTGCATGAAGCTTCTGATTTACAGGGGTGCTTACCACCCTGAACTCCGGTTTAATTCAGTGGGAGCTTTAGCACCGATAAATTAAAGCCAAGTATGTGTTTGAACATATTTTATATACTGTGTGACAGGTTCTGATTACTTTCATTGTTGGATAAACTGAAGCCTGCATTTTTTTTCCCCTTACTAAGTACTTTGGGGTGTTTCTCATGCTTATATAAACTATTAGGAAAAGAAAAACAACACAAAAGCAATTCCCTTTCCCTCAAAGCTCCTGCCCTTCTTAGTCTATAGGTGTTTTAGCCTTTGCTTTAACACAAACAATAGCATAAGGTACAAGATAATGTTGAAACTGGTTCAGCGGTGTTTATCAATGATGCATTAGACTTAGCGAAGTGGCACAGGTTTACTGTATCGTGACCGAGCTCAGAAATTGCTTAGGGAGTTAAGCCCGTTTTCGGTAGCGTGGATCTTGGAGTCACAGAAAATTCTTGAGACGTCAGTGTTTATGTTAATTAGGTTAAACAGTGTATGTGAGGCAATCAAGTGGTCATATGCATGAGTGAGCTGATGTGCCGAAGGTATAATGTCATTAACCACTGGAATATCCATGTCCAAGTAAGAAAAATAGCAGGACAATTAACGAGCGGGAGCTGCACACAAGAGGTCTCGTTGTTACCCAGTACTGTATCATATTCTCTGTGCATGTTATACACAATAGTTATGATTAATAAAAATAATAATAATAATAAAAAACCCTTCTGAGGGCTACAGATCCAACGTTCAGAAGGTAGACAAATGTAATTCTGGCATTTCCTGCACTGCCTTCATTCAGAACCTTTGTGCTGTGTTTTACAGTGCAGAGTCTGATCATATGATCGCGGACTGGTTTTTGCCACATAATCCCTGCATCGTTTACTGCACGAGGAGAACCTATTCTTTGGATCACCTGGGATCTGAAACAGCTCCATTTGCAAGCTGATAGTTTATACTCCTAGCGACCCAGACATGCCTACATAACCACCACGCTTATCTAAGGTCTTCTTTCTCGGGAAATAAATTAACCCGTTCAATCCCGATAGCTAACCATGAAAAAGAAGAGAAATCAAATCACACAGGAGTTTTAAAAGCATTTGCAGTTATTTACTGTTTTTCTACCGTTTGAAGTCTCATTAATCTCTTAAATATTTATTGGCAGTAGGATGTGAGCATGAATGAGTGAGATGTCGTCATAAATGGATCGCTGTCTATTTTGTTTCCTTTGAAAACTGTAGTTTTTATTTATTGTTATGAAAAAGAAATAATTCCACGTCAAACTTGGAGTGCCGCGTGGAATGCAGGAGCACAACGGCCTTTCTGGGAACGTGTTAAATCAAAGCAGGGTATATTCCTGAATCAAGATTTTTAATAGGAAATTTAAGTGGTTTTGAAACCCTAGGTACTGTGAACGCTGGAGGGAAGGAATGTGTTACTGCATCTACTTCTGAGCTGTATTTTGAGAGAGAGTCTGCATGAGTCGTCAAAGGTGCCTGTGTGAGATGTGACCTTTTCAGTTCGTATTTATTATGTCTTCCCAAATACACACCGGAGCTGTACAGTGCCTGTCAACATTACATTTGCTGAAACTGGTTCTGTGAAGGGAAGAGTTCTCTTTTAATCCTAAATACTCCCTGTCTGAAGCTGGTCCTGGAAAAGAGAAAAACACCGTGAAGGAAATTCTAAGAAGGAGAGGCACAAATACGTTTAAACCTTCTTTTCCCCTTTCTTTTCCCAAATCCTTCCTCCTCTATCTCGCACTTCTCCTTGTGATCTATTATTTGTTCTTTCACTTTATTCTTCTGAGGGCTTTTTTAATAAATGAAATGCCAGTATCCCACCTCCAATAAAACACAGGGCATTGATACTGTGTTATATATACAGCATGTAGTGCACCTCCCGTCCCAGGAGTGGCTCAGCCGTAGCACCTGGTTGGTGCTGCCCGTGCTGATCATAGAAGAAGGTATCAAAACATTTTCAGCCTTTCCAACTCTTTTGGTGTCTGCTTCTATCTTGCATAGGCCCTAATTATAGCCCTTAAGGTCTCGCTGGGTTTGGGCGTCTACAGCAGGGTGAACATAGGGGGATCAGAGCCATGGACAAGAAATAACAAAATGTATATTAAACCCATTGAAAATATAGAATATATTCTGTCGTATAACCCTAGCTACCTCATCAGTATGCCACCCTATTGCAACATGATGTATGAAAACCCTTGTGACATGCACCGGCTTGGTGAAGACTTGTCTCAAAGCTGAATTAAATAGCTTTGTCCCTTCTGAATTAAATGGGGCATTCCCCACTCTGTCTGCACTTTAAAAAAAGAACCGTTAAGTGTAAACACAGGATATGACATTCTGTGAAGTGAGTAGTTAGGACTGGATTGGTTTTGATTCCAAACAGGAGCATTTTGGAAACTAGCTTTTAACCAATGCTGGTCAGTAGCGTGAAAATGTATTACATTTATCTGAATGCCCAAAAGGGAGTCGTATCGGACGGTCTGATTTGTGCCATTGCGGTTTCTCAAATCTTTCAGTTGCATCAGGCTATCAAAATCTTCAACAACTGTGCAGTCGGTCTTTATAGTAGTATGCCCTTCCTAAATCCCCACTGCAAAAACAGTTGTCCTCGGGTGGGCTGAATCTCATCTTGTCTTGAGCAACCTCATCTATCTTACCGCTTTGCACTGCTGCAGACGCGGTGGAACAGCTCTGAGCACAACTGGACTCTGATCAAGGCCTTTGGGCAATCCCATAATGTTTCCAATAAATCAAAATAAACTGGCCAGCTGCTCTTTCACGTCCTCTCGTTGCGCTGTATATCTTCTTTGAAATGGGAGAAGGTCTTTTATGGATTGAGTATTTTGGCAGGGAAACAAAAATAGCCTCCAGACCCCTCAGGTAGGAAGCCTGGGTGGCGGGAAAGCAGCTGGCAGGGATGGAGCTTGGGAATGGCTGAGGGAGCTACACGAGTGCTGGAGGAAGACGGAATCGCAGAGGAACACAAGTTCTTGATCTTGTGGTTGCACAGCGCATCCTCTACAGCGTGGTGCCAACAGGAGGCCCAGAGCTACCTTCTGTTTTAAGGAACACTTTTTGCTCTCCGCAAACGTCCCTGGAGAATGGGGGGACCACTGTACAGGCTAAAATGTACAACCCACGTCACTTTGGCATTTTTATTTATCTTTTATTCACCCATAAAAGAGTGACAGTTGACCATCTGAAACATCCTTCACAGGCCTCGTGGGTGTGCTTCAGATGGGATGTCGGTGCAGACAAGTAAGCAGCAGCATCTGTACCTTAACTGCTCTGTGGTCCTTACCGTTCTTTGCTTTGCACGAGCTTCACACCATTGTGGCTATATGGGGTGGAAATTAGACTGCTCTTATTTTCTCATGTATGAATCAGCAGATAGTCCTATTTTTTGTCTCTCGTTGAGCAACTGGAAAAAATAAATACGGTTGAAAGTAGACATTCTCAA
The DNA here is from genome assembly GCF_965231255.1 of Vanellus vanellus. NCBI lineage: Eukaryota > Metazoa > Chordata > Aves > Charadriiformes > Charadriidae > Vanellus > Vanellus vanellus. Next base: position 11,375,152 of record NC_138906.1, on the reverse strand, counting down.
ACTTCTTTTTTTCTGCTCTGACTTTCTGCAAAAATTTCTGCAGGTCTAACAGCTGTATAATGTATAAATCATTATAAACAAGGCTTGAAAGGAACTTCACTGTTTATACTATAGCTTCCCTGCCCTTTAGCAGTGATGAAAACTGAAAATACCAGTGCATCTTGAATTCAAAGGAGAAAAAAAATAGATGAGAGATCATAAAGGGGTAACGCGGTTCAGCTAGACTCAGCGTTTGGAATATTAAGCAGATTTGACCCATGCTGAGAAGAGTCTGAAGAGCAAATTCTTCTCAGCACCATCTCTTATGTCAGGACCCTGATTAACAAAGACATTTAAATAATGTCACTGCACTTCATACAATTTGAGCCTATTTTCTCTTTTGTGTAGCTTGTGAATGTAATTTTTTTTTTTTTACTTGCCATATTTGACCTCTATCTCCTAATAGTGGCAGGCAATGATACTTTGAATTATTATGCTGAATATAAATGTAAGCTTCAAAACTAACAAAGCTTTTGTTCCTTTCCTGATGAAAGCACAATTTTGCAGTTGCTTTAAATATTATAGCTCTAAGTCTGCTATTGCTACTTCTACTAAGGATTTCTCAGTGAATTCATTAGAAGTGTCTGTTTTCATAGCCTGGCTTGTACAAATAAGAAGCAGGGATTTGAAAGTTCAGCGTATGTCTTGCTGTGCTTAAGCTGCAGCAGTGTTACATATGCTGAAGCTGTTTTTGTGTTACTGGTGAGGAATAATGCAAGCTGAACTCTGAATCCCCTCATTAGAGGTTCGAGTCTCTAAGGCTAAAACTAAGGCTAAGTTTTGATATTTGTTAACAGAATCCTGTGTGAATTAATATTTTCCAGGGGGCACAAAGAATTTTGAAAGAACAATTCTAGAAAGATGAAGGTAAGTAAAAGCCACATGTGTTTTCCAGGCATGTGAAAATAATTTCAAGGGTCAGTGGCTTCGCAGTTGGAATTAACAACACGGTAACAGAAAGAGGAAGAGGAGAAGGCGACTGCACTTCCATTTTTTTTGTGTGTAATACGGAGAACAGTGATGTTCAGAGAATGTCCCTAATGAAATAATGATGTTTCTGGAAATACTGTCTTTTCCCTGCATTACATATATATATATATATTTTATTATATATTTTTTTAAATTAGATCTGTTTCTAGATGGAGAAGGGATAGAGGACAAATGAATGGACTAAACCTGTCAGGTCTATTTCAAGCTATGTCTAGAGATTCAGGGCACAACAAACTTCCCATCATGATGATTTCAGCTTTCAAGTGGTTTTGTACCTTTCTGTTTTTGGAGGAATGGAACTGAAACTACTGTTCATTTGATTGATATATCTGAAAATGGAAACCATTTCAGTGAGAACCTGTTCTTCTTTTACCAAGTATCTAAATCAGAGTTTGCCAAAGCCTCTGTGCCACATTCCGAGGTAGTCCGAACTGTAGTGAGCGACTGCCAACTGTCCAGATGGAAGCTCTAAATCAGGCAGCAGATGAATGTGGGATTGCCTCTGCAAAAAATAACATTTTTCAATTGTTTTGCAGATTAGAAACCTGTCATACTTCATCTCTGTCATACAACCCTAAACATTTTGTAGGGAGATACAGGGAGGGGAGTGAAGAGTATGAGATGACTAAACGCTTTCTTATGTAATAGGAAATTGTATCTCACTTAGATTTCATTTCAATCCATACCACAAATATGTTGAGTTTCTTCCCTCAAGCCTTATTCTAACCCCTTAATTCATTGCACTTAGGGAAGATTAAAAATTCCCACAAACTATTCCAAATCAAGGCTATCAGTTATAGTTGTATGGGATTAGAACCACAAAGAAGATACTTCCATATAATCATTTGTTGCCTCCAACAGGTTTTCATTTCATCATCAGGTAGCCAAAGAGAGTTGGTGAAAGGGCAGCTTTCCAGCCTCTTGACACCTGGATTTCAGGGATTTTCAAACAGGGGGGCTGGAATCTTTCCCTTTATTGACTGAGATATCTTCAAGGGTGGTGGATGAAATGCAAGACTCTGCGTTACACGTTTGCAAACTTTGTACAGTATGTGATGCTTTTGCCAGTATTTACTGGCTGCCATGTAATCCACCTCTTCTGTGAAGATCCAAAATATCCAGCTATTCTTGCATTAAAATAACTATTTAGCGAAGAATACTGGAATTAGAGAAAAAGAAGTGGTACGTGCTTAAGCATTTTTTGTAAGCTTTACAAGTCACTGCATGTAGACATCAAACCCAAATCTAAATTGTAAGAGCAGTGAGCTTATCTTTTATTTAGAATAAAACAATGCAGTAATGTAATAAACACGTTTTCTAAAATCTCATAGAGCTCAATAAACCTCTCCATATCAACTACAACATACTCTCCCAAGGGATTTTACTAAATAGAGTAAAATTGCTGACTTAGGTTATTCATCCTACCTGTGTGTCTACCGCAAACATTACTATAAAGAATGGGAAAATATTAGAACTACATTTTTTTCTTTTTTTTTTTTTTTTGAATGTGTTTTGTTTAACTCTGAAATAAAAAGTCAAAAAGTATCTCATAATCTTTTTGTCCCCTGTTTTCCTGGATGTGTGCTTGAGAAGTCATTTTTTGCTCATCATCACCATCTAGGCTGCGTTTTTTTGTTTGCTTTCGAACCGTTCCCATTTCAAAGCCAGTTTTCTATTCTGAGGCAATTAGCAGCCTGGCAGCCATCAATATATGGAGACTGGTTTGTTGGTTTTTTTTCACTGTGACGACTTCTTCAAGCAATAAACAGAAGGTCTTGATTTGAATCAATGTTTTTTTCCATTTCACTTTATATTTTATCAATGAATCTAGCCCCAAGATTTCATCTACCATTAAAATGTCATTTCTATGACAAACTCTGCCAGTTATTTTCTGTTTAATTAACACGTTCAGCACCATTTACGAGTGAAACAAGCGTAGGTTTTGCTAAAAAGAAAAGAAAAGCTGGTTCTGGTTCATGAGGGTGGTGCACTGAAGATAGGCATGCTTCAAGTCAGGAGAACCACGCTTCCAGTTTCTCCCCTGAAGAGGAGATCCATTGGTTTAAGTTATGTCAGGGGAGGTTTAGATTGAATATTAGGAAACACTTTTTCACTGAAAGGGTTATTAACCATTGGAACAGGCTGCCCAGGGAGGTGCTGGATTCACCATCCCTGGAGGTGTTTAAAAAAAGGGTGGATGTGGTACTTGGGGACATGGTTTAGTAGTGGTTTTTGTCAGGGCAGGTTAACGGTTGGACTTGATGATCTTAAAGGTCCCTTCCAACCTCAGCAATTCTATGATTCTAAAAGGAGTGAGCGAGGGCTGCTGCGTTTCGGCCTCTCTTTGACCGGGAGGGTACAAGGTGCTGTGGGGATTATAAGTCTGAAGGAGAGGGACTCGCTGTTGCTGGATCTCCATGGATTCTCTTTATCTGGTCTGTTTCCTGGCACTATGCTGACAGCATTTCCCCTCGAGGAAATTCCCCTAACTCTGAAAAATCCACCACGGGCAAAAAGATGATATAGCCGCAGCTCTGCCATAGAAACATGTCATTATACTAAGCCAGTTGACATGCTCTTGAAAAAGACCATTTGCTGTGTAATTCAGAGCCCTGAATAGACTACCCCACACTCCTTTAAACCATGGCTGTTACAAAGCCAGCTGGAAAATGAGGATGTTGCAATGCTTTCCTTGGAAAAGCATTTGGGTTGCGCTACGTCAGGCATGGCAGCAAATCTGGCCTGTGCTGCTTAGCAGAGCAGCTCTGCTCTTTGGAGATGGGCATCCCACTGACACCGAGCAGACTGTTCCGCAGTGTAGAATTCACTGGCGGCTCTCAAGACGTTAGAGGAGACGTGAAATTGTTTACTGTGCTGCTCTGTTTTTGTATTTCGTTTCTCTTTGACCTTGAAGATATAATACAAATTCAGAATTACTGTGCAGTAAATGAAGGATACGTACACAGGAAACACAAATAAATATATAGCACAGGATATTGCCTGATGTTATTCCAGAATAGTTTCAAAATTTTGTTAGATAGAATTAGGTGCCATAGCACTTTATTTTTATTTTATTTTATTTTATAGTGGTATTTATTTCAAAAGGTGCTTAATGTAATACTAAAAACATGTCAAAAGCAACTGATTGCTTTTGGGTAGCATATGGAAGATCACTGCAAAATATTTCAATGCAGAATGGAAGTAAGCTCACGGGCTTTGTAGGAGCGTATTTCACACAGCTTACAATGAAAGCCTAGAAAAACAACAGACAAGCTTTCCTCTTTGTATTTAATTTTTGCATTTAAAGTAACTTTTCCTTTCTCAGTGCTTCTGGTACATTGCACATGTGTTTGCACTGCATGTGTTTCTGAACAGGTTTTTAGAATTTGGACTCGGATCCAAACACGCGCATTCTTCAAGGGCAAAGGCAACATCACTAGTCATTGATTCTGCCGAGCATTTAAGAAGAAGTGACATTTATCAGGGCTTGTTTTGAAGATTTATAAATGCAATATAGATTTGGCAAGAATAGCTGCTTCAATAAATGTTGCTGTAGCATGTAAGCATGGGTTTTACCACCAGTGGATTCACAGGCACTTTGTCATCCAAGTAAAAATAAATATTCAATAAACAATTTATTAGGGACGTGAGTTCACTTCTGCTCCATTCCACTTGGAAAGACTTGACATCTGTTGCCTGCATAGTGTTATTAAGGACACAGTGACATGAAGACAAATTAATTGTGGAATTGTCAAAACTATGTCAGGGAAACTTTCCCCGGCTAACAAAAATCATGCAAAGAATAAGAGGAGAAGGGATATATGTAGGCTGTATACATGAGGTTGTTGGTATGATAGCTAGGGATAACTTAATCATAATACCTGACTGGAAGCTATTCTTTCGTGGGCCTGACTTCTCTTTTGGCAAAAGTGCTTTGCTTTGCTCAGGTGGCATTTGAAGAACTTACGCTAAAAGTAAATAGGATTTACAACCATTAGGATCCTCCTTTGGACTACCAGATTCGTGTGACATGGCATTAACGCGGACGATAGCAGGAGTAATAAAAAAGTTACGTACTGCTTCCTATTCCTGTTGGCCATGCAAGGCCAGGTAGCGTGGGGAGAGTGCGAAAGGGTCTATTTTGTCTTCGTCAGTTCAATAGTTACGTGAGTTCCCATTCAGGAGCGTTTTCTTGCACCCGTTCATCCAAACACGTCCTGTAAATTCCCACTCCACCAGAGGCCACACAAAGAATTGGGGCAAAACCTGTGCTGGGCAACTGGCCGGCGAAACTTCACCAGTACTGATGGAGAGAAAGCTTTATGGCGGCGTGTTTGTCCACACAGAACAGCGCCCACAAAATAACCTGCCCGGTCTCTAGGAGAACCACGGCAAATAATGCAATAATCTGGCTTTTAAACTTTGTGGTTTTGTGTTGTGAATTGGCTTAGACTGCTATCAGAGCAATCAGATTGATTGCTGCAGGTTTCATCTGTCGTGGCTGTTATAAACACGGGAGTAAACCTGCTGATAATTAAGGCTGCATTACATTTTCCAGTATTATTTATGTCTCTATTGGAGTAGTTTGTAGATGAATAGAATAATCAATGTTCCTTTCTTATAACATTTATGCATCTCTTAGAAAGAATTAATATGCAGGTTTTGTTTTCTTAACATGGGAGAAAAATGCATGTGACATTTAACCAGGATACCCTGAGGAAGTGGGAAATAAGGCACATGAATGTTCCACCACATCAAAAGTATGGTAATAGGTAGCAGTCGATTATCTAGAAATATATCACTATTTCTTAAAGCTGGCAGCCACTGATCAGAAGACTTATCTTCTGTAACAATGCTAAGTGAAAGAGAAAAATATGAGCCGCACCGCCAGTGTTTTAGAAATGCTTTAGAAAAGCTTTTCGCTGGCTCACTTCTGCGTTCTCTCTAAAGGAGGTTTGCTGCTTTGTACGCCATTCAAAACTGCTGATGGACAAATTTCTGGAATGCACGATACTTTTGAAAATGCATTCACTTCCTTGACATTAATTGCTAGTCCTTAAATAGTAGAGATTCACTGAAGTTAAGAAAAGAAAGCAACTACCTGCCTCTTAGTTAAGGACACATTGCAGTTGTTCCGGGTGGATTCTGGTTTTGTCACCATTTCTTGTTTATGCCAGCCCAGTTCTACAATATTGGAATGCCTCACAAAACGCGGTACAAATTTAACCCCTGAAATTGTGTTTCATGATATCCGCGTTGCAGATAGAGAAGCGAATCGCAGAGTTTGTGTTGCATTACAAGTTGAAGGGCAGATTCAAAAGAAGGCAAACGTGCTCTCGGTCCCCGCTCCCGGTGCTCGCTCCCCCGTGGCTCAGCCTGCAGGTCCAGGCTACATCGCAAACCGTGGTCCTTGCCCAGAGGAAGCTGTCTCTAGTTCATATTGAGCACAGTGGGTGTAGCAGTTAACGTTACATCCTGGTGGCACGAAGTCAGCGGAGCTATTTCATAATACTCAGATTTTAGCTAAGCACGGAACATGCAAAAGTAAAAATTGCTCGCAAGAATGGTATGAATTTTATATTCTCTCTGTATGTTTTATTTCAGTGTGATGTCATTATGAACTGTTTTGAAGTATTTTGTTAATGTCACAGTTTTCAGTGAATGACATTTAAATCTAGCATCTCTTGGAGGTTATGAGCTGAAAATAATGGAGCTTTTTTATGAAGTGATGTGCTATGAATGGACATCAGCTGGGACTGTGCTCACAAAGACTCAAATTTTAGGGCCTTACAGTTCATATCTGATTGTTGCAGCTCTTCCAGTGTAAATATTTTAATTCATTGACAGTCTTGCTCAAAAACTAATTCAGAGATTCAAAAAAATATCCGCTCTTTAGTAGTAGTGTGATGCATCGTGGTAAAATTGAATCACAGCTCATAGCATGGTATATTTTAAGTATTCATAGAGATCAATCCCGGCCGGCAGTGAAGAAGCTAGAAAGAACTAGAAATTGGAGTGTGTGCAGCTGACAAAGCATCAATGTGAATCTGTGAATCAGCATTACATGAATTGTCCAAAAATGTTATTAAAGCTCACTGAGGTATTAACTCCATGAAACAAGGCAGGGAAAAAGAACCCCAGGTAGGAAATCGTGTCAGTCAGAGCTTCTCTCACTAAATCCTTTTCATTGTTGGCTAAAATAAGTCAAATAAGCTCATTTTTTACCCAGGGACACCAGCTAAATACATGGGAAGACACTGTACTTTAGCTGTCAAGTGGTACAGTAATTTGTTAGTTGTAATCGGCTTGTAAAAGCAAAGACTAAAAATGCTTAAATTAAAAAATTATCTGTCATGCAACGTGCAGTAAAATGCATTGCATCCTCCATTGCAATTGTTGGAAGGTCAAACCCCCCAAAAATTTAGGTGCACAAAAGAACAGAAAAAAAAGGTAATTCAAATACTCCTCCAGCTGGAAATGCTACGCGGCTTTTCAGGGCTGTGCAAATTCACAGTGTGTATTTTCTGCACGTGGGGTGAATTCAAAATGAAACCTGAGGAGCACTAATCAGGTTTTTGGGGGAGCAGTGTGACCTGCAGGTTGTTCATCTTTGCTTCAGGCAAGCAGGCTTGGCTAAAGTACTTCCCTGGAAAACTCCCAGGTTTCAGACACCAAGATCTTGACAAGGTTCCTAATGGAACGCTAACTTCTGCAACTGCTGGGCTTTTATTAATAATAAAAACAGCCATAATAATTATTATGGCTGTTGTTATTGCTGTAGACAGAGACTCTACAGACGCATGCAATACATGGCCGCTTCCTGGAGGAGTTTACAGTCCAAGAGAAGTGTCTTAAAAGTGGAAAATGGAGGATATGGTTGCACACAAACTATATATGAACTTTCTGCCGATCGTTTAAAATGTAAAAATTACCTTTTTTTTCTGCTTTAATTTGCATCGGTCTTGATGCAGGACAGAGCATGGTGAGTAGGAGACCAAAGGCCCTTGCTAGAGAAAATGTTTCGAGGATGTTGGATTTCCCTGTGTGATACACTGTGAATATCCTGCAGGAGCCTTTGCTCTGACTCGTTCTAACATTCCCTCCGTACTGCCGATGCAGAGGTCTGTATACATCGGTCTTCGAGACGTACATTCGGAACCCAAATGTGGAGACTCATTTGCACCTGCAGCCTTTGCTGTACCGCCTGGCTCGGCACTCCTGTAGACTGACTTTGCACGTGCAATGGAAAGCACTCCTCTGACAGCCGAAAATTGATTTTTCACAAACATCAGCGAGAGTTCAGCAGTTACATAAAACGGGGGTGAGAGCCACTATGCAGAGCTGAAAGAACAGTTCTGCTCAGAGGCATTTAAAAATACATGAAGAACTGTAGATCTGAGATGAATTTGCTAGAATAAGTGTAAGCTGTATATCCGCTTAATTTTCTATACTTATTTAAGTGCCAGGACATTTCTGACCAATTCTGCCTTCTTACAGGTGATGTTTTAATTCCCAGACTGAAGGCACTTCAAAAGTCTTTTCCCAGGAACTATATTTTTCTTGACAATAGGGCTGTCATCCTACTGTTAGCGTGAAATGAAATGGGTAAAATAAAATGAGAAGGAAGACCTGCTGATTTAATATGCATTGTTAACTACTATTTGGACAATATCTCCATTCTTAGCATTGTACAGTCTAACATTACAGTCAGTTTCTGCATACTAAAGAGATCCTGCCTTATGAGATGAATGAATGAAAGTTTAGAGTGGCATAAGACATCTCGGAAAGGAATAATAAGATAGAAAAGGAAGGAGAAGGGAACAGAAAAATGAAAGCTATTTTGACAGAAAACGAAAGATCGCCACTTCGTATTCTGAAAGGAGACTGCAGAGGATTAATGCGGTAGAGTTGTTTTGCAGTGTAGAACTAACGTCAGGCTTTTGGGGTTAATTCTGGAATAGTCACATGCACTTGGATGTGATTGTCAGCTAACAGAGGTGGGTTCAAAGCTCGGTGAAACAAGCAAAGCAGTCTCATCTTTATTTTAGTATCACTATTTTGGGCGCATGGGAATATTTCTTCACATCAATGAAAACTCCTTGGGCTGAGAGCACCGAGGACATGTCTGTGCATAGTCCAGGGGCAGAAGGAAATGGAGGAATGGAAGGTGCATCTTTACTCACCGTGTATTAGATTTGATTGTTTTTCTATAAATATGTCACAGCCTAGACACCGCAGAGAGCCATTCGAGTTAAGCGCGCAACTGGCCATGAGTTAAATTACGGTTGAACATTAATATAAAGTTGTAGCCACGTAAGAAGCCCTCTTTTGCATATCTTCCTTCCTAAAAAGCATTTCTGTGAGCGGAACCATCTGCTTTCAAGGTTGAGGGTCATCAATTTGTGAAAAATATTATGTGACATGGTGAATAGCAGAGGATTTATCCAAGGATTTGGGAAGTCTTTTTCACGTATCCATTCTGTTCTAGCCTTTGGAAAGTAGCCGGATCTAATTGGAAGTTAGATGATGTATTTTGCATTATCATATTATTCTTTTATTACTATCAGCTCCAGTGGCAGAAAAATCTTATGTAACGCTTAGAAACTTTCTCTTGTATAAAGCAATTATTTGTAGCTGTCTACAAGAGCTGAAATAAAGGTAAGGAAACATTGCGTACTGAGTCCTGTGAGAGTATTTTTTAATCTCCTTGGCAAATGAAGCACTCATTTGGCTTTTTCAAATAATAGAAATTCCAAAAAACTGAAGAGAAAAGCCTTCCCTCCACCTTCTGGGATAGTTACTTAGGGTAAATTAAAATCAGGGCTGTAAGAAGATCATGCTGGTAATTTAATTCTATGGAGATTATCACTTTTATGTATAATAAAACAATATATGAAAATTTGAAACCATAATCCTTAGGCAGCCCTTTCATCTGTTCAGTTGAATGGAAGTTCTTTGCCTGCAAGTGTGAGTGAATTGCTGCTGAATGCAGCGACTGAAATTCTTGCGTGTTACAGAGAAGATTCTACTAGAATCTCCAAAAGAGGGCAACGAACGCACTGATGCAAATCCAGTACTGGGCGCTGCTGCCGGGGCGTGCGCCAGAAAAGGGGAGGAAACAACCAAAGCTGCGGAGGACTTCCAGGAGAGGATGACCACCGTTCCTGCTGAAATGGATTGAACAAGAGCACTGATGACTGCTCCCAGTCGTTTCTTCACATACAGTCTGTACTGGATTTTCTTTTCATCTAGAAGACAATACAATGTTTGACCAGAGAAAAAAAATAATAATTAGAGCTCGTTTTCATTGAAATGCAGCTCTAAACTGTCTCGTCAGATTTGTTGTGATTTTGTAGAAACCATCTTCAATCACAATTTTCAGAGCAAACAAATATTCGAAGCCAAAGATATGGGGGAATTAAAATGTCATGGTGCACCAGTTTATAGGAAAATCTGGTAGTGAACTTAACTGTGTGGAGGTGGGTTTGACTTCTCTATTACTATTTTTGCCATTAACCTGCCATTGTGAGTTGTATTGCAATATTGCTTTCGGAGGAAGTTCTAGTTTTCTTTTATTGTAACAGGAAACATCAGGATTTTATCTTTTGGCTGCATTCTTAGGTAGAAAATATAGCAATTGAAAGAATTAATTTTGTTATACTCACAGCAACCTCAGCATTAAAGCTGCAATTCTGACTTAGCCAGTACTGAAATATGTGAACATTATTGGGTATGTCCTTGAGCTCGGAAAACGGAGGTCTGGGATGAGAACAAGTGGAGCTCCTCTAGAGAATGTGGCAAGGCAGTCTGCGGAAAGGCACGGCTATACGTTGACCTGTCTGTTGTGAAAATAGGGAAGAAAGCCAATCATTCCCAATTCTGCAGACGTTCTGACAGCTAAAGTAGGCATTAACAATTTGCAACACATGGCATGGGGGATGAAAGTCTCCGAGCTCTACAACTGAGAGTTTCCTGGCTGAAATGAAGTAGCAGTTGAAGGTAGCTCAGAGGAAAAACCTATTTTATCATATACTGTGTGGAGGCAAAATGGATAACTGTCGGAGATGAAGTGGCACGGACTCCTGATAAGGGTGGATCAGAAGACGCTTTATTGTGCTCAAGCGAGTGCTTATATATTCTTTTACAGTGTACATGCGAATCAAAACAACTTTTTATTGGATACTACACACTGTTCACGCGCTCAAGCTGTTATTATGAATGGCTACTTTAAGCTGCGCATCTTCCCATAAAGTTGTTTTTCTCTTCTTCTCTACTCCCTTCTTGGCTCTTGCTCAAGTGCTTACTTCCTTGTTTTCTATTCCTCAAGGTCCTTTAGTATCTGCGTCGATACTCCCTACAATTGTTTTTCATTCTTCAAGGTCCTTCAGGCTCTGCGTCGATTCTCCCCACAGATAACGTTACCAAAAACTAGGGAAAAAATAATGTCACAACTCAAAAGTACTAACTTGTTCTGGCTTCAAGTCTGAATACTTCTGAGGCTTTTTGGCCTTTATACAGGGATTTTTCTGACAAAGGAGGATCAGGTTTCAGTATATAGAGTTCTGCCAATATATAATAATCTTATCGTTTTGAATGGACTTGGTACATAAAAATAATTTTGTTGCTAATATATCGATGCAGAACCAATCGTTTTGGAGCTTGATTGGCACAAGAGCTGGAAGAGTCTCACGGCGTTATCCTGTCAGACCCAGGTTTTGCTGGCCTTGCCTGCAGAGCCCCGCGCAGCCTCAGCCAGGCGGGTCAGGAAAAGGGTCAGGAATTCGGGCAGGAAGGTTTGCCCAGCCAAACCTTCGGGTGGTGAGAACTGCTGTTGCTTTGAAGGACTTAAACCGGCCTTTTTTGATTTACACCACAACGCCTTTGCAAAGTTAAAAAGATGTTGTTTTTCTTGCCTGGGCCTTCAGAGGGGGTCAAGATTATTTGTATGAATAATTCTGAATAAGTTGAGACAGAGAAGTAGCAGATGATTGTTTTCAACAGTTGCTAATATAATTTGCATGTATTAAAGATGTAGTCAGGTACATTTGGAGAGGCATCAAGTTTCTCTAAGATGAAAAACAGACTCAAAACCACCAGAAAAAATGCAATTATTTAGAAAAATTGAACAGCTGAGAGAAGAAAACAGATATTTGAATTTTTATGATTTTTCAGTAATTCTATGTAATTGGTATAGCAGCAAAGCCAATTAGGCAGGTTAAAAGTGAAATTGTATGATAAATGTGAGAGCAACTTTGACTTTACTTTTGGAGACAGAAGTTAATATTTTCTTCACCAGTGTGAATCTGTGAAAACTGTTTTCTTCACTATTTACACTTACACTTGCTTTAGATTTGATTTCAATTAATAAAATAATTCTTAGACATATAGTCTCTGTTGACATCGTTATTGCTAAGTGTTGAACATAATGGAGAACTAGACAATAATACTTTCATTATTGCTTTTGTAGTTGTGGGTGGTAATAATAATAATTAATTGTGCTGTGGAAAAAAAAAGATTCGGGGAGATACCTGATGATAATAAGGAAAGACCGGGTCATATATGGAGCATTTCCATTGGTTTTGATGTGCAGATTGGGTTTACTGAAGGTATTAATATCTTGTCTTCACTGTCTTTACACTAGCATTTTTTTTTTTCACAGATATTTAGGTTATGGAGTTTCAATTATAAAAAAAAAAACAAAAAGAATTAAGCCTTGGGCTCAGACATGAATGAAAACTGCTACGTTTTGTGGGGGGAGTTTGTGCCGATGCCTTTCTTCATGGGGACTCACTACCATCAGTGCTCTTCAGCTGAGAGCAATTTTATATCTGCTGCTGCTGTTGTCGTTGTCATCATATATGCGTCACTTCAGTGCCTACTGCACTCCTTCGCTCTTGGCATTGTCCATCTGTGGGAATTTGCGGTTGGGGGACGCAGATCCTGGGCAGACCTGCAGCAGGGGGGATGGTTAATCAGGAGTTGGGCGTCTGCCCGTACCGCTCCTCGTTAGTGACATGGAAGTAATGCGTGTACAAGAGCAGGGCTGTGATCCTGCTCAGCCGGTGGAGATAAATTGTAGTAATTGGGTGGTGAGGCAGGAGCTGGCGCTAGGTGTGACGGCAGAGACAAAGGGAACAGGAAATCACCATACGGCGTCATATGCTCCTTCTCAACCTTAATTTAAATTGCAGCTGTCAGCGTGGTATTATGCTTCTTGAATGTGCTGTTTTATTGAGCTCAGTGTGGGGGAAGAGATTTTTTTGAAAGTGAAACAATGCTGGAAAATGCTTGGCATAAGGTTAGCTTTGGACATGTTGTAGTTCCTGAGATAGTTGCGTAAGAAACAGCGATATTAACTTATTGACGCGGGGATTTTTGAGTTAGTTAAAATTTGCATTTCTGATCCATGTCTTCTTCTAACTCTTATCTAAGTTAGAAGTGCTAGGAGATGCATTGGAGGGGGGATATTCCCTTAACTCTAGTTTCTTAAGCTCTATAACAAGTATTGTAGTTTCCTTTCATCTATTTACTGTCCTTTAATGCCATGATTGTGTTCTCTTACAGTATTGGGGATGATATACTTGTACTGGTTTGAAATGGGAGTATGGGAAAATGTTAAAATAATGCTGCCAGAGAAAGAAAATATACCAAAGTTAACAAAAGATACACCATTATTATGACCGGTTAGAACGGAAATGGCAATGGTTTCTTATGCTCTTTTACCAAAAACATTGTTGTGTGGAGGCATAAAAACATACATAACTACTGACCCTGCTGTCTGCAATCATATGTATTCCTCACGATTGAGAGAGATGAATTTCCTGTCTGTATGCAGATACCACAGGCGAACTCTTCATGCTTTAATTTGAGCAGAACTCTTGAGAGTATTTCTGTGTATTTTTCTTCAACTTTCATGTTATTTATTGTGTAATCTTTAGTCTTTAATAGGACTAGTATTGGTTTAGAGTTACAAAATGAAACTGTTGTGATTTTGGACACGTAGTTCATAAATTAGTCAGTTTATAGCTATGCTAATGATTTTAATATATATGTATTTCAGCTGAACTTTTTTTGTTGCACATTCTTCTAAACTGGAATGTTATCATACTTTTTTCTCTTGCATGAATTTATAAATCAAATACAAATGCGTAGTGCTAGGCAACAGAGAAGTAAACTTGAACATATATATGTATGTATATACTTTCATGTAAAAATCATTTCAATAGCACTACGCTAAAATGATCATAGGTACATGGTGACTCATTTTTGTGTATTCACATAAGAACGTGTTCTGGCATTAAGATTTGTGGAATGACTTGAATTTATCTACTTACATGGCACACTTGAAAAAGTTAAATTTTGTATTTGAAAAGGATGAATCAGAACTAAAAATATCCCGGTGATTCTTCCCCCTCCCAAAGGTCTGGAGCCATTTACTATCACTGTTAACATCTAACATGATTTCGGGTGAAGTGTTTCTTCAATAAACTTAAATAACATTTTTATTTAAGAAAAGGAGAAAGACGGAGCAAAAGCAGAGTGGAAGCATGAGATGACAAAGAGCTTTTCTGGTTGTTAAAGCCTTCGTGCGTACTTACATTGGTTCTAGATTGTTTATTATTATTTTCACTAATGAAAACAAAAGAGAAGTTTGAGATACAGTCCACCTAAATCTTGCCTAAACAGAGACTTTATTTCCTAAAACTTGTCTAAATCCCAGATAACAGCACAGTTTGAATATTTCCTAGGCCTGTCTAATCTTATACCTGACTTCTTTAAGTATCTCCTCCTTAGGCTGAAAATTTGATAAATATTAAAGTAATTTTCACTTCTGCGTGCTCAGAGATGTCTGCTTTGGCAGAATGAACACAATGGGCACAAGTTGGAACATAGGAAGTTCCGTTCAAATACACGGAAACACTTCTTTACGGTGAGGGTGACAGAGCACTGGCACAGGCTGCCCAGGGAGGTGGTGGAGTCCCCTTCCCTGGAGATTTTCAAGACCCGCCTGGATGCAGTCCTGAGGGATGTGCTCTGGGCAATCCTGCTTTGGCAGGGGAGTTGGACTAGATGATCTCTAGAGGTCCCTTCCAACTCTGAAAACTCCGTGATTCCGTGAACAAATGTCCTATTTAGATTTCTTTTTTTAATTCTGGGCCTAAGTAAACAGGCAAATGCAATACAGTGGAAAAAATTGAAGAACATAACCCACTGGATAAAGCAGTCATCCAAGGAGCGAGATGACCAAGTTCTGAGTTCCGCTGAGTCTATCGATGCTTTAGCTGCATCCCGAGAGACTGCCTATAGCAACAAATCTGATGTGGACTGCATCAGATCAGGTGATGAAGTTTATAATGTGTGTATGAAATAAGGACTGAACCAAACCTCCCCCTTCAGAGGCTGATTCTAGCGAGCAGATACGTCCCCTTCCATCAAGTGCTAGAGAGGATTTTTCTTTAGGTGGTTTCTTACAGGAAGATATTAACAGGATAACTGTATCTGGAACTTTTATCAATATTCATTTGAGGATTTTGTGGTGTTTTACTGCGCAAGGCGTAAAAGCAGAAATTCTCTTCAATTATGTGATGTTTAGTTATTAGATAATTGCAGATAATTGCATGGGCAAGTTCTATGAACTAAAGCGTTACCGTAACATCTAAAATCTAAAAATCGGGTAACAATTAAGTTTGGAGTTATATCATTACTTGAAGTATAATTACTATGAGATTGGCAGTGTATGTAATTAATGAGTAATCACTGGAATTTGCCTTCATAGTTGCACTTCCCCCTTGTTGTAAAGTTCTTTGTCACAACATTTAAGTATAAAGATAACATAAATTGACCTCCACGTGTGTTATATTAAAACTCAAAATACTTATTTCCACTGCAGTACTAGCTCCATAACGTTCTAAAAGCATAGTTCCATGGAGAAAACAGAGAAGGGACGGTGTACTGTGAATGGAGAAGTGAAACAACCCTTCAATAGATACCAGCTAGTGAGAAAACTCTTCCATAGCTGTCCAAAGTAACCCTTTTTTAATCCATTAAAGCTAGTTTGTACGTGGCTAAAATTCCACTGAGTGATGTCTTTCAAATCTCCTCACATCATCTACTGTCTTCCTTCCATTGTCAAGAAAGTTTGATTAACAACATTTCATACAGAAGGGAAGACTCTGTAGTTCAGTCTCGCATTCCAGTTGAACAAAGCTTCTTTTTTCTTTTCTTGATGTTGTTTATACAGGACACATTTTTCCCAAACCTTCAAATTATTAAACAGTGATTTTGCTTCTTTGTTTGATTGTTTGTTTGTTTCATAATTTATCAGGTTTTACCTGGCGAGATGGTTATACACAGCATGTTATTGGTCAGGAACTCTCAACCATTCACAAAATCCACAACAGACGCCCTGATGTATTTGCATCTGGAGGATCTGACCCAGAAAGGTAAGTCTTCAGTGGTATTTTTGCCTGGTAGGTTTTTGGGAGGGTTAGCAAATGATGAGAAATAGATTGGCACTGAAGCTGAATCAAACACACGACCGAAACCACTGTCTATGTCATAATGGGAAACCAGTTGTACAACAGCACTGAAAACTCCCGTAGTAAAAAAGCAGATAGAATGAATGAAACCCCTCAACCCTGTTGTTCTGATTGTCATCGAGTTAAGAAAATATGCCTTGTGTTGTTAATTTCGGTGTCAGAATTCAAAACATCAGGCCTTTTATCCAGTTTATGCAGTGTCTAGTCTCAGTTCAGCCAGATTTATTTACGACTGGCTTAAAAAGGCAGACTTATACAGTAGCTCATCCACAAGAGACATTTTGTTCTGGAATAAGCGAACAGAAAGAAACGAAGTATTGAATGATATTCTGAGCAACTAATTATATTTTCAAACTCATATTTTTCCAAAACGTAGCTGCAATTCATTCAAATTCCGTAGATTCTCAGCTTTAGATGCAAAATTTGTCCAGGTAGGAGAGATTCGTGCAAGTTCCACTGACAGAAAACAATGTTGGGACATTTCTACCTCTTCTTTGATTAACAGAAACCATTTTTCTCATGACTTGAAAGATACTGAGGGGTCACTTAGCGGTTATTGATGTCAAGAGACGCAATATCTATAATTCCATAGAGTGATATGAATGCAGGACCTGCAATCACATTATCTTCATATATAGATACACATACAAATATACTCTTTTACCTGGTCTGTTCTGTCCTACAGGCTGTTTAGTACAACCCTACCACACAAACCCCGGAAGGAAATTTTAAAATGCATAACATTTTGGCAATGTTAAAAAATGGTAATTTTTTTTACTTCTACATGATTATAAGACATGCAATCTCAAAATTAGTGAAATT
Organism: Vanellus vanellus; assembly: GCF_965231255.1. NCBI lineage: Eukaryota > Metazoa > Chordata > Aves > Charadriiformes > Charadriidae > Vanellus > Vanellus vanellus. The sequence continues at coordinate 11,357,762 of NC_138906.1, read as the reverse complement.
GAAAGAAAGTGCTTTTTTTTAGGAAACTTTCCTCATAGTGGAGCAAAGCTTGAGCTTCTACCCTTGATGGGCAAGATATTGAACGTTGCACTTCAGATCTTCGTATACTGCAGTATGTTGTTTGTGCATACTGCAAAACCATTTCTTTTCTAGGTTGCTCTTTCATGGAAATAAAAATGCTGTGTAATTGATACTGCCCAGTGGCTTCAGCTGTGCTTGCCTCTGTTTTGATTTAATTCACAGAATTGGATGCTGTATTTCAGATATTTGCTGATTCAAACGCATTCCTTAAAATCACAGCACCGTGCACTTCAGGAGTGCAGGAAGGTGGGAACTTAACTTCTAGAGAAGATTCTGATCTATAGATTATCATAAAGGTGATAACAGCACGTGTTTGAATCCATAAACATGTTTCCACTGCTTAGATACACAAAATGCCATTACTGTATGGCTTACTGTCTGTACCTGGTATGAGAAATGATTTTGGATATCTTCTGGGGAATTTTTTTGTTCAGAATGAATGTATCTAAAACTTTTATTCATAACAGTAAGATAAAATAGGCCAGATTTCTACGAGATCAAGACTATTTTCTGCAGTGTTCCAGATTCACAGTGATATAAAAATAAAATGTATAAGAAGATATAAAAAATAATTTCATTTTTAGACTGAGAACAGATGATCACTTTTAGGAGTTCCTGTTGTGATCAGGTTTGAGCTGTTTTGCATTTTTAACTAGAAATATACATTAAAAAAAAACCCCAAACACTTTGTATATTGACACTTTAGGAACATCAGAATTTCAAATGTGTTCCACTTATAGCAGCTCCTATCGTGGATAGATTTTCTGAAGTCACCAAGCTGTGATTCTGAAAGCATTATCTTATGTGCCAACAGTTTAAAGCATTAATTGATTTTTCTGGTTGTCCATTTGCAATATATTCTGTAGGCCAGAGAACAGTAGGATCTTTTTCTCTGGCATCTTGTAGATTCTGGTAAAGTTTGCTATATGCTCAGTGTGCTCAATGCGCTTGCTAAAATCTTATCAGATAATATGAAATAATTAAAAAAGCAACTTAGTGTAGGTATCTAATTATCAAAGAAACGTTATGGCAGGAAGACCTTTTATTAAGGGTAACGTGTGTAATAAGACAATATGAAGTCATACTAATGAGTCATTAATCCCCACAGAGCTAGTGAGAGCAAGAAAATAGACTCCGACACTTGAAAGGTAAATTGACTTAGGCTAAATGAGTGCGTGTGAAATCTGATGGAACAGAAGACATGGATTTCATCTTTAAAAAAAAAGCTGAAACCGGGAGCTTGATTTCAAGATGAAAGTTCGTTCTTTGGTGGCTAACTGCAGTGTACGTGGTATTTCCTGGGCCCTTATTAAATTTCAAAAATCCCCACTCTTGAAAGAGGATCCAAGATAAAGGCAAAAAGTCTGTTCTGCACACAGGGAATAAATGTCAGTTGTGTTCATCGGTGCAATTAGGCAAAACCACAAACGTTTCCAGCAAACTTCAATGTATGAAATGGGGTATAGCATTATTTCTATAATAAAACCATCATTAAGTCAGTAATAAGATTCTCACAGCGTTTAAAAGGGAGAAACTTCATTCTAAAAAGTGTGGTATCTATTAATTGAAAACATTCTAGAAAAGTGTAATATCTGAGGTACTGTGATTTAGATATTTCCACAAAAAAGCTTCTAAAGCGCCGATCTTGGTAGGAAATACAGAATTATTTCTGTGGATAAATAATTATATATGCTATTGTCTTCATAACCTGAAGTTCATTGTATGCAAAGTCCTTTTCCAGAACAAATTAAAACTGAAAATACTTCCAAATAAGTGCACAAGAACTCAGCCGACAGTCATTTCTCCTGCTCACCCAGTGCTTTTATATATTTGTCTTTCATCCCTTTTCCAATATCACTTTGTCAAATTTAAAAGAAATATTTTAATTCAGTTGCAATAATAGCTCATTTAATACATTTTACTTTCTGTGTTAACAAAGTGAACAACAGTGATATACTGGTGAACTACAAAAATTTTTTATAATCTTTCAGATGTATTCATAGGATTTTATAAGTTGTCATCAAATGAAATGTAATGCTTTGTTAAACTTTTACATTTTAATTGTTTAAAAGTTTATATAATAAAATGTTACCTCTAATGAGGAATTTAAACACAATTTGAGCATAATTACTGTCTTCATACGAAAAATGAGAAATCTTAGACCTCAGATTTTGCTTCTACCACCAGTGTGAGTGGTTATGTGCTGTAAATCATGGCTTGAAAACCTAACCTAAATACCGGCTTTTATCTGTGCGTTCAGTTCCCATTAGCTCCTGGAAATCCTCTGGGCAGAATTTGGTCTGGTATTTCCATTTTCCCTTTCTTTTCAAAGTTAGTCAAGAAAGGAGAAGATAGGTATTGGAATTAATAGATGAATGAAAGATGAGTGTTTGAGAGGGGGGTACCTTCTCTGATGAGAACCTCTTTGGATACAATCATTGGCTATTGGAATCACCTCCGCAGGAAAGCAGTGGAGTCCCCAACACTGACGACTTTTAAGATTCAGCTGGACAGGGTGCTGAGCCGTCTTGTCCAGACCGTGCCTGTGCCAAGAAAGGTTGGACCAGATGACTCTTGAGGTCTCTACCAACCTGGGATTCTGCGATTCTATGATTATTTCATCTCTATTGAAGGAGAAAGCACACTGCCCCGCTCTTTCTGAAAACTGCAGAACAGTTTTAGTCTGGCTTTGAGTTGAAAAGGAGGTGGATGTTACCTGCATGTCCACCCTCCGTTGTAAGGCACAATGTAGAGCTCTGGAAGAAGAGAAAAATCTGAACAGCATGAGAAGGAAGCAAGAGTTATGGTAAATTATATCAAGATGGCTATAGCGCTCTGTGCAGTAGACCTTCGTTTTCCCAAGAGTTTTTGTGCCTGATGGAGAGGTGCTGGAGAGAGGTGGAGGGATTTTCTGGTACTTCAAAGTGAGCAACCCTGTGAGCACTATTGGTTGCAAGGCCACCACAGCAAATTAGAGTATGAATTACATTAAATTAGTTGGGACACGCATTTGGTACAACTGTGAGCATGGAACGAAGTCTGTTACTTCGGGTATAAAGTAAGGTAATTAAACCCAAGTACTCTCTCAAGCTGTTCCCCACATAAGCACCATGACGTGGGCTGGTAGAATGAAATTTTGCTTACAGTGGTGTGGAGATGTTGAAAGGCAAATGACGCCTCGTGTCCCTGGGCTCAGGAAAAAAGGTGATTTCCCTCAAAACAACGTGTCACTCACAGGGAAGGAAACAGACTGGGAACCCTCTCTCTGCTTTTTTACGCAAGGAATGAAATAGTTACTGGTGTTGACATTTAAATTATCATCATCATTGACATGTTGTTGAGATAGATGAGGAAAGCCGGTAATAATTCTGATTCATTGCACACAGTGCTCTGATTCCCATATAAACACCTCTACGCTGCTGTTGTTCAATCACATTTTTAACTTTGCAAACGTCACCAAGATCTGTCTAAACCAGTCAGAAAACACCGCTATTCTGTGAATCCCAGGCACATAAGAAGACCAGAAGAGACATTTTTCCTATCTCATTTTTCTCTGTTTAAGTCTTTTGCTGGAGCTGACTTGCTCAGTTATTTCTGCACATGCAGTAGTCTCGCTGTATTCTGTAAAATGGTGCAGGGCCAAATTGATGCTGAATCTCATCATCATCCACCATTTTTTTTTTTTGAATCTTAGAACCATCTCATATTTCTTTGGGGTGCAATTTAATCATGCATATTTTCTTTTTGCAAGCATTTTCTTTTCTTCCGAATAGGCTTTGCCTTGATGTAGGCATTTTATTTGATTTACTGTTGGATCATTAACTTTGATTCATGCAATAAATTGTTAATAGTGCAAGATTTTTTGGCTGCTTTTGCTGAAATATTGAATTTTCTACACTTTTCTGGTTGTTAAGCTCCTGGGTGACTTTTTTGTTATGTATGGAACTAACTTCAGTGGTTTGCAGTATAAAAGAGTACCTTTTTAGTTGGGCACTTTGTACGTTTTACAGGCCGGTAACTTTCTTTTCCTTGCTTTTGCTGTGCAGGACTTTGGAAAAGAATGCAGATAATGAAAGAAATTACGATCTGGAAAATGATGTGAACTTGGCCAAGTCTCTTCAGCAATATCTTAAATATCTCGGTGTTCTCTCCCAGTCTGCAGCTACAAATTTGTATCCAAGGAAGATGAATGACAAAGCTTCTGTCAAGGTAGTATTTTTAATGTGGTTCCTGCGTTCTGTGATTTTTGCTTCCTTCTTCTCTGAGTTCTCCTTATTTTCCCTTCTGTCCCGAGACCAGACATTATTTCTTACTGCCTCCTCCCACCGATTATCATAACTGCCCTAACCAAGTTCTCTCCAAAAGAGTTGGGTCAGCTTCAGCATTGTAAACGATATAGCTCTTCTAATCCAGAGTATTTTCCCTTAACATGGGACAGATTATACGTGAGGAAGGAGGAAGAGTGGGATAACAGTTGCAACATCTTCGCTGGCTGAATCTGAAACACGTCCTAGAACATCTGAACTGCTTCTCTCCAAAAAGCTGGCTGAACTACCCTGGGAATTCTTGCTGGTGTTTATAGTGCTTACAGTACAATTAATGTAATCTTTCAGCAGATTTTGATAACAGATCTGATGAATTGTGCCTCAACTTTTTCTACTTCTTATCGATCATAAAGGAAGCCGATTGCGACCAATTAAGGTTCATATGTATACATTGTAAGTATACGTATGGCTAGGAAGATAAATCACAACCATTAAATCTTGAGTACTGGCTCTGTTTAAAAAAACCACAAAAATGCCTATTTGAGAAAAAAAAAATAATTTTTTTCTTTCCTAGAGAAAATCTGTCTCGCTCTAAGATGGAGCTTGATAAATATATAGAACCGGTTGGATGAAGGGGTTGCATATGACAAGCCCTTATAGTCCTGTATCTTTTGTTCAAAAAAGCTGTTTATCTGAAGAAATCTAGTTTTTTAGATAGACTGCTATTATAGCGATGCTTTCAAAAAATTGGGATGTGCTGTTTGCATGAATACAGTGTAAATGCAACAACCTTAGCTAAAAAATATGTGGAAGTTTTAGGAAAAAAATCAGGCAAAGAAAATACGGTGTCAAAGCCAAACTGCTAGGGTTTTTTCCCAGGAACTTACTCAGAGACACACAACTACTGCAGTGTATCTGCAACAGCAACTCCCAACTGCAGTATCAGTTGTATCAGCTATTTCGTCATGGTATAACTGAAATGCCATTATTCTTGTCAGGAGCCGCAAGTTTCCAATTTCACTGATTGGCATGTATAAAACTTATGATTTGTGTCATTAGGTGTTCATCTCAGGTAAGAGAAACTTGCAAGGCAGCTTTGGGGATGGATGAGTGACCACCTTCGTGTACTTTTCCTCCACTCTCTACTCACGGGCGCTGACTGCAGCGAGGATGCCCTGCTTTGAATCCCTGGCTTTCAGAGACAAGAAAACTTGCTCACGGAGTATTTCAGAGGGTCTGGTGCTGTCATGCAAGTTCATAAATAATCCATATGGCTGAGACCTTCTGTGGGGAAGCCTGCTGTGATAACACCACCCACCAACCTTATCGAGTGTTGCCATGGAGATGGCTACTCTGAAGCCTGGGGGAGTGGGATAAAGAGGAGAAAATCTGGAAATGAAGCACGTATAGGAGCAAACTGTACACTTCTGTTTACTAAGGAGCATTTTAAAACAACAGACGTTGAGTCAGACAGGTTACCTATAATTTAAAATTAGGGGGGAAAAAGGAAAATTATCTTAAAAATTAGGAATCAGTCGTGAATTTTAAATGGTCCTGGAGACATGTCCTGGTTCTCTGCAAATCAAATTTAACTGCTATTCTTTAAAAAGAAGAGGGACACTGTGTTTTTATCTCAATTCATTGGGTGATTTAAACAAAAGAGAAAGAGGGATTTTTTCCTACTCCAGGAAAGCGAAAAAAATTTAAAATTTAATGATTTGAAAAGAATAGGAAGGAAAGTAACTGCAGGACCTGCCTTTGATATCGTCATACCCCTTGAAATTGAAAATGGCGATCTTACGCGCTTTAATTGCATGCTTCAAAAATCTGGGTACCTTATTTTTGTATTTCATATATGGACAAATTATGAACCTGTGTTAAATAATTGCAGCAACAAACTTATCTTTTTATCTTTCTTGCAATTTTCTGTTTAAAAATAAGGGTAAGAAAGAGGTACTTTACCCTACTTGAGCTTAGAATTGCAGCTTTTCGGCCTTTGCCCTTCTTAAAAATAATTTTCTTTCAAGTATGTATTTACCTTTGTCACTTCATTCTTGCTGTCGGGGAGCAGGAGATGTAACACTACTCTGGTGTCTTTGATACTTTACCTGCTCTGAAGTATAGCTGAGTCTTACAGAAATTTAGTGCTTCCAGGCAGAATTCCTGAGTGACTTCTGATTTGTTCCAAAACTGTCATCAGAGGACTCTGGCCGAGAGTAAAAGAGAGGAAGAAAAAAGACAAAGAAGATTTAAAATATTTGTTATACTCCAAAAGTGATATTTAGTGTCTAAACTTAAATATTTTTAATCAAACTGTTTTACAAACTTTTTGTCTGTAGTTTTGTTATTGTCTTCCACGTGCATTCTCAGAATAAAACTTCAGCGCTTCAACATTACCAAGTAGAGAGCCCACATACAGTTGTGCATAAAGTTGTAAAATAAGACACAGCAAAACAGAGGTAACTGCTCCTATTTCCCTTCTTCAAACAATTGTCAACTTGAGGCTTGATAGAACAGTGACAGAAATAACACTATTAAACTTATATCACGTGATGGACCGAAATTCCTATAACGTCTACCATTTATTGCCAGAGCTTCTCTGAGTGATTTTTGAAGCACTTGAAGTTCATCACTAACTTAGAATTCTTTCGCAGTATTTAGAGAGTATCTACTGCAGGCTATAATCTAACCGGTTGATAATGACTCTGCCAGTGGATAAATAGCAACAAACCAGAGGATTTGGTGGGTCTGTTTCCTGAGGATTACAGTTGTAAAGAACATTTAACTTTAGTTCAGCAGAAAAGAGTTGTTCAGGAAATGGGCACTCGGTGGCATTTGTTACTTAAGCATTAGCTACTGGGGTTTTGGTTTGTTTGTTTGTTTTTTTCCCCCACTTGGGCTTGATGAAGGTTTTACCATTCACAAAATGCTGCATTATCAATATTTGTTATTCCTTTCTACAAAGCCTGGACTTAGTATGGAAAATAACACATAGCCAGGCACATACGCATAACGAAAAAGCTTGGGTTATCTTATATACTGAGGCAAGAAACGCAGAGGCTTCAAATCCCCTGTGAATTCCCCTGCTCTGCTCCCCTGCAGTTAGAGCAAACCCCTCTCCTGTAGAAAAAAAACAAAAAACAAAACAAAAAAAAAAACAACAAAGAAAACCCAAACCAAAAAACCCTGGAAACCCCACAGTGTTGACATTCCTACAGAAAGTGAGAGGCAGAGTTTTGTTGGGTTCGAAGGGACAGCGGATAGCTGATATTACTGGAGGTAGTCGGCTGTAAAAGGAGAGCTCGCTTGCTTTGCTGCTGATGGCAGCCTGCTGGCGGGCGCTGTGTAAGCGTTTGCGTAGCAGGGCATGTGGGAAGCCTCGAGGAAATCTTTAAATAAAGGAGAGGGAAAAAGGAAAAAAATAGCTATGGCCACAACAGCCTTTATAACGAAGCAAAGAGCGGCAGCAAAAGTGATCAGGATGGAAACAAATGCTCCTCTTGTCTACTTTTCACCAAGGCAGTGAGGAGTGATCTTCCATTGGAGATTTTTAAAAAGTCCAAATGCCTCCAGTTGAATAGTTACAGGAGATTTCAATTACACTGCTTTCATCTGATCAAGAATAATTTTTTAGTCATCACAGAAAGACGAAGGATTTGAAATTTGATCCAAATATACTTAACAGTCTCAAAATCAGAAAGAAAAATAACTCAGCTGAAACGACTGGTTTATTCCTTGAGCTGGCTCTCATTTTTACATGTTCTCATGCCTTCTAGTAGCCTGAGTTGTGATTTTTTTTTTAATGCCTTAGGCTGGCAAAATTGCACTGCTCCACTCTGGGGCCAGATGCTCCCTGGGCTCCTCTTGGAACCCTTCTAGGCTGTAGCAGTAAGGAATTTGCCTGCTACGCTTATGCTACTGCTGCATTTCTTCTTGCAGGGGTCTCTGGTTTATGGTTTAGGTTTTCAGGGCTAGAAGATGCATGTAATTGCTTTTATTCTTTCCTTCTGACTTGGCCTCTGAGGTCTTGAGACATGGGTCCTACCTGCTCCTGAGGGTTTCTGCAGGCTGCTGTGCCATTCGGGTACGTAGTGCAGGGAGGGAGAGAAAATGATCTCGGAGTCCTCAGGGAGCTTCATCCATTTCCTGCTATTTCTGTTTCTTCGATTTTCAATTACTTACAGTCATTTTCAAGGTAAACTTTATGCGTAAATATTGTGATTGCAGAAATCTCCAAGTCTCAGGTATTCTTCCAAGTTTTAAAGTAAAAAACTTTGGAAAAAAGCAGAATCTTTACATCAAATAAGTCACTAATACAGTTAAAAGTCTTTGCGGAATCACGAAGGGAAAAAGAAACAGACGAAGTGACTGGCCAGTGGCAGAGGGGCACGGCGGGTTGTTGGGTCGGCAGTACAGTGGGCCTGAAAGGGGAGAAGGTGCAAATAAAAACTATTGTGGCAGAGTCAGTTTGCTGGAATCTAGAAGGGCACGAAGGTTAGACAAGGCATTTGGTAAAGCTTATATTTTAATCCTCGGTACAAGAGGAAACCTTCCACCTATTTTCCCCTTTCACATTCAGGGAAGAGTACTCGTAGCTTTGCTGGGTTGAAAATCGATTGTTTGATGCTTTGTAATTGATGTCCTGAAAAAAACTAGGATGTGTGAGAAGTCTTAAAAAGGATTATTATTTATTTTAGAAAAACTGAGTGCACGAGGGATCAAAGATGTACTCTCAACTTATCTGCAAACAATAATTACTGTGATTAACTATTAAGAAATTAAGCAGTCATTGCTTATTTTAATCTGAAGCTTTAATTCAAAAAAGCGGTACCCTTATTTATCTAACACTGATTAAAATACAGTACTGAATGAAGATCATCAGAAGTTGATTTGATAGCTGACTACTAAAAGGCAAAAACCTTTCTTCAATATATACATTTAAATTCTGCTTATATAAATGTAAAATTTAATATTTCATATATGTAGGATTATGTACAAGTAAGAAAAATGTAATTTGCCCTGTGCATAAGCACTTTCATAAAAATATCAGGAATAATTGATAAAAGAATGTCTCCCTGAAGCTACGGAATTGCCCATCTATTGGTGTGTCTATACAACAACCATTAGATTAAATCTGAACATCTCACAAGCGTTGATGTATTTATTTAGCTCATGCCATTACAAAGTAGGGAAGAACTAAGACCCCTGTTTCGCAGACAGATTAGATAGCTTTTCTGAGGACGATCAAAAATTTTTTGGTAGACTGTAGACTAAAAGTTAAGCCTCAAATCCCAGATAATTATTTAATATTTGGGATCACTCTCCCCTTCATTTCTCTTTTCAGTAAAATAGAAACATTAAAGTCCTCTTACAAAAAAAAAAATCAAACCAAAACTACAAAAAAAATCCCATCCCCCAAAATCAATGAAAAAGCAAAACCCCATAAACACCGGAGCAGAATTCATTTGACCAAATACAGATGTTTTTATTGTGCAAGTCAGCCTAAACTCGTTTTATGATCAGTGGAGAGAAAAAAGGAATTTCCAAGTTATGATCCATCCATTCTAATTTAAATATATAAAATTATTCAACAGAGGTAAATTCTGTCCTGTTTGCCATCCTGCATGAATCTGGTCTAGAGAACCATCTTTTTCTGGGAGGACTGGTCCTCACGCATTTGAAGTTATAACAGAATCAGGGCTGCAAAGCCTAGTCAAATTGTCGGGTTATTTGCGGCATAAATATGCAGTCTAATGTGATCTGTGATTTTACTTTTGAGCTTAACAATTTGGCAAGTGAAGATCCTAGTGCCAGTATCGTGCTCTTCAGGTCTTCGACCTAACACCTACCTTTGCCTACAACCTAGCAGTTTATGTACGATGTAGTGACAGAATTTCCGCATCTTAACAGAGAAATTATTTCCCGTATCACACAGCTTGTAAAGATTTGTAATCTTGGAAAGAGTGATTATTTGTACAATGATTTGAAGATACAAGTGCTGTAGAAATTATATTATAAATGATGTGTGTAGGCCTGGAGGCTTATTTAAAAGGCTAATTCATTAATTTCTAATAATTTCCAGATGAAACATAGGTTTATCCTTTTCAAATCTCAAGTATTGACTGGACAATAAGATTTGCTTCTTTGTCAGATCCCTCCCCACCTTTTCAACTCTTTTTTTTTTGCCGAAGAGCATGTGTTTGGACCTTTTGCTTCTGTCATTTCTGCTGCAAGCTTGCTATTTGTCTTGCAAATATTTGCTCACTCTACTTCAGTACACTGGGCTCAGTAAATAGAAGATGGTGGGGCTGGTACAAATTTTAAGGTGTATTCCATGTTTATTTTTAGATCATACTTATCAAATGAGAGGGTAGAGTTGCAAAAATTGAAACTTATTTTATCTAACCTCTGTGTGAGCGTGCTGGTTTATACATTTCAGGACAGTGCAACAACCAATGTTTTTTATGAGGGGGGAAAAACCTCACCTCACCTCTCGCAGTTGCCCAGGGAACAGTCGGTTGCTTTCAGTGGGGTTGTAAAGCAATGTTATAGACATGGATCCTGCAGATCTCTATGCACTTGCATTTCTTTGGGTAAAAGTAGTCTCTAGATTCATACGTTAGAGTTATAAATATATTGAATTGGTGCTAATGTGCTCAACTTTTGGCAGATGAAGGTCTTCATGTTTCTATGTAAATCATCTTTCGATAATGAGTTAGCTCAATATACCAACATATGCCTACAGAAAATGTGTTTAAACATCATTCACGGAAACCTTAAGTAACAGACTTATTGACGTATGAGCGGACTGTTCTCAGACGAGGGAGGCTGGTAAACCCCGGTGTATCTATCAGCGCTGAGCACCATGATGCACAATTTCTACCATCCGCTAGGGGCTGGCTGTCCCTTTTTGGTTCCTATTAGTAGTTTTAGGGAGCTGCCGAACCCGGTAGCCTGACAGAGGTGAAGCTACTTCAGCTCCGTGTCCTCACATCTAGCCAGTAGCCAGGTGGAGCAGGTACTGCCAATAGGCACCATGGGACCCACGGCCTGACTCTGGTTGTTGGCACTCAGACCACCATAAACACACACGTGCATACAAAATAGAGACCTCCTCACCCAGAATAATAGTTAGAAATGGGGTTTATTGAGAAGTCAGGACAGGCTGTGGTGATCATACATAAGACCAGCCTGCTTACGCGCTACTAGTCCCTTTTACTGCCTTTCCCCTCTGCTTTACCCTGGCTGTTCCCCAGCCCACCTTGATCATTCCCTTTCTGGTTCTTTCTCTAAGCATGCCATAATAGGGCTTGTACAATGACAAGATGTTCTTCTTGGCATCCCATGAGGAGTCCCACCCCCCTGTAGGCAGTAACCCCTTCAATCTGCAGGATGATCCAGAGAGCTTCTCCCATTGACCCCTCTGGTGGGTGGCACTCCTGGACATCATGGCTGGTGGCTCGCTGTGACAGCCCAGAGAGGACACGGGGCGGGGGCCCTTTGGCATTAATCGGGTTACTGGGGTTCATCCACCCATCATTTTTCTCTGCTTCTTTATGTGTGGAGACAAGCCCGGTTATCGTGTAACCCAATATGTAAAACTACCGTTTCTGTTTGTGGTGAGCTAACGATGAATGCTGAGGAAAGACAATCCGCCACGCCTTTTGCACCAAAAGAAATACTTCAGAAACTTTGTTTTAACCCATAGGATGGAGATTTGTCAGAAACAGAGAGAACAACCAACAGTTAGCTATGAAGACTAAAGCTAGTGATATCCTCAGCAGTACAAGAAATGGCAACTAACTATAAAAATTATTCATGCAGGACAGCCTGTTGGAGAAGGTTGAAGGGTAGGCATGCAGCTAACAGCATCCCAAAGGAGCCCAAGAGTAGACGGGAACATTTGAAACTTAAAAGTGAATTTCTTAAATAGTAACTTACACATGGAAGAAACCAATGTATTTATCCTCTCTCTTTTTTATTTTGTTTTGGAGGGTTGTTTTGTTTAAGAGTGGTAGAATATACTGCTCACAATCAAATCTCTGTCAACTGAAATTACAGCAGTGTAGATTATTGAATGGTGTACAGTCAGACCCCAGACAATCCTGTTACACTTTAGATTCACAACCAGAATTAGGAAGCAAAATCATCACTGGTTTTGATAAAAAGGAGACTCTGAGTATCCCTTTTGCTTGACAAAAGCTTTTGACACTGCAAACTACAGGGTGTTCATTAACAGTCTTGGCCATCTTTACTTCTCTGATGTAGTTCTTAAATGGTTTCAAACACATTATAATTCTCAGAAAGAAAATAGGAGATAGTTACAGAAAATTATTAGCAAAATAGTAGGTCAGATTAGATGACTGTAATGGTGCCTGTTGCCTTAAGCTTGTGAATCTGTCAAAAGACCATGGCCTGATGCTATCCCATCGCTGCAGGAGTCACTGGTCTGACCTCTTTACCGGTTTCTGGATTCTGAATTAATCTTCCAAGTTCTTGGGTTTTTATGCAGTGATTTCTTGCACGGTATAATATCATTATCCATATTAAATGAAAAGGTCATTATCAGTTGGTAGAAAAGTCTTTTGCTCCACTGTTGCTCAGAAAACTGTATTTTTTTCACTGGCTTTGCCTATTATTTTCAGTCAGACCTAACACAGAACTTGGTGCGGCGTGTAACACTGTGTCTGCAGCACGCAGAGGCTCGTAAAGCAGACGTACCTGCGTCAGCTGGCTTGAAGCTAGCTGGGAGCCGGCTAAGATATCCTCCTGACAGTGCAGCACTGTATGGGAACGGCAGCTCAAATGAAGGCTTCGTTAGCGTAGGTCTGGCTACTTTAGCTGCGATGCTCTAAGGACACGGCCGTACTGCTTACTCAGCTCCATCCCAGGGACTTCGCGCTGTAACCCACCGCATGACACCCTTTTGGCCCTCCGGTTCACATTGTCGGCTGGATTTCTCTCAAGGCGAAGGTAAATCGAGGTGTACAAATTCGCGGTCCGCACTCCCATCTAGCAGCCAGGCAGCGCCGCTCGTGCGCCTCTTTAGGTGGGGGTTCACACGGGTATATGTATTTCCCATGTCGTGACTTTACATGGGGCGAGGGGGTGCGGTTCACAAAGTATCCAGGCTGCTGCTGGTAGAAAAATCTAAACCTCTTTCGCTCCGCACAGTGAGTTAAAGTATGAGATCATTTAATTTTTGGTAGCCTTTGGAAACTTTTATTTTATCCCACCATTGGTAAGGGAGGGCCTGGTTCCAGTGTTTGTTGTGTTTTTCTTTTCTAATTTTAGAGAGCACGCCGCCACTGTCTCAAATAGGCACAGTAACTGAAGCGTTGTAGGTGGAATCATGGTTCAACCAAATTTAGGTGGTAGCAAACAGGAATTAATATCTGCGAATGCATCAAACAGAAAAAACTAAATGAAATTGATGGAGGAAGGTTTCTTCTTTATGCATTCCTGAGGGGGTTTTTGTTAGCCCTGTATGCCTTCAAGATTTAGCAAATGTGTCCTCAAGAAAGGAAGTATTTTGTCATAAATTTAATTCCATTCTTTCTGTGCTTGGGCGAAGTATTCAAATCAGTCTACCCTTTAGTGGATAAATTGAACAGCATTTGTCTGTGCCTTGGGTTGTATGCATCTACTCCTGCCCCCTTTTTTAATTCTTTTTCTTTAAAAGAAAACGTGTAGTCCATAGACTATTGCAGAGTGCATCTGCAGGGTGTAATTTAATGTGCCCTTCTGTGAACTTCCATGCAGAAAATGTCAGTTACTTACATACCTAAACCATATAAGACATCGCCCTAACAATTCCATCTTCAGAAAGGTTAGTCTGGGTTTTTTTTGATAATGTGTGAATTATTGAGATAGCTTATATGAAAGGTGGTGAAGAAGAGGAAAATCTTGTGCAGATGGAGAAATAAGATTTCTTTTAAACTCAGTTTTTTAGCAATTCAGTACTTTTTAAAGATGCTGTATCAGTGACGCGAGATAATTGAACAGTATCTTATCTATTAAAAATAAAATTATTCCTAACGGTAACAGGGACCTGTATTCTAACCCCATCCAGTATAAACCAGTTATATATTAACTGGGGTGTTCATTCTTGATTCCGCACATTTCATTTAATGTTTTTCTTTCTTTTTTTTTTTTTGTTGCAGTTCCTGGCAGTACTTTATATCAATCCAGTTTAATCAATCTAGAAATGAATTTTCTTTTAAAATTTTTTCCTGCTCCCTGTTTGCCTTTGCTTCTCCATAACGTTAGCAGCTTCTCCAAAGGCACCAAAAAGGGAATTTACAGATTCTTCTTTTTGCTGACCATGGATTCTGCCATTTGACTTGGAAGTAAGTCCAAGTTAGCGGTATCCATACTCAGGAGGTTAGATTGCAAAACCACTTCAAATAAGATTACCACAGTGCTCTGCAATTGTTCCTAATAATTTAAGGTGTAAATTGTCGCTGGATTATAAACTATGTAAACTACGTACAGACCTTTTTCTTCTATCTTTTTCTGTAAAAAATATATGCTTTTTCCCATGCCACTTAGCATAAACCCATGGTCTGGGGTTGTTTTTATCCATGCTGCAATCTTGTTTGGATTTCACCTTGCATACTTCAGTTGGCACGTATGGTTTTGGTACCGTGGTTTGTTTGAGCTGAGGCAGGAGGGCTGAGGAAGGGGATTTTTTTCTCCTTCAAGGTGAGGATTGCCATGCCATACAGCTGCGAGATGCCTCTAATTAAGTCAGACTAAGCTACATCAGGTGGGCTGGTATCTGAGTGCACTGTGAAGACAGCTGAGCTGTCGGTGCTGTACTTTAATTAGAACTTTTAATATTTCATCCCGTACTACCCAAAGTGTGACCTGTCAAGCTGCTGAGAGGCTGCCCCTTCTTCATAGAGGTGCAGCTCTGAGCCCGGGACCGGCGCTTACTTCTATCCAATTTGTGTGCAATCACTTGGTGGGTTTGCTGTCTTTTCTGTCTTGGTGTGCTTGTTGTCAGCGAGAGCAGGTGATCACAGATCTATTTGGGCTTGTTGAATAGCTCGTCAAAAGCCAGCCCCGCGGCTCCTGACCCTAATCTTTCACAAGTGGTTTGAGAGCGTCTAGCAGTTTTGCTCCCCCTAAGACTTGATTTATTGGTGAAGCTTTAGAGGCAAAAGAGGCAGCTGGATATAGGACAGAGATCCCAATTAGGGTATAGTTACACAAGCTGGATTGAGCTGACTTAATATCTTTCCATGGTTGAATGGGGTACGTCCTCTTCCCCCTGTCTTGTTTCGCCCTTTCCCAGCTCCCTGTTCTCCCTTCTTTTGTCCCCAGAAGGTCCTCCAAAAGGTGGCAAGGTAGGGACTACAGGGGTAGGAAAGGCAGGTGGCAGCGTATGTGAATTCTCTGCAAAGTACTTGGTGTCTCTGGGACTGCTTTGTGTCATCCTCTGCAGTTCCTTCTACGGAATGAGTATCGATAAAGAGGAAATTACCCCATGCAAAGACTCGTTGAAATTGAGAGATAAACACCTACAACTAGTAGTTTTCCACATCTAGGATTTGCTATTAAGTATGTAAAGAGCGTTCAACTTGTGTTTTGACAACTGGCTCCCCTCTTGGTGCTGATCAGAGCAGTGCATACCCTGCAGCTGAGGCACTGAACCGGAGCTACACGGCTGTTGTTTGATACAGTTCCCAGGGGACATTAAAATATTTCATACACAGAGCTGCTTGATCTCTAACTCTATATGCTTTGACGCTGTCTTACTCTAGCCCAATTTCTTGGTGTTAACAAAACACGTTTCTATGTTAAAGACCACCTGCAGAAGTCAAAGCCTTGCGTTGGTGGATCACAAGCCAAAGATCCCAAAGTGCCTTTTTTTCTGTAATAAAGTTGCGTAAGCCATAAATCTACAAAACATGATACGGACTCACGGAATGAACCGCTTCAATCTTTTCTCAGGGGGAGGATAACCCTCTCGGAAAGCAAGGGTTATGAATATATGTTATAAAATCAACTGACTGCTATCAGAAGAAATAAAATTGTTCGGATGGAGAGCAAAATTATTGTCCATAAATAAAGAACTTCATAAAATCTAAAAGTTTTTATTCATCTCTGGAATAGCTTACCAACTTTATTTATTTCGCCTTTACAAAGTTCATTAGGAAATATATAAATAATTATTTTTCTGGACAAATTCTCCTAATTGCTCTCCTCTGGGTTGTATGATCTCTGCACTCTATATGTATTTTGCAGCTCTTTCTGTCTAAACCGTTATGCTATCAGTGCACAGGGACACCAGTGATCCACTACAAGTGATAGCAGTGAGAGCTGAAATAACCCCTGTCCTAAGTTTCCCATGTTGTACTGTAGTTCCCGTGACAGTTTAACCAAGAAACCGCAGCTGAGAAGCAGGACCCATTCGTCAGCATGCATACAGTATGGGATGCAACTTCAGCAAAGTGTCCTGGAAGAATTATAACCAAATAATCTAATTGGGATAATTCTGGATATAAATAAATCTTTGCATTTAGCAAAGGGTGAAGGAAAACTATGTTTGAAATTATTTTAGGAGGGCAGACCAGTTTATTAAAAACAAAACGTCCTGCCTTCAGGTTGTGATCATAACAAAAATGTCTCTAGGATTAAATTATATTAAATGTAATATTAATTAATGAGTTTATTGTTTCATGTGCTGGATAGAGGCTTAAAGTACTTAAGGGGAATTTAGAATTTGTCCTCAAAACTAAATTCATCATCAACAACAACAATCAAAAAAGGTCAATTAAAACAATAGGTGTTGTCTTGCCATGCTAGATTCCCATCTGGTACATCCTTGAAAATCTGAAACTGAACAACTTTCCACTTTTTTCCCAGCATTTTTTCACTGAAAACATGGTTTTAGCTTGACTGAAACATTTTTTACATTCTTGTTTAATTTGCTGAGTGGTTTTACCTGAAAATAATAAACAAATTAAAAGCCAATTTAAAGGCTGTTTTTACATTTCTTTATGCTGTCAGAGGACATATTATTTAGAGATTTAACTTAGTGAAAAAAAAGAAAAGGTTTAATTTAAAATAGAACAAAGTATTTTACATGGACAAAAAGAATTGTTTCACTTTTTTGATGGTCTTTAAAAAATGACAGTTTTTATTTGACTTGCTAGTTTTTGGTAAGTAACCTGAAAAAAAACAGTTATCGTCACAAGTCTAATAAAAACCAAAGGGAAAGTGGCTTTACTAAACTTTCTTTGTCTGACTGAATACAAATGCTGCATACATAGTTAACATGAAGTTTGAGTTGTACCATTCTCTCTCTCTAATCTCTTTCTCTCGCTTTTTAATAATTTAATAAACTGTTTTACAAAATTTGTACCAAAGTGATAGCTCCTCTAAAGCAAACATGCCAGCCTGAGGTTTGCAATCCTCATACGCATCACAGATGCTAGTTATTGTTTTCCTGGTTGGTAAAACACCAAGGGTTATGCCTGTGATTCCTGCATGACAATAATTATTACGAAGCAATAATGACCCGGTCCTTTTTTCCACCTTGTTCTCTCTAGAGCTACATCTACAATGATCTCATCAGGTACTACATGATGCAAAAACCCAAAGAAAAAGCACTTCCTTTGGCCCAGGCATCAACATCCCGTCAACAGCACACTGAAAATTTCCGTGGGAGGACCTTCAACCAGCCTCAGCCAGACAAGTTCTCACCAGAGTCAGAAATGGGGCTTGACCAAAAAACTCTGATGGCCGCTCTGCATACGTACATCACTCAGAACTTGTCAGCACAAAGCAATGATAAAAGTTCTCACAGCAGGACTAAAGGGTCTCACGTTTATGCTGATAGATTCTACTCTTCGCAAATCAGTCCTTTTGATGGAACTTTGGCCAAAGGAAAAGCAGAAGATTTTAAAATGAAGAAGCTGTTGCAGCCAAGACCTGCATCTGGAGCGCTGGGGCCAACCTCTGAAATGCTGAATCATAAATCTGCTTCCCAGGATGATCCAAAGGACCCTCTGAGTGTAGTGGATGGTAATGTTGATATTTAACTTATCTGAAGTTTCCCTCATGTTTGCTATTTTTGAGAAAAAAGAAAAAAATTTAGACATTCTGCTATATCTCCTGCTATTGGCATATTTATATCTACCATAACACTCACAATAACAATGTTCACCATTCTAACTACTCTTTCCCTGCAAATATCTACCCACATTCTTCAACCCACCTTCCATATGCATGCAGAAATATATGGCATTCAGTAAGACGTAGCATTTATGTAACTTGTTATATTTTCAAAGCATTTTACAAACAACACGTAATTACGGGCATATCTTTGCTGTCAAATCTGTTTTTATGCATGCATCCCACACTATATATAGGTAATACAGCAGTGCCCAGTTTTGTTCCATTTCTCTGTATTTAACCAGAAATTCAAAGACTATGAGTAAAATTCAAACTTAGACAAAAAAACTAACACTGAGATAAATTCTGGCGCAGAACACAGAGGGGAGGAGTCTGTCAATTATGTGGATAGGTGGACACAGAGCAATATAAGAATCATGGAATCACGGAGTTTTCAGAGTTGGAAGGGACCTCTAGAAATCATCTAGTCCAACTCCCCTGCCAAAGCAGGATTGCCCAGAGCACATTACTCAGGACTGCATCCAGGCGGGTCTTGAAAATCTCCAGAGAAGGGGACTCCACCACCTCCCTGGGCAGCCTGTGCCAGTGCTCTGTCACCCTCACCGTAAAGAAGTTTTTCCGTGTATTTGAACGGAACTTCCTATGTTCTAACTTGTGCCCATTACCCCTCGTCCTGTCACTGGGAACCATTGAAAAGAGCCTGGCTCCATCCTCCTTCAACCCACCCTTTAGATACTTACGGGAAGGTGGGGTTACAGCTAATTTTGGCTGGAAATTCTATACCAAACAACCCATTTGCTGTTTTTCCATCTTTTATTGCTAATGCTGCTTAATTATGACCAGATCCTGATTTTTTTTATATGTGATAGTTTGACAAAAATTTTAATGAAGGAGGAGTGTAACATCTCACAGGATACTGTGATTTATTTTAAGCGCTGCTTTGTAAGACGAGATGGTTCTTCATGTCATAGCTGGGGATCAGGTAGAGTTTAGAAAATAGTTCTCATTCACTTTGTTGTTTCTTTAAACAAACCTAACTATTGATGTTATTCCAGAGGTTCAGAATGCCTGAAAAATTAAATAATTGGTCCTCAGCCATTGCCAACCCGTTACTTTTGTTACCCTGTAGTCATCACTATCCCAATGCGTTTTGGTAATATGTAAGTCGGTTCCTTTGAATCCCTTCTGGAGTTATTATCATCCATAAAGTTTAATGTTCTTTGATGTGTTTTGTTATTTTTATTTTTTTTAAAACAGAACACACAGAAATGTCAAAGTTGCAGCAGAGGAAAGATAATGCTTGCAATCTAAAGGATGCTCAGAAGTGAAAGCATTCTTGGTATGGTGCCCAGAGATAATAGGTTTCAAGGAACGAAATATAATGTGAAATCAAATCTAGGTGGCACTGTAAGTCTCTTGCACAGGTTAGACAATTTTGTTGCTAGACTCAAAACAAACTAGGGACATGCTGGTTTCATTATCCTCCAGCTGTTCCACTTCACCTTTCCTGGTAGGAGCCAACCGGGAAAAAAAATGCTTAACACTCGGAGGGAATAACATGTTTCACAATTCGTTGCATTGTACTGCTTTGACTTTACATACATAATGTGCCCTGTAGGAACTTCTTCCATTGCATTAGCTTTTAAATGTCGCACGGACATAAAATTATGAATCGTTTGAGTAGGAAATAATATGGTTTCCTTTGTCTTTTTGAGCCCAGTGCATTTGTTGTTTAAAGTGCTGTCCATTGGAATGATGATGGTTTGGATTCAGATTTGCCAGGCAGACCGTGCCATCTTTTTCTGCTTTTAACCTTTCTCCAGTCTCTCTGGTGCCTCAGGACTTTTGTACGCTTGCGGGTGGTTTCTCTCTTGCACTCTCTAAACCACAGAACTGTTCAAAAACTGGAAACCATGCGGGGCAGTCACGTGAGCTCAGTGCTCTGCTGCGCCTGGCACAGGATTAGACAAAGGAACTTGCCTGAGAGAACAATCCAGAAGGTACTGAGCAGATTAGCACTGAGAATTGCTGCAAAACAGCGGCAGGTAAATTAGCTAACAAGGCACCCTGAGGGAGAAATACAAGCGTAGGAAATGCGTAGCTATTTTTCTGTCAGATTTGGAAACTGTTACCTCTAGGAGTAGTGTGATGTGTGGGGGTACTGCCTTTGTAGTCGCTGTGCGATAGTGGAATCGTGAGTCTGTCTTCTGCACCAGCTGTATTTAGAAGTTTTAAGAGATTTGTTCCAGTCTACTCATTTTTTGGTGTAATCAGTATTACAGAATACATCTTTCCGTTGCTTTGGGAAGGCCACAAAATTAGAAATTCAGATGTCTGTCTTCAAAAAATAACAAACTTCCATGGTTATAAAGCAGAGATATTTTTGTACATCCACTGCCTTGCAAAGCTGTGGTCACCAATCTGTACGGCGCTCAGCTGCTGAGGACAGCTAATCTGTGGTCAGCTGGGCAATGGGGTAGAAGAAGAGAGAGCACCCTGTGGGACTGCTAGCAAAGTTACTGCTGCCGTACCATCCGGTTGTCAGGCAAGCTGGCTTTGGCAGTTGTGCCAGCAGAGTATGGAGCATAATTAATACGCTGTAGAATAAAAGGCTGTTTTCCCTCGCTAAGCTGCAATTGTTGCCTACTAGGGCAACTCTACTGATGAGGCTGATATTAAAAATTATGTCACCTAAGATACGTGTGCTTTGTTGTCGTCATGGTTCCAAGGCAACTATGAAAGGCAATTTGCCTTCTTCAGTTCTGAACCTGAAGCGAAGGGAGAAATCTGGTTTGCTGTACCAGCCCTGTGAAACATGGCTGAGCATTGATGATTTTATTTAGAAGGGGTCCGTGGGAGAGTATAAGGGCTGTGCACAGGTATATGCATGTTCAAGTACATGTTAAGTGATGTGTCATTGCAGTATCCATCTGCATTTTGGTCTTTCTCCCGCAATTTAGTAAATTCATCATCATTTCGTTAAATTACCCAAAGGTGTTTGTAAACAGGTGCGTGGATATTTATTTGCGCATCAGCCTTATCCAATAATATGCAAATGATATACAAACATGGACAAGGGCCACAAGCAGAAACATCCATATTTAACATGGACACGTAGTAACATCGTATCAGGATCCTCATGAAGTTAGCAAGACTCTTTATGTAGACCTCCGTTTCACCAAGCTGTTACGGACATGTTGGTGACTGTTCCTCCTACTATACTGAAAACATGATCTTCCTCATAGTTACTAGCTTTGCTTATCGCCTTTGGTCCTTGACATTCTAAGTCACACTTGTAGTTCTTCAGTAAAGGTAGCATGTAATGCCTAAGTTTTACTCACGTTGACACAATAATTTAGGAGTTCGTTTGCTGGACTGTGCCCAGGTGGCATTGGTTAGGGCAGGAATAACAGCATCAGAGCAACGGGAGTCTCCTCTGTAACAGGTTTATTTAATGAACCAGGAGGACCTGCAGTGAGGCTGTTCGTATTATCTGGAGTAGGTCCTGTGGCCTTTCATTTTCTCGTCTGATTCCCCACCCTGTTCCTCCCTCTCCACTTGGTCTGAGGTTGAGACTGCTTTGTGTGACTATGAACAAGTGGAAGTGGACTGGAAAGATGAGACTTGGCTAAGATAACACGTACAGAGAAAAGTTAGTTTGGAAAAACTGAAATGGAATGGAAATGACAAGGCTATATTGACTGTCTGTTGTTGAGTAACTCGGTAGTTGGTCTTGACAGCCGTGAAACAACTGAAATAATTGGAAATCTAGTGGTGCTACAGTAATATAGCTCTTTTAATTATATATGTCTTGAAGTGCAATTCTCTCTTGAGATTTGTCTTCAAATATTATTGTAATGGCCAGTAATGAATTTAAATAAAATTTATGGGCAAATGAAGATGCAAATTATTTTTCTGAGGCTCAAAACTTGCTTTCAGCTTGGAAATCTCAGGTTGCTGATTTTTCAAATCAGAAGTTTGAGGTACTTTGGCTTGAATCTGCTGCTGAGTTCGTGTGATTTGAACTAACTTTTCTGTCATAAATCAATGATTATTGGACAGCTTTTACTCAATGACGCAATTGTTTTTACGCTCTTCCATTTACTGCAATTTGCTTGAAACTTCTCCCTGTGCATTTTGCTAAAAACTGCATTGTGTTACTAACCACTCTTTTGAAGTATTTTAAGAATCTTGGTCCCATTTTCAGAAAATAGATAAACTTAAGTAACATTAGCGCTGATAAACTTGAGAATCTGAGAGTCTAAATTTTGAAAAAATAGTGCTACTAGTCATGTAAGTGTTTTTGAATTTTTTTCGTAAATCCAATTTCTTGGTAAGATGTTTCCTAATAGCTTGAAAATCACGGTAACTGAATGACATTCTCAAAGTGTTACGGCTAGAAAGCAGGCGTTCTAGGTCAGGGGAAGAGAAATGTGGTTTCTGGTCTGAAGTTCAACAAATCAAAAATGCTTCAGAAACACCGTAGGAAAGTAAGCTAGTGCTTCTAAAGCAGTCAGTATCATTTAGTAGTTAGGAAACTAATCTGGATTGTTAGAAACTCATGTACAAGGCTTTAATCGTCTGGCTGCTTTGGGCATGGTCTCTCTTCTTTTACTGGAACTTGACTTAAAGAATGATGTTTGTGTGACTTAGAAGTCTTTAATTCTTGACATAGCAGTTTTCTAAGGCCATTCCACATATACAAGGGATTTAGAAATACAGAGGTGGATTCTTGATCTGCACTAAAGATTATTATGAACGTTTGTCAATATTTTTCCAGATGATTGCAAAACCCTTCAAAATCTCATTCATAGGTTGTTAGCTACTGCGTGTCGTGGGTTCTTCACATCAATGCATAAATACCAAAAGCTCTTGAAAAAGAAGGTCACTGAAGTCATTATATTTTTCATTCTTTTGTAGATGCATTTGGTCATTATTTTTTTACTATACTATTAAATTCATAACAGGGAATGGATGCAATACAATGAAATGTGGAAAGGAAAGTATTCAATGTTTTCTGTGAAGTGTTACTCAGCTTCCATCAAATTTCAGTCCTAGTTTTGCTGCCTCCAAATATCTTGGCCCAGAGAGTTTGGCGTAGGTAGTGAGATTAAATCTGACTTCTGTTACCGAATGCTTGCTTTCCTGTACAAAGCACGCTGCTAGTTCAGTATGGTACCATAATCTGTGTCGGCTGCTGTGGCTTGAAGCAGTATCATAGATTGAACCTATCTTTTTTGTTAATTGTCGCACTTACATGTGTTTAAAACTATGCTTTTGTAAGTAAATTTCAAAAGTTCACAGCATACAACCTCAGCTGAATTTTATGAAATCAGTAGAATTTCGTAATATCATCATGGTGGATTATTGGAAAGATGTATCCTCTTAACCCAGAAAAGAAAGTACATCAAAGGACCACCTTCCCCATGTGTCAAAACCCTCTTTGACTCCCAGTAAACCTACTACTTAAACTGCTTAAGTTATCTTGCTTTATATCGACTAATTCAAAATAGGGAAAATGGCATTAGTTTAGTTGGTGAATTACGGGGCAGGTCGGAGGAAATTAATCTCTGCCTTGAGATGGCATTGAGAAGCTGATGGTCCACTGCAGACTCCAGCCTCTTCAGCTAACACTGTGGAGTCCAAAAAATGACAGATGTGTCCAAGGTCTTGGCCCAATGACAAATAATCCTTGATTCTTGTCTCCTTGTAAAATCACAGATGTTCTGCTGCCTCTTCCCTGGAGCAGAAGAGTCTCCAACTACTTCTTTCCTAGTCTTTACTTCTTCCTCCTTTGCTGTAAGAAGCAAAACCTTCTCTTCAGCCCTTTTTCTAACGGTGATTTCCCCTTTGCACACTTACTTTTTAACTCACCTTCATGAAGCCTGAAAGCTGACAGCATGGTCCCAAAGTCTTGTTTACAGATGATGATGAACATGTCCAACCACAGGGCTTAACAGGGAGAATGTTACTGTGAGAACAAAGGCTGGATGTTGCCTTCAAATTGCTTCTATATACATTCATACATTCAACAGAGGTTTCAAAGCAGTCCCTATCTTCCTCTTCTTACAGAATACTACTTATGTGAAAGAGTTTTCTTGCTTGCGTGCATATACGTATGTACGCTAAATTCCTGATTAGCACGAATAAGCAGAACAAAGACATGAATTAAAATGGGTTTGGTGCGGTAGAGTAAGTGCTATATTTAGTGTCTCATACTCCAAAGGACATTAGGGTCAGTTTTGCAGAGTTATACAGAAGCTGAAGCATTTCTTTTTCAATGTGACTGATAAAACATTCATAGTTGACAAACCAAAACAATAAAGTTCACTTTTGACAAAATATGTTTTCCAAGAGAATTCAATACAGTTTAGAAGGTTTGTCCATTACACACCCATGTATGTCATGGAGATATATCCATATCCACTTCTAATCGAAGAAGAGCTTTTTGAACAACAGAATATCTGACTCTTTTTTTTTTTTTTCCCAGAACTCCGTATTTACCTTGAAAAAGCAAGTCACCAAAGAAACCTGATCTCTAATAAGCAGTAGCGTTGTTTGCGCTATCTTAGTGCAGCTAAAAAAAGTGAACCTACCTTAACACTTGTGTTCAGTATTTTGAGTTGGTTTAGATTAGGGAACAATGCTGCTCTTGTAAAGAAAAAGTGACAATTTTATACCCCTCTCTCTAGGACGACTTGCTGGGTTGTAGCGGCATACCCCCCTCACTGCCTAGCCTGGAGTCACCTTGTTGCAAACTCGAACATCCATTTACAATACCGTGTTTTTTGTAAAGAAGGCACCATGAATGTGTATGCACTCTTTTGGAAAACAGACACTCCCCATGAAGGAAAAGCTGTCTTATAGGAAACATGAAAGATACTTATCAATACAAGCACATGTGTTTCATGTACGCAGCTAAATCTTGTGCTTATGTTGTTTTGTGATCCAGAGACGCTTATTAAAGACGTATTGAAGGACCTAGAGAAACACCAGGTGAATGTGGAGAATCTCAGCTCGACAGAACTGGATGAGATCGCTGACACTATCGCCAATGCAATTCAAACAGTTGGCATTCAGGAGGAAAGGGAGGAGGGTGCTGGAAAGACTAGAGAAGACAAAACAGAGGTGCAAACGAAGAAAGGAGGTGCTCAAGGAAGGGCAGAGAGTCAGACTGGATTCATGGAAAAGAGTGTTAACCTACCAGGTATTAATTCTAAGAGTTAAGTACAGCAAGAGAGAGCTTCCCTAATTTTCCTTTATGGTTTCGCAATAGTGCTAGAATTTTTTTAATCAGTTTTAAAGACAACAGGAAGGAGAGTTTCTGTATTTTTCCCTGAAGGCTGTAGAATTTTAGCTTTGGTGTTTTGTCTTTACAGCAGACACTTTATTTATAAAAAATGCGTCTGTCTGTGAACCCTTGGTCTTCCAGCTTCACAAACAAGACAAATCTGCACACCCAATTATATTGAAATACAAATTGCTTTATGCTGTGTTGTCTAATTTCCCTTTCTTGGAAATGAGATGTTTAAGCAAAATGATAATGAAAAATTATTATATTCCAAGAATGTATTTTGAAATACGTGGTGAGAAAATTGTGGTTTACAGATAATAATTCTTTAATGTACCACAGTTACTTGCAGAAGAAAGTCTTAGACAAGTGCAGGTAGAAAACTACTCATTCCCTTTCCTGCTTACGTAAATAAAAGAGTTATTATGGTTATTTGCTTCTGTCTGGACACATATTTTCCTTGTGATGCAGATTCAGGAGGTACAGTAATTGCCGTTAATGAGTCAATACTAGAGTGGGACATAAGTTACCACTTACCCATTCTCTATTTTAGGAATGTTATGATATCAAGGACACCAAAAACATATGATATAAGTGACAAACAGTGGTTTTAACTTACTGGCTTTTTTTCACGGTGATTTATTGAAATCCTTACTAGTACAGGGATATTCTGGTTATGTTAATTGCCAAATCTTTGTGTAGATTAAAATGAACAGACATGAGAGTTTGTCCTGAATCATGCTGGGAGGGACGAATAAGACTCAGTTCATAAACCAAAAAGCCAACATTATTTGACTGACTTTAATGATGTGACTGCATATCATCACTGTAGTTAAACCGTAACATGTTTTTGCTAAATGGTATCTATAGAAATTTCTTTTTCTTCCACCACAATGTGTATGAGGGTGTATGTATTTAATTTTTCTTTAATATGAATGTCCATTCAGCCAGCTAGGACCCTTTTATTGTTTGGGGTTTTTTTCTTAGATATTGATAAACTGATATGAAGATTGGACACTTAATTAGCAAAATAACACTATTACATTGGCTCTTGAAGTACTCTGTCTATTGATCGTGCATTAATTTGCTCTCGAAGTGGGGTTAGAATAACAATACTGAATTATACAGTGCTCTTTACTCAGCCCTTTCAGCTTTGATGTCTTAATGTTTAAATGGCATGGAAAGGCCACCACTACAAAGCAGTCTACAAGTGGCGCTTGTTTCATATATGATGTTTTTCCTTCCTAACTGTGTATTTGTGCTTTTCATATCCTACAGACAATGCAGTACGTGAAGCCAGTGCGAGAACTGATAAAGAGGTAGAGTACCAATATTTTAACAAAAAAAGTATTCCATCTCCGAATATCAGGTTTATGTGTGGTGAAGGTCAAAACCATACTTCTGAAATATAAGACTTGTTTTGTGTCTTGTGTGGATATAATTCAATATAACAGCATAGGCATATTGTTGTTGATGCATCAAAATATTTAATGAACATTTATTTTAAGTTTAACCAAAATGAGTTTTGCAGTTCAAAAAACCCAAATCAAGTCCTGTTTTGCCTTTCTTTCCTTCGTAAATAGACAGAATTCATAACAGATCCCGAAGTTCAGACAAATTCAGGTTTTTCCTCAGGTTAGTAAATTTTGAGTGTTAAGGTGTATCCTATGACTCTTCCTTCTGGGGAATGTAACCATCCTCGCTCAGATAACCTTTCTGGTTTCCAGAAGCAGATGAGTACACGTATGCCCTCTGAGGGCATGTGTTTGTGGGAGGGTTCGAAATTCCCTCTCCTTTTATGGGATCTGTCATTCTTTTTCACTTTACCATATATTCTTCCCAATTATTGAATATCAGAGGTATTTCAAAAGCTCTAGAGTACATCTCATACCATAGGTGCTAACATCCAATTTGGGATTTTAATCCAGATTACTTTTACAGTATTCTTCATGAGCTTTGAATCGTATCCTATAGACTTCTGTCCCATATTCAGCCATTTTTGAGGTACATTCATCTTTCTTTTTCTGGGTTGCACGGAGCAGAAAAATCTCAAAGAAATATTTTTAAAAACTGCCGTGAAACTTCTCCTACTATATACCCTTTCAAAAGCTAACACTGCAAGACTCAAACGGGCAAAACCTCTTATGTTCCCAGTAAAATCTCTTTAGTAGCTGCCCTTCTACCAAGCAAGGAAAACACACAAGTGGACAATTTGGCAGGAGCTTTAACCATCCATGTGAAATTCTTCAAGGAATGAAGCACTGCATTCACAATAGACTTACAGAGGATCCCGTGTACAGATTTCTCAGGCGCAGTTTGAATAGGGGATGTGATACAAAGGAATATATTGTGACACAGAGCACAAAGTGCCTGTTAGCCATCGTTTCCTCCCACATGCTTGGCTGCAATAAACTTATACAATGAAACTAGCTAACAAATTGTTCCAGGTGCGCGTGCGTTTTGACTTTTGCTCATTTGCTGCTCGTTTCAATTTATTAAATTTTTTTCTGTGCTCATATGTTTAGCTTAGTGGATCACTTGTGAACAGTTTGTCACAATTTCTAGAGGTAAATAAGTGAAACATAATTTGTCACGCAATATCTGCGCCCTTTCCTGTGGTATGACTTGTGAGACCCAAGCCGTATGCATCTTTCCAGTCCCAACACTTAGGCATGTTGATGGATACTTCTATTATTTCTCCTTTTCATTAACTTATTTGATAAAAAAGTTTTATTCTGATCACTACTTAAACACACAGGCACATGAAAGTGAACACTATGAAAATACCATCAACATTTTCTTTTAACTGTTCAAGCCAGAGAAAAGGCGATCTAGATTCTGTGATATTTGAAGAATTAACTGTTAACTGTAGAATTTCTTTGCCCTTATTAAAACTATTGAAAAATACAGTGGCATAACTGAATGCTCTTGCATTATTACTGAATAAACGTTATGTTCTTACATAGTCTGGGAGCATATAGAAATAAAGAAAATTACCACGAGACATTTGTAGGAATAGACTCTACCATCTAAGGATGCCATTTTATGAATAAGAGTTTGAAAGATCATATCCAGATTTGCTTCAGTATAACATTCATGTGTTTCGTTTTATAAATAATAATATTCTTTTAATACAGGAGAACGCTGCAAAACTAGTCAACTTGAATGAGAATGCATTACCGGGAAGTATGCCCAAAGACCTTGTACCTACTAAGACAGAAACCAAGAAATCTGAAGACGCTGACTCTTCTTCCTCAGAAGAAATAAATGCTGGTGTGGAAAATGTAAAAAGTGAGACTTTCTCAAGAGAACTGACAGCTGCAAAGAACAGCGGCTCTGACTCCAAAGACCCGAGCGACACCCGCTACTGGATTAAGAACGCTTTAATGCAGGACGGAAACTCCTACGAAGAGCCTCAGAAAAATACGGGACAAGGCTTACAACTTGAAGTGAAGTCTTCTGAGGAGAAAGAATACGGCTATATTGTGACAGTGAAAGAGTAAGTACAGCAGCCAATTTGAATGGCATTTTTAACCGGAGAAAAGATAAAGTCATTGCACCTAATGAAATATGAATGTACAAGAGGAAAATGCCACAGGCACGATTTTTAATAGATCTGAAACTGTTTGGAACCTCTTCAGTACTTTGATGAAAATACAAGGAAACAGTTCCATTTTCTTACAGTTGCCTTTCCTCCAATGTGGAAGATATTTAGTTTGTAGGTCTTTCGCTTAGACCTCTCTCTGTCTTCTCATGTTCCAGTGACCTTCCAATATGTCAGTAAGTGTGCTTATGGTTAGGATGTGGGCTTTAAATATTTGACTTGAAAGTAGCCTAAATATCAATGCCTGAGTCACTCTTTCAAAAAATGACACACAATAATAAAGCACAATGTTTTCTCTGTGGTTTCATTTTGATCTGCAAATAACACGTATAGGAATCCAAACATCACATATGCAGCTGGTTTAGAAAGAAAGACCTAATGATTTCAGGTCACGTCACTAATGAATTTGACATTCAATACTATACTTTGAAAAGACATCTTTTTTCCCCAAGTGATACAGAGTTTATTACAGGAACATTTCGGAGTTTAGAATGACATGGGGGCTTTTACATCTTATTTTCCTCCTGTGAGAACAATGTTATATTTGGTTAGTAATCCTGACTCATCTTCTGGGAGAAATTAGGAGTGTCTAGGATGGGCTTACAAATCTCTGCCCAGCATTACATAGAAACTGAGGCAGAAAGTTCTGTAGCATGAATTGATTCTTTTGACTGTCTCAAACTTATTAATGGGATCATAGGCAAGAGGATTGTGGAGGATTCTTGTTTTTACCACACTATGTCGCTTTGAAATGCATGTGGCTGGGTATCAGAGGACAGCTTCCCGTTTGCCTTCTCCCAGGGGCTACACTTGAGAAAGATGGGATCACGAAGAAAGGATGCCATTTGGGGGGAAGAGATTTTATACGGCACATGGAGGGACAGGCAGAAGAGAGGAGAGTGAAAGCTGAGGCTCAGCAGTCTGCAAACATCAGAGACAGGCAGAGACAGAGACTTCTCAAAAAGTAGGGAGCAAACACCCACTCCTCGGAGATAATGGAAGGAATAGATTTCATAAGGACTCAGAGGTTACCCTGCAGAAAATAAAAGTTACTGAGTTACTGGAATGAGAGATGTTGAAGGAAAGGGCTCACCTTGTGAGGACATAGTGGGGATGAGAGTTATGTTAACAGATCTTTGCATTGCTCTCATGTCTTATTCTGAGCTTTATTTTTACCATTTTAGTGTTAAATTTTATTCACTTTCTAAAGAAACCCAGCTCTAGCGTTCAGAAAAGACCTTTTGGGAGTATTGGAGTGATTGCTTTAAGGAAAGTCCCAAATGATTTGAGGTCCTCATACTTCTGTTAACATGTCTGTGTGTCAGTAACCACTGTTAATCATTATTTAATGACCAAGTGCTCTGGATTTAATTAACCATTTTTAAACTGCTTTTGAAATTACACTTTTCAGTTGTTTTCCTGTAACATTCACTTTCGTTGGCTGGTAGCAGGTTCACTGTTCTCAGCCTGGAGAAGAGAAGGCTCCAGGGAGACCTTTCAGTACTTAAAGGGGGTTTAGAAGAAAGACGGGACAAACTTTTTAGCAGGGCCTGTTGCAATAGAACAAGGAGTAATGGTTTTAAACTAAAAGAGTGCAGATTTAGACTAGACATAAGAAAGAAATTTTTTACGCTGAGAGCGGTGAGACTCTGGCCCAGAGTTGCCCAGAGAGGTGGCAGATGCCCCATCCCTGGAACCATTCAAGGTCAGACTGGACGGGGCTCTGAGCAACCTGATCTAGTTGAAGATGTCCCTGCTCATTGCAGGGGGAGGTGGACTAGAGTAGCTTTAAAGGTCCCTTCCAACCCAAACTATTTTATGATTCTCAAGAACCTGCTCCAGGAGAAAGCTGTTTATTACAGATTATGCTTCCAGTTTTTTGTCTAGGTCATACCTTAGTCCTTCAGGTAGGATACATTTCTGTTTGCTTTTTGTCAAGGGGACACTCAGGATTTTTCTTCTGTTTTTGAAACCAGTCTACCAGAAATTGATGGTATACCCTGGTTTAACCCCACCTCTTGGTTCCTGCCTATGAATGCTGTGTGAAGCAGTAAGAGCCAGTTTTTCCCTGGCTCAGTGCTACTCCCCCCGGGCCTTTTAACTCACATCGTTCTGGAAGGCGGCTTTGTGTTCAACAGTATCTTAACGACATCATCTCCCTTGACCATCCAGACTTATTTGGCTCATAAATTCTCTAAAAGCTTAGGGCTTTCATAGCTCTACGTAATGGGAGACATTCTGACTTTCAGTCTTCACAGCGTGTGGATTCTTCACTGTGTCATTTTACCTGTTTTTCTCTCTAGCTAGTCCCCCGCTGATGGGTTTTCTCTAGATTGTGTCTGTTATTATTCAATGAAAGTTGATGCAGAGGGTCATTTGTCCAAAGGTTCTTGGTCCTAGATGACTCCATATACACAAATATAATTTAGCATAGATTTGTTCACCATCTTTACTATTTTCAATACCAGAAAGACAAAATGTACTTTTCTTATATACTAGATTATTACAATTTTAGTAACTTTTGGGCGAGATGCTTTTAGATAAAAGTTGGGATGTTGTTAAATATGCTCAGAAATCGTGAGAAAAAATTTGCAATGAGTTAGATGAAACTACTTCAAATGGTTTGAATTCAAAAACATGTTTATCAAAACAATTTTAGTTTTTAATGTTAACCAGCTCATTACACAAAGGACGTACTATCTGTATTCAGAAAACTTAACTGATAACTGTTCGCTACGCTGTTAGCACTTTGAGTACAGCCACATATCATCCTCTCCAAAGTCACCATACAGAAAAAAGTGAATAAGCTTTCATGCTTGTTTTCAGTTCCTAATCTAGAATGAGCTAATTGTTAATGAGAATTAGCTGGTTGAGTTGAACTAAATAAAAATTCCTTTTGTACCAGGATTATGTTGTATTTGATCTACAGCGAACAGATTTTGGTTCAGGGTTCTTAGCCGGTGACTTATAACTCTTCAGTGATTTAACCCTCCTCAGCATTTCAACTCCAAAATATAATGGTCTAATTTGTGTTGTTGTTATTATTAAACTTGTTTGTTTTGAATCAGTCTATCTGAAATGTAAGAGTAAAACGAAACCCCTGTATTTTGCAACCCAAAATTTATATATTCTGGAATTTTAGAAGAGTAACAAAACCTGTTCAGGAAATTCCGCATGCTGAAAATGGACTTGCCCACTCGGCAGGAGCAGTGAAATACTTTCTACAGCAGTTGAGGGATCCGTTATGTACTAGCATTTCCCACAACCACTTCTTTAGTACATAAAGTGGCCTTAGAGAGCGATTGGATCAGTGTAGCTGAGAGTTTCAGTAAGGACTTGTTTTCATGAATGTTGCTGTAATTGTATTTTTTCTTGGGGGAGAGAGGATTGAGAAAGGGATGTTTGTTAACTATCACTGCACAGAGGAGAAATTTTAATGTCCATTTAAGGATCATTTGCACTGAAAACCTTACTGGCAGTTTGCAGTAAATAAATAGTATTAGTAAATGGCTTAGGTGTATGCTGTACATTTATGTATAACTGTACGTGCGTGTTATGTCCATACAGTGAGGTAAAGGGGCTCGAACTATTCCTAGTCAGATCTTTAATCTATGTCAGTCTAAAATCACTCCTGTTTGAGAGGTGATTGTAGTCTGTAAGTACTCAGGAAACTGATTTCACAACTGATCTTTGATATTTTGTGTTCAGATCTTTATGCTTTTTTTCAAGTTCTCTGTTTTGAATAGAGAGGAAGCTGGAACTAAAGGTAGGCATGAAGTATATCTTTCTAACAGCCTGAGTGTTAGACAAATTCATATGTGAAGTATCTTTCTTGCAGCAATTAGAACTTAAGATTATAAACCTAAAATTATGATTTCGGTGGTTTTTTTTTAATCCACTCTTAACTTGTGCACGCAAAATGAAATGCCAAAATATGAACGGTACTTATTTATCAAGCCAACATGAAAGGTACTTATTTTCCAATGCCATTATCTTTGTATGTTTTTCTTCTGCCTCCATAAAGCAATAGAGCATAGTTTCAATCCATCTATTTTTATTGGCCATGATTTTTTTTGGAGTGGCGAAGCTTCATTTTTACAGCTGAAACAGTGGTCTTTTGGTGAGAAAGGGAAGTAGTCCAACATATTTGTACACTGGGGATAATAGCTTGAGTTCTTTTCACCTTCTGCTCTGAAAATGGAACTGAAAAGATTATACTCGGTGGTATAGTTGACAGATGTCAGGGGTGATCCATTCACTATTAGATTCTCAGGCTTCCATGGCTTTGCAAGTCTGACCCAAGGAGATATTAAGACTGCTTCAGTGAACTCCTAAGATGCCAGCTTTTAATTGTGCCACAAAGCAAAGATAAACATTTCCATGTAATACTTGAAGAAAAGATTTGTGATAGTTTAAAGACTTGTCAAAACGGCAGTCTGATTGTCAATGGCAAGAACAATAGGTCACTCCTGCTGTGTTTGTCGAGTGACCTTTCAGATGGTTGGAGCAGTGCAATCTATACCAATCCATAATATCCATCAGCGCTAAGCTTCAGAATGAATTGACAGTTTCAGTGTAGAAAATTGTCCAACAAATCCTCCACTGTGCTGCTTCAGCACTTTATTATGCTGAGAAACCAATCAAATTGGGTGATTTACTTTGTTTACTCTTTTCTCCTTCAAAAAATTGGTATTCCTCCACTGTAGGATTTGTGTGAGAGAGATTTGTTTCTTTCTCAGTGTAACTGCTTTGAACAGTTTCTACTAATTTTAGGTCTGAAATTCTAAAGCAATCTTATAAAACAGTTACCTACAGGATGTTGCTTTCATTTGTATGCTACTTTGGCCGTAGATACAAAACGCATCTCTGTTATAGTGGGGATACTTCAGTGTGAGCTCTCAAATCAGAGAAGTCTTTGCCTTTGTACCAAAGAAGACCTATTCTCCAAAGAAGACCTATTCTCCAAAGACCTATTCTCCGAACATCTAGTTCTTCAAGCATGGAAAACTTTTTTTCCGCTGGAAATAATGCCAACACTCGCATTTGTCTGGCAGGATACGCTCTAAGCTGAGGGCCAAGATCCCACAATCAAAACATTTAAACAATGTTTAGCCTCCTGAGTCTGAGGAAACCCAAAGCCTGACTTTCCAGAACATGTAATTCTTACCACCTCCAGTAAAATTAAACGCAAGCTGCTGCATGCCTAAACAGTTTAAATAGTCAAGCTGGTGTGCAATTTCTTGGGTAGTTAGACTTACATGCACTACGAAAAATCCTAATTAGAGAGTAGAAATTTCATCTCTTTTCACTGCTTGTCATAGTCTTTTGAGCTTTAAAGTCAAGTCATGCCTTTCTGAAGCCATGCTGGGTCACCCAATGCAGAGGAAACTTGCCTGTTTTGTGATTTATCGTAATGCGTGTGCTTGAAGTTTTTCACATCAATACAAGATTACAGACAGCTCATGGCAGCTCTGTTAGCTTGGGAGCCAACTTCTGGCATCGTTGTATTAGTCAATTCCTGGTTATTTCATGTTTTGTCATATGTTAACTCTCAATTCCAGACAGTCTATGTAAAATTATATAGGCTGTAAATCTGTTCACGTTGTGTTAACTTAATTGGATCATACGTGCCTTTCTGTGCATTTAATTTGAGGTAGCTGCTATTCTGCTTAGATGCTGTGAAAAAGCTGAAAATAGATCTTGTGTTCATAGTATAAAATTGCTATGGAATACGATTAGTCTGACTCATTTAACGTGCTGAAGGGTTAGGTTAATTCCAAATGCTTTATATTATTTCTCCACCTTTAGAAAGGTGAAAAATTATACTGCTTTGCATATAATGATTATATACACCATCCTTGCACAGGATGGTGTGCAGGTTAGGACCCTGAAGCTGGGTTGTACAGAACTCTTGGTTTATTCCCCAAGTTTTCTGTTTTCCTAGGCAAGCCGTTAAAGCATTGTATTTTTACGATCTTCATTATTTGTTTCCCCTACCAGCTTTAAATACCTGGTGTCATTTAATTGCATTTAAAAATGAAATTTAAAACAAATAGGAGCTGATAGGTTTTATTGTTCTTTGTTACTGGAAGGTCTTGAAGTTTCTTAGAAGCTGAGCTTTTGTGTTCCACGAGGCTTTTCGGTTCTTTTTTAGAAAATAATAACAAAATGTTCTTGTCCCTTAATATGTATACACAAACAGAAACATTGATTTGACCTTCTCTGCATATCTCAATGTCCTCTTTGAAATTGTTATTCTACCTGCAAGTGCAATTTATCAAGGGGAAAAGATTTGTGCATATTCTTCACTTAACGTCGACAACTAGCTTAAAAAACTAAAAGCAATTATACACATACATAAAAACAGAAATGCTCTTGCTACTAAAGTCTGTTACAATCAGCAAGGGACAGCAGTGCTCACATTAAAAAAGAGGTTAAATGTAAATTTTTTATCCTTTATTTTGTCACTTTCCCTAGCATTCTCTACCCTTGTATAGGTAAATTCCATAAATAGCCATCATTGATTGTAAAGCCAAAAGTTTTGCTGCTAACGCAGCCCGAGCCCCTAGCTAAATAATATACATGGAAAATACTTGGCTATGAATTTATCGAGTAGAGACGATTCTGTCATTGTGTCTCAGCAACATAACTGGTGGAGAGACGTTAATCTAGAGTCTTCCTTGGGTAACTCTTCACATGTAATTACTCACACTCCCTAGCGTTTTCTAGACATAAAATCATTTTCCCCTCTTTAATCCTCCAGATTCCTTATGATACTTAGAAAGTGACAGAGATCATATCCCGCACATTATTGCTTCAGTGACTTAATTCTGATATTGTATATTCCCATATGAAAATGGTATTTCATGCATCTTATTCTTGCACAAGAAAATAAGAGAAAAACAGCTGTCACCATAGCTTTGCCATAGAAAGCAATATTTGCTGTATTTTTTTAATACGAGAGTTCAGATGTGAATATTTTGAATTTCTTCTTATCTGTTGTATGTGCAGAGATGATAGTCTCTTCTACCTCTGTTGTCCTCAGCTTTTGTGCTTCCAAAATCTGTTGAAATATATTATCCTGAAATATGATTCTCACCTGCTGATGTCGATCACTTTACAAGAGAAGAGTCCTTCCAGGGGTCCATCTTTCCCTCCTCTTAGGGCTTCACTTCCCCATGTTTTCCTCTGCTTTCTATCAGGACCAGCTCTTCATTTTTACCTCTAGAGGAACACCCACAGCAAGATTTTGCATTGAGGTGGCTGGTGACCAGCCCATCTGTCACACTAGCGACAGTAATGGCAGGAAATCACTCGGGTCCCTTGAATCAATGAAAGGCAACGGGTAATTGTAGGAGCGCCTCTGGAGTCCCCAGGAGGGCCTCAAGGACGAGCTCACGTTTGTATCCCCATGTAGCCGAACAGATACGGCTGTTGGCCTAGTTTATCTCAACAGACATTCCCATTTCTCTGTTTCCGTGCCTCCTGTACCGCGTTAGCATCCCTGTTCGAATATCACGCGCTGGCTCTTTTGGGGAAGCAGCCGGTGCAGGTACTGCACGGCCCCCCTGTGAGCAGGTTCAGGCTGCTCCGCTGTCTCTGGGCTATCCGCCTTTCATCGCTGAGGCTCCACGTTACGTGTCCCCAAACTAGGGATGCCGCTGGGAGCTGTGCTCTGTTTTTATAAACAGTGGCAGCCCTTAAAACCCTGAGATGCTGCAATATCTCACAATACCATATGGTCAATACTTTTAGTGTATCACACTGTTTTTCGGGTAATTACCATGTAGTTCATTACAAAAGAGTCATGAAATTTTAAGCTTTTGAAATGAGTGAGAAGGAGAAAGCCATTCCTGGGAACGCAGCAAACTGAATCATAAGGCAGTCTCTTATCTGCCAGTACTTTGTCATCAGTGCTGTTCTACCCAATCCTGGGAAGATCAGATAATAAAATACCAAAAATTAATTTTCACGCCTGAAATTTTTTCAAATTTCTTAACTCAGATAACATGTACGCAGTGTAAATGCCTGACCATGAACAATTAGCATGAAGTAATTTTGATCTCACTCTAAATCATTTTTATTTCATGCAAGTGAAATTTCTGGTAGAAAATCAGTGAGGAGTAATTCAGAACACAGGGAATAAATCAGAACAGAAAAAATATTTTAATTTTTCTTTCAAGTAGATATTCTGGCTTTTCACTGGCACTTCTTTGAAGGGTATGGCACGATCTAAAGACTAGACATATCTGCTATAGAAATAAATTTAGAGTAAATTTCTTAATAGTGCGGAGAATGATTTTTATAAAACGTCAGTTTTAAAATCTTTAAAGTTTGGGCCTCTTACAGAAATTTTTGTGTTTCTTTAACATCTTTCTTTTAACACTAGGTTGTTGGATATTCTTTGTCATTTTTAATTTAAACCATCTGCATTATAAATTGGTCTGGGCTTTAAGCTGCCTTGAAGGAGGAGGGAAGATATGAAGGAAAGGAAAGAATGAAAAGTTGGAAGTGCATTAAAATGCATGTCATCAGTTGTCCTCAATCTCATTTATTAATTACTTCTATGAAACAGTAATTTGATATGAAAGAACAATTCTGTGTTTTCCAGGCTTTTTTGCATCAGAGGTTCAGGGCTCGTGGCAAGCGGACTCCGGCACTGTTTCTAACATTCAGCTTAAAATGCATTAGGGAGTACTTTGGTGGGGTCCATTTCAGTCTCAGAAAGAAGGATATCACAATTATGGCACAGATTATTGCCATTATTTCTACGCTTCTGCTAGCGACAAAGCATCTGTATGAATTTGTTGCTATTAACACAGCTGGAGGTAGTGCTTGTTTGAAGTAATGCAAGTACAGGCTGGCGCGGTGTCACACTTCCATTATAACTCTAGAGAGTTGCTCCTTCTCGACTTCTGTATCACTCTCGTGTTTCCATGATGCCGTTATCTCCTCTGACCTTCAGAGCCTGACCACGGCCATTGATTTTTACCAAGTGTCATCTATGTTACAAATTGGTCTGGACTTGAATCTGTCTGTATTAAGAGGTTTAAATTCACACTTACCGGTGGTGGGAAAAGGCAAAAAATTACGGAAAGTGGGAATTTGCTGAGCTGTCAAAACAGAAGTAAGCTTAAAAAGGTTTTATGGCTAATAAAGCCTTTGAGGAAACAAGCATAGAAATACGAAACTGCAGCCCAATGCAATAAAATTGTAGTGTCCTTAAAATGATTACGATGACAGTGCTGTGAAGTCAGGCAGCTCTCAAACAATCCCGTGAGTAGCTCTGTGCTGAGAAGGTATTTCGTTGCTCTCATGAATGCTGAATAAATGTGAACCATTTACAAAATAATCATTATTTAACTAACTTTAAGGCACATGCCATGTTCAGACCAAATTAAATCCATTTAGTGCTGAAATGCATTCCTTGTCTGTCTGTACTGGGGATGTGTACTTCACGATGTCTGAAACTGCACTGGAACACGGACAAAAGACTTAAACCCGGACAGACAAGGCAGGCTGGACTTGAAGCGTCAGTGCCCAGGACTTCCGTTGTCGATTATCGGATGCGTTACTCTCAGGGGCACTTCCAGATAAGAGAAATAAATACAATTTTGGTGTCTAAATGTTGGGTTTTTTTAAGGTTTGGTAGGCTCAGAAATTATTTAATGATAACACTATAAATTACCTCGATGTCAAAACGTTGCCAGTAGTCCTTGCCTCCCACTTACCTCCTTTGTGACCTGGAGCAAACCACTCGAAGGTCTCAGTTTCTTCTCCACTGGATGGATAATATGCATCTTTCTTGTGATGAGTGAAACTTTGTGCCTAAAAAAGAGAAGTAGGAGTTGACGAAGGCTGGATTCAATAGGTTTGTACTGGTAGTTGCCAAACTGATGAGAATGGGGGAATCTTGTCACTGTATTGTCATGTCTTGTCTGACATGCTGTGTGCTACCTAAGGTCACAGGAGCACTCAATCCTTCCATGGGGCATGTGTAGTGGACACCATAGACTATTTATTCCCTCCTCAGGCAAATGGGACATCTTTGCCCTGGGTTACAGGGCTCGTGGCTCAGAAGTTGGCAGCTAGCAGTGAATCAGCCAGGTTTGGCAAGCGACCTTTCAGGTCAGAGAAGAGTGGTGTTGGTGTGCTAGAAAGTGCCGTGAAGCCAGTTCTCAGGAGATAGGAGTCAGTGGGAAGAGGGGAGTGGAAATCTCTTGAGGAACCTTAGTAAAGCTACATCTGTTTAGTGATGGCATCAGCAGCTCTTCCGTAGTTCAGTAACTGCTGAAATTTGCACACAAAGAGATTCACATCCTTCCATTTCATACTTCAGTAACTGAGTTTCTCATCATGTTGTTTGTTAAAATATTTACTAATCTTAGCAAAAAAAAAAAAAAAAAGAAGAAAAAAAGAGAAAAGGCAACAAATTTAACTGTGTCCTTAAAATAAAAGCTTTCCTAATGGTCTTTTCAGCTTCTCTGAGCTGAAGAAGTGCTGTGATCACAGTCTCTGAGACCACATCAATGATAAGCTACTATTCCCATTTTAAATCTTGGCTATTTATATTTGAAGGCCAATGGTCCTCGGCCTCCAGGAGCCAGTGCTAGGGACCCTCTCTTCTCCTTCATGGCAGCACCGCTCCTGGAAGACCCTCAGGAGTGAAGCACCTTCTGATGACATATACCAGACTCTCTCAGGAGAAAAGCTGCTGTTGCAGCGAAACTGCAAGTTGTAGCCACCCTTCAAATCAACAGGAGATAAATGGGGATGCTCTTCATACTGACTTTAAGGAGAGTGAGTCACAGAGCAAGGGCCAGGGTGTCACTGCGGATTAAGAACTGGTTATGAGATAGGAGAGAAAGATTCGCCGTGAACTGCTGCTTCTCAGCATGTAGAGAGATTAGTGGTACCCCATGGGCAAATTGTCTCTCTCAGGAAGAACTATGGAGGATTTAGAAAAATTCCAGATGGATTTAAATACATTGAGGGATTAAGGAGCACAATGGTAGATGAAATTCAGCTGGAATAAGTGTGACAGAATAATAGACATTGACAAAAATAGTTCTTTTTAGGGGAAAAAAAAAAAAAAGAAAAAGAAAAGGTATGCTCAAAACTCCTCATAGTCCAGGCTCCGAGGCTGTGGAAATTTTGAAGAAAAGATTTGCTCTGTTTAGATACATCAATTCTACCCTTGTTATGGTGGGACATATTTTCAGACTTGAAAATTTAAAAGACGGCATGCAAATCCTGAAGTAAGTGGCCTATTTCCCTGCCGCGTATTTCTAAAAGACAAACCAGTCCAATACGTATCGCTGAAGTCAAGAGTTCAGCAGGAGATTTTTAAAAAGAGAGACATTTTTATGAGTAATGAGCATACACATAATCACGTTAACTAGTTGTTTGTAGAATTATACCATAATCTGTTGTATTTCTTTTTAAAAGGAATACTCTTGCTGCTGCACGTAAGGCAGGAAGGACTGATTTCTGATCTCCGCCTGTTCTTTACCAGGCTGCAGCGCAGGGAGCGTGCATGGCAATAGAGTGCATGGCTGAGATTATCATCCAGATCTGGAAACACGAGGTTCATGTGTTTCATGAGGTTCATGTAAGGATAAAATGGCATCATTCTTGTATCTGACCACTGGAGTCAGATACTGAATCACTTGGAATCTGGTCTTTTCGTGTATAATGTTCTCATTTATTTGATCAGGTGTCCCTAGTACTCCTGGCGTAGAATACGGGTGTTCTGCTACTTTTTGACCGGGTTTTGGGCAGCTGCCTGAATACTGGCAGTTTCATAGCAATCCTCCTTTCAAGTTTTCCTGAGGGAATTGAGGCCAATATTGAATACTCTTGCTGGACAACTTTTTTTAGCATCTGTCTTTCTTGATTTTTAGCAGTGTGAACACAACAGTGCCCAAGAGAAAGCAAATCAAAGAATCGGTGGTTTCTGTCTGTCAATGCCCATGCTGCTGCAAAATGGTTTTAGCAACCAGAGAAAACTCAACTTTATTCATCCTAAAGGTGGCCTCTTTATTTGACTTTCTAAAGCATTCCATGTGGTATTCCAGACCCATATTTCTGAACTTCGACTTTCTTTTTTGTTTAGGTTTAGCTTTCTATCTGCAGCACTATCTGTGCTACGTATTAAGAAAGTGATACCATTGCCCTGTCGATGAGGGGAAGCCAATTTGATATCAAGGCTCAAAGACATTATTGAAATGTGGCCGGATGGAACTTTCTTTAATTATTATTTTAAACTATGGAATGCATCTTTCTAAAAATTCAAAAAGACTAGAGAAAAAAAATGTACGTAAGATCAGTACTAAAAAAAGAAAATCTTCATGAAAGATGCTCTTGTGTGTGCCTACTACATGAAAAACTGTTAAAAAACCTTAGATATAAGCACTCAAAATAAATAATGAGGTAGGAACAACCTAATAATGAGGAACAACAAAAATATTTTTGTCAGCTCGTCTCAGATTAGCTTCTAGAGTAAAGTACCACCGCTAGAAGACACTCATCTTTGCTGAACCCATCCAGACAATTGTCGGACTACGTCTTCTGGTAGATTATTTCTGGCAACATGTGAATCTGTAGGGTAAAGACCCAACTGAGAAAAGAATCTTACAGGTCTAAACCAATACTTTCACCTGCAGGGCGTAATCTGCATGTACCTTTCACTGTTTAAGAAAAGCTGGTGACTAAAATTAAATTCATCAGCAGATTTGGTCCATTCAGCTCCTGTTTTCAAGAGTATTGGGTATTTACCTTGTTATCCACAGGATTAATACCTTTTCCCTTTAAGGCTCATTTCTAGGTTTTAAGCTGAAAT
Organism: Vanellus vanellus; assembly: GCF_965231255.1. NCBI lineage: Eukaryota > Metazoa > Chordata > Aves > Charadriiformes > Charadriidae > Vanellus > Vanellus vanellus. Next base: position 11,315,535 of record NC_138906.1, on the reverse strand, counting down.
GCGGTTCTGTCAGAATTTAGGGTGAAAACCAGGCCGCCTCATTTAGGTGCTGAATTTAGAGCTGCTGAATGCTGCACATCTTCTCCAAGGAAGGGGATGTCATCCACTTCATTTGCCATCGTTGAGCTCCCTGATAGAACAGTGAAGACATATCCACACAGGGACATTCAGGCACCTCCTTTCCTCCACTGATTAGAAGGGACCTTGGGAGACTTCAGAATTCAGCCCTGTCCCCGTTTCACTGAGACATGCCAAATGAGTAGGATATTCTGGGATCCAGTGTGTCCAGTGCTCCTCTGCTGAAAGGCACTTTGTGTAGTGTCTTCTGTCTGACTTCTGCTTCTTGCTGCAGGGGTTAGAAAGTGAAGCAGGAGATGAAAGAGAACTTACGGAAGTTAGTCTAAGCAGTTTTAATTCCCACGTTGTAGGTGAGCGCTTTATGTACCAGCCCTGAGCGAAAGCACTGTCCTCTTGACGGCCCAGCGGTTCATCTTCAGGCATAAGAGCAACAGAGGAAGATAGACAACATGCAAGAGAGAACATGACTCTTAAATTGGAGCACTCAGGAGGAAGGAAAACTGCTGGTCCAAACAGTTTTTGAGCCTGTGTCCATTTTACATTAGTAAACATTGAAAGTGGTTTTAAAGTAAACCTTAGTCTAAATAAAAAAATGTCTCCACCACAAAAGTCCTAGGTTCTAGGTTCAGGTTCTACCTTCCTCTGGTTGAGATGTGGATTCAGTACTATTCAAGCTAAACACAGGTGTGGCCAAAATTTTGAACCTTCTCCAGGGGGAACAGGTGGAGTGGAGATGTCACTGTGCTTGACTTTGGATAGCAAAAGAGAGGCTGGATGTAAAAGTGACACCTACCCCCTCAGAAAATGGGCTTTCTGATATTGCCGGGAGGACTGTAATTAAGCGCTCAGGCAACTTTCAGGCTGTAGAGAAATGCCTTGCAATTTTAGTGTAGCGCTCACCACTCTTAAAAATTGTTGAACTGGCCTTCCTTGCCTGTGTCCGCATTTAAGCAAATATTAGGTGGATTGAACCCTACCTTACTTAAGATTTCACTGGGGATTAGACTGACATTTAGGTTTAAGGAGTGCAATTCCCAATGTCAGACCTATTTCTCTATTGTAGATTATTCTTCATTTTTGCAGAAAACGATTCAGTTGAACTAATCTGACAGGGCTGACTGGATGTCCATTATAGTGCTGCATTACAATTGCTAAACAGAGTATTGGAAGGGCACTAGGTACAGTCTGGTAAAGACAATACATAATTTGAATGATGGCACTAAGGGAGCATTTCAGGGTTCGGTAAGTGGGTTTCCGAAGACACTTGGCAATTGGGAGGAGGAAAAGCAAATGAGAGCAACTCTTCGCGAGACTGACATAACCTCAGCGTAACATTGAGCTACATGTTGCTCTCCTTGGGCTGGGAGCAGGCTTGGCAAATGCCAGCAATCAAGCCATCTGTATAACTGGATCAGATTTTTCCTACCAAAATGGATCAATTTACGGGATTGTTTTGACAGGAATGTTGGGAAATACAGGACATATAGTTTTCATCATTGTTTACTTGTTTTTCCTCTTGTTCCCTTTGACATTGGCCAGTGGCTTTTATTAGAGTTTGAGCTCCATTTAGCTCAGCATGCAGAGTGGCCGTGCTGCCAGTGTCGTTCCCTGCAGAACTCCTCCCGTTCCTTCATTTACATGTTTCCTTCTTGTTCTTTAACCAGAAGGGGAGGCTTTGAGCCTTAAATACATAAATCATTAGGTCCAGGTCAAAAATAGGCAATCCATTATTCAAAGCGGTTGTTCTCAGTCGTCAGATTTGTAGTTTGTCTTGGGAATTTCTTGGAAACGGGGCATCCATTTGTAGCATTCTTCAGATAATTGCAGCATGAAGCTGAACTGGTCTTGAGATCAGCATCCAATATTCAGCACCGCTCTTTTGTTGGAGGGGTTTAATTGGCCATTCGTGAGGCACGTCTGGTTTGTAGGGCTCTGGCCTCCTACTCCATTTGCCCACAGCGGGCATTTGGCAAGGCTACTAACTCACCAGGGAGGGAGAAGTTCTCTTCACCTAGATCCAGGTGCGCTAAATATGCTCTAAAATGTACTTTAAAACCAGGTAGATCCCCTGTACTGAAAAAGTTTGGAACAGCATTTTTGGTAGGGGAATGAGGGAAGTTTTATTATAACTAAAAGTTAATTTTCGGTCTTTACATTACATGGTCTTTACTACTACATCTCCTCTGTATTTGGTAGGGAGGAATATATATAGCCTTTAGAGACAGCCAATCGAGCTGATCTTTCGATTCTTGAATCCAAAAGGGATGCAAGTCAAATAATATTAGTCTTTTATACAACAATACTAGGCATCTGACAGAGAAAGTTGGTATCATTGTCTTCATTTTACGGATGGTGAAATTGAGGGTCATGATAGGCCTCATCCAGATGAAGACGTATTCTGTTCCTTTTATAATTCGTTCAGCCACAGATATTCTCTCACTTATGTATAGAACCACTGAAGACAGTGGTATTGTGTAGACAGATTACAAAACTGGCTAGCAAATTCTATACATTTTGTAGCAGTGACTGAGAAGAAAATCACTTAATTTGATTGTTCTAAGTTGTGCCAACTTTCTGGAACCAGATTTTAGAAATGACTCCTCATCACTGTATTTTTCTTGTAAATTGAGCAAATGAAAAGTGAAATCTTTAATAGACAATAGCAAAGAAAGATTATAATCCAATGTTCTATTACTTCAATTACCTCTGGAAGTGGTTTATTCCTTAAAATATTTCTGTTTTCAGCTCCCTCACTGGGAGGGATTTAGATATTGGAAGATACGGAATATTATTTTCACCAATGTCCAGTACACTTTGTGGAAATGTTTTAACAAACAATTACGTAAAGTTGGGCTCCCAAATCCGCTCTTGAGCATTTAAATGCATTACACTAATTTTCAGAAGTGCTCAGCAGCTCACATTAAAGTTAAGGGATATTTATTCCTGTACTTTCATTTCAAATTTGTCTCTGAATAAAATAGCTTTAGTGCCTAGATCTGCTTTTTTTTTTTTTTTCTTTGTTAGACAAAACTCCTGATGAAGTTACAGGGTCCTGATTTGCTAGTGATTATTTTACCTCAGACAAGTAGATATAGATTGGACTATTTATTTTTCACATGGTTAATACGGATAGCAAATTTTTCACTCTCATGTCATGATGTTAAATCATAACATCAGAGTCTTACACTGAACTGAGAATACTATTCATCTGAAGGAATAATGTACTACTACCATATAACATTGGCTGTTTTTAGCATAGATGTAAGCCATATGCTCCAGCAGGTATAACTAGTTTAATGCAAGAGCTGTGCCCTGAAAAGTGAGATTAAACAAAAGCAGCAGTGGAATACCTTGCAAATGACACTCTGCCAGACTTTAAAGCTATATATACCTACGTAAACCCCAAAGGAAATATTTATATTTCATTCCCTATTTATTTCTTCATTATCATTAACTTGTCAAACAAAATATATTCTACAAATAATATGAAGTAGAGACTGGCATCTGAGGGAGACAGTTCTGCTACTGGTTCAGTATCAGGGTCTGAATCTGTCAACTGAAAAATTATATTTAGGCTAACACTCACTGATAGAGATGGCATTAGAAGATAAAGCAATGGAAGGAAGTTAGTTATAAGTGATTTTTTGGTACTTTCTGACTCTCTTTTCATCTTCCAAGCTGCAGAGAAACTTAAAAAGGACTCCAAAAGAATAATGGTAAACTGTGAAATGTACCACATTTTGGTTTAGCTACTATTGTCATACCTTAGCACAGTTGACTTGAAGGAAGGTGCAAAAGAGAAATCTACAGCAAATGAAATGAGAACAAAGGTAGGAACCCCAAAGCAAGCACTATCACAGTATCTCAGCTGGCAACAGCTACGTCATCTGCAAAATGGTGCTATGCCATCCAATAGTTTATTCTTCCCAAGACCAAATGCTGGATCAAAGATGATCAGAAACCTTCAAAGCAATCATAAAATGGAGTGGTAAAATCAAGAAGGACTGTTAAAGACACTGCAGGAGCCTTTAATTTTCTTTGGCAGAAAAAGGGTTGGCCAGCCTCAAGACAACCAGCAAAGCGTAAATAGCATCATCCATGGGTAGGCCTTTTGCTGCCCTTTGTTTTTCCCAGTATGTGTTTTGTGTCTTTGAGGCCCACGTAAGTTGTGATTTCTCTTTTAACGGTTCACCATTACTGTTGTACTGAAATGTCTCATCCCAGACTCCCAAAAGAAAATGCGTATGTGTTGGACCTGTGTCGTAGCGTGTCTGGAAACTGAGGGGCCGTAGCCCAGAGACTCATTCGGTGCCGTGCTGCTCCGAGTGAATTGGAGCCAGCAAGAACTGCCACCAAAAAAGGGTGGTCCCTCTCTCCTCCCCCAGTATAGGGAACTGAAATGACCATCTTGACAGGTCAGACAAAGTAGTCTGAACCCTGCCCCCACCCTTAGCTTTCCTCCAAGTCTTCGGCCTTGATAAAATAGTTTCATCATCAGGGTTGTCTAAAGAGTCTTCTTTCTACTATTGCAATTTCTTTCTGGAGTATCTCCAGAATGGAGATATTTGTTCCTTACCTGAACAACTATTTTTTGTCTGTCTTTCTTGGTTTATGTAACACTTTCCTTTGAATTAATTCCATAGTTGTTGAACCCTCACAATCAATAGATGAATCATATTCATTAAAAAAAATTGACTCCATAATACAAAAACTTCTTCCCATGTAGGACTGAATCAAGCAAGCCGAAACCCAAGCCTAGTACGTGAAAGATCACAAATAGCGGCTGCTCCACAAGTACTGTGTGCTTGCACTGGGGATGTGTGGGAAGACCACAGGCAGGAGGATAGGTGATGTTTGCAAGTTGTCTTCTGGTAACAGTCCCTGTATAAACCCGAAATCAGATGGGCGACGTGGGTGCACGGTGCTGTTGCTGTGTAGGCTAGTTTGCTTAACGCTGTGCTGGTGGGAATGGCGTACTCCCTCTGTGTAAACAAAGCTAAAGGCAATCACTGTACCAAGTGCAAGCCATGCAACGCTGAGCAGCACTGAACTAAAGCAAAGCAGATATAGAGGGTGGAAAATGACGTTCTGGCATTTTTAGGGAAAGGCGTTGAATATTCAACTCTCCGACAGTACAACTGTCACAGAACTGTAATAAACAACACTAGCATGTATCAATGTTAATAAGCTGGAAAACTACTTATATTGGAAAATATTGTGACATAAATTAATCACTTTTAATATGAATCCTCAAATGTGATAGTGTGATCAGTAATAGTACTGGTACCAAAGAGTGCTGGTTCTGCACCTTTTCTGTGCTGTTATGAATGACAATTTCTTAGCCTAAAAAACTATATGTGAGTTTATGAACCTATATGTTTTAATTTGGTATTGGATGAGAGTTACTAAGGCTATTCCTGGACGCTCAGGCTTGCAAAAGAGTGGCCTTCCAGGCCATTTTCTCTCCCATTTTCTCCCCATCATTCAAATGCTCTGATTACATCCCCCATTACTGTCACTACATCGGCTTGTAGCAGCATACCTTGGTTTTGAAGTTGCTTTTCCAGGGGAGGAGGGGTAAGCAGGGGGTGGGAGGTTGAGCTTTTACAAATGAGACTCCCTTGGTTAAAAAAATGACACCAATGTACGCAGCAGACTCTGCCTGTGCCACCGCATAGACTTGCTATTACAGTAAAAGCCCACTTGCTGACACCAATCATTTCCATAAAATTTAAGCCAACATCTTTGGGAGAAAAGATTTAATTAACACATAAGCCCCTGAGTCACTATGACAATCTGCTTTCATAGTGATGGGAATAATCACATTTCTACCCATTGTCAACCCTTGAAATATAGGGGTTTTATGAATAATCTATAGTACATTTTTTTTCCTTACAGAAACAATCAGATTCTTTTGTTACTTTCACACAAGAACATTTCTGTCTTAGACATCTAGAAAAAACTCTAAATTTATCTGGTGCCTTGAGGGGCTACCTCTGCTTGTGTGACAGGAGTTCTCTTGAGCATTTTGGGTTAGTAGCATGGAGGGAGGCTGAGCAATTCCATCCTAACCAAGATCCACATGAGACATCCCATTATTTAAATAGAGGTGCCCTTAGGGCAGTGTATGCAGAACCCAGTGCAATAAATAAATAAATAAATAAATAAACAGTGCTCACTGCAGACAATAAATAAAACTGTGGCAATGACTTCCATGATATAAAATTAGATTCAAAAACTTTCACTGTGAACCAGAAATAATAGCCTGGGTACAGAGCTTTGAAAAATCTTTTTTTTTCCCCTTAGTCTAGTTGAAAAGATCATGTCTAACAGTATATTCTTTTCTTGACACCTCCTTCTCCTACTTGTTATATATCCTTGAAGGAAAAAATACAGAACCTTTTTCCCCTGGGTTAGTCTCGTCAAAGTTGTTTCTCATTTACCGTGGCATAAGTTAGATAAGTATCAAGCTTTTAAGGTCTAATTTTATAATCTTTGGGGCTTTAACAATGTTGAGAATAATTCTATAATCACAATTTAGACACAAAATGTTGTATCTGTTGTTCTCGCTGGACATTGCGATGCCATTTCCTTACCTTTTTAGTTTCTTAATACTTCTGTATTTGGTTCCACAGTATTGAACAACAGCTAAACAAGGTATGATCTGTATATTAGGGACAGAATGTTCTTAATGCATCTTTAGAGTTGTAACAACTCTAATAACCTGAAATTTTTGCAAACATAAATTTTGCATCTTGATAAGTGCTTTTTAAAATGTTAGCAGTCCTCTTGTGTTAGGCTTGATTGCAACCTGTTTTCCAAATTAAAAAATGTAAATGTGGCATTGACAAAGGTTAAAAAGATTTAAAGCGGGTTCTGTCAGCAGTGCATACAGACACCAAACCAAATCCCATGTATCTAATCAGTGTCCTCTGGACTGTGTGCCTTGCTCCATTGTTTACTCTCAATTCCATAATAATTTTGTATCCTTTCACTGGGCGAAGATTCATTTTAAAAACTAATGAATTTAAAAATATGCTTTTCCCTTGTCCGTTTGATACCGAGCCTGCAATTTGACTTTCATTGTTTGTTTCCCTCCTTGTCTCGTCAATCCTTTTCTCTCTTTCTGTCCTTTTACTTTATTACATTTTTTATTGAGGACTGAGATGAACTGGTTGCTGCATCATGGGCCCATTACACTTCCTAACAATTCCATTTACACCTTATTGTTTGTCTTATTGCTGGAAAATTCAGGTGATTCATCATGCCTGAAGAAGCACCTGATCCCAATTCCCTTGATATCACGATCACTATGTGACAGGAATACAGTTAGTGGTGGCTTTCAGACTCTAAGAGGCCAAGGTGATAACTCTTTTGGGACTTTTAGCCTCTCAAGTATTGATGAGTTCCATTTTCGTAATGCTCTGTTTTCTTGCTCCCTTTCAACAGCCCCCTGAGTGTGGAAAAGGGCTTGGAGTTAATAAAGGAAGTGGCAGATCTCCTGAAGCTGCAGATGAGTGCCTTCGATGATGTCAAGTACGTACATGGAATTTGCCCCTTTTTATTTTATTGGATTTCTCATTATTTTTTGAATAGTTTGTCTTACAAGGAAATATCGACTCTTTAATGCCAAAATTAATGAGAGCGTGCGGGAGACAAAAAAGAATATCGTGGTGATCTTTGTAACGTCCCCTACACACGGGAACAAATTATATGGAAAATAAAATATAAAGACTGAAATTTTTCTATGCTTCTGTAGGGAAAAATAGTCTGTTCAAAGTGCTGTAAAAATATTACCAACCTTATTTAACAGTTTCTAGCTAAGGAAAGTCTTGTTAAGGGTCATTATACCCAGCGTTGCTGAGGGGGAAAATGACATCAGAGATGGATAAGAACTTGGGTCCCTGGCTTTGAGCCTGGCACGTGGCACACTAGGTCATGCCGCTTGGTCAACTACTCATTTAACAAGTCACAGGGAGTTCAGCTATGCCGAGCTACGGGTTTTCTTCATATGATTCATACTGATGACTGCTCTGCATGTTAATCTCCTGAAATAGGAAGTTATGCTTTGCGTTGTTTGGTAAAAAATTTTAGATTGGGGATTTTCTGAAATCATTTTGGTAGGAACATTTACTTCACAAAACTTAATCCTTCCTTCGTAGAAGTGAAAATAAAAATAGTTTGATAGAAAAGTAACGGAAAAGAAGGGTCAGCTGTGGGAGGGTTTTGACAGCTTGCTGGAAAGAAGTCCCATCTTGGCGCATAGAGAAGAACTGATGCCTGGGTAGCATCCAGTTCCGTTCTGTCTTTCAGAGGGTTTGGGGCTGCTTGTTTTGGCCCATGAGTCAGGTTCCTGAAGCGCAGCATCTTTCTCAGCTTTGCTTGTGCTGCCATCAGCTTTTGTTTAACCTTCAGTTCCAGTGGATGCAATTCATCGTTTAATACTGTGCTTTAAGCCATAGTCTGAAGATGTTTCGTCTTTAGTGGAAGTGTTTATTACTAATCGGGAAGAAGATTCTACCCCTTCTATTACTGTTTATGTAGGGAGGAATAAACTACTGGTGAGAAAATCCTTTTAGAAATCTGACAAATACCAGGCATAGTTGCTTTAGTTGTTTATAAGGAAAATATTCCCATATTTTGTTTGCTAGAACAATTCTTTGTATTGCTGAAAGTATTTTTGCTTGTATTTTATGAAATGCATTTTGTATGAAAACTGAGGTTTGAAATTACAAAAAATGACGTTGTTATACGGTCTTCCTTGTAAACCTTGCCACCTTGACTTTGAACACTAGCAGATAAAATCTGCTGCACGTTATAGGGGTAATCCCAAGGAACGACGTCTCTGCTGGAATCAGCAGGTTCTGCTTCATTAACTTCATGCATTTACAGTACAAGAGCACTTTCACCTACCTTTCTAATTGTTAGCATAAAGCCTTTTGGTTATTTTTTTTTTTTTAATCATTTGATAAATAACAACAACATTGCAATTGGCAGGCTGTAGATTTATTCTCTAATGAAAAATATCCCTCCAGTGATACAGCTAGCTACAAACAACCTTTTGTTTTTTTTAATGTGTGACATTAGGGAAGCTGGTTATTTTGTGTCCATTAATATGCAGTCGTATGACTGTACTGGAAGTATTTTTATTGTATAGTTGGTATTTTAAAAGTGCATTTTGAATGACAGTAACTCCACGCAGGACCAAGTATTCTGTCTATCAACACAAACACAGTCTTTTCCTTTCGAAAAGATCTATAGATCTGTGAAAGATTATCCCGAAGCTCAAGTTAGTGAAGAATTCACCCTTAATAAATTTCCTTTACTCAAGAAAATGAGGTGCTTTGATGCAGGTTAAACCCATGACATGCTAAAGAAATGTGAAGCTGGCCAGTAAATATAGCGGTGGTATAGGCTTTAGAAAAAGGTCTCACCAAGCAAAGAATTAACGCTTTTTGGATTTGTTCTTTTGTCAACACTACATAGCTATCGTTGGAAAACTGGAGGAATTTGAAGGTTCTGCTTAGCTTCCGAGTGGCATTGTGGAGAAGAGGTTTCAGGAAAGACTTGATATCACGGTTATTCCTAATCCAGCTTTGACATACCAAGGTGTGAGAATGAGGCCTCTCAGGAAATATGCTTTTTACTTGGCCTAAGGTACTATGGGTGACTTGATGGTCTTCAAGGTCCCTTCCAACTTAGACAATTCAATGATTTTATGATTTAGATTATTTTATTTTACTAGCAACTAAAAGTACACTTTTTCTTAGCGACTCAGTTTTTTAAAAAGTCTACTTTGAACTCTGACCTGACTATTAGCTTGGTGTAAAATTCTCAAGTTTCTTTTTCCCTCCAAGAATTCTGAATTGTTAGAAAATAATGGTGTAGACTTGAATTTTTTAGACTATTGCAAAGATTTCAGAGGAAAGACATGTTAATGAGAATCACAGGTCTAATTTGAGAGTATAGACAAAGCCATTGCATTCAGTAGGAATAGTGTAAGACGCTAATGGACACGGTTTAGTGGTGGTTTTGACAGTGTTAGGTTGATGGTTGGACTTGACCCTAAAGGTCCCTTCCAACCTAGACAATTCTACGAGGAACTGAGGAGACAGGGTGGGTGATAAGTTCTTCTAAAGTTCTTTGAATTCTCAATTAAGAGTTTCTTGTCCTTTTCTCTGAAAAAAAATACTTTTCAAAGGACCGCTTCACAACTACGTTACTACTTTTAGTTACTTTTGTCTGCAAATATCTTTCGTTCTTCCCTATATTTTTAGTTTTTTTCCTGTGCTTTGGAGTTTTGTATGTGAACAAGTGCTTTTGCCATGGGTTCCTACTAGTTCCTGTGTTAGTTCTTGATTAGCTGATGCGTGGTAGTAATCAACTTATCTTATCTTCTCTTGTTCACAGTCCTGCCAACTTTAACTGATGGCTTGCAATTCACAGTCTAGCCTCAGGCTTGGCTCCCAGAGCGTTCAGTCCACTGTTGGCTTGTTGTCAAGTGTGCGTTGACATAAACTTTGCACACCCTGCGAAGCAGATGAGTGGGAATAGATTTGGGGAATTCATAATTAGAAATATTTCAGTGTTGAAGAAAAGATCCAACATGTTAGCTGTCACTTTTGGGTGCAGCCTGAATCTTTATGGAAGTAATAGTTATGCTTAATATGTTTTGTTAATGATTATGTAGCTGTCAAATAAATTCCATTATTTCTTATTACATCATTAGAGACCATTAAAAGGATATTAGCATGCTGATGTAATTATGCAAGCAGACGTAAAATGACTATAGTTATGATTTTATAATCTAATTATGGGTGTCCAATGCCTCTGGTGATTGATTGTTGGACTGGTATCATGGATTGAAGTCAGATGGGTAGTAGAGTTAGGAGGGTATGTATTTATTTAAAAAAAAAAAAAAATTACCACTCTGCAATCTGCAGCATTGACCTTCTTCCTGTAATTACAGTTCTTCACACATTATAGAGTAAACTTACAAACACAAGAGATTATCAAGAAACATCCAAACATAATAAGAATACAAAAATCTGTAAGCTAAACTGTGAGGGTAGTGGAAAGGACACTCAGAATCTATAGTCAAAGCCATTGAATTGGAACTTAAGTAACTTATTTGGTTTCTGATGAGAATATGAATTATTTTTGAATTTTCATTTGATGTTCTCATACTTGGGGTGTTTCCTGAGAGCATTGCTAAGGAGCGTTTTCAGCTTTAAGCTTAGCTGAGTACCTTTCTGTGGAAAAGAAAACAGATTAGTCTGATTTCATAGTATTTCAGACTGCATAGCCTACCATTCTCAGCTTCCCGTTAAGACTGAGATTTTCAGCTGAGCATTATATTCTCTGATGGATGCTGCAGTAGCACTGATTTTTTTTCTTTTCTTTCTTATTTCTCTCTTTAGCCTTATATGATTTTCCCTATTGCCATAGAAGATCTCTTGCTCTAGGTGTCTCCTTTCCCCCATTTTTTTCTACTGCATTGGCTCCCTCACCCACTCATCTTAAAGGGTATTTTTGTCATTTTTGCCTTCTAACATACCTAAACTTGATACTCAAAGAACTGTCCTTTCAGGAGACGTGATAACTTGACCGACAAGCATGCCCAATTCCATATCTAATTTTTCAGTGGAAACCTGTAGCAGAGCACTCTATATTTCGTACAATAACATTAGTCTTTATTTGCTGCTGTTGTTTTGAAGTGTAACAATAATTGCCTGTATAAGCACATAATCTATATTTATATAATGTTGGGGATGAACAGGATACTGACGCTAAATTTCAAATGCTAATATAAATAGATTTTTCAAGTTGCAAAAGCTGATTCTGATTATCTGATATAATATCTGGATTGCAAAGCCATAAAACTTAACCGATATTCCCTTATCACCTACGGTTGGTTGCATCTATATTGTATCTCCAAAGCTAAGTTAAAAGACCAAATCACCTATCTTTCAGAGTCTGAAGCTTAAACTCCCAGGCCTTGGGTTGGTTGTTCACCTTTCACCTGACCGCTCTCCCTACCCATACTGACAATAGAGGTGAATTCCATGTTTTACTTGAATAGTTTATTATATGAAAAATGAAAATTCAAATTAACTGAAGGCATGCATGGAAACTGTATGGAGGCTTCAGCTGAAAATGCCTTTTGAAATTTGTGGCAGCCACAGCAGTGTGGTTTGTCATTTTGAAAAAAAAATACTATAATTTTTAAATTCAAAGTAATGACTAGTTTCAAAATTTAACTAACTCATAACTGAACCAAAATATCAATCTTTCTATAAAGACTAATTATGATATAGTCTTGAAATACTTGATTGTATCTATGTATTTTTCTACAGCCCTCTGTCTTATTCCATATGCAGGAAATAAAATGCTCAGTTAATGAGCAGGTCTTAAATGTTCCAATTTATTCTCATTGTTCCACGTGTGGCTTCAGGAGTTATTTATTGCACATTATTCAAATCCTGCTTTGAGGTCAGAAAACCCATTCCCTTTTGTTTTGTTTTGTTGTTTTTTTTTTCCTATGGTGCTCTTCCCTACACTGTGAAAATGCTTGACTAACATGACTTGATATACTCACATGAGATAGGAGGTATTATTTAGGACCATACGGAGCTGGAGCTATGCACGTAGAGATTAATGTCAAAGCATTTGCTAATATGAGGTGTTCAGTCTGATGTCTCAGTATAGCTTATTCAGCCTCTTCTGTAAAGAACTTCACTTATTGAGACAGAGATCCCATTGGTTTCAATTACCATTCTGAGTGTTGAGTGGTCCCAGAAGTCAGCTCTCAGTTTAGACGGTACTACCTGGCCTGTAAAGAAAATTGCCTGAAATGATTCGGCTTCAAATGAACTGAGTCTGAATCTGAAACCGAGGCAGAACTGGATGGTACTAGAAAAATTCAAAATAACAGTAGGAAATTTACATCTCTATATTCCCATACCTTATTTGCAACATGCTTCCTGAAGACCGACAAAAATAAGTTAAGGTCTCTGAAAAATGTTGGTCTTCTCTACTACTTGACCACCATTCATCCTTGGGTGCCAGGGATCCTATTGAAAAAACACTTTGAAACGAAAGACTGCCTATCTCGATACAAAGTAAGCCAGGATTGATTTTTCCCACTATAATGCAGTATGTCCTTAGTGTCGACTATGTTTTTACATATGTTTATGTAAACAGTGATCTAACAAAAGCTTGAATTTGGAAGGCTTGTTGTGAGCACAGCTACCAGCACATTCTTGCCATACTTCAAATCTCTGTTTTCAAGTAGTGGGGTTAGAGACAGTTTCCACCTCCTTTTCAAAGAAAAGCCCTTAAACGACTAAACAATGCCTATCATTATCTTTATTCTTAGGAAGGGTTGAAACGGTTGGGCTGGAATAAATACAATTTGAAAAGCCAGCCAACCGTCCCAGTGAAAAGAACTTGAACTGAGGAAGATGTCTGAAAATCAAACCGAGCGCTGAAAGTTTGGAGAAGCTTTAAATGTGTTCAAATCGGAAGTGTCGGGCAGGCAGACACGAGTGGAGCTCCCAGCCTCACCTATTATGAACATGTGCGTTGGCTGTAGTGTCCTAATCATGCTATATAGGTTTTGTTCATTGTTTGTCATGTTATTTTTCTAACACCTGTAAAACTCAACCAGCCAGTTAATCATATTCAGTCATCCAGAACCTAAACACTGGAACGGTACTCGGTATTTTCACTTCATCATGCTGATGGATTATGACATGTGGTATATGTATGCTCTAAATGGGACATCTCAGGAAATTATTGGTAGCTGGAGAAGCAGGATAGTGTGAGGGAGGGTTATTTAACCACAGCAGTAGCGGGGCAGGCAGCACAGTGTCTTGTCAGGTTTGTATCTGCAAACTTCTCTCTATTGTACAGGTGCCCCACGATTCCTTTCTTCTTTATTCAGTGTGGTTAAACTTTTCTTGTGTTGTACGTTGAACACCGGTCGATTAATGTTCTTGCAAAGTTTTTTCTAGGTCGGCAGGTTCTGGATTCTGCTATCTATGCCGTTTAGATTTACTGAGAGGAATGTTCTAATATTGTGCTTATGAAAAAACATAATGTCCATCCTGCTCTCCTTAAGGTGCTGTAGTATAAACTAACAATAGATTGAATTTTTATTTCCGTCCCATTCCATTGTCTAGAAATTAAGCAACATTTTTATTTCAATTTGAACTTGGTCTCAATAAAAAGACATACCTTTCAAAAAAGTTGAGCGATATTTTTCATCTGTTCTTTGATTTTAGATAGCAAACCAACAGACTGAGGCTATTTGGCATAATCCTGTTAAAAATGTTATAAAAGCATAACTCAGAAATAATGGAACCACTTTTATTCAAACTTGACTCCTTCCACAGATTTAATGAATCTGGAAAACAAATTGTCTGGAAAATGTACCGCTGTAACTCATTGCATGCAGGCTTTTATAAGAAATTACATTGTGTTTTCTGGTACATATTGTCTTATTTGACAACTAATTTATAATATAAAGATACATCAATTTTTAAGGGAACGAGGAAAAGGAAACAAAAATAAGGTGGAAGTTTCATCTATGCATTCCTTTACTTAAAAATGAGTGATTTCTCAACTTTAGCATTACATTAGTCTTGTGGCTTTTTCCCCTGAGGTACAATATATTTTGTGTGCTTTTCTTTAATAAATGTGCATATAACCAAGATCATTTTGCCTTTTCCACTGTAACTTTCCTGCTAGAAAAATATAAAAATACATTAAAATAACAAGAAGGATTTTGGCCTGCAGCTTTTTATGAATTCTTGGTGACAAAACAGAAAGACCATGAAAATCTGGGGAGACTCTTATAAATAAAAATGTGCGAAGTTTGGCTTTCCATTACAACATTTCATCTCATTAAATCAGAGGATTTGCACCTTTGTAGTCAAAAGCAGAATGAAATCCAGTGCTATAGATACATTTCCATGTACTCATAGGTCCCTACTCAAAAGAAGGTTTTTAATGATAAGTGAGCTTCTGAAGTTTATCTGTCTATTTTTGACTTCATATTTCTCTACTACTCATGCCTCTGTGTGACTGAGGATGCCATCATATTCCTTTTTTAATAAAATTAAAGTTCATAACATTATAGGATAGGCAGGATATACTCCTTTGTTTCAAGCAAGTCACTGAATATGTGCCATTGCATTTAATTTATATAACATTTCACATATTATTAATAGGTAATCATTTCCATTCTACAGATGGGTAAATTGAAACTCAAGACAGTTTGGTTGATTTTCTCTAAGATGGTACAGGACTTGGTGACAGATATGAGAACAGAAACAGAGAACTGTGATTCTCACTCTTGCACTAAAGCTTGGTCCACAAATAGAATAACTAATAGTAGAAATGTAAAAATATTATCATATAGAGGTTCGTTTAAATGAATAGTCCCTTTTAAGAGATATACAAAATTAATCTGATGTCTATGTCTTTCTTGATCCTCCTGCCCGTGGCTAACTGATTCTCCTGCTTACACAAACACAAACTTTTTTTCTCTCTGTCACCTGGATGGACGGATGGATGGATTGAATAAATATTGCAGACCTGCTGACCCATCTGAAAAAGATAAATAATTCTTCTGCAGATTTTTTTTACACCCTAGCCAGTAAATATTGCATATCCAGGGCTATGAGCTGCACCACAACCTGCTGGTGCAAGGGTTTGTATTACTTAGGAGGCATAAAGGCAGTCGGAGTAAATATACGTCTGTAGGTACGACTGAAAGGGCCCAGTAAATTTTGCTTGTGGTGCCTCCTTTGCCAAGTAAATGTCTCTCCCTCACAACTGGCATGGAAAGCTCAAGAACATACCTTCTAGTTGGTCTCCTCAGCCAACAGGTTCCTAAGAGGGCAAGCAGGAGCTCTCTGGTTGTAGCACTCAGAGTTTTGTAGCTTTTGGAATTGAGGCTGTGGCAAAGTTTTAGTTTTTTGGTCTTTGATTGTGCTGCCTAATCCTCATCAAAGAAATTTGTGTCCTTTCTGGCTCCTATCAAAGCTATGAGAATGCTGAACCTTTACCTCTGCACAAGTCCTAGCACGAGTCATACTCTTCATTAATTATTAAAAGTCATTTGTGCAAACTGAGCATAAATTGTCTATTATCCCAGTAGACAAATTTTACACATGATTTCAATAGACTCCATTAACAACGAAGGTGTGCAGAGAGTAAGGAAATCTGAAGTCAGTAAAATGCATTGAATTCTTACTGGCTCAAATTAAAACTCTCTTCTGTTTGTGTACCAGGCAGACTACTAAAAGGCATAAAGAAGAAGAATGGAAATATAAATAGAATACAATTTATTTTGTTTTAATTACGTAACTTTTTCATCCTTTAGCTCAATCTTTGGGGATGGAAAGAAAAATCACTGTACATTTAAGCAGCATTTTGAGACCATTTTCCCACTCTCTCAGGGTCCAAACACTCTTTTGCTGTAAAAAAAAAAATATAGCACTTGTATGGTTTGTTCTTCTAAATACTGTAATTAAGAACCTTATTTGCATGGCAGGCAAAGCTGGCGACTTTCATGTACTCAGCATGGTGAAAATGTCAAGTTTCATGGCTTGTGACAGATTAATAGAAAAATTATTTTAAAACTCTGCAAATTATTCATAGATATTGAGTAATCATCAGAAGTTGCATTTTGTGAAGAATAAAAAAAGGACAAACAGTGTAGCATCAATCTCTAAATTGAGCGTTGTCTGTTTTTTAAATCATTTAAATTGTAGGCTCAGCAAAATAATCTTCACCTGAGGTGAAGCGAGTTGTAAAATCTTTGAAATACTCTTTCACCGTCTTTTGCACTGTAAATAAGTATCGGTGTACTTAGCACAATTTTTATGCGTATAGATTAAATGATTAGTGCAAAATTAATGATTAATTTAAAATAATTAAAAGTCGATTGTTTAGTATTGGTTGGTATCAGAGACCCACGAAACATGGACGGCTGTTGTTGGAAGGCATCCCTTTCTGGACCAGTCATCCCTTTCCTGTGCCTCTACTCTTGAAATTATTCTAATGACAGTAATGTGTCAGTCAGAATACATTTCATTATTTGAACACCTCTCCCTCTGAAACAATGCTCCTCGAAGTCACTCCACAGCACTGATCCTTTTGATGGGAGAGAAGAGGGCACTACAAGGTGTCCGAATAATTACTGGATTTATGGAGGCTGTAGATGTAACTTGCAGAGGTAAGCCTGACCTGCAGCCCTCAAAAACAGACCTAAGTTTTGTTTCCATGTAGTAACATTTGCAAGATGTGATTGCTCTGAAACTGTAAATCTGTCTAATCTTTGTGGTCTATCTGTTACACCTCACCCAACTGCATGGTGTAAACCTCGCTAATGAAATGCAAGTGGTAACAGAAAATCAACCACTTACTGGCGAGCGCTTCAATTAATGTCTTTCCCTTAAAGGGGATTTTGCTTTTTTATCTTTAGTACTGGGTCATTTTCAGACATAAGATGTTGCGTCAGCACAATAAATCTTTAACTTTCTCTTTCCATGCTAACTATACACTTACGGAATTACAGAGTGGCAGGGGTTGGTTGGAAGGGACCTTCGGAGATCATCTAGTCCAACCCCCCCGCCAAAGCAGGTTCACCTGCAGCAAGTTGCACAGGATGGTGTCCAGGCAGGTTTTGAATATCTCCAGAGTGGGAGACTCCACCACCTCTGTGGGCAGCCTGGGCCAGTGCTCTGCCACCCTCAAAGTAAAGATTTTCCTCATGTTCAGATGGAATTTCCTGTGTTCTGGTTTGTGCCTGTTGCCCCTTGTCCTGTCACTAGGCACCTCTGAGAAGACTCTGGCCCCATCTTCTTGACACCGGCCCTTTAGATACCTATAAGCATAGATGAGATCCCCTCTCAATTTTCTCTTCTCCGGTCTAAACTGACCCAGGTGTCTCAGCCTTTCCTCATAAGAGAGCTACTCCTTTCCCTCAGTCACCTTTGTAGCCTTCTACTGGACTCTCTCCAGCAGTTCCCTGTCTTTCTTGAACTGGGAACCCCAGAACTGGACACAGTACTCCAGGTGTGGCCACACCAGGGCAGAGTAGAGGGAGAGGATAGCCTCCCTCGACCTGCTGGCCATACTCTGTAATGCACCCTGGGACACCATTGGCCTTCGTGGCCACAAGGGCACATTGCTGGCTCATGGTCAGCTTGTTGTCCACCAGGACTCCCAGGTCCCTCTCTGCAGAGCTGATTCCCAGCAGGTCAGCCCCTAACTTGTACCAGTGCATGGGGTTATTCCTCCCCAGGTGCAGGACCCTACACTTGCCCTTGTTGAACTTCATTAGGTTCCTCCCCTCCCAATTCTCCACCCTGTCCAGGTTTTGCTGTAAGGCGGCACAGCCTTCTGGTGTGTCAGCCACTCCTCCCAGCTTTGTGTCATCAGCAAACTTGCTGATGGTACACTCTATCCCTTCATCCAGGTCATTGATGAATATGTTGAACAGGACTGGACCCAGTACTGACCGCTGAGGAACACCGCTAACTACAGGCCTCCGAATAGACTCTGCGCCGCTGATCACAACCCCTCGAGCTCTGCCATTCAGCCGGTTCTCAATCCACCTCACTGCACACTCATCTAACCCACACTTCCTAAGCTTACCTATGAGCATGTTATGGGAGGCAGTGTCAGAAGCCTTGCTGAAGTCAAGGTAGACTACGTCCACTGCTCTCCCCTCAGCCACCCAGCCCGTCATGCCACCATAGAAGGCTTTCAGATTGGTAAAGCGTGATTTCCCCTTGGTGAATCCATGTTCACCACTCCTGATAACCTTCTCTTCCTCTACATGCTTAGAGATGACATCCAGAATGAGCTGTTCCATCACCTTTCCAGAGACGGAGGTGAGGCTGACCGGCCTGTAGTTTCCTGGATCCTCCTTCTTGCCCTTTTTGAAGACTGGCTTTCCTCCAGTCCTCAGGCACCTCTTCCATTCTTTGTGACATTTCAAAGGTGATGGAGAGTGGCTTTGCAGTAATATCTAGCAGTTCCCTCAGCACTTGTGAGTGCATCCCATCGGGGCCCATGGATTTGTGGGTGTCGAGTTTGCCTAAATGATCTCTAACCCGATCCTCCTTGACGAAAGAAAAGTCTTCCTTTCTCCAGACTTTTTCTCTTACCTCCGGGGTCTGGGATTCCTGAGGGCTGGCCTTAGCAGTAAAGACTGAAGCAAAGGAGGCATTCAGTAACTCTGCCTTCTCTGCGTCCTTTGGGCCGTGTTCCTGTAGACAACGTTGCAAACAAAAAGTTCATGTTTAGTGTGTATATCCTTATCATGCTTAGTGTGTATATCCTTATAAATATGAGTAGATAATATATTTTCATGTTGTAGAACACTGTGTGTCATTCTGCAGTTTAAAGAGCATGATAAGAGTTTCCAGAGAAGGGCTCAAGAAGATCAATTTGCTAAAATAGAAAAAGATTATTTAATTGATCACTGGCTGTAAGTACATACGTGTCAATAGAAATGTGAGAATACGTACGGCTGTACATTGATACTTGTCCAGTTCAGGTGCAAAATGAAGCAAACCTTTGAACAGCAAAGATATTAAAGAGTGAAAGATGTGTGCCTTTTTAGTATTAAGTCTGGGTGATGATCAATATTCTGTACGCAACAGTTGAGGGAAGTTATTTTATGGTAGGTCAGCACAATACATCCTTCACAGATTTCCTGAATCTTTAAGGTTTAGTCCGGTACCTGGTTATGTAATATAAATAGGGTATAACGCAATGCTCCACAAAATAAATTTTGGTCAAAATTTCTGGTCAAAAATGTCGGGGAGACCTGAATCAAGTAGCCAATGGATTTACAGCTGGTTTAGATAACAGAAGGAGCACAAAACAGCCCATGTAATCTTCTTAATCCATCTATGTATTGTATGACGATGACCTCCTGCGATTTTCTGCTTTTGCTTTGCTCTGTGAATCACATCATACAAACGTACTGTATTGCAAAAACACCTCTTTTAATCATGTGCTTTTTTCCATCAATTTAATTTGACATAAGTATGTTTATATAACAATATATATAATATATAACACATTGACAAAACTGTGAGCATTTTAATTTTTCTGAAATTGAGAAGGTGAGAAGAAGGCTTCAGTGGAATATAAACAATGGACACGAGCTTCAAATTCCTAAACACAGTAAGCACAGAAATGTGTACACATTGCAAGTCATTAGTTCAAGCCCACCAAACATTTCCTGAGACAATTACCTTCACTGCTATAAAATTTGCTTTGCACAATCCTCTGGAGCGTTACTAATTGCTTTTCTTAACCTCCAGAGATTAAAGGATTTTGAAATGAACATATAGACAAGTAGTGACTCTAATTTCAAATCTAAGCTTTATTAAGGCAAGCTCTGTTTTGCGAAATAGGGTCATTAAGAGAATGTTTAATGTTGGAAATATCCAATCCTAATCTGCTCATCTTCCTCCAGTCTTGAGAAATTGCGCTCTGCCTGTATTTTTTAAAAATGCGGTGCAACCTCGACTCATTTCCATATGGCATCAGCTCTATGTCTCATCTTCAAGAATACACATAACCATGTTGGCACTTGTTTCTCAAATCCTTTTCCACTAGGGGGTATGATAGACTGTGACTGTATTTCTGTATGCTATTGTAATACTAAAGTGTACACACATGAGGGAGAAGAGCGGGCATGCGAAGATTGGAGCATAATTTATGGAGATTTAAATCCTGTCATTCATAAATATAATTATAACCTACGGCTTGAAAGTGATATGGACCTTGCCATATTGATCATGCTCCAGCTCCAGCATGATCCAGCATGCCACTTTATTCAGATCATTCATTTGTTGACAGGCAAAATATAATAAGAATGTTGTTAGTAAAACAATTAATGAAAGGAAATACTTCTATTCTACACAAAGAATATTGTTTGTTTCCGTACATGTTGCGCACCCTCCCACCTTCAGATGGGAAATATAAACCCAAGGGGAGGGGATATTATTAAATCAGCAATCAACCTTCGAGTCATTTCGGTATAAACACTGTAATTATTTCATCTCTAGTAAACAGAATATAAGACAACAGCACATGAGGGTGACAATTTGCAATATGCTTTGAATGTCTTTGTTAAAAAAAACCTATTATGGCTGAAGGCAACATTACTGAAATTAAAAAAAGCAGGAATTGTGACAGCCAACAGAGGGGGTAATTAGTCAGTAAATTTCAAGTAATAAATTTAGCAGGTTGTTGCAACAGACATTATATTTTGCGTGGGGGGAAGTCACTGTTTATTGGCCTTGAAGCCAGACCTGCTTACCTGTATTCAAAAAAAACGATAACAAAGCATTAGAAAAAAATGATAAGTGCCATTATAATAGTATAGTCCAGATGCTCACAGTCTTCTCCTATTTAGGTGGATGTAAATTCACTTATGTCAGAAGAATTAAGTACGAATTTACATCTCTGTAATTGTAGTAGCATACAGTTTAGAGGGAAAAAAAAAAAAGACAAAAAATCTGGTATAAAATATTGTCTTTCTGGATTAAAAGTGCTACTACCGAACATTTTTAATCTCGGTTTGAGCAGATGCGTGTCTCAGGTGTAGGTTACGTTTCAGCCTGGGTCCTGTGCTTTACATTTCTGATTGCTGTCACCTCCACAGCTGGCTGCGTGCTGGCGTGATGCAACCTGCCAGGCGGGAGGGATGCCTCTGCTAACCGGCAGCACCCTCCCGGATCCGTGGGAATGGTTTGTTTGCAATTCATCAGGTCATAAACAATCGCGTGCACTTCGGTGAGCCTCCGTATTTAGAGTGATGTAAAGACAATTGCCATTAATATTAGCTAGGCTTCAGAGGCTCTGACAGCCACATGAAAAAGCAGTCTCATCTGTCTGATTTAAAGTTCCTGTTTAGTACCAGGGGTGCGTTTTATACATCTTAGAACCTTTTCTCAGGCTGGTTGCCCTCTTGTTAAAAAGGCTTTAAAAAAATATTCTGCAGTCAAATAATTACTGGTTTTGTTTAAATGTTCTCGTCCAACACATAATGAACAGCGAGGAATTCCCCAAAGGGCATCTATTGTTATTGAAATGTTTATTTATTGAGTGCTTTTGCCAGAAGCCCCCCATGAGAAAAATCTCATTTTATGAGCTCCTGAAGCAGTCAGTTCCCAAAACATCGAGCAGAAATGCAATTTTGTCCAAGTAATCTCAAGGTCTTTTGTTTGCTTTTAAATAAACAGCAGAATACCAACGGGCAAAAAGTTGTGACAAGAGCTGCTTTATTTTCTGTATTTTGAAAATATTCCTAGTGAAACTGTGTGTGTGTGGTGCTCAGGTGATTCCTGACGTTCAAGCGTTCAGCTGCTACAGCAGAGAAAAGTAATATCCCACAGTCATGTATGAACGGGCATTTTAAGTGATTCTGATATTCCTTCTTGCAAAAGCACAGCGTTAACCAAATATCATCCCACTTGCGTAAGGATTTTTTTTTTCCCCACCCTCTTTTTTCCTCTTTATTCCCCCACCTTTTCTCACCAGCGGCGAGGAAGTATGACGGTGCCTGTGGCAATGCCTACATGGGCACGGCTGGGATCCTGCCGCGCTCCTGGATTAGCCAGGTGGAGTCACTAGGGAACAGTGCGACGCTGGTCCCTGCCAGGCTGCGCCCCTCTGAAATCCCTGCCCTCTCCCTGCCTGGGCTGGATCACCGAAACGATCCAGTTTCAGTCTATATGATTTTAAAGATGCCATGAAGCGCGTAGCTGCAGCGAGCGGGGCAGGAGGGCGACGGAGCGGGGTTTGAGCTCTGAGCCAGAGACAGAAGCAAAAAACTCAGGCAAGGGAAGGAGGAAGGAGGGGAGGAAACTTTCTATGGCGTTGCTGATAAAGCCAAAGTGTAACTATACTGCGCTTGAAAGTTTGCGTTGGTTCTCAGCTATAATAGTGTACAGTGTAGATTTGGGTGGAATACCTAAAGTTGGGTCTTTTTCACCCTATCCTTGTCACGGGACAGCTGTGTACTGGGTCGGTGTCTGCTTTTATTTAAAGCAAACTGCTAATTACACCGTAAATGTGTGAGCATCCAGAGAGGAATCATCATCTCTCTTAGGCTGGCAATGCAGAATGAAGGACAGTGCAAGATTAGTTGTGTTCAGGGTATGGTGTCATGAAACTCCCAAGTGCCTTTTATGGTTGATTATCTCAGTGTTAGTGATGAATCAGGGAATGGTCTGAGGTTTTGTATAGTATTTATCTCAAATAATATACTTTGCAATTGTTAAGTATTATAACCTAAAATATTATTTAAATGATGACGATAAATGCTTTATAATTACCTAACATTATTAAAATACATTTCTTGCTCATTAATGATTTGGCATCTGGAGTGTTCTTTAGCAATAAAATCTCCCTGTTTTCTTCCCCCACCTCCCCGCCCGAACAGTATTTAGAGAAAAATGATGGATTAATGACAGTTCTTATTAACTCCAGAATAAAATGTGTACAGTGCATGCTTTCCTAGTAAAAGATAGAAAGGATGCTTCTTAGTCTTACTCCGATTCCCTTTGTGACCTCGAAACAAAGTCTTACGGTTAATAATATTTTTTTTCTTCCTGAAATGGAAAAAGTTTAAAGGTGTTTCTGTCTGGCATGTAAGTGATGCAATTAAGCACACTTCATTAAGTGTTCTTCATTGTATGAATGCAAAATATTAACAAATTAGTAAAAGAATAATTTAATACTTTAATACTAATGCCGCAATTTTTCAGACTTCATTCTCTCATAAGCCACAGCTATAGGAGGTCAAAGCGTGTTATGTGTATAGTTCCACCCAATGTACTTCACCACTTAAGCAGGGTTGTTATTTGTAGTATAAGTGTAATGCTTTTCACAGATTATATGAATAATAAAAACTTAGGAACTAACATAATTCATAGTATGTAAGCAAACTTTTATAATAGTGCCAATTTTTTTCTTTGTTTTTAGTATAATTTAGTATAGTTTTAGGGGTATCAGAACTGAAATTTCGTTATTCCTTTCATCAGATGTGCCTGTAATTTGAATATTGTTGGGATGAGGGGAGAATGAGTGCAACATTACATATATGGATTTATTTTTTTTAAAATGAAAAAAAATTGTGAAATCCCAAATACTTTACTCTGTTGTTCTTCTGGCTATTCAGCACCTTCATCTGTAAATGCCTCATAGATTTTAATGCCATGAAGGACCAGCAGACTACACTCAAAAAGGTCACCGCAGAGTCAATTATTTCCCTTCCTAAGTTATTCAAAGTAGTTATTACCTCTGTTGTTAAAAGATAAATACTTTGTTGTATCTTTCTGGTCAAAATCAGCCATTGGATAGATTATGTCCAAAATCTTTTCCCTACATGTGTTCTTGCAGAACCCGATCTACATAAATATTCTGAGGTTTTTTATTGTCCCTCTGACTTAGAGTCGTGACAACAGGACTAACCTTGTATTAATGTTAGGCATATAAAATTTGAAACAACGTGTAATCTTCTTTGGATGCTGATTTCCAGTGTCGGTTTATGCTGTACTTGGGAGAATAACAACTTCAGTGCCTCCATTTTGCCATTTTCATAATAGGAATAGTATTTACAGGAGTGTTCTGAAGTTTAGTTAATGTCGTTGAAATTCTTTCAGACAGGCACAAGATACACACAAGAAACCACAAGAGGTATAAAAATGTATGCAAATGTAGCTAATGAAGCAAAAGGAAGAGGGCTAAATGGTGTCTTAATAGTTTCTCCTTAAAAACCTATTTTGATAAGCAATATTATGCCATGTCTCCTGATTATGAATCTTAAGTTTTTTAATAATCTCTTCCAGCGTGCTGGGACCAGCTGTGACCTTCAGAGTGCACTCAAACCTCCAAAACATTTCAACTGCAGATGTTGCCAAAGCAGCAGGTAAGAGTCCTTGTCCTCTGTTCCCAACCTGTGACCTCCCACGTGCCCATTTAGCAGGCGGTAGCACTACATATAGCACAGAGACATCCCATTCTCCCAGAAGACTGACATTTAAGGAAGGAGACAGTCGAGAGGTGAGTGGCACATATGGGAAATTGAAGCACAACATCCCCGAGTCAGTTAAAACTGCCTGAGACTTTCTTGTTTGTCAAGGAAATGGATTAAATAGAGACTTGTAGTCAAGGTCTAGCATGGTAAAAAACTCTTTAGTGTTGTCATGAGCTCATAAAAACCAGATTTGTTGTTTATAAATGAGGATGTAATACTTTCACTTTTCCAGTACTTTTTTTGCAGGGAACAAAAATGTTATTACACGTTAGCCTTATTTTCTGGATCAATAGATGGTAGAACTATACCTTTGTTGGTGTGGTGTTTAGGCAATGTCAATGACAAGTTAATCTTGGGAATAAACATTGTATTTCTGAAGCTAAGCTGCTTCTGAATAAGTACCACTGTTCCAAGGACTCCTGTTGGCTTCTTGTCAACTTGGCTACTAACTGTATTGTGGAGTTCCTGACTGCAAGAAATAATTTCTGCAAAGCAACTGAATTGATAAGTGATTTGCTTCCAAATTACCCAATTGATAGCTTTTATAAATTACGAGTAAACAAGTTGCAATGTTGCTTGAAAATAGACACAAACACAAAAAAATCATGTAAGTAAACACTGGGAGCCCAAAACTGCCCATTAACTTCTCCTTTTGCTTCACCAGCGATGAATTAAGTTATAGAAAGAACTGGGGTAGTTCCCCTGCCAGAACTTTGCAGGACCTATTGGAGATGGGTTCTTAACTGGAAATTAGAGAGTAGCAAATGGGATACCGATTTTTTTAAAAGGGTTTAACGTGCCAAAATGCCATAGATGCATACTGTCAAAATTAGGAAATTACAATAAAGTAACTGAATGTGTATAATTTACCTGGGAAAAATTAATGTGGTTTTTTATAGCAATGCCCTGCCTTGTCAACCTGTTGAATCTGTCTGAAAGCATCACCAAATATGATGCAGCTGGTAGTGCCTGCCTGGGTTGCCAAAGACTTTTGACAAGGTCTTTTACTAGAATTTTCTAAGGAAACTAATTGTTTCCTTAGAATGTGGAATATGCAATGCAAAAATGGTGGATCAGTAATTGGTTAAGAGGCAAGAAACAGAGATTAGGAATAAATGATTAGTTTTCTCAAAGGCTAAAAATAGCAGTAAAGTGCAAGGATCTCTGCTGGGACTGTGGCATTCAACATACTTAGAAATGAGCTGGAAAAGAGGGTGAGCAATGTGATGAGAAAGACAGTTAATTGTATTAAATTATTTACAGTATTATAGGTGGATATTGGTCTTAGAAATGTATAAAAACCTTACCAGGCTGAGTGACTGGACTCAAAATGGCAGATGAAGTTCACTGTAAATTAGTGTGAAAAAAAACATATGTAGAAAAAAATAGCTTTACATACGAAGTTACAGGTCTAAATAGACCTTTACTGCTCTGGAGTAAGAACTATTAATAGGTAATATAATGAAAGTAACGATTCAGTCTCCATTACCAGTTCAAGAAAGAAAATGTTTTTAAGAATTATTCAGAAAGGAATAAAAACCAGAACAATATCATTTGTCATTGCATAAATCTATCCCTTCCCTGTGTTTAAATATGACATACAGTTCTGCTTCTCATACCTCAGAGAGGTTGGAAACTCCAGTTGAATTGGAAGATTCAGAGAAAGGCAGAATGCATGACTGCAAGTGTGGACTATCTTCCGCATAGCAAATGGTGAAATAAGGCAGGAATCTTTATTTTGGAGAAAAAAAATGAGTACGGTATAAGAAAGTTGTGTCGAGTCCAGAGTGGCACAGCGAATGTGAATGGGGTTGTGCAGTGGCCCTAACAATGCAAGAACAGGTGAAACTGGCAGAAGACAGGTTCAAAATAAATCAGAATGCAGTTTGTAGCTACGCCTGTTGTAGATTTTGAAGCTTACACACATTCAAAAATTTACAAGTTCATGGAGTAGACATCTGCTGAAATTTAGCAAGTCCATCTTGTCAAGTTCAGGAGGTTCCTGATGTGCCATGGCCTGTTCCTAGCAAGTTACTCTGAAATGTATAAATGATGTGACTATTTTATTTCAGCAAAACTAAGAAGTAATATTAGGGGGGGGTTGTTACCACTGGGATCGAAGTAGTTGTTTTCAACTTCCTTAACTTAAATATTGCTGACAAAGTAGAGTGGTTCCGGAGACAAAAAAATGCCACCCCAGCGCAAGTTTTACTGATTCATCAGCTTAAATTAATCTTTTATATTGTAATTTTATCTACTCTATATATTTGTATCCCACGCATTTCCTAACTTCTGTTTGTTTAGTACATTAACATTTTCAGGTTTTGATGGCTGCAGGAAAAGGTTTGTAGGAGTCTTACATCAGCTCCTCTCAGTACGTCACCACGGCCATAGTATTGTTATAACTAAACCTAATGTTTGCCTTTTACAAAAAAAAAAACCTGCTCACAATTCTATCCAGAGGTCAAACATTTTAAATTAAAAGAGTATCTCATTTTTCTTTTCTAACCCATAAATAAGGTTGCAGTAGCTTGTCAATGTACTCGCTAATAAGTTCATTTATTTTAAGGAAACTTCTTACTTGCAGATCTCTAAAGCCAAAAATAAATTAAAAGATGAACAGCAGTATATACTTACATAAGAAGTTTTTTCAGGCTTTAGTTGTAATTAGAAATTTTAAAAGTCAACAGTGTCTTGAAGAAAAGCATTCCAAAACCTTAATTTACCAAAGAAAACCAAAGCAGAATAAATCAATGCATACTTCCAGGGTAGGCGCAGGGAAATGCATTGCTCCGTGGTGTGCTGCTATTAGGTAACTTGACATCCATCCAGGAACTCTGAAAGCAGATCTTGTTTACAGAAAATGAATAGCCCAAACTGACAGAAGAATTTCGCTGTCCATCACACCCTTAGAAACAAAAAGAATTTAAAAATTGAGGTAATCAGATGCCATAGTAATTATCGGAATGTAAATTATCCAGATTTGCAAAAAGGAATTTATTTGTGCAGATGTTATGTTCAAACGGATCTCACTGATATCCACAAGAATAGTTTCTGTGCAGCAGTTTGATCTTATTATTCATGTAGTATATATTTTTGTAACCAAAATGGATAAACTGTATATTTTCCTTGCCTTATTTAGGTTTGAATATAGGGAACTATATTTAAAGTTTTCCATCCTCCATGTGGAGTTTGAAAAATGTGCCGGTTAGAGAAGGCATGGGACTCTTTAGCAACTATGCAAACAGATGAATGACTTAGAATACCTACTAAAAACCAGTGATATGGAAGTATGATAAAAATAATGGTTTCCCATGTTTTCTTGGAGTTTGAGATCCGTTCTTCTTGGTGCACATAAGACCAGGCTTGAGGAGAGGTAAAGCTCTCTGAAGTCCTCCAGCCACCTTCTTGCTGATAAATCTTTTTTTCCACTTCCCAGTTTTTTCTGCGGTTCCCATTCTGTGTAAATGTTTTGATTACTTTTTTTTTTGCAGTTTCTAGGACTACATAATTATATGGGAAAGCTGACAAGAGAGTAATTTAAAATTGTGAATAGCTTGCTTTCTCACATTAACAGTACCTTTATTTGCTCTTTGACTACAGAGCAGAAGGACAGCCAATGTTGTACTAGTGTCGCATATTTTGACGTTCATAATATAGCAGATATCTTGCATCAAGTAGCTGTCCTCCGGCCTATTTCTCTTTAATAAGTCAGGCTCAATGCTGCAGTGTAATTTCATCGCAACATTTTGAAGAAATAAACTTTCTCTAGACATAGATGACCTGCTCTACAAGTAATTACGCTTGGCACATGACATCGTTTAGACAAATGAATGTGGATTTCATTTCTCTTCCGTTTAAAGGTTAGGAGAAATCTAGCAGAGAACAATTATCAGTAAGATAACTCTATTTGTATAAAATTGCAATATAGTCGTACAGTAATGAGCAATGCGTTTGCTTTATAGGTACTCCAGAATCCCACTGTTTATGCAAAGACGTATATAGTAACAGTGATAATTAGAAAAGAGGAAACTTCTGAAGTTTCCAGGCATAGAATTCTAGCATCAGATGGCTGTAATAATCATATATATACTGCACACATGAAAAAGAGATGTAGGAGAGAAGTCTTGTGCATAGATACTCAGCGTTGCCAAAATGAAATAAAAGCTTTTGCTTATGTGTAGCTGCAGCCTTTTACTAGTTAGAATCAAGCTTACTTTCGTTTTGGTATTGTATTAAAATGCAACGTTTTAGGTGTTATAAATAACGTAGACTGAAGAGCAAAGGGTTGTTTGCATAGAGTAGGCATATTAGTGACAGGGGACAGATAGCACAGCAGGAGGCAACGCATAACCAGATATTAGCAAATTAATAGGTCTTGTGTGCAGGTTCTTGTGTCTAAGATATGTTGTGATACACACCCTTAGGGCAAGTCAGAAATCTTGATTTCATTTTTTTTTTAAGTATGGATTTTGAAGATATAGTAGACTATCAAGAAAATTTTTCAACTTTTTTTTTTTTTTTTTAATTCCCCAAACTCGTAGCTAAGCTATTGATTTGGTTTGGTTTTGGTTTTTGGTCTTTGGGTTTTTTTCACTTTTTTGTTGTCCTGCTGGTGTAACCTACGTTTTCACAATGTGCATGGTTTGATAGGGACAAGTAATCATGACTTAGAGAGTCGGGTATTGAGTCATATAACCTTCTTGTCTGAAAATTATTTCTCTGCCAGCTTTCAAATTCTACAAAAAAGACATTGAAAAATTAATTCCACTGAAAAAATAAAAAGCACAAATGCAAAAATACTGTATTATTGTTAAAATTGAACTGTATAGCAAGCTAACTTGAATAAAGACACAGCCTCAAAAGTATTGGAATAGATGAAAAAGAAGTGCATATAGAATTCCTTGGCAGTTTTAAACTACTGCAAATTATTAAATTTGTGAACGTACGGATTTTGAGATTTGACACCTACAAATTTTGGTCGTGTCCCAGCTGTGGTGAAATATCCATGGCAACAAATATTGCGGTAGAACTTTTTGACATTGAAACTGAATCTTTTTGCTAAAATTGGCAGCTCTAAACAGGCAAAACGTGATCCTTAGCTTTTAGCATTAAGCAGTCCTTTTGAGATGAAAAGGGCACTTCAAACCCCTTAGAATTAACTTACCTTGTCTAGTGATTTAAGCTGATGGTGTCTTATTGGTTTGGAGTGGTCCAAGATGTCATAGATTTTATCTAAATTAGGATGGCTAGATGGCCTGCCGTGTTAGCGACCCTGGACTCGGTTGGTGGGGAAGGTGTTTATGCCTTATTCTGCCTCTGTTATGTTTCTTTTGCTAGGCAGGTCTGAGCTGCATTTATAGGAGTTAAAACTTACTCTTCTAAACGTGTAGGCTTAAGTATCTAAATCAGTGGCCTAATTTCAAAGGCTCTTAGTTCCCATCACGCCTTAAAAACCTTTAATGACCTTGGACGGTTTGCAGGCTTGAAATACAGAATTTTCTGAAGAATGACCAAGGAATTTAAATTTCAAAGCCATGTCAGACAGTGAAGCACCCTGCCTGCATTAAAAAAAAATGATTCCAGGTTCTTTTTCAACTTTGGAAATACTGATGAGGAACCTGCCTTACACAGTCACTGCAGAAATCTCTTTATTGCTCCCACTTCTTAAGTGATTCTTCATCAGAATCACGATTATGTCAGACATGGAATCTGGGCCCTGTTGAAAAGGGATGAGACTCTGACATGAACATATTTTGGTTTCCTTATAAATTCAGTGCTGCAAATATCCATTCTGAAATATATTTTAAAAGACTTAACTATGAAAGTGCAAATGATCGGTTAAAGCCATAAGGCTTAGGTTTCTCTTTTAGCTGCAGCAATTGTTTGTATCAGCATTCGGTATAATTGAAATATACATTTCAACTTTTAGCTAATCAGATGTACGTCTAAAGTATCGATTTATATGACTGTTTCTTGTATTCATTCTAGTCATGGAAAGTCAACCTCTATTTATTGGTCAAGGAGGGTTATCTTTCCAGTTTGCTGCATAATAGAAATAAGTGTGATAAAAGGCACATTTATGAAATGCCTCTGTAAAGCTTGCACATTTCTTAATTTCATGGTCTGAAATCTGTAAAAACAAGGCACAGAGGGAAGATAATTTACTCAGCGTTAGAGAATCCATTGATGAGGATCTGGTATGCAACTTAAATTGTCTGTTCATTTCTAGGAACGCTGCAGAGGCTCACTCTGCTCTCTAGCCAATAAGTATTGACCACACCAGCGTTGTTGACAGAAACATGATAACTCTATATTATTATCCGTTATTAGCAAGAAAAGTTCTCAGGAGAACAAAACAGAGAGAACTGTCTTCAGATTTATCTTCATATCATATAGCTCTGTATCTTCATATAATAAAGCTACACGGGTGTGTATACGAAAGAATGTATAAATGCAAAGAAGGGAGACTAGGAGAAAGAACAGCACAATGAGGAATTATCAACTGCAAGAGTAAGATTATGCAAAGTTTTATTTAGCTATCCAAGTACTTATTTAAAAGCATATTTAGAATAGATATTGCTGACTCGTGTCTTAAAAATGTCACGGTCTCACAGAGGAATTTGTACAAAACGGGGGAAACATCATTTAATGCACTGTGTTCAGAATACTGTTTCTCTCTCTCTGGTTATTTCAGCTTGTGATTAAACACTGTCTGGCCTTTGATGCTTTTTAGACCATTGTTGGTTAATTGTTAGAAACTCTTCTCATAATAAATTCACTTAACTAAGTGTAATCTAGCAATTTATCATTCTTTGTATTGCTTCTGTTGCTGACATAATGAAACTTGGCAACGTCTGTTGTGTTGTTTTCGTAATGGCAGTATCCATCTTCTTTTTTGTGGTGACCATCAGTGCAGGAGATATGAATTCCATATCATCAGAAGAAGGAAACTTCAATTTCTGGTTAAAAAGTCTTCCTCTTCTCTAAGAAGTCCTTGATCTTCCTAAATGGCTATAACCAGCCGTGGTTGTCTCGTTGATTTTTGGCATAGGCATTGCATGTCTTGTGAGAAGTCTCAGGAAGATGAACTTTGTTGCTTGAATCACAAACACGTCCATGCTGGCACAGTGTCTTGGGTTTATTTTCTAGCCCACAACTGCGAGCAATGACGGTCGTTTTGAAAGTATTCGTTGGCCAGTCGTTGTCAGATTCGTAATTCAGCTGTGATGAAGTGAACAGAACAAGATGAAAGTCTATGGCTGAATTCCTTCATTCTGTCCAGATATTTGTAGACTATGAAACTAGGTGTCCTTTCTCTCCGAGACAGTAAGAAAGAGTGTGTCTGTGAAGAATTTGAAGTTCATCTTTGAAGTGAACTGACAGCTTGTGTGTCAGAAACTTTAAACAACGTAGCCAGGAGGCTGTGAGGTCCATCTTGCTATTGCCCTGGTTTAAGGAGGATTACAATTCTTTGGTCTGTAATGTGAAATGTAAAATTTTGACAGGTCTTTTTCTGTTGCTAGCTCTCTTAACTCTTCTGGTGCAAATCCTGATTTCTTCTACTGAAGCCTGCTTAGTTCACATTGTCCCTTTTCCCCCCTTGACCCTTCTGTGGTGGATCAATTCCCTTTCACCTGCTGTATCGTCTGTATCTATCTGAAGTATTTTCCACAAACTTTTCCATTGCTGAGTAAAGGATGTCATTATATTTTTGAAGTATTATTCAGAATCTGAACTGTCTCCTGCACTACCAAATGTCTGATACAATGATTAATGTATTTTTGAGATGGCATTTCCTTCCCACCTTATTCTGCAATTGAAAAATGGAATGGGTTTTAGCAGTTGTGATGGGTGCCAACATTTGGTAAATGTGCCTCAATCCTGAAGAACAGCAAGTATCTTTGGTTATGGTTCTTCTTCAGTGACTTCCTTCTAATTATCATATTCATTGTTGTGATTAGCAAGGATGGTTGGTTTTTTTTAACATACACCTCTCTCCTCTAAGAATAACTTTGAGGTATGTAATTTTATATATAAATCTTTTCACTTGAAAACCACTTTCTGTTGTAACAGAAAACTTCACAACTTCTTTGTTTACTTTATAAGGTGATGTAATCTATTCCAGCATAAACCCCTAAATCAAGCTTCTTAACTATTGGGAACTCTAAAGCTAGTTAATCTTTTTATAGAATTGGGGAGAAAAACAAGAGTTAAGTAGCATTATGTAGCCAATGTTCTTTAATTAAAGCAATGATGGTTCATGTCATTACATTCTGATGCCTCTTATTAAAGACCCATTCATAGAATGGTATATCAGATTGGTATTAAACTAAAATAAAGAGAAAGACACCACTGGTGTAGTATATATATTCATCTTTTCGAATACGACAGTTGATACCTGAACCAGACAGTTCTATCAAAGGTTTACTGGAAAGACCAGAATAGAAGCTTAGAAAAATACATATAGCCGCAAAGATTGATTTGCAGCTACTCATGTCTTTCTGTTAGTTGCATTTTCTGAAATCTATAGGCAGGCCTTTGAAGACAGGTAAAAATAAGTCTTCTGTTAAAGTCATTTATGTCATGGTTTAAAGGTTAATAGTGATTTTAAAGGTGACTTTTTTAAAGAGCCCTCCGGTAATATAACTGAATGTGTTGCAATAGTGAGGGTAGAATTCATCTAACCCCGTTGCAGCTGCCTAAATGTTAGGCATTTAGTCAAAACTGGTTGCCTAGATTGCCTCTACATTCAATGAAAAAAGATAGATTGTATGAACTGGCACTTATCATAGGTGGCTTAAGGTAGGTGAGAGAAAGCTGTCACTAATATCCACAGAATTGTATAGATATTGTCGATGATAGGACTGCCATACATAAATACTGCAGATAAATCCAGGGAGATTGGTTGAAGTCAGGATTGTAGAATTTGGTACAGGGGAAAGCTTTCGGGATCCTCCTGTACTCCCTGCTTGGCAACGTAGTCAAATATATTTTTTTCTGTTGCCAGATCTCTTAAAATCTTCTGGTGCAAATTCTGATTTCTTCTACTTAAGTGTCCCTCATTCACATTGTCCTTTGGTAACATGTTCAAAGCTCTTTAAGAATTCAAAATTAATTTAAGATTGGGTAAATTTACAAAGATTTTGAGTTTGATAAATATTAGCAGGTGCAATATTATTAAACAACCAAATTCTTGCAGCCAGCTTGCTCACACCTACAGCTGGTAGTGCAAGGTGAAATTGCCGTGGAGTTGAAGTGCAAAGAAGTTTTCTTTCAAGCCCAAGAAATCTCCCAATACATTTTTTACTATGGAAGTGAAAAGTCTCTTTTCATATTAAACTTGTTACATATTTCCTTCCATAGATGTTTCAATTTGACCTGTAAATTTTAAAAAGACTGTTTTCAGCAGATGTAAATAAAAGAATAGCTGCACTGAAGTCCATAGCACTGAGGATGTGTGATTGAAGCGAAGCGGTATTAATTTTTGTGTAGCAGCAGTACTATGGGGTCCCACTGTGAACACGGCATCAAAAAGTTCCTATACTAAAAGATTTGCGAACTAAATTTCATTCTAATTCAAAGCAAAGCAAGCAGAAACCCCCAAACCCAAGACAACCTGCTTAATATCATATTTCATCGTATTATTTAGCAAAATTGCTTCTATTTAGCGTTTTTATGATAAGCAACAGATTTTCCAGGAAAATGGAAAAATATAAGCAATATGACACATACAACAATAATACTTACAATTCCAGACATCTTTAAATGTTATAGTCCTTTAATAAATTTTTATATATGTTAGTGCAATACACTTAAGAGACTGTTTGCAGCAGATCCCAAGCATATTAAAGCAAATTATTTAGGAATGCTACAGTAAGAAGAAATCTCTTAAGGCAGGTACATAAAAGGTAGCTTTTATGTAAAGAATAGGTAGGCTGATCTAATATTTTTTGGTGACTATGTAACTTTGTAGGTAAGCATAAATAAGGGGATTAAAGAAACCCTAATTTAGGTCAGATAGTATTGTAATCCAGCCTTTACCTGGAAAAGAACAGTGAGTACATTTTTTCCACCCATTAGACAGATTGATTATAACTTTTCAAAACGGGGAAGAAGATCAACCTAACAATTTCGAACTATGCATGCAAATAAACACCAAGCACCATGAGGAACAGGGGATTATGTTCTATTTTAGTTGGTACAAACAGGAAAATGTTCTTAATCTGATGTAACTAAATATCCTATTTTTAATATATGAAATTGGATGATTAGCGATCTTGTGATGGTAAGTGATAGCTTTCATATGAACCAAATAATAAAAATTTGTGAGGGAAAGCGGTGCTACTTCAGGGCTCTCTGAGAAAGAGCTGTTATTTAAAGCACAAGAATAAACACAAAATCAATTACACATAGAATCATCTTCGAATCAGGCTGTCATCCCTTTTCGTTGGAGAAAAGTAATAACACGAAAAGGCACTTCTCCAGAAGCACAGTGTTGTGGTAACAGTGTGTAGGGGCTGCTGACCCAAACCTGGTAGCAATCTGTTCTCTCGGTATAACATGATTTATGGGATGACATCTTGGGAAGGAGGCACAAACGTGACCTAGGATGAAAGGGCAGGTGGAGAGTTTTTGGCTGACAAAGGCTTAGTTAGGAGGTCTGGAGGATTCACGTATCATCTGTCTTGAAAATAGCCACTTGCATGACCTTCTGCTGCTGATAGCTCCTGGAGGACTGTGTCTGAGAGGGGAAATAATGAGCTCTTGACAATGGGACAAGGAATTCTTTGAGAGCTTTGGGGGAGTTTTGAAGATAAGAGAAGTTTGTTGGCGGTACTCACAAGGGCACACTTGTCAGCAGTATTCGGTCCTGTATTTTAACATTGCCTTCATTTGGAGCAGATTTTCTCCTATGGATTGAAGGCAACTTCATCAGCTGCTGCTGCCACTTGATAGCCTGCACAATTTTAAGGGAATGTTGTGACTACAACGCAAGTGATTTGATGTTCATGAATTTTGTTTTCTGGACTATCTGTGGTCAGAGAAAAGGGTTTCTTCCTGAGCTTTCCTGAACTCCAGATATCAGTTCTGACATGTAAGATAAGACGGAGTCAGATTTATAGATCTTTAATCTTGTTCTTATTTGGAGATGATGTTTTCCATTGTCTGACAAAAAGTGTACGCGGGATTTAGAGATTAATGACCATTGTAATAATCCCCAAATAGTTAATCTCCCTAGTATTCTCTAGTCTTCAGGAAAACATGTTAAATCCCTTTGTTCTCTTTGGAAAATATATATAAATTTGAACATGCAGGATCAAGAGAAATTGTATGGCTTTATGTTGCTGAAGCCAAAAGACATGCTAGATTTAATTGAGCCATAGATTTTCAAGAAGTACCTGTAAATTCGCTGTGCCTCTATTTTCTTGATTGCAAATCTGAAATATGAGTAGGAAAAAAGGCTTGCTGTTTGTGAAAAGAAAAAAAAAAAAGCTGTAACATAATGGTTTTTTTAGGAGAATTCAGAGGATAGACAGTATGGTCTTCTGTTGTATAATGATGATCATTTGTTCCTGTGCTGCTTCTGCTGCTTTTTTTCCTGGTTGCATCAGTCCAACAAAATCAGGATGACAGCAATCATAAAATCATTTTTGCTGAAAGATCTGTCTAGTGGGTTATTTAGCCTGCCCCCCAGAACTGTGGTGGGATCGGCTGGGAGGATATCATATAGCTAATATTTGATACTCTATTTAAAAAAAAAAAAGACAGATGAGAAAAAAATGTGTATGCCAAAATCCAAAGGGTGCCTCTTGGCAAAGTTTTATAGACATTTTAGATCAGTAACAAGAAAAGGTAGGTAGCAACACCCCATTACTCCTTCCTAAACAGCCAGGTAATTACTTTTGGCATTTTGACAAGTGTTTGCTGGAGTGAAGGTCAAAGCTGTCAGCAGAGAAGATCTATGCTAATCTGCTCAGCTGGAGAAGACTCAGGTAGCTAATGTTTTGTAATTAGAAGTTGTGGAAACCAGTTTTCACTGTGGTTTTGTGCTAAGCATAAGTGAACTAATAATGCAGAGTAAGTGAACTAATAATGCAGAGTAATTTCGTTTATCATAGTTTAGAAAATTGGCTAAATGGATGCTTAGGAGTAAGCATCTGATGTGAAATTGGAGAAATATGGGAAAACGGATATTGTGGTACAAATGAAATATATATTTATATACACATATCTGGATGTGTAGTATTATATATGCACACATATACATTATACATGTATATTACATACGTGTGTATTTGGTTATACATATACACAGGATGACTAATGCTAATACTTCTAATTTACATTGAAAAAATATTAATCATAAAAAGAAAAGAAAAGATGTATTTATTTTACTTGATATTGCAGTAAAATTTTTCTGGAAATTTCATTTGCAAAAATTCAGTGCATGCGAAAACCTCCCATTTTTTCTTGTGGGAGTTATCAACATCACTTCATCCAGCAATGCTCTATGAATGGATTCCTATCATGGATTTTAAACTGATAAAGTACTTTAGAGTAATGTAAGAAAATAAGCAACCCTAGCCCAAATAACTATATTAAAACAATTATGAAAACAATTAAGATTTTTATTAAAAGTATCATTTGTTTTATAATGTTGGCTACCTCTTCAAGTTGTTTTATTTCTGTTCTTATGCAGCAAAACTAAAACTGACTCTTCTCCCGTAATGTGCTGTTCTTTGTGCTACAGAGGGTCTGTGCACGTTTATATGTATAAAAGAAAGAGATAAATAGGGAGTTTTCCAGAGCAACTCAAGGTGTTCAGCTTCCAAACCCCGGCTAGGACCTCATGTCTGCAGTGATTTCACATATATTTAACTGTTTGTTCCCTCTGATTTTGGTTCTAGAATTTAAATACCTAATATAGGCACATGGTGACCATGAAATTATTACCATGCACGGAGAAAGAATGCAAACCTTCAAAAAGTAATGGTTTTGGGCAGACTGGTGTGTACTGTGGAAATTCAGGTTGGGATTTAATGGTCTAATCCTAGACCTAAACCTGATAAGATGAAGTTGCAGTGTTTCGGTGGCTGCAGTTGGAGCTGGAGTGGAACCTCACAGTCGCAGCGGTTAAAAAGGACCATCTTTTTTTCTGAGTCATTTTTAACCTTGATCAGCTCTACCAGACAAACCATTGAACTGTCACCAACAAAGAGCCAGAGGGATTCAGCACTGATGAAAATATTCCTCTAATGTTTTTTTGACTTTATGTGTAATCCAGAGCATGTAGATAAATAGGGGGAAAAAATAATAATAAAAAAAAAGAGATAAAGCTTTAAATCCTTTCAATCTTGGTCTAAAAAAAATAGTAGGTCCATCTGAAACATAGACTTGAATTGAGAAAAAGATGCTTTTTTCTTCTGGATTTCATGACTGGGCTTTTATAGGAGGCTGTTAAGTCTTTTTCAATTGTTATATTGTGTCAGGGGACCCAGAACACGACTGATTTTGGAAAGATAACAGAAAGTGCCTCCTCCCTCCTGCCCCCCATCCTTCCTTCTCTGAATGGATTTTGTGTATTATATTATTCTTTCTGACATTTCTTTCTTTGGCATTTTTCCTCTTCAGGGGAATCACCATGTATTCATTCTCTTCTTTCATTGCCATTTAACAACTTGAGGGTATATTCTCTACCCATGTGCAGCGATACAGCTGTGAAACTCCCATTAACATTAATGGGAAATGTGCAGCTAAAAATCAACCACACTGTGTGTTACCACTACCCTTGGCTGTAAAATGGATTGGCGTGTTCAAACATATATTATTTCCACTTAAGAGCTGAGAATTCAACCAGATTATTATATTATTTGATGTTAAATTAAAAATATTTTAACATTAATTTTTCAATGTGTTTCAAATTGAGAAATCCACTCACTGTAGAACCTGTTATTCTATGTTACAACATAATGTTTGCAAAGTTAGGTGACATTTTAAGCAAGTAAGCTATCTTTCACTTGGCAGTTCCCAGTACTATGCTTTCTATCAGCTGTAGGAAAATATGTTAACAATTATTATTTGATGGTAAGTTAATATTTTGTTAACTTAACTGTAAAGAATCAGACGCCCCCCTTAGGTTTTCTGATTCATGGATGAATTCAAACATTTGCAATGGTTTTCTCAGTCCTCCTGCAATTCTGCTTTTCCATTCTGGTCCCTTTTCCTCTCGTATTCCATCCATTGGTCTTTTCCCTACTGGCAGCAGAGTTCTCATAGGATAACTAAACATCTGAAGTCAGCAGAGCAGACAAAAAAGAGCTGAAATTTGGGAGATGTGGGAAGTCTAGATTGTCAGAGGTACAGGTAGCTGTTTCCAGAAGTGAGGGTACGGACGAGGAAGCTGATTCTCTTCTGTAGTTATTAAACTGGTCATGAGGAAGGGTTTGCGTATTTATCACATTTTTTCCTACATATTGCTTCCGTTTCTCTGATAGTCTTTGCCAGTGCGAATAAGTGCATCCATCTTTCACATTATGTTGGTTTCTTGGTGTGTTGCCTGTAGGTAAAGAGTATCAGAGAGTTTAAGACCTCTAATTTGTTGTCTTCTGTTATACTGTTGTACTGATATCTATCTGCTTTATACTGATATCTGTTATACTGCAAACAACCATAAATGTTAGAATTGGCATATATTTATGTGTAGAGGCATACGTATCAAAATGAATTATAACTTGCCCTTGTTTTAAACAGACTTAGTGGAATATTGCCATACAGTTAAATAAATCTTTGCTTTAGACAGAAGGCAGTAAGTATCAAAGACTTCTCATTCCAAAAGATGTTTTCATCTCAGATTTCTTCACCAAGAAAAAGAAAAAAGTGTAAAAGGAAGCTATCAAGACAGACTGGTTAGTAAGACAGCAGACAGTCCACAGCATGTTTTCACTATCACTTGTGTACTTTCAGGTTCAAATTCTGGTACCCCTAGGAATAAGTTCAATCTGGTTCGTAGTGTGTATCTAGTAACGGCTATCAGCTTTTCACAGAATGTCCTGTTACTGCTGGTGAGCATCCTTCATCCCCCTAGTTCCTCTTCTCTATGAACACGTGCAATTCACACCTGTTCAGTAAACCACTGTTAGGGGTTGGAATCACAAGAGGTAAAACTGAGTTTGGGAGAGATTCCCGTAGAGATGTGAAAGCTATCCCTGGTTAAGCCCTACCCTCATCCAGGCGATAACAGAGGAGAGGTTGTCGGTGTCGATACTTAACACGTGCTAAGTTAGATAGTACATGTATACCTTTTATATTTAAAGGTACTCCGCAGTCTTTCGACACCTTTAGCTCATTAAAGACATAATACCTAGAAGGCAATGTACATATTTAAACAAGAAAAAAAAGAGTGAGAGTATAGAGAAACCATTTCATACAGAAACCAACTCCAGGAAAACATGATTTTTACAGATTTTTAAATGTACCATGTCTTTCTCGGTATAGTTCTCAAATTCTTTTTTTTTCGTGTCTGAACTTCAGTCATAAGAAAATACAAGGAATTCCATTAGATTTCCATTCTTCACTATTCTATTTAGAAAAATTTCCTGAATCTCTAAGAGTAAATGTGGTAGCACGCAGAGGTAGATCATTGTCCTGGCCTGCTTAAAATGTCTTCCATGTTTTATTTCAAAGGATGTTTAAACTTTCAAAATGCCATATATCTATGGGGCTTTCTCTATGAAGATTTCTGGGAAGATGATATGAACAAAAATTCCCTTGAATGTTTTAGATTTCTGATGAATCCTGAGTGATTGCTAAATTTAGATATGACATTTATTTTGATTGTTAGCTTGATTCCTGTGACAAGATTTTTGTGTATAGAAATGAAAGTGTTTCTCCACACTTGACATGTCACAAACCAA
Source organism: Vanellus vanellus (assembly GCF_965231255.1). NCBI lineage: Eukaryota > Metazoa > Chordata > Aves > Charadriiformes > Charadriidae > Vanellus > Vanellus vanellus. The sequence continues at coordinate 11,274,462 of NC_138906.1, read as the reverse complement.
TCAAACTTTTCATAAGTATGCTTGGCTCGTTCATCTTTTATCCTAACCCTGGAATATTTCTTTTGAAAACATTGCAAGTAAAACCATGACATTCTAATTTCCTTTTTTATTAATATTATTAGTTTAGTTTATGAACATTCTTTGCTGGTTTCCAACATCTGCTCCATTTTTAATTTTTTAGGGCATAATTTCCCACATTTTAATAGAAGACATTTCTTTTTATCTGTAATTAAATCCATAACTTGTTATTCTCAGAAGGTTATTATGGATTGTGACTTGACTGTTACAAAAAATTAATGACTTAAAGAGCCTCCTAATATCAATTTAGTATAAGGATTTAATTTATTATTCATTAATTTTGTATTCATTGTAATAGCAGTAATCATTATGAACTCATTGGGTAGGTATGAGAATGTCATGCACACTATATTTCCATAGGAGTTCAGTTCGTTAGTCATCTTTAGCAAAACATAAAATGCCAGTCATGCATTAATGCTGTCACTTGTTTCTCTTTATAATTCTATGCCTGTTATTTTACATAAATATCTTCATATGTATAAGCTGTACTGGAATTTAAAAGTTTCAATACATGTATTAAATCCCTTGTCTGTCCTTATGGCAACAGAAAATTTGCTATTTTACATCAAGATAGCTTCACTCAACTTCTGACAGTATACAGTCTAATGTCACGTTTTATTTTAAAGAAAAACCTTTCAAATATTGTCAGTTTACATTGGCAAAATGTGTTGATTTTTTAATTCACATACAGTCCTGCTTTTTAAATAAAGAATTCAGTTTAGAATGCAGAATTCTAATTCTTATTTCAACACTAAGTTGTGTTTTCATCAGAACATACGTGATTTCCCATTTTAAAATGGGAATTAATATTTTCTATTAATTAATATTTTTAAGTGTCCAGAATAGAATTGCAATGTTGTTTTTTTTTTTTTTTTTCCCATTAATCCCTCAGATGCATTGTTCTTAACTGTCTCATGTTTCTGAGACTGCATCCCTTGACTGGTAAACAATTCTGCTCATGTTAAAAACGAATTGACTGAACGCCTTAGAAAAAGAGTTGTGTTTAGCATCGTGTCAACTAATTACAGTAGCTGCCTTGCAGCTCAGTGTTGAATTGGAGTCGTCCTTCTCTGCACGGACCCAATCAGTCATGGTCAGTATTGTGTCAGCTAACTCAATTCTTTGTAATCAAATTTAAACGTAAGAGTGGATTTCATCTCCTCTAACTCGGGTGTCTGTCTTTTAGATACTTTAAGTATCAGCTAGTCAACCTCGGCTCCCTTTACAATCAGTTGAATGTAATAAGTGCTTCCAGAGGGTAATTCATTTCATCCCATGAGAGATGTCTGTCTCATCTCTATCTCCTATATCTCATCTATCTCATACATGTCTACCACACTTATGATTGGTGTCTAAGATAGGTCGAGTGTATATCATTCCCTTGAGGATCCTGTTATTCTCCATTAACTACAATGGGAGTCTTGCTTAAATTTAGGGCCAACCAAGATCTCCCAATGAAAGCAAATCCCTTACATCTCTCTCAAACTCTTTTAGAGCACATTTCAGAATTAATATGGGTACAGAAATCTGTTGCTGAGGGATAGGCAGCATTTTTTGGACCAAGGTATTTCTGCCTTCCCTTGTGCAAGCTCACACAGCTCAAGTGTGCAAAGACGATGTGATGCAGCTCACTAAACAGGGCGGTCTGGTGGCAGTTTGGGCACTGAGGGATGCCTTGTGTGGCTGCCAAACGCTGCTTCAGGAAAGTGCTGGTTGCTCATGGCCCTGTGTCACCTCTGCCAGCCCCATACTGATTTCTTAGGTGCTTGGGTCATCTCAAATGGCACGTACTGCTCTATTTCATTAAGAGAATAAATAAGTTGGGGAAAAGGGTAACATTTTGTTGGCCGTGGATTTTTAAAGTTATACCTGCTTCATCTGTACTTTTGTCTATGCACGTGAAATAAAGTTGAGGATGGCTGTAACACAATGAAAACGTTCTTCAATAGGCGTGTAGCCCTATTTATGATGCCAAATTTCTTAACATATGAAAAGGCTCAATCTCAGCTTGCTTGAATCTTAGGAGACTTCCAGCCCTACGTAGTTGAGCTGTGACTTTCCTTTCAACTAGGATATTATTGAATTGTTAATGAAGTTCAAAATTGCAAATTCTCTGGAAGATATTGACCTTCTGAGCACCATAGCTATGCCATATGGTTTGAATTTTAGTTTTTATTTATGGAAGCCCATACTCTTCATAAAGGAAATGTGGGATTCTTCCTATCCTTTAAAAATTAAAGAAAACTGTCTGAGGGTAGAAATAACAGGCGTAAATACATACCTGGAGATGACTGTTAATGGTCAAGTAGGTTATAGTGTTCACCTGCATACATTTGCTTTTATGTCACATCATTACAGCATTCCTAAGTTTTAATGGCTTTTTAATTCTAAGCACCCTGGATGTTCAATAGGAGATGCAAGTCATTTTGTAATGGTTTATTCTACTTGAGTGCACACCTAGCTTCTCCTAAGAGCAAACTCTATCCACTTAAAAATAATTAAGGTGTACACTCAATAATATTCTTCCTTTCAAATTCTAAGAAAAACCCAAACAAAAATTGAGCTATCCTTACAGAAATGACTGTTGCAGTTTCAGTGCTTCTGTAGCAGTCGTTGGCTTTGACTCTACTCCAAGGAAGCTGCCATTTTTTGGCAAGAAGCAGCAGTATGTGATGAAAGTAAAGTCACCAGTTTTCACATCAATGAGAACAGCAGGCCTTTTTGAAAGATGTTTTCTGGTAGGTTGCAATTGATATTGAAATTAATGTATTTTAAAGGCTAGCTTGGTTCTAATATAAACCGTCACTTCTTTTTACTCCCCTCCCTCCCATCTTCCTCTCCACCTCTGCAGAAGCTCTTTGCATTATTGTGGCCTGGAGCATCTCTGAGCGTTCTTCCAGAAGCCACTGTTTTTATAAAATCATCTAATATTGATAAATAATGCCGTTGCCTTCACACGTTGCACATGTATATCTAAATCTGTCTAACTCGCTGACAAGAACACCAAAACACAACACTGAAACTTGAAAACCAAAACACATACATCCCTAAAATTCTCCTCTCAACCTGCTTCTAATTGCTGGTAAAGGCTTCTGTGGTTTTCGAACAGCAACAGTCTTTATGTTGTCCTTCCCTGACAATATTTATAGCAATAAGGCAAGGACTTCCTTTTGGGGATTAACTAGACTGCAATGTGACGGTCTGCTTGTCATCACACCGTAGCCTTCCCACCATGTTTGTCCTTTTAGGAAAAACTTTGGTTTGCCTGTCCCCTTCCCTGGATATTGAAGAGAATTTGGGCACAAGGCATGCTGCCAAAGAAAACTATTCTTACTTCATTACGAACCCACTGGAGGAGTGGGCCTAGGCCAGCCGGTGTTAGTGAGACATTCTGGACGTCTCAAGTAGGCACGCGATGGCTAAGAATCCCTTGGAGGTATAATTGCTTCAAAATTTCCTGCACATAGCCCAGTCTATTTCACCTTGTATTATTAGATTTATGGTCAAATATAGTTTGGCACAAAATGAGGGGAACAATTTGCTTAGGCAATGGGAAAAGTTCCAGCACAGCTATTAACAGGTTTCTAGTCTTGCTTTTGCAAAGTACAGTCAGGGTGTATAACAGTAGAGCTGCTTGAAACAATCATCGTTATTCCCTTGAAATGAATTCATTTCTTCCTTGGGAAGTGTATATCCCTCATATGTTCATCTCTGCTAGAGAGTTACCAACATGTTTTAGCCTTGCATTGCCTTTTGTTGAAACCATTACCTCAGTGGAATTTGGATTTGGTAAAAAAAAAAAAAAAAAAAAAAAAAATTAAATTTGGGAACTGAGGGAAAGTGATGTTTTACTTGTTTCAGCATACGTAATTCAGTCATTAAACTTACACCGTTAGCTTCCTCAAACCTGCAGTGGATGTCTTCTCCCTTTCGTTTCTGCTACTTCCTAATCAAATAATCTGCCATGTTATTAAACGACCTTGTTCATTTTCGTTGATGCTCAGAGGGCTGGAGCACCTCTCCTATGAGGAGAGGCTGAGAGAGTTGAGGCTGTTCAGCCTGGAGAAGAGAAGGCACCGGGGAGACCTTATTGCGGCCTTCCAGTAACTAAAGGGGGCCTACAGGAGAGCTGGGGAAGGACTTTTTACAAGGGCATGTGGTGGTAGGATGAGGGGCAATGGCTTCAAACTGGAAGAAGTTAGATTTAGACCAGATATTAGGAAGGAATTTTTCACTTTGAGGGTGGAGAGACACTGGCACAGGTTGTCCAGAGAAGTTGTGGATGCCCCATCCCTGGAGGTGTTTAAGACCAGGCTGGATGGGGCTTTGACCAACCTCGTCAGGTGGGAGGTGTCCCTGCCCATGGCAGGGGGGTTGGAACAACTCAATGATCTTTAACGTCCCCTCTGACCTAAACCATTCTATGATTCTATGATTATTTTAAGAATCATTTCAATTTTAGTTGTGTTCTAAGTAAAAACTTCAAGAAATCCCGTTTTGGACATATCTTAGCAGCTTCAAATGTCACTGCCTTTAAAAAATAAGGAAAAAGCCATATGCTCCTAAATCACAGATGTGTTTTTTGTCACTTTTACTCAATGTGATTTTTGATTTTTTAGGTTTTTTTTTGTGATTTTTCTCAGCTTTAATAGGGAGAATATTAAGTGCATTGTTGGTTGAATTGTGACTGAATCATTTCCTCATTACAGACAAACAGTCTGAAAGTCACTGGCTGAAAAGTTTATGCATTCTCTGAAAAGTACACAGTATGACTTTTATGGCACAGATTGTTAAGAGAAAAAATTATACAGCTTTATTAACAAGTGAAAGATGTTTTTGTCTAATAAAGTTTTGTTTCTTGGACATTCTTTTTTATGTACTGTAAGCTAAATCTTGATTGTCGTTAAACTGAAATGATATATTTTAAGGCACAGGATATGCAATTTCATGCTGTTTTGAAAAAAAATCCCCTCTCGAAAATTGTGTATGCTTCTTTTTCACAGCATATATGTGTATTCTTTTAGTCTGTAAAATAGCGAATTTTTTTCTCTCAGTGAACTAAAGCAAAATCTTTTTTCATGAAGCATAATTACTGATATATTCCACCATTTTTACAATACGTGATGATACAATCTAAGAGAAGATCAAATACCAACTTTGTCAAACAGCTTGTGTGGGACAAGTTACTTTATTTTCTCAGAATTTTCCATGTAATTGCATCTTCTCTAGTTTATAATGTCCGACAATGGTCTGAATAGATGAAGGAAGTGTTCAGATATACCAATTTTATTTTTGTTGTGTGATATAATCTGAATAACTAGTTGTACTGGAGCAACTGTCATTCAAAATGCTAATGATGTGAGAATGTTCTCCTGTCTGTAGACTTGGGTCGCTTATATCCACAGGCTTGATCCTGAAGTATCTTATGGGATGAGAGGAGAGGGGATTTCATGTGGTACTTGGCTCAGAAAGATACATGCTGAGATATGGATGTATACATATGAGTGCCAACATTTGACCTATGTGTTTGAGCACTAATTGTAGTGGTGGTGGGATTCATTTGCCTGATGGAGACACCTGGGGCCACTGGAGGTGCTAAGATACTTGCCTGGGACTTCACTCATGGGGGTCCACATCCTTCCGGAGGCCAGATGGGATAACCAACAGCACTTACAAGGGCACTGGACACTTAGGTATCTAAGTCTAATTCCAGGTTCCTCATCAATCTGTAGTCAGTAGAGCCGAAAAAGCTATTCAGCTGGACAAGAGGAGGTGGCTGATTCAGAGCGATCTGAATAGCCCTCCTGACTGTATTAGCTTCGGCCTTTATTAACTGCATCGGGAGCTTAGGCAACCAACTGGTATATAGGCATGTCTGTGCAGGCACTTAGCTTTAGATGTCTTAATTTGAGAGCTGAATGCCGCCCATAGCTTCCACTGAATTTGACGGCCTAGCGCTCTTATTACTTCTCAGTTCTAAGCACCAAAAGAGCTGGCAATGTTTATTAAGTGTAGGTCTTGCTTGACTTTTCTGCAGAAACTGTGTGAGGCACCCTTCAGATTGCAAGTTAGTCTTACACAAAACTTGGGGTAATATAGTAGTTATTTCTTTTAAAACAAGAATTTGTCTGTAGCTTTCTGTTAATAGTTAAAACATCAGTAGTTGCTTGGTGTTACTAGTGATAAATTTTTAGGGAGTAAAAAAGAAGAAATAAGTTTCCTACAGGTGATTTTTTTCTCTGATTGTCCAGTAAGAATTTTTTGCACTTTTATTAAGCATCTGTACCTGGCTTCCAGCAAAGATAAAATAAATGGGTAGACAGTAGATTTGAATTAACTAAGATAAGTTTTCTCCCTGCTGTAGCATTTGAAAATTTTACATCACTTATCACTGTCAGTATTTTAACATCATCCTTTTGACAGCAATTAGAGCTATAACAATAAATTTCTGTTTTCAATTTCTTTTAGAACATTCACAAGTCAGATTGCTATTAAAATAGACTGAAGGTTGTGATGTGGATTCAAACTTGTTAAAAACATTTCTTCACTTTTGGGATAAAAATTAAACTGCATTTAATTTTGCCAGTATTAAATCTGGCAAAGAAACATTCTAAATTGCTGATTTTAGATGCTGGGAAACGCATAAATCTGTTCTAAATTTTTTATGTATTAAATGAAGTAATGGAACCAGTATATGGATTTAATAACAACCACTGATACATATAATGTATTTTAAATTAAATGACACTTGTGCTTTTTGTAATGTCAAGAACAAGATGTCATTTCATTGTCCTGATATTTCTATTATTTCACTATTTCAACATTCTGAATTTATTTTGAATTGCCCTTTAATCACATTTCTTATTTCAGACTCTTACTTAAGTTACGTAGTTCTTCTTTCTATACTAGAATATATAGATTGAGGCACTGCAGTGGTAATAAGCATATGCAATTTGATAGATTATCTCAACCTTAGGAGACACGTCATTGATCTGCAGAAAATATCTCTGTGTTATGTGTTGTTCCTCCCAGTGCTCTTCTGGTTTGTGTGAAAACAGAAGCAGATGATATGGATCAAATTAACTACATGTTTATTTACATGGGGGACATCATTAAAGTCGAGGCTGGGGTGGCCTCTTGTTTTTCTGCCATGCTCAGTGGTAGCCTAATCCAATTTTCCATTGAAGTCATTGAAAAGACTCGACTTCACCTGGAATTGTTTGCAACTGTCGAATGTATCTGGTGATGTAATACCGGGGGTTTTGTCTTTTGCTCTACAACTACTTGATACTTTCCTGATGTGTTGATTCCATCTGGCTTATCCTCCAAACAGCAAAGTAAATCTGTGTAATAAGTATTCCTGATTACTTTCTATAGATTAAAGCTCAGTCTCCTCTCAGAAATGCACTCAGTCAGGATGAAGAGAGGAATTCACCATTTTCCTCTGCCTTAGGGAGTTCGAACCCATCTCCTTAACCACAATGTGAGTAAAGTTCCAAGGAGGTGGTCCCAGGAGTTCCCAGGAGTCTGGGAGAAGGTTCCCAGACTTTCCTCCAGACGCTGTTACACTTTGCATGGAATAATTGAACGTTCACTGCCCTAAAGCGCCGGTGAGCAGAAGGGAACACAGCACTGCAGCCTAATGCGTGGGCATTCCTGGGGAGTTTGGTGGCTCGTCTCCAAGTCCTTTCTTCATTGCATATTTAATGTAAATTAGTGAACTTTTCATTGCAGAAAGAATTGAAACTGGGGTCTTCCCTTTGCTGCTTAAGAACAGTAGCTACAACATCCACCTTTGTGAACCCAGCCCTTTATGATTGACCTCAGTCATTTTTCTACTTTTGGGGTATTAATCTGATCTGTCTGAACACAGTGTAATTTCTTCTACTGTTTCATAATGTGTGTTAGCCTGTGTGCATCTTTAGAGGGTTTGGTTGGAACCATATCATCGCTGCTTCATAGGGGGTGCACTTCGCTTGTTTGTTTTTCAGTTGCAAGGAAGGTCAAAAAGTAATGAATAAATGTCAAGAAAGATCACTTATGAGAAGTGGATGCTCTGCATAATAAACATTAGCACACGTTTAACAAAAAATTTCCTCCAGTAGAAGTCATTCCCATATTAATTTAATCCTGCTGTCTAAGATAATACAATCTCTTTGAAACAGTCTCGATTCTTAGTGCATAGGGACCTTTTCTGGATCAGAGGCCAAATTTCCATTACCTGATGAGCTAATCTGACGTGACAGCCTCATATGCAGATGGGGAATCTCTTGTCAATAGTTTTCTTCAGAGACAAAGAGAGACAAATGTCTATATTCATTCTCTCACTTCATGCATGAGTAACATTACCTTTCTGTCTCCCTTTCACTCTATCTTTATTCAGGTAGTCGCTGAGAATTTAAATATAAGCTTTTGTGTTTCTGAGTTAGCTTATGCATGCAAAGCTGTTTACGGAAGACTGGCATCCTTGTCTGTTTGTTTAAGTACAGTATGTATTTTGACATGTAAATTTACGTGAGGCATATTTAATCAGTCACAATGATATGCTAATTGGATTCCTGTATGAACTGCATAAAAAAGGCATTTGAAAAAAAAATTATGAAGGAACTTATTACCAGCTGAGACACTTTCTAATCGGTATTATGCGTCATCAAAATGCACAAAGATGAAAGTGATAGATTTTCAGGACTTTTGTAACCAATAAAGAAAATATGAACTAAAGAAAATGTGAACTAAATAAAAAGTCTTTCTCCAAAGGAGCAGCCTGAAAGTTAGAAAACAGCAAATGAGATCCATAAATTAGAATGCCAAAAATCTCTGAAATGCCTCTGCAGGTTTTGGATGTTGTTCACTGACATAATTTGTGTTCTGATAAGGTTATAGGTTGGTCTTGTCTCCAAAAAGAGCAGTGACATTTAGACTTCGACTCCGTCTGCCCTGGGGATTTGCTCAAGTATTTTGAATATAGTTTTTTTTAATATATATTTTCATAAGCAGATCTCTAACTTGTTTAGGTGGAAGTGGTTCACTCTCAAGCAAATCAAACCATGCCAGTGTAAACCAGCTGCTGTATAGGCATACGTAAAAACCTACAACACTCTCCCATTCCTGTTCTGGTCATTTACTACTGATGCCTGAATTTCCCTGGTAATGAAAGTTTTAAAGCTGATAGTATTTATTCTTTTTTTTTTTTTTTTTTAAATGTACGCTGGGATCTGTTCTTTGGTGGTCACATCAGACTACTTCTCATTCTAATTTCTGTGGACAGCTATACTCATATGTTTTCTAGTGTACCACAACATACGAATATATTTAGCACACTTTGGTTTCTTGACTGGTTCACTACTCATTTCAGTGCTTTACTGAAAATAATACTAGTTTCCAATATTTTACTTAGCTTTTGACCGCACAGGAAGCAGACAATTACAAACATAGATAAGGCCTTAGCCTCTCTAAATTAAGAGATTTACCTCTGAAGGGAAAGGTAAGCCTTTTCTCTGAATACAGTCAAAGCGGGGAGCGGGGCAGCAGTGAAAATGATGCAAAACATCTAAATGATGAGCTGGAAGCCACCTATAGCTAGCCAAAGGGGAAAAATGGACAAATAGAGTATCTCGGTTTCTTGCCTCAGTAGAGTTTAGCTGACTGGGTTGAGCTGAAAAAGGTTTACTGAGGATCCTGGAAACAGAGCTCTTTCTGAGAATAAACAGGGCAGAAGGAAGAAAAAACAATGATTCTTCCCCAAGAAGTGGGTTTCTCAGAGCCCACGCATATCATACCTCGTGGAGACCGGCAACCCCAATTTTCCCAGCCTTGAAGCTGGCTCTGAAGTGCAGGCTGCCGGGCATTTACAGGTGAAAAGAAGGGGAAAGGAAGAGGTCTTTCCTATCCCTGCTGTAGAAACCTGCCCCACGTGCGCGTGAGAGCTGAGCAGCGCGGGCTCCGTCGGTGAGCAGCCTGACGGCAGCCAGACGCTGGCCTGGTGGTTGGGGCTCTGGGGGCAGAATAAGGAAGACTTCAGAAATTTGGTTATTGCGTGTACTATTTTTGCGCCTTTCAGCGATGATGGAGCGTAACAATATATGGAGACTCTGGGAGGAAGGGAACTTTTGTCTCCGCTGTTGGATGCCCTAACTACTACGCTGGGAAGGAGCATGACATTTGCATGTACTTGTGGATCTTACATTCATATTGCAAGTAATTTATGTATGTGTATGTTGGATCAGACTTTAATATATATTTTGGTTCAGGTGAACGTATGTGCAGCCTTTGTACTAATGACCCAGTTATAATTAGAGGGACTTTAGGAAGAGCTTTTCCTTACGAACTACCAAGAGAGAAGAAGGAAGAGAGTTGCTTGATCCATGCTTTTGTGATTCGGGGAACCACACTTAAAACTTTATGGCAGTAACACTAATATCTTGTGCTGATACATGAATAAGTATTTATGTGTATGCTGTAATTATTCATCATAAAATTTTAATCTTCTCCTTGTTGCCTTCATTTACTCTTCACCTATACGTGTGTTAAGAAAATAAAAGCCCATTTGAGATATAAAATAGAGAAGTAATCAGCTTAATTGGTTAAGATAAAGCATTTTAAGTTACCTAGTTAAGCTGATGTGAATTTCACTGTAGACACTATTATTTTGTTAGGAGTAGCTCACTTGTCTGCTTTTTTCTTGGCTGAGGCCAGAGGAACTGAGAGGACAGTAAGTGTGTTGAGGTCTCCTCCCAGTCTTCCACATATTAAACTCAATCTGTTTGACACACACCTTTAATTTAACCAGTGCCGTTTGTGTGACCTTAGTGAAGTCCCTTAGATCTTCCTTTAAGTGGGAAAAATAGCAGAAGGCCTAACACAAGAAGAAAGTTTTCTGAGCTTGGATAAAGTTTGCAAAGAGCTGCGCGATCCGCAGAGGAGAGGAGTTCTGAAGCAGAAACTGCGTAAGACGCGGGGTGGTGAAAAACACATCTCCGGTTGCACAGCTGCTTAATATCTGCACGTAATTGGCTTTTGTTTCATATTCTTCACTCTCTGTGAGCAACATTAGTAAATAGTTACATTTCTTTACTCACAGTAAGCTGTGGGGCGCTCCTGTACCCTGTGTACCAGCCTTCCTGGGAGGCAGGAAAGTATGCGCTCCTTCTGCATGACACCGAGTGTGGGGACGGTTTCCCGCACAATTTTGATATTTTGTGGGGAAGGTTCTGGATCTCCTTCAGCACAGGCAAAGGCAGAACATGTGTGCTTTTTTTCCCTTGAAACGTGAGGATGCTTAAGGTATGGAAAATTGCACATCATGTGTGCATGCATAATGTATGGAAAATGTATTTTACCATTTGGATCTTACTGAGGTTTGCACAGCGTGGTAATAGCACAAAATTGCTCAGGCTTCCACATATTCAACAACCCTGCTTGAGCTTCTGGATATTTGAGGCCTGCCTGCAATCTTATTAAAATCTCCGCGTGTATCACGCTATAGTTTTCTGAGCTGTAAATAGTATTTTAAATGTTTCCATCGGTGGATTGTGCCTAGATAAATGGCATTGATATGTAGCATAATCTTTTAATGATGTTTGATGTTCTTATTCTGTAAATCAATTATTATGTTATCCATAAATGTTTCTCTGTAGAGTCTGCAGTGTCCTTTTATCAAAGGTAATGATTCCCAATAGCTACAACTCCATTGTAGGTCACAGAGTGCACACAGAATGCTTTGAATTGCAGACTACTCCAAAAATGCATCACCAGTTCCCTTTCCTGTGCCTATGGGAGGTCCATAGTTGGCTTGTGTTCAGACTCCTTGCAATTCATATTTGCCCAAATGAGAAGCTGGCCTTGGCAGGAAGGCTTTGGGTCACCTCCTCTGGGCTGTCTGCAAGAGCAATGGGGATAGATGGATTCCCAGGGCTCATCCCCAGTTTAAGTACAAGCCAGAGGGCCTAACTATTGACGTAAGAAATATATTGCAAATTTGGAAGGAAAGCTGGATCAGGATATTAAATGTCCAAAGCACAGTGTGAGTCCCTTGCTGAATTTTGTGGAGTTTAATTTTCAAGTTTTCATCTGTTAAAGCAAGCTGATAATCAAATCATAGAACCATAGAATCCAAGAATGGTTTAGGTTGGAAGGGATCTTGAAAATCATCTAGTTCCAACCCCCCTGCTGTGTGCCTCCCACTGGACCAGGTTGCTCAATGCCCCATCCAGCCTGGCCTTGAGCACCTCCAGGGACGGGGCCTGAACAAATCAGATTATAACATCATGCAAAGCCATGTTGGTGAGTTATGATTCAAATTCCGGTTCTATATAAGAAAAGGAATACGGAATAAAGAATAAAAGCAACAAAAAATTCCCCAACAAACAGTTAATACAATACGCAATACAATAGGGGAAATATGATAGACTTACGATGGATACAGTGACGTGCTGAGTGACATCAGAAAGGCTGCGTCCTGTCTGGATGAATTGCCACGTATGTGGGTTTTGACCCAATTAACGACTGTCTGATGGAACCAGGCAGTCAGAGAACCTGTGAGAAGCAGCAGCTTGGTGCTGAGCACTGGTGAAAGACTTGATTGAAAATGTTTCTCTCAGTGAACGGCTCCATAACAGAAACCATGTTTTGCTTAGATTCAGCATGCCAGCAGATGCACAAAAATCCACTATTCCTGTGCTTAATTTCAAAAACAGAAAATCAATTAAGTGGGAGGAAATAGAGTTTAAAAATGACTAAAAGGGCTGTGAAAAATGTTATATATGTTCAAATTCTATGGAGATTGTTTAAAGACATCGTATGAGGGATTCCAGCCAAATTCATGTCACATAGTAAAAAAACTTAAGACCAAAATCAAGCCAACGTGGTAAAACAGAATGAAAATGGACTTTACTAGAAGATACATCAAGAAATCTGAGGTATGTTCAAGAGAGAAAAACAGAAAGGATGGTAATGGCAAGTGAAGTATAAAACTGTGGTAAAGTAAGCAAAAAAAGATTGGACAAGTAACTTGCAAAATTTCTTAAAAACTAATAATAAATAATTTTCAGGAAGCCTTTCACAGAGTCCATAGGATCAATGGTATTGAAAAACAGCTTTGAGAAAAGGACAACACAAGTGAAAAAAAGAAGTTTGTTTTATAAATCTATGCTCACCATTCAAGTATTTAGTAAGTTTTCTATGAAATAATCCTTTTTTATGGGAAACTCATCAGACGATGTCTGAAATTTATTCTATGGAATACATAGGCAAGTTGAAGAACAATTAGTTGCCATAGCCAGATAATACTTGCTCAAAACCATTCAATCAACTCTCCAAAATGAAATAGCCGAGACAGTAGGTGTGATGGGAGAGCCTCATCCTGACAGACTGGAAGATGATAAATATAATACGAGTTTGTAGAAAAGGCCACACAGAAAATTGACAGAAATGACAAATCACTAACCCTGATATCTATATTGGATAAATTGGTATAAATTATTCTAACTACTGGACACATGGGCGTGTATGGCATATTAGCAATGGCTCAACTTTTGAAAAGGAAAATCCTGCTTTCCAGCTTCAGGTCCTTGAATTCAGTAACATACGTGCATAGGAGGGAAATAACCATAGATATGGTTCCCATGGAATTCCAAAAGGCTTTCAGCAGTATCTCTCAACAGAGCAGCTAAGTTGCTCTGGGATAATAGGGAGGTCTTCACACGGATAAATAGTCAGTAAAAAGAGAGGCAGCAGAAGGTAAGAATAAATGTTCCATTTTCACAATGCAGAGATGTCACCAGCTGAATTCCATAGAGGTTTGTGCTCTTCAACAGATTCATAAATGATCTGTAAAAAGGACAGAATAGCTTGCTGAGGATTTTGAGATATTCAAGATATTCAAGACAAGGGCTGACTGTGTAACATTGAAGAAGGACGTATGAGTGACTGGGCAATAAATTAGCGGATGAAATTCAATTTTTATAAACGTTATGTGATACTTAGGGGTGAATAAAACCTCAGTCCTAATGTTACATATGCGGTGATGGACACTGAGTTAACTGTAAGTACTCAGGAGTGACGTTTGAGGTTATAATATATAGTTTTATGAAAATGCCAGTTCTCAGTGCTCAACAGCAGCAATGAAAGCAAATTAGATGTTAGGGAAGCAAAGAGAGAAAAAAAAAAAAAACAGAAAACATCATTATGTCATTGTTACAAGACCATGTTGTGCCTGTGTCCCTAAACGCATGAAGCTCTGCTCCCCTCCTCTCCAAAAGGTATATTATTATGGGCGAAGACATAGAGAGGCGTGACAAGGAAGATCAAAGGTGTGGAGCATCTGGTGTGCAGGGAAAGATTAAATAGAATAGGATTCTGTTTAAAGTGATATGACTGATGGAAAGATATGATAGAGGTCTGTAAAATCATGACTGGCGTGGAGTTGTGTAGGGTTTGAATATTTCTCCTGGCTTCAGAACAGAAACTAGGGGCCATGTATTTTGTTATGTTTTATATAACAAACAGTCCTTCTAATATAGCGTATACAATGTCCTCATTGCTAACTATTGGGAAACAAGCTGACAACAAGCAGAAAGAAGTGTGTTTTCAAACAATGCAGTATCAAGCTGACAAAGTCCTTGACAAAGTTTGTGGCGAGTACTAAAATTTATGTGGATTAAAAAAACCCGATGCACAAATTAGTGTAAGAAAAAAACATTAATTGCTAAAACACAAACCACCACCTCTGATTCAGAAATGTCCTGACTTATTTTATAGAGCTGTTCTGAAAAAGACTTCTACCAGTCTCCCTTTCTGCATAGGCTTCCCTTAGTATTTAGGATTAGTCATTGTTGGAGACAGGGTTTTAAGGAATTTATTTGTGCCATCAATTGTGTCATCGGGTGGCAGACTTACTGTATTCTGCCTTTTTTTTAGCTTTTAACCACTGTATTGTTGCATTTGGGGCTCTGTATTTAAGGGATGTTTGCATTTGCAGCTTGATATCAACAATTCAGACTGATTAGTAAGTTCTTAAGTGCTCCTAACAGAATAAGGCTATCTTGAATACTAATGGTCTAGATTTATTTCTACTTGAGTTTATCTGAAATCAATGAAGTAACAATGGTAATAAAGTCTGCTTTAGGACATTTTTTTTCCTCCGTTGGTTTCAAAGACTAAGATCTACAGAGATGTGAATGTCAAAGCTACATCAAACAAAGTAGCCACAAGGCAGTTATATATTTCCAAATCATCTGACAGGAACATGTGGCAGAGAAAGAGTATGTGCAGAGAACACATTGGAGGATAAACACCAGCGAGAAACGGAGAGGAAGGAATTTTGGAGCCTTTCAGTTTGCGCTGGCAGATGGGGCAGAACATTTGTCTTAGGAGACTTAATACAAAAATCAACAGTAAAATTATGCTGCTATTCCTACTTAAGACAAATCATATGCTACCTTTTTTCCAGGGAAAGTATCATATGTTGAAGAAAAAGTAGAATACATTACTATTTGGATATATGGTTTTTATATGTGTTTTTCCTGGGTGTGAAAATTTCATTCACCCTTCTTTAAGGCATGATAAGGCTTCCTGAGTGCACCAGCCGCAGTCGCCTTAAATCAAAACGTCTTTTATGAAGTGTTTGATTTAATTGGACCATCAACCGAGGTATTCAGAGAGAAGACAGATAACAACTGAAAGCAATAGAGTATTACTCAAAGGGAGTAATAAAAAGGCCAAGGGTGTAGGTAGTGTTCTGTGAGTCCAAAACCGTGACTATTAGTTACTGCAATTGTATTTAAAAATAATATTTAGATTTATAATAGATTTATAAATTTTTGAGCTACAGATTATAGTTTTGTTAAGGATAACGCTTGATCTAGTCTGTTGTAAAAATGTCAAAATTCTTGTTTGGTGCATACAGCTACTACAAATGAGTGAGTAGGGGTGAAAATAATTTTTTCTAAGATCTTTCCTAATGTGAAAAGTATAGAAAGACCACTGAAGGTCCTGTTACACAGGTTTGTCCTAAAATCATTGGTGGAATACTCACTTCTGGACTACGGTCTGTTGTCTGAATAGTGGACAAGGAGATCCTGTCTCTCCTGGACACTAAAAATTGCGGCTTACAAAGAAATTCTGTTCCTTGGCACTGACGTGAGGGTGCGGAACACAGTCGCCACAGGCAGTGGAAAGGTTACCTTAAAGCTGCTGAAGAAGAGCCACAAGAGGCTTCAAGGTAGCGTGAAGTTATATGCTATTTTAACTGACTGAAAGAAGTCACAAACACACAGAAAATCTTCCATAAAATCAGGAGTGCCAGAGCTCATGTCTTGGGGCTTCCCCTAATGAGAACTGACTACCTCTTTAGACTCTGGAGATATGTGGTTTGTGTTCGCATGAGTCAGTGTACCAGCCATAATTATTAATAATATTTAGTATGCAGGCTTGAAGTGGAGTATACATGCATGTAAGAGAGAGTTCAATTGTGATAAATATTAATTTTGGGGAGAGAACAGTGAACTTCTTGTATAGTAAAGTATATCTTGGTTCAGTTTTTGGTTTTAGATGTAGAACATTTGGGTTTTATTAACTTTCATCTGGCTGATTTTATTTGTGCCTATCTCGGGTGAAATGCAAAAAGAATACCCATTTTATGTGTTTGAGGCATACACCTGTAGAAAACATTGATCTGGGAAAGACAGCAGGAACAAGGCATCATCCCCTCACAGTCACATCCAGACAAGAAGCAACAGCTCCTCTGTGCTGGCTAATGCGGGGGGCCATGCCCAGGCTCCCTCATTCTGAGAAGGGGCAAGGCAGGTCTTTCAAGGTTCGTTCTTGAGGCTTGCCACAAGCAAAATTGTCCTGTCTAACCTCACCTTTGCATTTAATCCTTCCGTTGGTTCATTTTGTGTGTTGGTTCCTGTCCAGATACAGATTAGTGGGCTCTTGGGAAGGCATTCCAGTCCCCAGAATTCAGGCCACCTCCTTCATATAGCTAAAGTAGGAGGAGAGTCTCCTTATGTAGATCTCGGACTGAGGGAAGCTTCCCCAGAGGACAATTCGGAGCATCTAAGTTAAGATGCAGTTCTGAATCGCTCTGTGTAGGAAGTTCTTTCTTTCCATTCTCTTATAGAGGTCTCTGGAAAATTAGCCTCTTCATGTAGGCACCGCAGATTAGATGCCTAAAATTAGTAAGTTGTCCAGCGGTGAAATGCAGGTTGGTGAGACACGAGACAGCAGTTACTTTCCTCTTTTGAACCCGATTTTTGCTAACAGACGCTCAAAACTGTTAGCACCTGTTGGCTAGTTTCATACAAGAAACCTTGAGGTCTTCATATGATTGCCACCAGGTGCGTCCACATCCCTCCAACCGTTAATACAAAGCTGGCGCTGCCAGCCAGCTCAGAGCCGTGAACCCGAGGGCGCTGGCTCCGGCCCAGACGTGAGGGCGCCCACCTCGGCAAGGCAACAGGGAATTTTGTGCTGCCCTTGCCTGGACTTCACTTTTTCCGTGGTATTTCATTCCTAAGTCTTTGTAGTAGCAATCAATGAATAGATTTGTAAAACTTTTTTTTTTTTTTTTCTTCCTTTTTACCCTAAAGCTGCGCTGACCGCATTAATGCAGTATTTCCTGAGTGCTAAAACTGGAAGGCTGCGCGTTCCCAGTGGTGTTGCGTTGCGGCTGGGAACCTGACGTTCCTTCCTTCCGTTTAGTTTTAAATTAGAGGCAAGGTGAGGCAGTTCACGTAAAAATGTTTTCATTAACAGCACCCAGATGCAGCATCAGAAGTTCTAGTGGCATTTTAAAAAATATACCTAGGATTTAGTCCTCGAAATAGTAGGTGGTTTAGAGCTATCTCAATTCCTGCAGTGTAGCTCAGGCTACTCCTGTAGCTTCTGCCTTGCTGCTTTTCTTCTTTTTTCTTTTTTTTTTTTTTTTTTACAGTAAGTTATGCTGGGCTATGATAAAAGGATGCCAGCATTTCAATTTGAAACCATGGCAACTAGAAGTGGTGATTTGCATGTTTGCATGACAATGTGATCGTGTTATCTCTGGAGATAATGCACATAATACACGTAGTGGAACTGCTCTACCTAAATCTGTAAAGTGGGATGGAAGAAGGGGAGGGGGATCAGCTTTGTTGCTGCCGGAATCACGTGTAAGAAATAAAGTTATTTTTTCCCCTTGGGTGAATGAGAAGGTGAAGAAACCTATAAATGTGTGTGAGTTCATTTTTTGATTCAATGTATTCAGTTACTGAACTCAACAACAGCTTCCAGGGACATCATCAGGAAGTAAAAAACTCCTCAAACTCTTCCTTTTCTCTGGATTCCTCTGTCCTCACACACGAAGAAGGTACCACTAGAAAATCTTTCCTACTATTGGTATAACTTCCTGCTAAACTGATTGCCAGAGGATACTTGGAGAGAAAATCAAGTAGTGGAATATGAAACTGAAATTTTAGTTTCAGTTTTAAGAGCAGATTTGAAACCAGCCCCGGCTGCAGCATCGCTACCTTTGCCCCCATAGTATAACGGAAGCTGTACTGGGTGACCGCTCTGATTAATTGGTGCGAAAGTCTGGCATATATTTGGCATAACTGACTGCAGAGTAATCTTCAGTAGATTAAATCAGCCTTCCCAAGTAGGAACCAGAAACTCTCACGGCGGCAGTGAATCTCTCTGCCATGAATTCTAAAGTCGAACAGCAAAAGCAGGGTATGATTTTTTTCTTTTTTTTTCTCATTAATGGTGGAACAAACAGAAAAAGGTCCCTTGAAAGTTAAAGCTTAGCTACTGCAGAGTGTCCTCATGTATTATGAGTGAGAAACAAAGGAAACTGAGAAACTTCAAAGCTTCCTGTGGCATTCAGAGCTTTCCATCTTCAAAGCACCTCTCTCTTTTGTAGTTCTGCTCTGGGTTTAATTAATACATTTTAAATATTGTTACTGTAAACAGCGTCATCTTTGTTTTCTGCCCAGTTCTTTTTCAGAGTAATTTAAATTATTTTATGAAGCTATCTGTCATCTTTATTTAGTGCCTCTTAACCTCTTTTCTTTTACAAATGAGTAGTCACCTCCAGTTGAGATTAAAACAACACTGGAAAGGGCTGTATGTGCATGTGAAGCAGTCCAGGAAAAAAAAAAATTGCTTTGCCTGCCTTTTATCTGCGTTCTCTAAAGTAAAAATACACATAACCCTCTCAGTTCATGTATTAGCAATATTTTAATATTTTAAGATGGAAAAGAGAGATTTAGAAGTTATAATGTATCTTTTTTTTTCCTTTAGAAAGCTAATTCTAGTCAACTGCATGAGAAAAAGAAATGTGTGAAAATTACACATCTGCATACTTGAAGTCTTATTTTTTTGCTCATGCTGTCATTAAATTTTTTCACATGTATTTTGGGGATTTGGAGATTGGGAGAAAGAGAAGAGAGGTAGACTAGAGAAAGCATAACATTTTGCGTCCTATTAAGCTATTTTTGCCAGGGGAGACTTAAGAAGTTTTACCTAATAAAATCATATCTTTCCTCCCTTGCAATATCTTTTTAGTTCTTTCTTTAAAATATCCATTTATGAGAAAAGGTAGAATGTAATATTGAGGGAATGTAATTTTGTCAGTTGGTCGTGATTCCGCCTTGTGGTTAACATTACTTCGTTGTATGAGTCTGAATGAACAGAGTGACTTTCTTTTAATATTCCTATTTATATTTATATATATATTTCACAACAGTAGGTATTTTAATATTTTTTTCTATGCTATGTCCACTAACAATAGAAAGAAGAGGGGAAAAATAGCTAGCGGGGTAACTTGAGGAAAAACATGAAAACATTTTTCATCTCAGGTAAGTGATGTGAACGCAATCGTGTTCTCGTGACCGGGAGTCTCGGTTTCCGGTCTTATTCCTGCCCGGAGTCACGCGTTTGAGATGATGCCACACTTGAGGCAGAGAAGAAGAGGCATTTTTAATGCCTGTGTAGCCTGATTTCAATCTCTCAGCTTTCCAAAACATAATCCTTCCTGCCCTCCAGAATGTGAAAGAACTGGAGTCAGAGGGCATTGAAGCTAATGGAAGCTTTCCTTTTGACATCCCGAGCCCTCCGCTCAGGCTTAAAGCACACAGTGATTGCTGCTACCTGCAATTCCTTTTTAAGTCCTCTTTTCAAATCATGACTCATCTCTTCCCTCTCCTATCTGAATATCCACTATTACGGCTTAATCTTGCCCCAGCGTGTGGAAACGGGAGGTTCCCCGGTGCCTGGAAAGGAGCAGGATCAAATTTTAAATGCAGTTTCAGGGCCAGTAGCAGCCCCATTGCTGATGTGGGCTCACTGTTTTCTTCCCACGGCAGTGATTTATATAATATTTGTAAAGTTGTGTGTGGGGGGGGGGATGTGCAAAAAAGCAAGCAGTTTTGCTGCATCTTGACCGTCTGTGTTTGTATGTGTGTGTAGATGGGGAATTTTAACTTTACGTCAACAGCACTGCAAAGAATGGAAGAAACACATAGCGAAAATGTAATGTATAAATATACAAAAATCAATCATTGTTTACCAGACTCGTGTCAGGCAAGCTCTTATTAGTCCTACCTGCTCCTGCAATGTTTTAGGGAAGATATAAACGGATAGTACAAACTCAACACATGTTTCTATTACTAATGGAAAATAAAATAACACACGTATTCTAAGCTGGGCTAGCTTTGTGAATGTCGTTTATTTACAATTTGATTATTCTGTCTTTCTAGTTACACAGCATCTGTTTTGTATTCATCTCTTGCATCTTCCTGCAAGTTTCTTGCAGGCCTTGTTCAGTCCTTCCATTTTAATTCTTCTTCCAAATTAAGTTTCTTTTAATTTCTTTTTGTTGTTGTTGTTGTTTTAATATGTTCTGTATTTGTGATGGATACTCTATTTTTCTTTTTTCTTTCTCTTGTCTTAGAAACTTCTTTCCTATAAATCTTTTTCACCTCATTTCTGGTTTTGGCTAATTTTCTGGTTCCCCGACTCCCTATTTTTGCTGATATTTTTTGATTTTTCCTTTTTTTGTAGTCCATTTTTTCCTTATCTGTCTTTCTACTTCCCTGTCTCTTTACATCCCCTATCCCCACTCTTTCCTCTCTTTGGATCTCGTTCTTGTTGTTTCTGCTGGCTGACTGTCATTCAAAACACTGCAGTAACATAACAAGAAGATCCCCCGAGACTCCGTGAAAAATCCTGTGGAAGCAGCTGTTCTTGTGATGTTTTCAGCAGGAAAAGTGCACAGAAAAGACCGGCTGGACCGGGGCCCCAAATTAGGATGCTGAACTGTCCCTTGTAGTTGTTTCTCCAAGGTCTAAGGATGGGCAGGGATGTTCTTCCAGTCCTGACTTGCCCATCTCCCTAACGTGTTTGCTCAGGACTTCGGCTTGCTAGCAGAAATGTTCTCCCAGTAAACTCTTGCAAAGATCTGCTCTGGGGCTATTTGTGTATGTGGCGGGGGGGAAGGTTTCCTTGGTATCTTTTTAGACAAAATGTGATTTAAATCGTATTTAAATAACAAGACATAGCTTCTTTCAAGTTTTAAATGCCATTTTGAAGTTTTGCCTGATGTCAGTTCGTTAATTTAGCTAAGGTCTTCAAGGGATTTCTAAATTACAAAATGGATAATAGAAAAGAAGTAACTGTAGCGACAGTTTTTGCATGCGATTCCACAACACAATGTATGCTTTCTGTCTAGTTTTGCACTTCTACATTATAAATAAAAACATCTCTAATAAATGGAGAATCCTAACTTTAAAGATACAAATTTAAATGTGCCTAGAAGGATATCATGTTTCTAAGGTATCATCAGCATTATAAAATGCAATGGATAGTACTACTTAGAAACTTTTCTTCTTGATTAAATTACGCTCATCCTTATGCTGTACATAATTGGGGTACTCTATCCAGTAAAAAAGAAATCCTATTGTTATCATGCTTACAAATAAATAATTGTCAGTGAAAAAAACACCTGTCATTACATTTTTGGTGGAATTAGTATGGGGTGCTTTTTTGTAACTCTGTACTAAATATATATTATCTTTATATTTTTATATGAATGCATGTTATACAGTTGGTAATGATGCTTTTCACAGGTGTAGTTCAGTTGTTTTTCGTTAAAAGAAGAAATTACTTTACAGGTAAACCATAAGCTAATTTTTGAAGTGTGCTAATTCCTTATCTAATGTGTTGGTAGAAAGATGCAAGAGGAAGCGTGTCATTTGTTTATTTGAAACCAGCCTATTGTTTTCAGAAGGTTTCGGCTCTCATAGGCTGGCGTATAAGAATCATCTGCATGTGTGTGTTTGACTGGAAGTCGATGTTTCTCTGCTACTAAGTCAAATAAGTGTTTCCACGCGAATACATGTATTTGCCAGCTTGTTAGCAGAGATTGTGCAGTGTTCCAGTGTGGTCTGCAAGCTCCTATTCGCACAATAACCCTTTTTTATACTAATACTGTTAAGAATGTTTCTGTACAAACGTCTGGTAGATCAGAACGAACAGATGAACATAAGGATAATAGCTATCTCCTGAAACTTTTGCATTTGTCGCTCATTTCCACATCCCCCTATAATAGTACACGAGTTTGGTCAGAATTGCAAAATATGGTACTATAAATAGCAAAACGTATTCAAAATATTTTTTCAGTGGCATCTGAGTGTCTCAGCTTTTTCTCATGTTCATTTCTGCACATGTAAAGTCACTCATAGAACATTGCATAAATTCTTGTGATTTCATTCTCAGGTACAAGATCGGGCCCCAAAAGAACGTTGGCTTCGTGATTTACGGTAGCTTGCTAAGGAAGTAGTGCTATACAGAACAAATATGTTCATGTCAGTTGTTAAGTTTTGAGCCTAGGAACTATTCTTAGTCTATCTCAGTCAAAGAAAAGTTAGGAAAATGTGGAGATAAAAATAAAGCATTGGGACTTTAATCCAAGCCGCTAATGTAAATGTTATGATGTCTTGTGACCTTTCCATTCTTTCCAACCTTTGTTAGTTGAAAACATCTTCCTTACGTTCTTCTTTTGCCTTTGCTTCCCTTACTCTGTGAATTTTGGTATGTTTCAATATTAGGGAAATTCCCAATTAGTTGTCTTAAATCAATCGTTTGACATTCCTAGGTATTAGAATTAGTGGAATTTCCGTGATAGATTTCTTTAGTGTACCCGTTTGGGAACCGAGTGGGTAAAGCTCTATTTTGCTTTGTTTTTCACCATATGATACTTTTTCCAGGTATATTTTTCAAGTAGAAAAAAAAATAGATTGTCACTAAAAACTATTTTCTTGGTAGCTACAAGAACAAATAAGTCATATCGTCTATATCTCTTTGGTTCAGCAGTAATTTGGTGTACCTGTATTGAACGCAGTGATACCGATTCTATAATTTTATCTAAATAGGCACTAACTTCCGATGAAACTATGAAAGCTAAATAATGCATACGCATCAGAAAGCACACTGTGCCCTTTCTCTCTTCCCCAGCCCTCTGGTTTCTATCTAAATCAATATCTGTGTACTGCTGTGATGGCTCACAGCACGACGTGCATTTGGCATACTGGAACTGTTACATGCTTTAAAGCAACATAGGATCTTTTGGAAAGGCACTTTTCCCCTCTAAAATGCTACTGCCAATGAAGCCCCATACAAATGGTCAATAACGACCGATTGCCTCCATTACAGAAGTCACCGAAATGGAAAAGTAACCCACACAACAGAAAATAAACTGAAAGGAGATTTTTCATCTGGATCTGTAGGAGGGTTTTCTGTTTCACTAATCCAGAAATCTTAATTTTGGTAATAATGCTTGTCTCTGTTTGCATTTCCTTCTGGTATTTATCTCTGTTGTTATCTGATTATTTTTTTTTTGCAACATACTGCGGCGCTTCCAGAAATACGTGGATTTGGTCTGCTGAATTATTTTAGTCCTTGGCTTTTGTTTTGTTTTGGTTTTTATTTTTTCCTTTTTTTGGTAATGTATTGGAGAAATATGCATATCCACAACAGCGAGTTAATTTTGAGCCATCTTTAGAGGTATAATTACAGATCCGTTCCTTTATCCAACAGCACTCCTGGAAATATAAATGAGGAAATTTGAACTATTATATTCAGTACAAGAAATGAAAACAGTGAAATAAAATGTAATAACTGGTGACAAGGCTTACAAGATGCTACAACACAAATGTTAGCCAGTGTCTGAAGTTTGGGGATCGATGAGGGTTTCCTAATTGATATGTGATTATGTTTATTTCAGCCAGGGCTGAAAATGTATGGGAGACAGAACAAGCCTGAAAATGGCCCCTCTGGCATAATACGATAGTTATATCACCGGGAGATGAAATGCTTCACGGGTAGCAGCTTTGTCAAAGGTGAAATGGGTTTGTCCCCTCCTTTTTAAGTCTTCCTGGGGTGGATTAACAGGTAGCTATTAAATCTCAGAGTATTTCTCAAATGATGACTCAACTGTTACGATATTTCTCTACTTTTAGAAGACATTTTTTTAGTATATAACTTCAGGTTCCAGGTACAAACCTGTGAATTAGAACAACCCGTTTTCTGTGTTCCAGTCCTGGCTATTCAAAAAGGAGCCTGTCCCGACTGTGTCCCGAAGAGGACAAGTTTCTTCTTTCAACCTTGGCCGCGGCTGATGTGCCCCTCCAGTGCTCTGGGAACATACGGTTTTCTTCTGCTGTAATTTCCCTGGGGAGGGCTGAGATCCCCACTTCTACCCGGGCTGGGATATAGTGGAACGCGTGGGAAGTGATAGCGCTTTTGTCTGTATGCATTTCTCCCCAGGTTCTGGGAAGCCCTAGGAAACATCGAACTGCAGCCAATTTGTGCTTACACTAGGGCAGGGGAACTGTCGGTTACTCTTTATTATAGTCTTGAAAAGAAAATTGAGGTCTGTGAGTCCAAAGGTAGAAACGTTGCCTTAAACTTTCTTCTTGTAATTTGTGCTCACAAAGTGAAGGTATTTTTTGGTTGTATACAGAGATCAATCGATACCCTAAATGTACCATACATCTCTTTTGTTTCTACTTTCAGAATTTCAGGGCCATTGTTAGAAAATACATTTGCAACTCTTGAGCAACCACTCTAGCAATCACGTCTGTACACTGCGCTGTTGTTTGAGAAGGTATCTTTAAAAAGAATGAGATAAAGGAAAGGAAATGGTGAAAGGGAATTGTTTGCCCTTTTGGCTTTCTTTTTAGTTTCTACATCTGTTTTTAGTCTGCTATTTAAACAATATGCATTTCCATGCTTTCATTCCAGTGACATTACTAATCTTTCATTGATAGCTTTGGGGAGACTAGAATGAAAGAATATTGTTTGTTTGTCTAATTAACATTACAGATTGCTAACTAGAGTAGTTCCGAGTCTATACTAAGAACTCTCAGTTTGTATGTCATACATTTTGCTCTTCTAAGTCCAAAAGGTGTTACGTGACGTTATATAAGATATGTGCAGATTCAATAGCTACAATTCTATTTAACGACTGTATTTCAACTGAATCTGTTAAAAATTAGATTAAAATATCTAAAGATGCCTTCTAAAATTAGGGCTAAGCTTTTCAATGCAAATGTAAACCTTCAATACTAACACCTGAACAAATGTATTTCCAGCTTAATTATTCGCTTTATCTATGGTGCCTGTTGCAAAGCCTGGTTTATTTTGCCTTTGTTATCTTACCGGATTGTTTCAGCCCAGTGAATTCATATGTTCGCAGCAAATCCACACAACCAAATCACCGACCTTGCCACTTGTGCTGGCAGACCCCCGTAGCGACCCTCAGGTTGGGTATGGTGTGTCCTCTCCTGCTGAACGCTAGTTTGCTCCTGAGTCTTCAGGGTCGCAGGGGTGTCTGAGCCGGCTGCCCCTCTCCCCTCAATCATCCCATAACTGCAGGCCGGCGCTCTATCACTTTGTATACAGTTTTGTATACCTAGGATGGCAAATTGATGTCACACTCTAAAATGTTTCTGCCTTTCGGTCTCTTGATAAATACCGTGGTTTTCAGGTATTGGGCATATCAGCTTACTTTTGACTCGAGAGCCATACCATTTGGAGCGATCAAAGGCGTTAGCAGAAATAAAGGTCTCGGAATACAGATTAAGGGATGTTCTTGCATCCCTTCTTTTCATTTACTTTTAATCCACAAGTGAAAATGTTCTTTTTCACTCATTTCTTAGAGAAACAAAGCTTTTCTATCCAGTGGGTGAATGTTACAAACTCTACTTGTGGAAGCCTTGCAGAAATAAACCGGGGCTTTATTTTTCTGTATTACCTTACATCGGTACAGAAGATTATTTTGGAAATCTAAGGAATAATTTACTGCTTTGTGTTGTAAATTATACTATTCAGACTCATCCTGGACTTTCATTTTGCTCTCTGTGGAGGTCTCAATGACCCGTAGAGAAAGAACTGTCCCTTTTCACATTAGGATTATGAGAACTTTATAGCGATACAAGTAGTACACACATATACACAATAACATGGGTCAGATTAAAAATCCAAATACTTGAATCAAAAAATATTGCTCAAGGTATACAGTCTTCAGCCCTTCTTTACAATTTGTTGTCCAGTAGTTTTTTGAAGGAGTTACATAACTTATCAAATGAATGACTCCAACATATACTGAACATAATCTTTTAATTCAGAAAATGCAGATTTTACTCCATGTGAATCAGAACCTGGGAGAAGCAGAGCCAGCATGGCGGTGGATTCATCTTGGGCCAGCAGAGTGTCTAGGTGTTTTACTTACCAGGTTTATCATGATTATATTGTGCTATATTTTGTAGCTTCAAGAGACTACAACCCCTAGGGCTACCATAGTATCTGGACTTTGAGTCAAGAGCAATTATGTCATCTGCGTGTGTTGAAACTGTCTTGGTTAGTAGAAGGACAGGTGGGATACTACTGACTCATGCTGATGTGGCTCCAGCTCTGATACTTGCATTTCAAATGTTTGTTGGCAAAATGACAGTGAGTTTTCTTTCCATGTCATTCCCATCCAAGTTTCAGTGATTTTATTGGCTGTGCCTTGCAGAATGCCACGCTCATATCTTCATTCATCTCTCTGTAGACAGTGCTTATTTTTAGTACTGCAGTCGCCATGGTGCCTGGGAGGGAGAAAACATTTCTGTACAATAATAACTTGGAGAAGTTCCCTGTTAACATAGTAAGGATTGTCATCTGTGATATCACATCTTAAAAGTGGCAACACCGAGTAGAAAATAATAAAAAAATCAACAATCCAGATTTCCACTGTACTCAGGATGCATTTCTACTACCAGTTGTGTAGGAACCTACTTTATTATGATGGGACTGCAAACTCCGGAGCAAGATGAAGAAGCATCACAGTTCCAGCAATGGAAAATAACAGTCTTATTTGATTTATCCATGTCCTAAATATTATAGTAGCCACACCTTTCTCAGAATTCCTTGGGAGATGGGATGTCTCTTCCTAAGTCAAGTCTCTAAGGTGAATTATTTTCTGGTTTTGAATCCTTCCTATGACACCTGTAAGAGCCCCTCTAACATATATCGAGAACTAGGAGCAGTATATCCCCAGCCAGGTGCAAAAGCCAGGTGTGTTAATGGATAACCAACAGTGTCACGAAACTTTGCCCAGTTATCATTTTAATGATTTTCATGTTTTCATTCTCACCCTCTTCCTTGTTTCTTGTCTTTTTGATACCAAACAGTCCTCAAGGAAGAGATCATCCATCCTTTTGTGTGTTTGTTGAGCACAAGTATATTCTGAATGTGGTGGTAACTCTTTATTTCTATATTACTGTTTTTAATAGCTGTATTTCTGTGGGTCATGTGTGATATGCAAAACAGCATTTTCATATTTAAAAACAAACAAACAAACAAAAGCAAATAGCAACAAAAAGCATGTCTGAAAAAAAGGATCTGTTTCAAAGATTTCAGTTTTAATCTCAGCAATCTTCTGGCCTAAATTGTTTCCTTGAGTTTATTACCCTAAGCATATCAGCTCTTCCCAGCTTGTCAATTAAGCCTTGGGAAATGTCCTGCCTCTGACTGATCGTAACTGTGAACTGATAATTTGTAATACTTGCTTTATGTTCTAACTTCATATTTACCTTCTGTTGCCAAGAAGTCTTATTCAAAAGTGGTGAATTTCCGTGTGCTATGGTACTGGACTGCTGTTCATGCAATAATTTTAAAGTGGAGTTTCTTTCTCAAGAACCAGAGGATTTGTCACTCATCTATCTACAACTTCAGGCGTACAGGGCAGATCATAATTTTGCCATTCATTGCAAAGCTGTATTGTTTCCTAATAGCCTCCACACTTCCAACAATTTCCCGCAAT
Source organism: Vanellus vanellus (assembly GCF_965231255.1). Taxonomy (NCBI): domain Eukaryota; kingdom Metazoa; phylum Chordata; class Aves; order Charadriiformes; family Charadriidae; genus Vanellus; species Vanellus vanellus. The sequence continues at coordinate 11,246,045 of NC_138906.1, read as the reverse complement.
CTGATAGCTTGTTTGCAGAGATAATCAGTCAGATTTTTCAGTGCTTTATAATCTTCAGTAACAATTGTGTTTTGTTATCCTTTGATCATTATCTCGATGACTTTAATTTTTCTTTTTCTCTTTAAGCCCAAGATCCAAGGTCTTCGAATTTATGCATTGCAACAATTGAAATCGAAATGGTTTCTGGACACTTTTGAGTAACTGCTAAGTTCTTGCAAAACAAATTTTACAAACCTCTATCTTTTAACATTACGGACAACGGAAGCGAACAGACCTGCGGTAAATTCCCGATTAGAAGAAAACGCTGAACAGAATTCAAATCTTTAGCTATCAGAGGTGTATACACCAGTGGATTGGAAGTCTTTAGCATCCTATGAATCAACCCAAGAACATGAAAAGCTCCAGTAAATAAATACACAAAAGAACGGAGAGAAGCATGTCATTTAGACACAGTTCATTTCTGACATGACCCATCTGTCTTCCAAAGCGCATGAAAAGTCATCCCTTGTAATAGCCATTTTATCAAGTCTGACAGAGTTTCTCTTGCCGTCTTAATGCCGTACCGATCTGGGGGAAGCACACTCTGGCAGCAGTCGCGATTCAAATTTGTATTTTGTCTTTTGCTGGAAAATAGATGATTGATTGCCAGCGCAGTTCAGAAACACATGGGCCATTCATTCCTGGCTAGTTTTCTTCATGCACTTTCTACAATTGTCACTGTTTCCCTCAGTTCTTATTATAGAGCAAATCATTCCCTTGCCCCTCATCCTGCTGTGCATTCAAGGTTCCCAGCTGTCCTCATTTTCTCTATTCTTTTAGGAAAATCTCTTCAAGAATCTGCTCTTCAATGCCTTTTCCTAATTTTCTGTGGTTTTAGGATCTCTTGTAGTGCAAACCCACATGGGATATGGTCATTTGCATTATTCAACCCTATTATCTTGTTACTTTAAGCCATGCCACTTTCAATTGAAGTTGTCTGGTGTATTACTCTAGTTGTGGTTATTCTTTGCAGCATTTACTTTGATCCTCTTCTCTAAATGCTACATTTGAAACCCCTCTCTGCCTGCTGCTTTTCTTCTTTTTCTAAGTGTCATGTACGTGTGATCGCTGGCCGCAAAATACATTAGTTTAGCAAATATTTGCGCTCTCCAAATGTTTGTCGTGCTGCATGCTTTGTCTTCTAAAAGACAAAGGTACAGGCATAGAGATAGTTTATGACAAATTAATTGATGACAGGAGATTTTGTAGCTGCTTCTAATTCTATGTGACTGACACAATTACAGAAAGAGAGGCACAGAAATTGTCTACAGAATGGGAAAGATCCTCCTTCTTTTTCTCATAAAGATTCAATGAAGAATCGATTATAGTTTCTAGAGCACTTTGGGACTCTGGGTGCCAAAAGGACTGTGGTCTTTATCACACCTGAAGACAATTGAACCTATTTACTCAAATATCCTCAGGACCCGGGTTTATTTGTCATCACTGTTTAATTTAATTTGTCACAGGAAACAATTAGCTAAATATACACAATGTACTTCATACTTCCAAGTGGATGAGATAGTGGTAGAGTTAGTGGCAACATTTTTAAGTGTTCTTTCTCTCTAAATATTCGCCAGGTGCACATCAGAAAAATAACCTCATAGTTTTATCCAATGATTAAACTTCAGTGTCTCATTTACAGGAGCAAAAGGTAGAAAATTCTTTTTTTGTTGTTTTTTTTCCGTACTGAGAAATCTTTGAGGAAAAAATGAAGTTCAAATAAAGTTTCACTGTTTCTTGGTACTGCCCTACCATCAAAAACTTTATTGAAGGATTTCATTTAACTACTTTTTTAAAATATTTCTCATTAAGGGCTCCCCTAAGTGAGGTGAGTTTTAGCCCTGGAGAAATAAGGTTCAACTTATGGGGACATCTAGACAGAAAACCATTTGTCTGCCCTTTCCTATCCTGAATTATAATACTTGAAAATAAACAATATTTTAATTCTTTTTAAAAATAGATACTACACACTTGGACCAGTTAGACGTAAGGTGCCCTTCATAAGCCTCTCTTCAGCCTAAAGTATTCCCAAATCCTGTCAGCACTACGGGGTCTTATATATCAGACTCTCCTGCTGTTTGTAAAGTATCTATTAAACCTCTCCATAAATACACATTATTCAATTTTCTTTAGGACTTTTGATCCAAGCATTTTCCATCCTCATCCCCAATTTTCCTTTGGACTTATTCACATTGGAAACTTCCTACTCATTGACATCTTTACCGGTCTCTTTTACCAGGAGGATTTTCATTTGAGCTGAAAAGATTATGCTTCTCTTTGTTTTGTAGCAAACGCATATTTTCTTTTTTTGAAAAAGTCACAGTTTGGGTTTTATTAACAATAATTTGATTGCCTTCCTTGTTACCTGTATCTAATTTCCCTGGTTCCTTATGTCCCCCCAAATTCAGAAGGGTGTACTAAGGTCTGCGTTTTCTTTCGCTGTAAAAATTTATGGGCTATTTTAATACAGATTAGTGAAAGTGCAATACCAAAGCGCTGTAGGTGGTAAAACCCAGTTATCATTTGTATGATTAGTTTCACCTTGTAGCCGTGTCTCTGAAAAATGCAATTAACAGTTTCATATTCAGCAGAGCTGGCTTTTATTCCTGCTGCATGGTGTGCAACATTTGCATCATAAAAAAAACCCTAATTGGTAAACACAGCCTTGCCAGATTCTCTGCAATTCACCCAATTCTCGTAACGTTAATTGGCTCAGCTTCAACACACATTGGATGGGTTTTCAAAGGCAGCCGCAGATTAGAGAGCTTGCAAGCACTTGTGTTTCACAGCACTGACTCCAAGGAGACTGAGAGAGGAAAAAAAAATATTTTTAATTAATGCTGAATGCAGGCGAGCTCTCTTGTCCAATGGTTGCCATGGAAACTGTTTTGTCTGCTAATCTGATAGCAGAGTGTATGTTTATTGGTACACATCTCTAATGACCTTCAGAGACTAAACTCAGCTGGAAAGTGGTATTCTACCACTGTGGTCAGAGACAGCAGCTAAGTGATTACATCCTAAACTCTATTATTGTAGCTTATACGGTTGTGGGGTTTTTTTTTCCTTACGTTATTGTTGTTCCCTGCTATGCATTGCCCCAAAAATGACAATTTGCAGCACTTAGATGCATATCTTTGGTAACAGATACACTGTGTCAGATACAGTATGGAAAGTTTTTACAGTGAGGTCTTTAAACTGCAAATTCTTGTATTGCTGAGCTGAGGGAATTTGTCATTTTTCTGTCTCTAATAATGGGTTAATTTAAAATAGCTGTGAGTCTATTAAAAAAAAAAGAAAAAATCAAGATAAATTTAATGTGATGTGTTATCCTGGAAAACAGGGGGAAATCCGATATTCCTCTTCTTGATGAACAATCCCATTTAGACTCAATCTTTTAAACCTGAACAATATTGTTTCTCATGCCATTAGAAAAGGTAATTCTCAAAATTCAGGTGTTACGCCTTTAAGTCAGAAACATTAATTATAGCTGCTTTGCTGACAGTTTTTAATTTTGCAGTAATAGTACACAAACTTATTATTGGAACAATTTCTAGAAGCGTACAAAAACAAATTGTTTCCTAATTAACCAAGCAATCTTTCTTTAAATCTGGGGGTGTATGAGTGTTGACTCTGCCTTAATTACCAGCACTGCATGCATGGATGCCGTACGATAGCCAATTAATACAGGAACTGTCAGACTCATACAGAGAAGGATTGTGGGTTTGTTTTCAAATCCTACAGACCAAATGGCACCTCAGCCTCCCGCAGATTGGTCGTATCAACCTCCACCAGGTACAATCTTGGCCTTTCCGAATTCAGCATGAACTAGGAAAAATCCTTGGCTCTGAGGTATAGCAGATGGGAAGGCGCTGCATGGGCGGTGCATCTCCTGGGCGCGAGGGGTGGGCAGTGCGGAGCGTACAGGAGAGTGCGAGGTGCCGCTGAGGGGCTGGTGGCTGCCTCGGGCCGTTGCCGGTCCTTGAGGTTTGCTGCTTTTTTGCCTGGAGAAGTAGCGGGAAAGCTGCTGCCGCGCTTGTCCTCCTGCCCCGCGAGTGGTCCGTGGGCAGGAGCGACTCAGAGGGCTCCTTGCCCACTCCCAGACTTCCCGTGGGGGGAGACGGAGGGTCCAAAGGTAGAGAGACCCAACAGAGAAACACCTGAAGAGTGAAGACACAATGAAGAGTGAGAGTTAAGGGATGGAAGAGAAGGTGAAAACAGGCAAGGAAAAGAAGCTGAGCTAGGAAGCAAAAAATTAGTCTGTGATATTTCAGAAGTGATTTAGCTACCTACATCCACCTCCACCATTCGAGTGAGTATGAATAGTGAAGGCCACCAAAAAGAACGAAGGAAAGATCTTGAAACAGATGGAAAAGTATAGGGGGGACTAGAAGGGAACTATTGTTAAATGAGGAAACTGTCTGAATTATTTTACCTACCAGGATGTTCGAAGTTTGATTTCCTCACGTTAAAATGTTTGATTTCAAAGTTTCGATCCTTGGCATTAATGAGTAAATAAGATAACTAGCATACTGGGGGCTCTGTCCCTGTTATTGGGATCCCCTCTGTTCTTTTATTATGCTTGTCAGAGCTTAGGACACGTCAGAAACACCACAGATCTGCAAACCTTCCTAGTGGGTAGGTCTGCAAACCTGCAAACCTTACCAAGCGGCACCAGCCTAAACCCGTGGTCCTGCAGACACTCATCTCCCGCTGCACCGCTCCCGTGGGGCTGCAACACCACCTTCCTGGGGAAAAGGGATGAAACCTGTCTCTAAGATATCAGCTGTTCCCTTAGCTGAGCTGCAGACGTGTTCACGTCAGATCTTCAAACTGAGTTAGTGCAGAGCATTTCTTTTTAAACCTCTCCAGGAATGTGCTTTCAATCCCTTCTTTTCATTCCCCTCCTATTCTCCCTTGCCAAAATTTGGTCATTCGGTATGGTATCAAACCACCTTGTCCTCCGAATGCTTGGTTTCTAGGCTTGACCCTCTCCCCGTTCCAAACTCCGATCTTCAAAACGAAATAAATTGGAGGTTAATATAAACCCTTCTTTTATTTTCATCTATATTAGCTGTTATTTTCTTTTGGAAATATCAATCCCTGCATTTTATGAATTTGATTTAAACCGGTGGCTGCAGCTGCTTCAGCCTAAGAGAGTGGTGTGCTAACTTAGCAGTGGATGCAATTCAAAGCTGTTTATTTGTGCAAGGGCTTCAGGAAGAGACCCTACTGTATGTTATTGGAACAAAACAGGCATTTTCATGCAGGAGTTTGATTCTTCTCTCAATGAGATAGAAAAATGCATAAAGTAAAGGCTAGATGGAGGGTTGGTTTTTTTTAATCCTTTTGAAGTTCTGCTGACCTTCTTTACGAGAGTTGACTTACGTTCACAAAAACAAAAATCTTCAAATCACTGTCACGTACTTCTCTTTCACCAATTAAGGCATTTTTCTTCATATGTATTTCAAAAAATAATGACAATCCTTTCTGTTCTCCTGTGTGAAGAGTATCTGAGACCCTTGGTTTAGCCAGAAATTGATTTTCTTTCTTTCTTTTTTTTTTTTTTTTTAATGGGAAGAAAGGCAGTTGCAATTTTATTCTTTCATTGCTGTCATTACTCCTTGAATGCAGTCCTCCAGTCTGGTTCTGAAAGGTGCTTGAGAACCCTGATTTTTTTCCCCTAAATTACCAGGTTATTAATGATCAGCTTTGTGTCTAAGTAAGGAGTGCAGATAGGGATACTTACTTAGTAGGCTGTTCAAAGCTAATTTCTACATCTCCTTTAGGGCCCCAAGCCCAATGCAAGCGAAGTCAATTGAAAATCTTCAGCGAGGAAGGAAAAAGTTCTAAATTGTCCCGTTTCTCTTAGTTATGGTTTGCTCTGAAAAGGCTTCCTTTTAAAAACCCAGCCCATTGGTCGTTTTCTGCTCGAAGAGGGTGGTTACAGGAAATGCGGTATTTGCACTTTGAAAGAGACAGGGGAGCAGAAATGGAAAACCGAGTGTTGTCCCCTGAACTAGAAAAGGATATATGTCAGTATTAGTGCTTTTTACAGTTTGCAAAAGTGTATATTTTGTCTCAGTAACAAAATCTTCCCTTAACATCTAAAATAAGTGTAACATGTCTGTACTGCTGTACACGTTTATGCTAATGTTAATTGAACAGACCACAGTTGGGCCATTTTTAAAATATAAGGATGCTTGCATCAAAATGCACTGGAAACATATTGAAGTTCCAGCCTTATGTTTTTATAGAAGACAAATAAAGTAGAGCAGAATTTTAGAAAATATTTTATTGAAGCCGCTTTTACAGAGCATTCCAAATATTTTCCATTTTCAGGCTGATAAGGGGAAAAAAAGCGCCATATTTCAAATTTCTGAATTCTTTTTTTTTTCCTTTTTCATGTCTGATATACAAAAACAACAACAAAAAAAAAAACCAACAACCCATTTCTGTGGAAGAATTAATGTCAAATTTATTATCTGTTCTTATTCTTGTGCATGTGCGTGTTGACACAACTGATTTCGCTCTTCCAGCAGTTCAGGTTTGTGATAGAATTCTGTATCTGGGGAGGGAAAGCAAAAGTCTTTTTCTAGTCTGCCTGAATAGGCTGTGCTGGATATTGTCTATCATCTTGAAAGTATATAAAGAATTTGATCTATTTACGCTTCTGTTTGTAGATTGATAGCCATCATTGAAACTGAGCCATCTGTTTGATTTGGCATTCGCTCTGGTTAGTGAGGGTAATTATTTCTAGAAATCTAATTAATGTAACCTTTCTATATCTAACTTTCAACCCAGTTTATCTATAGAGACAAAAAAATAATCTGCGAAAGGGCAGTATGTCTTTTTTTTATATTTTATATGCTGGGGGTGGGGGTGGGGGTGTCACACAGAAGACCCAAAATAACATACCTTTTTTATTTTACCCATATTGAGTGAACAGACATTATGACTGCTTCCTTCCAGGAGTACTCAAGTAGTTTTTTCATCCCTCGCTACCTTGATAACTATTTCTGTGGTAGTGAATCACTGGTGAGTCATTATCATCATCAGTTATAGAGCACTTTACTGATTTTGTCCAACTAAAGCACGGGGTTTCTGCTGCCCCTCTGTGCAAGGGTGAGTTAGCGAATCATTGCAACACCTTCAGAGTAGGTAAATACCACAGGTATCAACTTCATAGTTGTTTCAGGAAAAAGTGAGATGTCCTGTAATAATTTGAGAGAGATGCAGTAGCTAAACTGAAAAGAATCTGTCTTACGACTGTGCCTGCCCTCCAGCTATGTTTACTCTTCTACGTACTTACCCAATTTTTGCAAATACCTTGCCAAAAATAATGCCTTGTGAAATAATGAATAAGTAAATAATGCTCATCTGATTTCAGTATTTTAAGATACTACGTAATGATATGGAGGGCTAATTTCCCCAAAATCTCATTCTTAAGCGTGTGCTCAACTTCAGACTATTGAAGTAAACAGTGCATATCCACTGCTAAATACGCATGGACTTTTGGATAATCCTGTTACAGAAAAAAAAAGACAAATAGCTATCTTATTTCACTTCACTCCTCATGCAGCACTGCTATGCTCAGTACCTTCTCCATTAGTCTGTAACGGTGTCAGACTGTGTCACGTTCTCCAGTTTGATTCCTCTTTGCAATACAAAGGAGTGGTTAAGGCTAAATCACTGTAGGATACATCTTTCAACAATTAAACTGTGTTTTCAGGACTTGAACTGGCTGCTGTAGAGAATTTCCAAAGGAACGCATTTCCAAATCATTCCACCTATGTATTCCTTGTTTTACAAAACCACGTAAGATAGAAAGAAAATCTTTGTGTTTTCTTGACCTTTATCTAAACAAGGCAAAGCATTTGACATATATACTGAAGTGAAAATGCAGATGAAATCTGAAATTCTTTTTACTCACTGCGCTCCATCCAGACATAACATCATGTGTGGTTTCAGCATCAAATTTTCTTGAGAAGCAAATTCAGACTCAAACCTTTGCCTATATGTACACACGTACACAAAAGAATAAACTCAGCATGAGAAAATGGTCCTACCGTTTAAAAATTCTATTTCAATTTCCTTTTGTTAAAGATGCCATTCTCTGTAATAGAAAATGGATGAATTAGTGGTGCTTATTTCCAGTGCAACATGGGTAATTTTGTCCCTTAATTCTGTAATCTCTATTTTTAAAAATATGAACAGATGATCACATAAGTCCAGCAGCAGCAGCCTGAAAACTTCCATTGCTTTATGACTTCAAAATTTCTGAAATAGATCAACCTATCCCCTAACAGGGAAAGGGCTGTTTCATGAAAATACTTACATGTTCTCCTTCATTCGAAACTTATTCCACCAAACAGCTCAATTCAACAATGTCACTGTTTGCACAGTTATCTTCAAAGCTGATCCTCCACTCAAACAAGAAGCCTATTTTGAATTTAAAGTATAAAATATTCCCATTAAAATTCATGGAATTTGGCTTATCTATATTGTTCTGAACATTTGGCATTTTAAATAATATAGTAACCTCCACAAAAGGCAAGCTAGATGAAGAGTAATGCCAAAATGTCAAGATTATGCTGCTTCTTCCACTCTGTCATCACGCTACACAAATCCGGCAGACAAGGTACCGCACAGCGAAAGGGCCACACAACATGAGAAAACCACAGAAATATATATAGGCGCAATAATTCAGAATCTATGACATGCATATTCTGTTGACCCATATATGGAAATATCCATGTAGACACACAATTAATTTCTTACTAATTTTTCTTAGTAAAATTTTACCTTTTATTCATGGTATTTCGGAGAGCCCCTGAAGTACACCTCAGTGTACATTTCTGATTCTCTATCCCCAGCTCTGTGTATCGAGGTGGAAATATAAGTTTATCCTTCTCTCAGATCACCTCCTGACCCTGCACCTCCTAGATATCACCAGGGGTTTCCACAGTAGGTCTGACTTACTTGCACACCCTCCACTTGGACACATCGGCAGTCACCAAACAGTGACTAGAAAGCCGTATTTATAATTTGTTTCGGACAAAAGCCTGTCAGAGAGGACAGGCATAGTTTTCAACTTAGACTGCGTCAAAGTTTTCCCCGACCTGGAGCCAAGAATGAGTGCCTTTGGATATGCTTTGCAGAGTCCTAGTCCCTTTGTCCCTTTGCCAACCTGCCAATCCAGATTGCCTTCGAGGGAGCTTCTCCCCTCATCTCAAAGTTCTTCTAATTCTAACCCTTCGCTATCCAAGCTTGACAATGCAAGTTTGTGTCGTCCTTGGAGATCTCTCAGTTGGTCATGTAGTATATCATGCTAGAGTCTCTTCTTGCCATTGCATGCTTGTGTTTTCAGTCACTTCCAGTACAGGCATGGTCTACAAAGCTCAATATACAGTAACTTCTTTCACTGATCTGGGCAAGTACAATTTTCATAAAATTCTTGCATCTAGCTATCATTACGGTACTAGATGTCAGCTCTGCTGTCACAGATGTATTCCTCAATGACGTGTTATGGTGCTCCAGCCTTGTACTTTAAAAAGCTTTATTCGGTTTGTAAATATTTATTTAGTGATCAAAGTCTGAAAGTAGTTTTCCTTTCTGATTTTGGGGTTATTTTTTCCCTGTCTAAAGAAGGTTTCACAGTGAAATGCCACTTCTAATCTGATTTTCTGTGTCTCGGGTATATTTTATTAACCCTTTTTTATTTTCTTCAGTGATAGATTAGTAAATTCCAAAGTAGCTTAGAAACATTGCTTAGTGACCTTTTTGTTCTTTGCATTTTTTGAGGAGAAATCAACAAAAGACAACAATAGTAACCTTTCCATATTCATTACCATAAGCTGCACTGACCTTAAGAAGCAGTCTTATGATTCCACACTTGTATACAGGGTATGGCTGCTGCGCTGACTTCAAGAACTTGACGATTTTTCTCCTCTTAGGGCTGTGAGGAACAAAGAAATTGGGTATATTTTAATCCCTGTGAATTTGCACGGGATGGAATGACAGATGAATCTCCCAAAGCTTACCTTGTGAGAGTAACCTTTTGTGACTATTTCCTCAAAAATTAACTTCTAGGTGATATTAAGTATAAAAGTTTAAAGGTGTCTTAGAAATCTGATAAGAACCAGATCGTTTTCATTATTGGTTTTGATTTATTTAAAAATAGGCTTATTGTTATTTGTATGTCATATCTGAGAGAATGAAAATGAGTTTTAAAAAATATTCTTTTCTTTCTCTGTTGTGGGGAGGAGGATAGGCCAAATGAGGAGTATTGGTATTTTAAGGGCATGGGAAAAATAGAAACTATGTGTAAGCTCAGCACTAAGGAACCTACGCTATGGGGTTTTGCTTGATTTCTGGAGTTTCTTGATATTTGATCTTGATAGCTTAATTAGTGTTGCTGCTAAACTCCACGTTATTTTCTGGGAGATTTTCTGAAAGGAAAAAAGGGGAGCAGAAAATAAAAAAATAATATGTGTAGCTTGTGGGCTTACCTGGTGAAATGACAATAATTTCTAGTTCATAAAGAATTAATTGCTGATAAAACTATTGTATTCTTTATTGAGCAGCCCTGTGGTTTTAAGAATACATTAGATGGTGATCATTTAAGGCAAAATTGTCCAAAAAGACAAACCTCTATTCTGGCAAAACTCTGAACTCAGTGTCCTCTCTGTCCTGAGTAACCTGAAAGATTGCTCAGCCTGGTTTGCTGCCTACCTACACACCATCCCTTTCTAGATTATTAATGAATCTATTCAATAGCCAGGGACCTAGAAAGTAACCACGAGGTGCCCTGTCATTAACCTTTCACTAAGCTAAAAATGCACCATTTAATCATATTCTTTGTTTTTTCTCTTCTGGCCATTTTTTGGTCTGGGGCATTGTTTTCCTCTTTACTTTATAATTCTTCACCTATACTCATCTCTTCTAAGGAACCTTGAAAAATCCTTTTGGCAATCTGAATAAAGTATGTCAAAAGCTTCTTCTTGATTCACTACTTTATCAACATCTCATAAAGTTTCTAAGATTGTGGCTCTAAGACGTGTTTTCTCCAGCACTAAGCCAAACTTAAAGAAGATTCTGCTTTTTTTTTCTGTTCTGCTGCTGTCACTGCCTCCTCCATAGTAAACACTATGCGATCTGGGTTATAAAATCTGATTTTTAAATACATTATATAATTTTAAAGAAAATTTATTTTACTTGTAATGTAGTTTGGAGAAAAATTCTCAAACAATTATAGTGACACACTTGTAAGGGCATTACAAAGTATGTGAGGTGGGTGGAAACCAGAGGTGGTGCCCACTGAAGATGGCTTTTCTAGAAAATAACACATAGAGCTATAGTCTTAAGGGACAAGACATGGTGTTTCTTCAGAGAAAGAGCACTGATTAGCCCCTTTATTACCATCATATTCCAAGTGTTTTGTTTTTCTGGTTTGCACTGTCGTTTACATCCCCTGGTCAGTAATTCCCTAGAGTCATTCTATAGCTCTGGACTGATTTTAAATATAGCTGCAGTGTGCCGCTCGCATCAGAAGGACCAGAGACAGTGTCTTTTATAGACGTTTCCGATAACTTATAGATGAGCTTTTTCAGAAGGTTTGCACGCTTGTTGTTTGTTCCAGAATGCACAGAACCTCCATTTTGATAGTATTTCATCTTAATTAGCAGAAAGGAGCAAGGGTCTCCTGTTTCACTGAGGCAAAGGATGACTTCACTTCTCAGATGGACCTCTCTCTTCCTTAACTGCTTCATTAACCTTTGATGGTCTTGAGTAAATTTTTCTCATCGTCCTCATTCTGATGTCCTCGAAGTATGTCTTATTTGGTTTTCACTTCAAAATAATTTTAGACTCTCAGATTTTCCTCTTTCAGAGTGTTGACTGTGGCTTATACTTCCATTGGGGCTCTACCAAACACTTTAGTTCAAAATTTTAACTAATTTTCATCTAACTTAACTGGCTTCTTGGATCTTGTCATTAAGAACTTATTCTTGGCTTCCTGCTTTCTTCATCGAGCATTTTGCTACCCTTTTAATTTTTCTCTGAGTAGCACCACTCCCTCTTGGGGATTTTATTTCGTTTCCGTTTTTCAAATTCTTATTAGGTTTTGGGCTATCATTCCTCCAAAATTTCTCCTCTGAAAGTTCAATAACATTACTGGTGCTTTTTTGTTAAAAATACCCTACAGACTGTGTCTGGAATGGGATTGTCTGTGGTAGTACCATAGGAGCAGCAAAACACTATCACTAGCAATGCTACATCTTTAATTTCACATACTTAATGAAATAAACTGTCATTTGGTTTTTATGTTTTTTGACGGGAGAGAACAAAAATCTGTCAGATAAGTAATTCTAGTTTTACAAGGTTATTTTCCATTACGAAGCAAAAGTCCAGAACAATAACGCTAAGCTGTGGCATCTGTTTGATCGAGGAAATCCTGTGTCCTACACCAGTTCCACTAAGATGCAATCTTTTCTGCATACTGGAACCGTATAAATAGCCCCTCATTGCCAAAGAGAGTAATAATAGTGTCATCCCTTGAGGTCCATCTAAGTGAGCTCAAGTTAGAAATTAGTAGTCCCTCTGTAGTCAAAGCAATGGAAGGACCTCCAAAGAACAATTCCTAAATTCTGTTTTACCATTCATATATTCTTCTTTAGACATTTATTTTAAACACCATTCTGGAGCTGCCTGCCTGCCTCCAGCAGCTATAGGGAGAGCCTGAACAACAGAGACGTAGGTGGCAAAGTTAGGTGTAATCGGTCCTGCTGTTATCATCGTTTTGGGATTCAGTAAAACCTGCAACTCCCGGTACCACCGCCGGCCCCGTGGGCAGTTCCTGCTGTGTCCGTGGCTTCTGTGGCAGAAGGGAAGAGGGGCAGGGTTTTCCCCTTAGATGTTTTATGCTATGTATCTAAAAAGGTCATGATGTTATATCTGTTTCTTAAATGTTTTTGTGCTAGATATCTATAAAGGTCATGTTTCACCACAGCCTGAGGTGTCTGTCCCAACCGGGGAACCGTGTTAGCCTGTTCCTATTCCCAATCTGTCATAATACATGCTAAAGCATAAGTTGTGTACTTAGTTATATTAACGTAAACTCTGTTGTTCTGAAAACTTTAATGCATCCAATTGTTTCTAAAGTGTTGATAGGTGCTCTGCATTCATAAAGCACAGCTGGTGGCTTTCACTTTTTTTTTGTTTTCTCTCTTGAAGTCTTGTGACTGCGATAACTTCAGGATTTTTTTTCAGGAAAAACGTCTCCAGTTATTGAAGCTTCTTACAAGTAAACATTTGCAGCATTTTTCATTGCATAGATTTTAGATGCTGAGCCATCAGCTATGCCAGGTGTTTTTTCAAGGTTCTGGGTTTAGAAAAGACAAAACTAAAATTTCTAGCTGGGGACTGGGTCTCATTTTTCTGCCCTTCATCAAAACGTGTAATGAATCCATGTTAATGGCGCTTTTGGAAAGGCATCTGTAAGGCCTCTTGACTGCTTATGTTCTGGTTCTTAAGCAGTCGCCTCATGCTACATCTACAGAAGATGTGAGAAAACTGCTATTTTCTTGTTATCGTTGCCATCATGGAGGATATTAGCTTTTGCTACATCGAATTTCAAACTTTCCTTTTGTTTGGGTTTTTATGCGTGGTGCGACTAGGAGTGTAACTGTAACCTCCCAGTTATACAACCTAGCTTCCACTTGAGAGGAAAAAAAAAAAATCTTTATAATTACCCCCTAGTAATAATTCTATCGTATTGTGTGGCATTGAGAATATACTTATAAAGCCCAATGAACTCTCACTGTAAAGGGCCAGTTCCACTGGCTGGATTTTATCAAACGCGAGGAGGAGCAGCAGCAAGCTCCGAGAGAGTAATTGCAAACAGTAGATCTTTCCCTTGATTTGATAGTATGGATTGGATAATTTTCCAAATCACTAATTCCTCAGTACAGCGTACGGCGCAGGTGGCTGCTGATAACTCAAGCCTGCAAAGAGTCACAGAGCTGACTCGTTCGCGGCATTGCTGCTGCTGCATACGTTGGTATGAAAAACACAACAGTGCTCCTAAGGAGGAGAAAGAATGAGAAAAGATAACATTAAATCGATAATCTTTATTTGACTCCTTTTATCTTTGTTCAGCCCAGTAGCACAAGAAAATGAAAGCAATGGTTTTTGTGAGAAATTTGGATAGGAGAGAGCGCTCAGCCACCATGAAAGTAATTTCGTATCTGAGGATGAGCTGTGAAAGCAGCTTTTCTGTTTATTTGAGGGATAGAGCAGAGAGGCCCAGTATGACCCGGAGCGGTTTGAAAACAGCAGAAAGGAGTAGCTGCACGTTTCTCTCTAAGTGTCTTAAATCTCTTTCAGATTAGGAAACCGATCTCATGAGGGGGCTTTAAATATGGCACACATCTTCAACCTGCTAAATGGTGGTGGCACTGCCACCGTTAGCTACAAGTTTATTTTGGTAGCACGCAGAGATCAGATTGTATAATTACTGCACTGGCTCTTGCAATATGTTATCGGCTCAAACCTTGGCAGACACACAGTAGCTGAGCAGACTGATCAGGTTCAGCCCCAAATAGTCTGATTTTTCAGGATATGCAAGCCATATGACACGCAAACCCCACTTTTTACAAATATCTGATACAAACGGCGAGATCTTTTTTTGCTCTCTCCCCCACCACAGTGCCCTTCTCTCCTTCTTCGTTGTAGAGTATTACCACCCTCAGAACAAACATTTTTTTTAACAGAATTTGGAGTTCGCGGTCCATCCGCATTATTCTTGTTATGTCTATGGTCATGGTTAAATGGATGACAGCAGTTTATGGGCTGGATAGGGAAATATTTGCATGTGGATAAGGAATGCCTGTTGTACTTTTTGACCACTACCTAAGATCTTCCTGTCGCAATATGGTCACGTTATTAGTCTAAAGGGAAGTGGAAAAGGCCAAAGCAAAAACTTCTACCAGCTGAGACTATTTAACCTACCATCTGTTTCTGAACTGCCAGCTAGCCTCTAGTTACCGGGGAAGCTGCCATCCAGTTAACCTTCCCGAGGAGCGCATTTCTGGACTTTGACTAATGGAGGCAGAATAGGAAGAAATGCATAGACTTCAGCTTCTGTGCTTCTTTTCATTGAGAGCTTGTAGTCCGGAATGCCCTTATGAAAGTAAAATCGCAACAGCAGTAAGTCTGAGGTTTCCTCGTGGTGCTGCGTATTGCACATTCTATGCAAGTATTAAATGTGCCGTATTTACGATGTCAAGCACACGGGAAGACTGTACATCCAAAGAAGGCTTGTTCTGAGCCGGGAAGGTTATTTCTTATAGTTGTTGTATTAGCAAATTTTTCAAACATCTCTTTTGTTTAGCAGCTTTTCTCTTACTTTACGTCGCTTTCCAGTTAATTTATTGGCTCTGAGAGGGCTGCAGCTTGGATTTGATCTCACCAGACGGTGCTAACTGAACATCATCGTAGATGGTCTGCAAATGGAAAGGGGACCTAATGCGTTGAAGTGAATATTCCTAGTAATTCTGTAGGTGGCACTCTCTGCTCTGCATCAGTTTTCAATCCAGGCCTTTATACAGTACCCGTTGTTTTCTGTACAAGATACAAGGACCGGTATCTTTGTTTACATCCAGTTTCCGAAGGCAGACTCTATGCAAACGACAGTTTTACGGTCAACTATATAATCTCTATTTGCTGTCCTAGATTATCACATTGTATTGCTGTGTGCTCCTAAACTCTGAATGGCTTTGTGGTGGTGATGATATTCACGACTGCATCTTTTGTGTGTGTGTGTGATAATGGGTATACGCGCAGTTCTACTGAATGTAAAAACTGGTGGGTTAATTATTACTGTTGTTATAATTATTAACAGGAGCTCTGGGTTGAGTTCTGCTATTTTGGCTCACGCTGCATGGGACCTGTAGCTGAAATAATCCCGTTGATGTCAGTGAGGTAATTCAGAAAGGAGGGTTCAGGCTGGTGGGAGCGAGGATGGCTGACTCCGCTCGAGCGCTAGGAGGCTGTCAGCTCTGAGAAGTTAAATATTGGACTGTTTTCACAGACTTGAGCAGTTTCCCAGGCTGAACAAGGAGCGGGATGTCTTTTCTCACCACTGAGCATTGTCAGACCATACACGACAGAGTAACAGCTCTAATCTTTAACAGACTAATCTTTAAAAGGAGTCTTGTCTTTTAATCAACGCCTTGCTCGGATTATGGGTAGAAAGAGGCTGGAGATGGCATTGCCTTTATAAAAAAATAATAATAAACAAGTGAGTTGGGAATGAGACAATTTCTCCCCCTACTCACGGCTCATTCCTCCTTGCAAGACGAACCCCCTTGTTTGTAAAGTTCCTGGGGAGTGAATTCTGACATTTCAGCCCACTTACCACATCTGAGATACAGGACCTTAACTATCTAGCCTTAGTTGAAGGGAATGCCTGAAAAGAGAAACCATGGGTGCGTGCCGTCTTGAACTAGTAGCAGTTTTATCAACTCACTGACATCAAGAGATGTGAGACACTGATGCCACCTCAAAGGCTTCCAGCTTGTTAGCCTTTCACACTCCTATTAGGATGCTCCTTGTCTAGCTCATTGGGTAAATTCAGTAATTGTCTTTAAGAGATGTATAGAAGTCTGAAAGGTGGCTGTCAGCAGAGCATTAGAAGCTGAAGGCTGGTTAGCAAAAGGAGCAGAGGGAAGCTGAACAAAAGTAAACCTTTATCTGCAGCCACAAACCTTTTAAAGCTCCTCCCCTGTTTTGGGCAGCTTTTAAAGTATTTACTGCAGTTATCATGTATACGTACTAACGCAAAAGAAATTTAAGAATAGCTATTTCAACCATAGATGCAACAGAGATCTATAGGTAAATATGATAACTAAAATTAGATTGTGTATTTCTAAAGAGATAGATGGGAAAACATGTAAGTGCATGACACGCTGGCCCAAATTATACCTTCATGGATTTGCATTGTGGAGTGAAATAGTCTTCTCATGAGGTGAATCAGATTAATAAGAAAGTAGAGGGAAAAAAATCTTTTTTTTTTAATTAAACATCCAAATGATTAGCAAATATAGACATTCAGAATGGAGATGGAGAAGATATTTGTACAGATCTAATTGGGGAAAATCTGCTTTTTTTTGAAAGATTTTAGAAGATAGGAATTTACTCTTATCTTGACTGAGTAGAGTTTTCCTTCTTATGGTTTCTGCAAAGATGAAAACTAATGTATTGAAGAGTCTTATTTATGTTATATCTTCTAGTTTGCTGGTTTAAAGCTCTTCTGTAATTTGTACAGTCTTTTATTATACTTCAAATATAATAAAAGCAGAAAGCTCTGGTGAAATTTTGATTATTTTTTTTCTTTCTTAAATAAAGAGAATAACAATATGCATAAAGATCTAAAATAAAACCTCTTTAACCATTCACCATTAGCAACCAATGATAGGACAAGGGGTAATGGATTCAAGCTGGAACACAAGAGGTTCCACTTACATTTGAGAAGAAACTTCTTCTCAGTGAGGGTGACAGAGCACTGGCACAGGCTGCCCAGGGAGGTTGTGGAGTCTCCTTCTCTGGAGACATTCAAAACTCGCCTGGACGCCTTCCTGTGCAACCTCATCTAGGTGTTCCTGCTCCGACAGGGGGATTGGACTAGATGATCTTTTGAGGCCCCTTCCAATCCCTAGCATACTGTGATACTGTGATACTGTGAAAACACCTGTCATTTTGTAGGTTTTGCCTAATGTTACCTACCGGCCCGATTCAGCCAGTTCCTTCCACTCTTGTTGACCTTAAGTAATATTTTGCTGCTTAAGAAATCATACTGAAGTAGGTTCTACTTTTAGAAGTATTCCTGGAGAGGCAGGTTTTGGCCCCCCAGTATTAAGTCTCAGCTAACTGAGGCCGCGGACATGGATTACTGGCTATATAACATCGTTTATTTGATTGCTGATTATAGGTTCACTTGTATAAGGTAAATTCAACTTCTTAAATGAGGCTGAATAAGAGCTGCTGAATGCAGGGTCCTGAATACACGCTCTGAGATCTTTGGCTGTCCTGCTCCTCATAAATGCACGTCCACTTTTTGCGTGGCGTGGTCTGGCCTGTAAGGTAATGTGAGAGAGCTGGTCGGGCTCACAGCTTGCAAGAGGAAATCATACGTGAGTATAATGCTCACTGCCTCCGCTGAGCGCAGGGATAATTTTAGAAAATTCCTCCTGAGGGCCTGGAGAGCCT
This sequence comes from Vanellus vanellus, assembly GCF_965231255.1. Classification (NCBI taxonomy): domain Eukaryota; kingdom Metazoa; phylum Chordata; class Aves; order Charadriiformes; family Charadriidae; genus Vanellus; species Vanellus vanellus. The sequence continues at coordinate 11,227,742 of NC_138906.1, read as the reverse complement.
TGCCTATCTTTTAATCACAGGATTAAAGAACAACGAGATTATAGTTAGAACAAATAAGAATTAATGCAAAAGGTTCGGCTTGATGTTGCTGGGTGATCTCCTCACCCTTCGTTCCCTCTGGAGCCCTGCAGGAAGAGTTTCTAAATGGAATGTGGGTGACCTTGTCCTCAATCTGTCCCCAGTCTCCTTTGAGATGTGGGCTGTAGATGGGAGCTGGTCAAGATGCTTTTCTTCCAGGAGACAATGGCTCCACAGAGCCCCTGGGGAGTTATTGTCAGCCCTCACAGCCATGTGAACCACAGGGAATTTTTTTTCCTGGAGTGGCTCTCCTTCTCCCTCCCTCAGGAGCCCAGCTGTATGCCAGCCAAGAGCCACCTGCATGGGGTTTTGGCTCCGCTATTTGCAACTCACCTAAGCTGGTTACAGTTAAAACTCACGGCAAAAATTCATGCGTTCCTCTTCATGCTGACTTCATACCGTGGTCGGGCATAAAAACTGTTCCCTTGAGTCTGTGAGGTATTCTGGGTATCACGTCAGCATCAGTCTTTCTGCCTCCTCAATAAATCACAATGCACTTACTAAAAGTATTTTGGGATGAGTTGAGAGGCAGAAGTTTGCTGGACTGTTTTCCCCTGTCCGAACAAGGAGATGGTGCAACACGTGCAATGTGTTTTCAAGAGGAGTTTAAGAAACACTTCTGAACTTAAAGAAAGACCTATTAAAGCTTGGCTGACAACGCTCGTAGCCTTGCAGTATTCAAATCAGTTTCTTCATCTGGAGAAGACATCTGTTAAGACTTGTGCACTGAGAAAATCTGAGCTTATCATCGGGCATGAAAAATAGCATACAATGGGAAGAAGGAGAACGAGCTGCGAAGTTGATAGTTTTTGTTTACCAAACTACTGTGTTATGTACAAAGAATTTTTTTTTAGCTTGGTTCTGCGTGCTGTGTAATATAACGTGACATTTCTGTATATGACAGCAGAAGATTCAGCACTTGAACTTCTCACAGCATGACTCAACACCTCCTGACAACTCAGCAAATAACAACAAAAAAAAAATATCTTTAATCAATTCCTTTACCCAGTTGCAATCATATAGAATTACCCATTAGTCTCAATTGGGATCACACAAAATCACTCCAAGTCTTTCATGACTTCATATTCAGCTTTTCCACCAGAAAAAAAATAGATGCAGCTAATGAAAAGGTAAACTCCCTGTGTACACATTGACATAAATGTCAAATTTTAATGATTGCCCTCTTTGAACTTTGGACAACTCATACATACTGGGGGATCCTGCATAGGAAACACTAAATGTCATCAAGACAGTGCATGGGATGTAATATATTATCATAAAAGGCCAAATGACTTGAAAGTCAGGTCTTCTTGCATTTTTTATGAAAGAAAAATTGACCCATTTTTGTGAAAGATGTCACTAAGTCATAGTATAATTTTTGTCGCAAAATTGAAGTCGGTGACCGAGACTTGTGTTCCTCGAGACAGCCAGACGCTTTTGGAAATGCTTCTCCTAATTAAAAGATACTGGCTGATTCAACCAAAAATGCTTTCATCTTTCATCCTGTAGAAATTGGTACATGGCCATGAAAACTGATTTTTTTCTTCCTCTTTCTCTCTGAGCTTTTGCAGACTTCAGCTGCAGTATGGAAACAGACTATATTTTTGGCTGAGCAGAGACCCTTCTGTTGAAAATATCTTTGATGTCTAGGAAAGGATAGTGGATGCGTCTCTGCGTTTGACATTTTTCTTGAAATTAAATCAAAGAAATTCATTATTTCACTGCCTACATTTTTTTTTAATATATATATATATATAAAGGTATGTATGTATTTGGCAAAGAATGAGGAACTAAGAGATTCCTTTGAATTTTAACTTTTTCCTATCTTTAATGATTAACATTAATGCTCTCGTGCAGAGCACATCACTCTAAGAAAATACATGATAATACTTAGCATAAGCCAAGAAGCTAATCTAACATGCTGTTTATTTTACATTACCAAAAAGACTGAAAAGTAAAAATGGGAATGAAACATAAATAAATCTAAATTCTGCATTCAATCAATCTCTGGACATGGCTAAATATATTAATTGGTGTTTCTGTTGTAGTCGAATCAGTTATCCTCCTAAAATTGTATTGTATTTTTCTTGAAGTCAGCATTTTCATGAAGTCTGGGTTAATTTAATTTATGTAAAAATGCATAAGTAGTGAGATTTAGGAATTTGAAGGCACCCCCCCCTTTGTTTCACATACTGTGAGTACACAACCACGGTGGGTACAATGGAAAAAGGAGGAGGGATCAGATACAATATTAATACTTTCTGAATTCCTTCTCGTGAAATTCACAGCAGAACGCAGCAAATTGGCCATGAACATTGGAAAATTGTGTGCAGGATGCTCATTTTTGGAATTTGCCCTCTGTTTTAGAATGTAATACATATGAAATCGCTGTGGAAGGAGAGGAAGAAAGAATGTGACACAGAACAGCAGGGAGCCTGTTTAAAAACACAGTTCAAGCCTCCCACGGTGGTACAGTTTAGCTGTGCAGGGAGAGGAAGCGGTCCTATAGCCTTTCCTCGGGAATCCACGCAACAAAAAGGGCATGACAGAACCGCGGGCTTGATTTCAGCGCCAAGGGCTCAGCAGAAGCAGATCTCTTGGCTTGGCACCCTTCTCCTTGACAGGAGCAAATCGAGTTATCCTGACTTCCCTGCGGGGGAGACAAGCTCCAGAACAGTACAGGCTGGTCTTGCAGCAGCAGCAGCTGAGCGCTTGGAGCAAATTAGGATGTCGAGTCATACCAGTGACTTCCCATCACGCCGCCAGCCCTGGCGGGGAGAGTGCCCCAAGGAGGGATGCTGGAAGAGGGGAGGTGGGGATGGAGCTTTTGAGGACCAAGCAGGCATGAAGGCAAAGTAAGGAAGCCAAGATCTCCTCAAGGATGTCTTGATGTGTGATGATTTTCTTCAGCCTCTTGCCCCATTCCTTAGATGCAATTATTCTTCATCTGCCGCTCTTCGATTGTTATTTGCCGCTATTGGTAGCATATGTGGAACCGGCAGCGTATGTGGGACCGGACACGCAGGCACAGCAGAGATAGCTGTGCAGCGTATGCAATTCTCATAGGTGTATACTGATACCCTGTATCGTAGGCTCCGCTAATGGGCAAGCCAAACTTCACGCTAAATAATGGTAAATGATTCTGACAGGAGTGGGAAAACAGCTGCTGGTTTCAGAACCAGCCTCTATCACTCGCTGCTTTATCATTTCGTGTTGCTGAAAACTTCGCCACAGAACAAACTCTTGTGGAAAGGAACGCTTGCAAAATCCAGATAATTCTTCTCAATTTTTGTTCGTTAAAGTTTTCTGGTCATAATTGCCTGTCCACGTTATCTGGAAGTAAATTAGCTATCATCAAGCTTGACAAAGTGCTGTGGATTACCCGTAGGTTCATTCCGTTCATGTTCCTGTTCAGGGTCAGTTCAGTTCAGATGGTCTATACAGATGGTACCGTTTACTTTTTAAGAAACAGCCAACAAAAAAGGAGAATGTTAAACAAATTCCAGAATTAAAAATCCTTGCACACATATTGTCGTGTGAGACCACACTCTTCACATTCAGTTTCATAATATCACGGTTCTTTTACTGAAATCAAAAGCTTACATTTTGAATAGCTTTTGTTTCAAACAAAACCCACCCTTTTCTCCCCCAAATGTAGGAAATATACTTAATCAAACACAGAAATATAGGCAGAGAATTTCAAAGATTCCTACAGTGGAGGGTAATAGGTATTTAGGAATATACAGTAAGCCCTCCAGAATAGTTTAGCGGTTTAGGGGAGGAATTAGGTGTGCAGAATGCAATTAAACCAAATCGGTTCAGCAGAAATTCAGGGGCCAAGGTCTCCAGTATGAGCAAAAAAAAACGAGTTACTCGTGACTACGCAATGATCAGGAGCTTTCATACCTTGTATGAAAGATGGTACTTCCATTGATATACTTACTCTTCCTGGGCATTGACTTCAGGGACAGTTATATGTTATTTTTGGCAACATTTTGTGGTTTTCTTTAAGTTGTATCACTCAAGCGCCTCCCGTTCCTTATCTGGAGAAATCCAGTTTGAGGTTCTTTTTACAAGGACGTAAGCTGCTCACCTTGGTGTTCATTTCATAGTTCTAAAAGTTATTGTACATTTAAGATAAATTGCAAATTAAATCATTCTGCAGTTATATTAAAGTTCTGTAGTAGATATTGCTGTTTTTTCCCAACATTTTACCACTTTAATTGTAGGTAGATGGCTTGGCTGAATGCATCTCAGTAAAGTATAGCCCTATTTTCAAACAGGTTAGTTAAATATTAATGATGAAAAGTACAAAAAAGCTATTACAAAACAGTGAATAAAAAATGCTTGCTTCAACTCCACTTTGTAATACTGAGCTTTTGAGAATATTTCAATATATTAACACCGTCCTCCACATTAAGAATTGCTGCTAAAGGTTCCTATGTAAACTTCATGTGAAAAAGGAAACCTGCTGTCACTTTGTACCAAGTATCAGCTTTAGTATTAAAAGATGTGAAGAGCTGAACTTTCTGATTGTCATGCGGGTTTAATACACACATGAAATGACTGTGCTTGCTCGTATAGTAGGACTATATGCATACTGAGATCTTCCCACCACTGTCTACACCTGCACCTTGGTACACAACACTGCGTTTTGTACTCCAGTGGACCAGAGCTCAACCATGATGGGGCCAAGAGGTGCAGGTGTGTGGGATGATGGTAGTCCTTGAATTCAGGACCTTTTGTGTCTAACTAGAAAAGAGAAAGAAGAAGTGGGCAAATAAAAATAAAAGCACGTCCTCGCTGTGCTGCTAGGAAGCAGAGTTTTGCAGAGGCTGTGTCTAGACTTCAGTGCAGGCTGCTCCCATCCCCCAGTTTTTCAGATTCCAGTTGTAGCCTGAATATGTGATAGCTCCTTTCTGCGCCCATTTGGTGTGTTTCCTTCCCTTGGAAACCAAGGCATCCTTGTGGGCTGGTGAATACCCATGGCTCGTTTGGTCAAGTGGAGTCAAATCTCCCCAGGGGAGTGTTTTCTCTTCACATGTATCTCAAATAATGTGACGGCTTATGTTAAGGAGGTTGGGCACTTGCACATCAGGACTTTCCATATATCACTCCAGACATTTATCAGATTGTAGCACTATTCTAAGAAAAATACCTTAAGAAATTGCTTTAGTGAAAAGAAAAATTAATTGCTTTACTGAGATAGGTTGATGATTTGCTGTGTTTGTGAGTAGCTCTGCACGGTTTCACAAGTCAAGAAGTTGCCGAAAGGAATGGTTCACACTATGTCTTTCTTAAGGCTGATGTCCATACGCTGGAATTTTATATTTGCTCATTGCAAATATTACCTCATTCCTTGTTGACAGGAATGGAAGTTTCCCAAATGGTCTCTTTCCTGCTGGCGGTAAGACTGAAGTCAGAGGTCGGTGTGAGGCCCTTCAGCCTGCTCACCTGTGGGGGAACCCCAATTTCCCCTCCTTACTCCACAAGACTACGTAGCTCCTGTTGAGAGCGGTGGTGAAAGGAGCAACAAGAGCAAAGGCTCAGGAGCTCTCTCTCTGCCACTCTTCTCTGTTTGTGCTGCAGTAGTGCACAGGTGTCGGGGCTCTGCTGTGCTGTGCAATGCATAAACGTCGCACAGCAGTGGCTCTCTTGAGTTGTATGGAACTGCTCTCGCCTTTTAAAAACAAATTCAGTGTCGGGGTGTGGGTCTCTCCTGTGTTAAATGCTACTCTTGGTCCCCAAAGCCTTTGGTGGTAGAAGACAATGTTTTTCCATGCTGTTTTTACCCACTGTATCTGCGATGGACCCGTACAAAACTATTCACCTGCATTAAAGCTGCTCTTGCTGTGCATTTGCCGCCATAAGTAATTGTATCATTTTCTCAGACAACCCTCTGCTTTTTTCCTCTTCTCCCCTGCATTTTCTTAAAATCTTCTTGTTGTGCCATGTGTTTTGTAAGGTGTTTGCCAAATCATCGTCATCAGCATCATTCCTCTTCTGCTATATCGGGTGCATCAGGAAGAATCCTGACAGTATTGTGCAAAGAATTCTTGATTTTTTCTATATTCCTACAACAAATACCAAAATGTAATCATAGTGCTGATTGGGGACTGTAGTCACAAACAGGTAACAGAAAACAAAAAAGGATTTAAGTGAGTTGTCGTGTTTTAAGCCCTCGACATATAATCAATAAATATTGAATTGCTTTATGTAATTGTCTTCCTGATAATCTATGGGTATCGTGTCTGTGTTTACCCATTGCTTATTTAACATATATCTTTTGGTTTGGTGTGATCCAAAATAAGTGCAGTCATAAACCACTGTACAGAGGCAAGGAATGCGGGGCTGAATCTTCACACAGTATAAACTGCCACAACTCAAACGACTTCAATGAGTCTGTGACAGCTTATGGCATCTGGAGTTTGGAAGGAGCAGTTTGCACCCCTGCTTGGTCCTAAGGTCCAAGTTACAGTTTTTATTCTGCTCTGATCAGGAAAGCGTAGAATGAAAATGTGAAAGATTAGGAATGTTTAATTTATTCAGCATGTAGATTTAGGCTTGGTATTTTTTATGAATAAATTCTTAAATATTTTTTCCTCTTCTGGCTAATCTTCTCTAGGCCAAACACTGGGATTCATCAAGAGAGGATACTTTTAATCTCTATTTGCTTTTCTTTTCTTCTCATGCTCTAAGTAAAAGTTACTTTTATTTCCCTTAGTGATTGAAATCATTTTCTTTGCTCTACTAAATTGGTTTTGTATTTCATAATTTGCATGCAAATCTAGTGAAAATACTTTGAGAAATTATAAACCTCATGAATGAAAGTGCTTTAAGCTTTAGAAAGCAGGCGTGTTGTCCTGAAATTTTGAAGTTACTTATTTGCGTTCTCGCAGGCAATCAAATTTAAAACCTACCTTAAAGCCTATCTTCTCTCCCAGTGTAACACCTGCACTTAATGCTGAAATGGGCTGGCTCAGTTCCTTATAGGAAACTTGCGTTTTAGCTTGGTTCCATTATTTGCTGATATATGATCTTCTGTGCGGCCTGTAATATATTTTGGCAAAGCGAGCGTCAGCTACAGCAGGTATCAGAAAATAGAAGGCTGCAAACCAGGGTGAAGAGTAAAACAAGGCATTCAGCAGTAATCTTTCCCACAATTCAATATGCAGGTTTTAATCGCAAATTCATGACCCCGTCACAATATTCATTTCTTTCCTGGCTTTCATATAATAGGGAAGTTAGTAACAAAATAGGACTTCCCTGCACTGTGATTTCCTTATCATAACTCCAAGTTTTAGCGAATTGCCTAAGTATACCCAGTTACTTTCTTCCTCCAGCTGAATCTGTTTGTATTAATAGGAAAGAGCAATTCTCCCCGTTTTTCAATATGCGTGAGTACAGGTGGGCAGCCTCCGTGCGGGTACAGCAGTCAGCCAGGTCATACCTCTGGTTCACCTGGTCACACCTCCTGTCCTGGGTTTGGCAGACGTGGTGGTGGAGTTGCCCAGCTCAGGTAAGCAGTGAGGTAAAAGCTAAGCTCCGGGGCAGACCTCAGCCTGCCCAGCCCATCTCATGGACCAGCTAAGGATTACCATCCTCTGAGCTCATGAACTGAGGAGGGGATGTCCACTGGTGGCCGTGGGCATTGGAAGCTCAGCCGTGCTCTTCCTGAATAAACGTCTGAGCCGATGAGGTCCTGTCCAGATACCAAGTGGGTATTTTCTGCCCACAGGACCATCTAGGTTTTGTAGATCTAGGTGAGTCAGCTTGGATGCAGCCTTTCCAAACAGTGGAGCCACGTCCATCTGGATATTCATTCCGAGCCACGTCCATCTGGATATTCATTCCCAAATCCAAGGCTTTAACCTTTATCGGGTTCTACCTCTTCTACATCTGTATGAAATATGGGTTTACATTCAAACTCCCTTTCACCTGTGGCCTAGGTTAGAAACGGGAGAGGTGGTAGGTGCCTGGATTCTTCTCTTCTTCACATAAAACCTACAATATACCTTCAAATGCTTCTTAGAAGCAGACAACACAACTCCAAATCTACATGAAAAGAACAAAATCAAGCCCACGCAGAAATGAAGTAATGCCAGGATAAGGTTGCTTCGGCAAAACTTAATTTGGCCCCTTTGAGTGCAGGCACTCTGACATTCTTTTAAAAATGAATACCTTTTTTTCCACATGACCCTGCTTCATCGGCAGTTAGCTTGTGTTTCTTTCCATGCTCTTCATGTAGCACGTGGCCCCAGGGCTTTCCTTACCACACATCATTCAAAACCTGCACTGAATACAAAATTATTGGTCGCTTCATTGTTCTCGCAGCCATCGTACCTGACTGCTTCACACACAGGAATGAAATTACCTGCATAATGCACTGGCCACTCATGGGTTTGTTATCCCTGCTTCACAGGTGATGGGCAGAGGCACAGAGAGAGGAAGAACAAGGTAGTTGACAATGTATCGGCTAATTTCTAACTTAATAGAAACCGTACATTAGTCTCTATAATTTTAATCAATCTATAGGTGTATTTAAACACAGTTTTGATCTACATCAATGCTACTATAAGTGTTCAGTACCTCAGCTCGATTGTCTTGTATAGAGGCCAGAAAATAAGGAACATCAAATTAATGGCCATCTTTGGGAAATGTGAAGTGATTTGTCCAACATCACATAGGAACTCTGTGGCAGATCCAGAAATGGAATTCAGTTCTTCAGTGGCAGCTGCCTTAACCATTAAATCTTATTTTCTCGTTCTGTAGTCCCTCGCTGGTTCATTATATACCTTCCAGTTCCTGAAACAAATGAGGCAGAGAGAAATGAAAGCCTCATTCACTACATAAACCTGATTCATTCCCAGAATACCTTTTCTCAGAATACCATCCACAGCGCACACAAAAAGGGCTGCAGCTCTGCCATGGAAAAATAGTCTGTGATCACATAATTGAAGATGGTTTCATAGCAGATATGTTCAAGAGGTCCAAATTGAGTTGCATAAGCGATTTTAATCTGACATTTCCTACCTTTCGAATACTTGAATTTGAACGGGGTCCTCAGTAATTATTTCTGATACTTTGAAAAGAAATAGTAAAACAGAATTTCTGCTCTGTTGAGCAATGCTGACCTTGAGCTTAGATGATCAGAATTTGTATCTTCATCTTTATAGTAGAGACAACTAGCACCTGAGCTCTTAAAGTAAACGTTATTCATAGATGGCTACTTAACTGTTTTGAGAATCAGTCACTTAAGAGAAAACAAAGTGCACCTTCTTTTCACAAAAAAAAAAAACCATAAATTTCTAAATCTTTACCTTCACATAGACGCCTAGAGGGGACCTTGGCGTGTACAGTGAAGATCTAGCAATCCCTGTATGTCTACGCTCCCTTTCTCACTTTGTCTCCCTGTTTGTCCCTTCACCCTGCACATGTTCTGCCCCTTCTCCACTGATTTTTTTGCCATTACACACTTCAGAACAGAATATTTTTCTGTGCCTGGGTGTATTTATTGGTTAGCAGGTTGAAAGAACTGGTAAAAGGAGAGACAGTAAAAGGAGTGCCTGATCTAGACACTACAAGCGTTAGCCGTCTTTGGGGAACTGGAGGAGCACCGAGTTGAGCTGAAGTGCTTTTAGGTTGCTGAGGACCGTCAGAAGGCTGGAATGACAGGGAGTAGATGGAATTGGACAACCAGGTAGGGGTCCCCACTCTTATTCTTGCCAAAGGGATCGAGAGTCTCTATTTCTTGACCAGAAAATCAAAGATACTCAGTGGGCAAATGTCCCAGGCTACCTCAGTGCATTTTGAAGCTCGGCTCAAGGCATTAGTTCCAGGTGAAATAGGCAGCAGCCCTCTGCCAGCCCGTACTCCCCGTGGCACAGTGCTTCCTTCCAGGTTTTGGCTCTTGGCTTTCCGGGGTCGGATAACACACGCATTGATAATTTTTTACCAGTAGGACAGAGTGTACTGCTAGGTCAAATTTCTCTATGAATTTGTTGTTCTTAAGCAAATCGTGGCTGGGTGATGAAGCATCCCCTTTTAGACCCATTTTCCACAGTTCTGATGCAGCAGTGCGGAGGCCAAAAGTCAACGAGGAGTCAGGTATGGGCATGGATAAATCTGTTACTTTCCTAAAGAATTTTGGCTTAGGTTTCTCACTTCACTTGTTAGTACATTTTTCAGTTTCAGGTTTCTTGGTCAGGAGCCAAAATTTCCCCTCCTGTTACATGCTGCCATAGGGGAAGGGTAATCCCTGCGGCTTTGGCAGGTGCCGATAACTTCTGAGGGGAAGTAGCTTTTGCGGAGGCGTATTGTGACAGGGAGCACTGCTCTATAATTCATCCCTATCCCATTTGCCTATCATAATTCAGCTGTGCAGGGCCAGCTCGTTTGAAAGGGCCTCTCGTTTGTTAGCCATTAGTGCATGTCAGATCGCAAAAGAAGCTATGGCTTGTTTGCATATTGTATATTTTCCCTCAAACTTACCCAGATTTCTCAGTTTGATTGCTGCAGCTGTAGCCCACATGCAAAGAGGATTTCTTTTACATTTTCTGGTAACTCTTAATAACCTTATTGGCTTTTATAAACGCTTTCTCCTGATTTATGCTCAAGGACTAAAACCACATTGGTCTTGATTTCTGCTGTGCTTTTGACACCTGTTTCTTTGGTTGTAATCCACCCACATACATTTTAGAATGTAAAATAAAATGAGCGAGAATTTATTTTAAGCTTTGGTTTAAAAAATAGCATAGCTTCAAGCCTCTTTTAGGGCTTGATTCTGGTCTAATTAGAATTTTTTTTTTTATTTCACTTAAGGATATGTACTATAAATTGTTTCTAAATCATGAGGAAAATGAATGGTTTGCATAGAAATTAATTCTGTCCCCAGGGAAGAGGTATCATAGATATGAGAATAAGCCCCTGGCACAGCCCCCAACACTTGTGTCCACTCAAGTTCTATTTTGAAGATGCTGTGAAAAGAGGTAGATGATGTTCTGGTTGATTTTTCAGGAATAAAATTGATCTTATATAGGAGTAGGGTTTATCAATCTGAGGTCCACAAATTGTGAAAAAGAAGGAAAAGAAAGCACTCTTTTTCTCACATGTAAGTAAGTAAAAAGTTGGAATAACTCCAGATTCAAAGTTTTGCCTATTTTTTATCTGTTTTTCAATGAAAACCATTGTGATGGTTCTGTACAGGTTGAAACAAGGTAATTTATTTAGAAATTGTTTGAATAATTTCTAAAGATGTGTAATTATATTTTCATTTCAAAAGATTATAAAATACAAGACGAGGGACAGCAGTTGGCCAGAGGGGTCACGCGGGCATGTTGTCATTAGATCTGCATGAGCCCGTGCGGTTGCCAACAGAAGCCATACAGGCAGCCTATCCCCTCGAGATCAGAATTTGGCCCTGAAAGGTCAACAACAGAAATCTCATTCATCAGCTCCAAAATAATGAGTGTTCCCCTGGTTTTATTATTCTGCCTTTGTCTGGCTGGTATCCATGGTAAAACCTTTCCACCTTTACCATAATGGTCACCTCAGAGCCTGGTTCTTTCATAAACTTTGTGCTGGTTTACCATGCTATTATTTATCAAGCCTGTAATCCTTCCCGTTGGATTATTGCAGGTTCTAGTCGTTGGTTCTCTGGAGGTTTGGTTACTTTAGTCTGTCAGCATGTTCAAAACTGTGGGGAGCACGCTGTCGTGCAGAAGGTATATTGCTCAAGGCCAAATGCAAATGTTCTGGTTTGCATACACTCCCAAAGGTTTTAATTGCTGGAGCAAGGCCTCACACTTAATAAACAAGTATTGGCAAAGCTCACATCTGGAATAGCTAGTCATGTTACTCTTTGTGAAAAAAAAAAAAAAAAAAAAGAAAAAAAAGAATAAAAAGAATAAAAAAAATCTGTCTTTTGGGGTTTATTTTCAAACTTTGGAAGAATTCCTTTGGTTGTTTGGAGCTAAATTCCTATTTATTAAGTCCCAAAAGTAATCATAGATGTTCTCTGTTGTATGCTACACATTTCGAAAGCTTTTATAAGATGTTTTATATGCCATTAAAAAACTGTGGGAAACGTTTCTCATGGACTACGTTTTTGAAATAATTCAATATTCACAATGAGGATGAGAATCAGAAATGGTTTAGTAAACTTAGTAGCATGCTGGGCTGTCCAAGGCTCTATGCAAATCAAGGCTTGATGCCACCACCGCTTTCCTTGAGCTTGTGGTGTCAAGAGACTAAGGATGGGAATGATTATTATTCAGCGTTGCAGGTAGAGATACTGAGCTGTTAGCTCAAGGTTATGGGGTTCAGTCTGGGGCAGAGCAGGGAATGAGACTCCTGAGAGCTTCTAAATCCAGGTCCACGTTTTAACCACCAGAGATCCTTGATATGATACTATGATTGCCTGATACATTTTGTCCCGCAATCAAAATGAAGGCATAATTGCTTATTTAGAGACTGTTTCCTACAATGATGACTGAATGAAATCAAAGAGGAGCCATGCAGTAATCCTTAATCCAAGTCTTGGGTTTGAGTAACTCTTTATTCAAGCCACGATGGGTCATGAAAATTAATCGGAAAGCTAATGATAATTATTATTTTTATTTGAGATGAAAAGCCAGAAGTAAATTTTGAATGTTGCTTAGATGTGGTGCTCTGTTTATAGCTCTGGAAATTTCTTACGAATTAAAGGCGAGTCCAGAAGTGCACAGAGAAGCAAGACCTTCATTCTCAGCGTTCCATTAGGTTGTTAATTAGCCATAATGTTTATGACTTTCTAAAGCAAGTTGCTGGAACGAGCTTAGGGTAACATTCAAGTTCTTTTGTGTCCTGGCAGTTTATAAATTGAAGCTTACTGTAAGGTATATCAAAGTGTAAGACTTCACAGAAGGATGTAACGAACATAATTTGCTAAGCAAAAATTCAGATTATAACATATGTATTTCTTCTGTTAAATATACATGTGCCAAATAAATTTTTCTGCTTGTAATTGAGTGGGAAAGGACAGATTTCTGGATAAATCTATGCAGGGACATCTTCAGCTTCTTGCTGGTATTTATGAAATGGGTTTATTTTTTTGTTTCAGCTAAGTCTGCATGTTGGGGTGTGTTTTTTAAATTTCTCTTGTGACCTTTCCATATTTCTTAAATTACCCCTTTTTCTATTTAAAGAAATACACGTAAGCAGGACAGGGAGAGCAAAGCAGTTCTTAGTCCCGATGGGATAAATTTTACATTTTTGAAAGTAAATTTATTTTTTTAAATATTGAGGTGGAATAGATTTTTTTTTATTTGCATAGATTGCTCAAAAATTCTAACTTTTAAACATTGTTAAAAATAGGTGGTTTCGTTTTTTTCCAATGTAAGACTTGGAAAAAACCTTATAGCACAAATTTTATTTAATAAATCAAGCAAGAGCTCCTGGAACAGCTATGCAGCTATTTTTGGTGATGTTTAGTGAAAGGGTGACAGCACTGACCTTTAGAGTGTTTGTTGAGTACGAGCGAAGTGCTTGAACCATTCACTCTAGTGATGTAAAGCTGCCAAGAATATAACCTATGAGAATAGGTGCAAGTACAGTAATAATTCTTTATAGACCTAAGGTTTTGTTCTAGCATTTTTAATACTGTGTGTGTTTATCCTTTCTTTTCCTATCACATGTCTACTGACGGTAGAGTTCATGTGTGAGCTGCATTGTGGTATGCCAAAATAAAAGCCGAACTGTGTAGCAGTACACTAATCTACAGCATGGAGTTGGGCTCATGTAATTTAAATTATGGCCAGAGGTAATAAAAATTCCTATTTCTAGTTTATAAGGGAACAACATGAACCCTAACAGCTGTAGAACAGTTCACAAGAGACAATTTACCCACAGATGTGCTGAGGCTGGTTTATAATGTATGATGAGCTGTCACCGGCTGGACTTCTCATTTTTAGATTGTCCTATTTTTTTTATTGGTAAAGTCAATAGCAGAATAGAACCGCCACTATTCCAGATAGGACTGATAAATGTAGGAGATACCAATCTGAAAATATACAGATAAAAAGTATACACCTTGAGAAAAAATTAACCTATCAACATTATAGTTGAATAGAATGAGCATATTTTCACATTTTGCAGTCCTGTTAGCGCTGAAAGGAATTTTAGCAAAAGGGGCAATTTCAAAAATACGAGAATCTTAAGAGACATTGTATTTAGATTTGACTGAAAATCAAATAGTAGTCCTTCTGAAGGCAGTGATCAAAACTTGTCTTAGAATTCAGAGAGAAGGGGTTAAGCATAAATACATTTGTTTCAAGAAAACATGCAACTGGGACAGATGTCTGAATGGCAAAAATAAGAACTAAAATACTTTCAGGAGAGAACAAAGAAGCAAATATTTTAATTATCACTGTAAGGGCATAGGTAACTCAGACTCACACAGTCCTGCTTCACCACAGAATTAGCATAGTGCAAAGCGCACTGGAAAGAAATTAAGAATTCAACAGGACATAAATGGGCAGCAAAATAGAAAACAACTAAATACAGATTTGGGGCATGAGAGATCAAACTTTTAAAAGTGAGCTTTATATTTGAGTCATTGAGGTGAAAATTATTTTTTTTGTTTCCTGGTTGGTCCCATCTATGTTTTAACCATTTCACAAAATTCTTTTAAGATCCGCTCTTCCTCCACCCTCATCTAGGTCAGTGTAAAAATGAATAATTTTCAGCAGCAAAACAGCTGCAAAAGTCTGTAAAGAAAAAAGGAACAATAACTTCTTGCTTTCGTGTTGCACCTTTCATCCTGTAGACTTCCCAAATCTTTTTACGTAAAGATAAACTTTTCTGTGATTCTATGATTCCAAGATGTCCTTTGACTCACCAGCTCTCAGGTGGAAAGCTACAGCATTAAAGCACATAGTAACAGCTGTCCAAAAGTCCAGGTCAGAAATAGAAAGCAAATCCCTTTCCTTTTGCTTAGCAGTGAGACTTTTGGTAAGCAGAATGTCATAAGTCAAACTGGAATTTGGCCATAACATTTGGGATGATGCCTAATAATTTTGCAGTTATTCTGGGACACTGTCGCAAAAAAGCATCCTGAGATCTTTGATCATGATAAATGGTGACCGCCTGCCTTTAAGGACCTTTTTCTTCAGTCAAGGTAAATCAGCTAAGCCTTAGCATCAGGCACTAGGCCTCATTCAAATTATCGCGCTTCAGGAGGTGCGTCCTGAAAGTACTGAGGAACATTGACTCTGCGGGGACTCGCAGCAGCAGAATATTTCTCAAGGGTGGAAGCGCGTCCTTTGGGCAGGAAGTCCCAAAGGCCAGACTGACCCACACCTTTGGTAGCCAGGGTGAGAAAAGCTGGGAGTGGGAACTAACAGTTGGCTGGACAGTTTAGTTCCTCTCACTAGGGGTCTTTGCCAACCATGCTGTGCTTCCGGCTAGAAAGATGCCATCTTCTGAATTGCTGGTATCATTCCTCGCAGCTTAAGGGCTTAAAGAAAATCGCACAAAAACTTGGCCTGATCTAACCATAACTTACAATTGTGAAGAATGAAGCCATGTCTACAGTTAGGCAGTGGCAAGAGTCTGTGCCGATAAACACAGAAACAGCAGTCGTCCAGGCTGGCCTGCTGCAACTGCAGTACATATCTTTACACAACGCGAGGGGGTCACTAGCAAAACTTCAGCAATATTTTATGCACGTTAGCTGGCCAGTGAGCATCGGCCTCTGAAATATTCTTCAAGAAAAGGTGTTGTCCCTTGTGAAGGCGAATTAACAAGTAGAAAAAGAATAAAGCCATAAAGGCAGTAGTGACAGATCAGGGGGGCGAAGGAATCTTAAACGCTATCCATATTTCTTTTCCACCAAGGGATTCTTATGGCGTAACAGTATTTTTCATCTCTAATCACTGGTGCTGCGTGTCAGTATCTCTTATTCCTTTCCCGATTTGAGTGACACAGTGTGATATGTCTAATGACAACTAGAACAAATTTCAGTAATGAGGTCACCTTGGGCCTGTATTACTGTCTGACTGCTGTTTTCCATAGAAATTATTTGTGAAAGCGGACCACATGCTCTGCATAACTTCCTCTGCTTTACTGAGAGTGACGAAAGGGAGATATGTTAAAACTTGCAAGGTGCAGATGGTTTGCATTGATCTATTCCTGATTTTGAGCTGTAAATTGATATGTAATGAGAAAGCTGCCACTTTGGTCCCTAGAAAAAAAAGTTTATGGGTTTGGTTGAATTGCTTAACTTTTCTTTATAAATGTAAAATCATGCAGATTCTAACTGACGATGGGCAAACATATGCCACCAAGGAAAATAATAAGTGTTTGAAAGATGAGCCCAAATGAAAATCTAAAGTCAAAAACCTAACTTTGCCGCCAGCTCAAGTTGAACTGAGATTTTGGAAAATAGTGCAGGAAAGTAATGATCCTGAGACTGAGAAATAGCAAAAGTCGGGTTAGAACTTCGCTAATTATAGTAAAATTCCACTGTTTGCTACAATACAATATGAAGCCTATTAAAATAACGGAAGTATTTCTGCTTCTAGGGTGTCACAGAAAAGTGGTGATTTAGAAATTTTGCTCAGTATTCCCAACAGAGAGGAAACAACTACTGTCAAATCTGCAGAGACTGTGGTGGTCTCAGGACATCATTCTGTTGTCCGCCATGCAGAAGTAAGTCAGGAATACTTGGACAGCAATACCATCTAATCTAGATGGGATTAATTCCAAAGACTACAAGGGATTTGAGTTACAGTGATGTAAGGGAGGTCAGATTACAACTATTGGGTATGCACTAGTTTTCATCCTATAAACATCAGCCGGGTAACTTTATTCACCCTAAGAACAGCATTTCTGTGTAACTACTCATGAAGATACCCTCCTGTGCACGGCTTTAGTTAAGTTTTTTAACTAGATTCACAGGAATGTAAGGAATCATGAGCGGATAAGAATATGGATTCAGTGCTTCAGAACAGCATTTTGTTGAGGAAAGGTCCAATGAAGAGAGAATATGAATTTGAAACTATTTTTTCATGTTAATAGAATATTTTGGTGTGTCCTTAGAGTCCAGTACAAAAGAACAATTTCGGCTCTCCTTTTGGCTTTGACAGGAATCCCCTGCAACCATATTTTCTTCCAGAGGTAATGATAAATAGCAAACTCCTGTCCTTTACAATGCCACTGTTCTCTCTTTATTAAATAAGATGGTGCTGAAGTGACAGACTATGTAACATTTGTGCAAGACACCCCACCAGAAAACTAGCCCTTTATCTTAAACATCTGCACCATTTCTCATGAATTGACTGGTCATTGTCTTGTTAGTTTATGATTTCGTTACATATTCACGTGCGTTTCACATTCACAATACACTTGCAGAGCTACGTAAAGATGATCACCAGGCCAGGAATCAGATTAGAACTAAATCAATGCATTGATCAGAAAGAGCATTTCTAAATTAGCTCAATTGAGGTGTTTTTTCTCGTACATGGGCTTATAAAAATCCGTGCAAAGCTTACTGCTTAGTGCCTTCCACAGAGAGATATAAAATATTCCCTAGATTGAAAGCTTTTTCCTGACAACTAATCCTGAGAGTTTTGCTGGCTCCTTGCAACACTCCTGCTTATTGCGGCTAATTGGTCCTGATTCTGCTCTCTGATTTATAGTTAGTCAGTAGGATAAATTAATTGAAATCAATGGAGCTATACCAGTACGAGATGTTCTGATCTCATATTAAATGCTATGAAGGTAAAATCAAGTCCAGTGTTTTCTCATCTGTAATTCCATTAGTTCAGAAAATCACTGTTCTTTGAAATTTGTCGCTGTTTTTACTAGTACTAAGACATTGAAGGAAAAGAGCTGCTTTTTTTTTACATGCCATACATTGTCACTGTGCTCTTTCGTTGTCTGTTTCCTGATTCTTGTATTTTAATGTCAATCATTGCTTTGGTTTGGAACGATCTGTCAGATTTATTAACTCAGAGCCTCGCCTGGTGTAAACAGTGTCCTGCTGACAGTGGGTATGGCCTTAGATTTACACTTTTTCCAAGGAATGGTCCCTCCATATTTTCTGGAAAACTTGTAACTCATTTGCTGTATTTAATTTACGCAAACTGTGTCCCAGAGTTGAGTTAAAAATTGAACAGCAAAATTAAAAATGTATTTAACTTCTCCTTCTCTTGGATGTCGGCCTGTAACTTCCCAAGAGTAGACATATGTAGCTAAGGCATACTGCTGATGACAACCTCTTCCCCATCAGTTTTGGTGTCATTTTCAGTTATTTTCCCTTGTTCTTTTTTCATCTATAGGCTGTGCATAAGTTTTGCTGACTCTCCAACATTTTCTTCTTGCATCTGCTCTCAGTCCTGGCCAACTCAAACATAACTCCGACACGTACCAACTGTAGCTGTTAAGTTTATTGTTGTAGCTTGTGATATGACCATTTCACTCCTCTCTGAGAATCTCTGCAGGCTTCCTTTGTTCCAGTACAGATTTATAATTCTTGATTTTGTCTTCCCTATTTACCTGATTGTATTCTTTTTTCTCTTGTGTAGTAATATTATATCGTATTCCTGCAACTTTCCTTATCTGGCTTTCTCTGGACTATACGCAGTCATGCTTCTTACTTCTTTATTTTAGTAATCTTCCAAGTGAGATTTCTAGTCTTCAAACAGTAAAGCTAAATGTCTAAAATTAAGCTTCCAAATCCACAATTGAAAAAATCTTTTTCTTCTGAAGAGCTGTGTACTTGTACTGCCAAAGGAAATCAAGACTACAGAGGACAGGTGAACAATGGTCTCTTGCTTCTTGCTAATTACAAATAAAATATTTAATTGTGGTAAAATTTACTTTCTTGAGAGTTAATTTTGGAGCATGATGCTAGATTAAGAATTGTTGGCAATATGACCTGTAAACAGTGATTTGACCGCAGCGTTCTCAGAATCCCAAACAATGTATACCGTATAATCTCTATTATGATGGTGTAATCGTTCTTTCCAGGGCCTCCTTTGTGTGAGAGAAAACTGGTGCCAACTAAGAAATTTCAGCTAAAGCTCTTACACTGTTGAAATCATCATCAGAATATCTTTAATTTCAGTGACATTAGACCGGATTTCAGACTGCATCCTTTAGTTCAGGTATTTTCAGTTCTCTAATGATATATTGAACATCTTTTGGAGGATCCTACACCCCTTGCAGAAAGATATGTGGAATGGAGGTAACATAAGTAGTTTATGTAGGTTATGTAGGCTCCTTAGTTTTTGACTCATGCCATCCTACTCCTATCAAATATTAAACATCTGATTTAAATACTCATTGTGTTCCTACTATTGCAGGAAGAACTAAACTGCCCTCTGAAGGTGCCTCCCTCACTGACAGAATCCAGACAGCTCAGACTTAATTCCTGTGCCCGCCCATAGGTGTCTGATGCCTTTTGAAATGGTACTTGATACTTGCACGTGAATTGTCAGGTATGACACAGGACATACAGAAGGTCTGTGCCTTTCTACAATGACTGCAGGAGGCCAGACGAAGTACCCAAGGGCATCTCCGGTAGCACTAGGTATCAGTGAGGTGGGATTCACCCTAGACAGGCCTACATGTGAGACTTGTATTGGCATTCCTGCTACAGCCAATACAGTCACTTGTATTAGCTGAACTTAGTTTAGGCATCTACCTTATATAAATGCAATAGCTCTTTTGACTCCCTTGGCCTTGTTGAGTGGATCAATGTGTGGGTCACAGATAGATACCTATTTCTAGTTATCTTGATCTGAGAGCTGACTCCCATGCTGGAAGTAAACTTTTAAATTCTATCTTTGGTGCGTATACGGCTTTCATGCGATTGAAATATTTCTCTGGTGAGATACGTAACAGCCCTTACTTCAGACATCTTGAACCCCTCCCTGCAAACATTAAATAATTCTGCATTATGGTCACCGAGCAGTGCGAGGGCCCAGAGGAGGCCCATGGCCAAGTGTGGGGTAGAGTAGAAGGGGCCACAAGACTCGAGGTCTGGATCATGTTAGCAGATACGCAATATAGCGACCCCACCAGTGGGTCACTGACTAGAAAGAAGTATTTTGTTATTAAGTTTACTTGTCCTGTAGATTATCTAATTTTCTAACTGCCTTTACCACACAGGAAACAAATATGTTTGTCTGTACTGCCAGGTACGCTTTTTTTGTACGGCTAAATAAGACACGGACAGAGAGCAGTCTTCACCAGTGGGTCACTGACTGTTGGGGTCGCTATATTGCGTATCTGCTAACGTGATCCAGACCATAGTTCTGGCCCATCCCAACTAGGATTTTTCCCCAGTCCCTGAGCATGAATCCAGGAACAGCACACTCCACGCTCCATTACCTGTAGGTAACAAGACTGCACCAGATTTTGCTTTCTTTATTACCCTCCAGCGCTTTCCCTGAAGGCTTTATGGCATCAAATACCCTGTATATGCTCTCATAGCATACTCCAGGGAAATCAGCGTATACGGCTTTCATGCGATTGAAATATTTCTCTGGTGAGATACATAACAGCCCTTACTTCAGACATCTTGAACCCCTCCCTGCAAACATTAAATAATTCTGCATTATGGTCACCGAGCAGTGCGAGGGCCCAGAGGAGGCCCATGGCCAAGTGTGGGGTAGAGTAGAAGGGGCCACAAGACTCGAGGTCAGTCACTGGCCACGTCTTATTTAGCACTGTTGGAGTAGCCATAGTTATGAGAACTGAAGGATTAGGATTCTTAGGATTTCTAAGAGCAGTATTGTTTGAAAAGAGATTTGACTGGAGAAGATTGGGATAGCAAGCTTTACTTTGTGAAGAAAAAGGTGGGAAGTTATCGACTGTTTTCCTGGTGCAGTGAGAGAGGTCGGAACAGTGGCAAATGTTGGCTGTTTTTACATTATAGTCTTGATAGAAGTGGAAGAGTGGAGGTCCCAGGAGGTCCAAGTTAGTGCTGAATAGGCCCGGTAAAAATCAGAAGGCTAAAGAACATTGCCAATTCACTAAATCCCCAAAGTTGATTTCCCTCAGTAAAGTTATATTCGCACAGCTGAAGTACTGAATGATTCTTATATTTTCCCCTGATCAGTGAATACAACCAAGAAACACATGTGGAGAAATTATCTCTGATTTTTGTTCTAAGGCAGTGAAAAAGAAAGCTTTTTGTCCTATATATTAAGAAACAAAGCAGGCAAGCGTAGATCCTGCGGCTGGAATACAGTTCTTATTTTGAAAAGCTCATGAAAATTTAGCGTCATTAGGCTATTCCTAGACTATCAAAGAAAATTATATGATACATTTGTTGAGAAATTTGCTCATAGATACCAAAGCCATGAATGATTAAAACCAAATCTGAACTAGAGGGAACGAACAAAAAAAAATCTCATTTTATCCCTTAGTGAGAAATAATGTTATGGACAGTTTGAACAGCAATTAATGTTAAGAAATGATTTGAATATCAAGAGGAATTACAAACAGTAACATATAATAGTGTACTGTATTCCTAATGATCTTAAAACACGCTTACTGCTCTTAGGCTCAACAGAAACAGGAGTTTTGCCTGCTGCTGTATTCACAGGGGCTTATATTCTTCTTAAATGTTTGAATAATCTTTGCTTGAAATTCAGGATTGGTTTGAACTCTTTTTATTTTTCAGTGTGGTTCCAAACCTTTCTTGAGTTTCTGACTGTTCCTGCACACAGGGAATAACTGAGGCCACAATATCTGAACCAGCAGCACCCATAGTATATTTTGTTGGTTGTTTTACAATTCACTAATCAACAGTGAAAGTCTAAGCTCCTTAGCACACTGATCGGGAGCAGGGGCTGCATGACATGTCCACATCTCATATCCTTCAAACCTAAAAAGGAATGGTCAGGGAGATCTAATTATAAATGTGTCATTCTGTATTTACTTTAAAAGAAAAGCTCATTGAAGGACTCTTAATGTAGATGACAAGTGAACAAACTGAAATGTACCCCAAGCTGATTGCTACCAGAGAGATTACAGGATTAAAGGAGCTGTGTTGCTTTTCTCATTGTCTCTTAAGAAAAAAATTCTTTAAAAAAATCCACCACTTAATATATTTCTTTAGCCTTTCACATTGTATTTCTAATGATAAAAAGGTATTTAATATTTAAGAGAAGCATTATAGTTTGGGTTAATGAACACAGATAACACAAATCTTCCTCCTTGCCTTTAGTTTTTAGCTATCGTTGTATCGTTAGCGTTATTCATTTTGAGGGAAGCATAACTAGACACCAACTCCCACATGTAGTGCATCTCCTCTGAACAGTTGAGTCTGGTGCAAGGAAGTCATTTTTGTCCAGTTACTCTGCAACGCAGCTCTCTCTTTATTTTCTTAACGTAGGTCCTGGCTTTCTCCCAGGGGGAGAATTCTGAATTTTTTCCATCCTTGTTAAAGGTCTAAAAAAATACTCCTCATTTCCCCCTCTGATTTAACACACGCTGCACAAAGATTGATAAGGTTTAATCGAAGACACCATCTTCTTTTCAGCTACAGGCACTGGCTTGGATTCTCTCTGGAGCCAGGATATACTATTTCTGAACCGGCTGAAAGAAGCACTGCGGAGGAACGTGCGGCAATTGCCCCCTATTCAGGGATTTGCTGCTCTTTGGGCGTCGCGCCCCTTCTGGAGGGTTAAACACCCTGTAAGGGACTGAGCTCCTTTGCCATGGTTCCTTCTTTCCATACTGCCCCTCAGCTGCAGGCTGTCCCCGGGGGAACACTCAAGCCCTGTTTATTTGCATTTTCACGTCCTTGAATACTGGTCAGCAATGCAGTGTATCGCACGTTGATTCTGGCTTTCATCTTTTCGAGTGCGGGTATTATTTGTTATATTTCAGGTGCCAGTATGAGTGATTGTCATCCACAGACAGATGTGCTTTTGAGGTAGCAAAAAAAAAAAGATTGACATGACTTTTGACATGATTTTTGTCAAGACTTTAGCATGCCATTTGCTGGAATACCTAGCCTAATGAATACCTTTTACTCCTCCGAGATGTGCAATCTAATGTTATGCTATCTTTTTTCCTCTTTGATATCTAAATGTCAATCATCAGTGGGAAAATTACGTTAGTGAATAGGTAGCATGCAATTTATCCCATAGAAATTAAATATCTATCTGGGTTAGTGAAAAGAGTCTTTTTCCATACCCAAATACAATGTCTGCATATAATTTTGTGCTTGCCAAAATCTCATTTGCACATATGGAACATTGTTTTTATAAGTTATCTCGCAGTGAGTGTTTAATACATGTGGTGTTATTTTAAAAATAATTTTGTACATGTGCTGCTAACAAAGGGAAAGTTACTGCCAGCAGTAGAATTAAGGCTTCTTGTTTCTCCGGGGAGTGCTCTGACCGTTGAGTTAAACTAGTAGCTATTGTAGCCTGAGGCAAGAAAAGCCTTGCTGTTTCAACACAGACTTTTCTTACAACAATGCAACGCTTTTTTTTTTTTTTTTAAATTCACTTGGGGGTTCTGTCTTAACGCAGATGTGAAATGTACCGGCTCTCAGCTGATGCTAAAAATTCGGATGCTTTACAGTCACTTAATGCTGAATTATGGTGGAAATATTATGGAGGTACTCATAAGGAACTCCGCCTTTACCATAAATGATTTCACTGTGACTAATGCTATCATAAGAAATTCCAGAGAGCTAATAGTGATTTTCATAACTTCAAAGCACTATAAAAGCTAAAAAATAAATCATTATTTCTTACTAAATATGTTTCAAAATATCAACAAACTTTTGTTCTATATTATGCAGTATTTTGTCTCTCATGCAAAAGAAACGGTGAAGCTTTTCAAATTAAATTTCTGCTCAGTTTGGAGAGTGTGAATGGTCACAAACTTTATCGGAGAAGTGTCAGAAAGATAAACTTTTTAAATTCGTGGCTACAGACATGTTGCAGCTGACTGATCCTTCCTTTTTTTTTTTTCTTTTAAATTTAATTTCTAAGCATAAGCAACATGAATTTTGGCTGAATAAAGGCAGAAGAAAAATTGCCCCTCTGAAAGATGGGAGGGTTTGGCTTTATGTGTGGTGTTCTATGTTTCGAAGGCAAAGAAAATGAGACGCCAGAGTTGTCTCTGTTTATGTTGTGACAACTGAGGCAGGAGACTGGGCCACAGCATGGGGGTGGGTGTCTGAACCTTGGCAAAAGCATGTGTGAAACGTGTAGCTTTCTCCAAACATTATCACTGTTTGCTACCTAAGATAAAACTGGGGTCTGCTGAGGGATTTAGTATTGCCAGGCAAACGGTGAGGTTTCATCCATTCATCATCTTTCCTAGCCTACCACTTTTCACCTCTTCTGACCAGGGAATCAATCACGTTATAATTAGGCTATTTGACATTGTTATTGCAATATAAGCAGTGCCTAAGACTAACAGAAAGTTGCATATTAATGCAGAAATCACAAGAGACAAACTAGCTTTGTGATTCAGTAAATGCAGCTGCTTTGGCTATAGCAGATCAATAATACTGGAAGAAATTTGGCTTCAGCTTCTAAAATATCACTTAGAGAGTCAAACCGGGAGGCTTTCTACAAGGCATTTCTCTAAAGTTTTCTTCAGCCGTCACAGTTCAGAACTTATTATATGAGGTATAAAACTGGGAGGGAAACATTTACTCTAGCAAGTAAACGTATAACGAAAAACTCTTTTAACAATAATACTTGGGATGGGTGTGAATACATATGCAGGGATGTACACACAAACACAAATATATGTGTTATAGCTTTAAATAACTTACTACAACCAGATGACAATAGTTTCATTTAAAAATCCCTCCTTAAGCAAGAAAACCAGTAATGCATGTAGACTGCAAGTAATTAATATCTGAACACGTGATGTGGAAGTTTCCATGTGTTGTAAGCATTCCAGAAGACATTGAACTACCTGTACTGAGAGAGAGAGAAAAAAAAAAAAAAGAAACAACCACTATATAAAAAACTGTCTACATGAACGACTCTACTTATATAATTATGAAACATTTGATCAAAAAATAAAATTTCTCCTTCTCGGAAACATTCTAGCTTCCTTTCAGTCTGCACTGAATTAAAAAAAAATGCAACATAGGAAGAAATTCAAGAAGAAATTTTGAAGTAAATGTATTTCTAAAGATCTAGATCGCTGTTACTAAAAATTTCATTTCAGCAATGTCAAAATGCTTCAGCCTGACAATATCAGCACATTCGAATATAATATTGAATTATAGGAAACAATATCGCATTATTTAGAAATCAAGTTTTAAAACAAGTGCAAATGGAAATAGAACAAGATTGTACCATCAGGATAAAATCAAGTAAGAAAGCACAATCTTCCATTTTTATTTGAAGCATTTAAATGTTTCTGTCAAATACTATAAAAATCAACATGTTCACTTAAAACTTTCAATTTCAATGAAACAATATTTCCTCATGGAGAATGGTTCTTTGGAAAAATGTTACCAGCTCTATCAGATAAATGCTTTGAGATAGGCAGTCTTCTCTGAAAAGGAACATTAATTTCGAAGGTGACAATTTCTGCAGTAAAGGAATAAGGTAGACAAGGATTGACATTCCTTCGTCAAGAGGGAATCCAGATAACTTCTTCCTTTTAAAAGAGAAAGAGACCATAGATTTGTTTGCTTCAATAAGTTGGCTGCAGCTTCATTTGGGGCTGAAGAGAAGAGAAAATTGGATTGAGCGAATGCGTGTGAGAGACGGTGTGTGTGTACGCGTGTTGCTGTGTGTGTCTCTCGGTGGGCATAATATTGTTAGGGCAGGAGGGGGGGTCGTGGGTTTTTCCACTATCGTGCTATTGTCTTAATGTTGTCACAAAACAGGGGAGAAGGTTTTGAATGACTCGTGCTCAGAGACACAGCTGCCGGGCAAACCCAGGGATCTCTAGTGACTGCGAACCCAGTTCCTCTCTGAATGAAGCCGATCTCTTACGTATAAATTTTCCATTTCCTTTCCCATCCTGATGATGTAATTTCTGTAACTTTTCCCTGAACCTGTAAAAGAGAAATGCTCAACGGCTTTGTCATTTACCTCAGTTACGAAGGTCAAAAAGCCCACCGTTCCTCCATTCATAAAATCCTGTACCCCTGTAGGTGGACAGATCCTTTCATTCATGCACATGTGGAAGAGGGGAAAGTACTTTGAAGAGAAAAACTAATATGCATAAAAGTGGTCTCCAGAGTATATTTTCGAAGAAGTGCTCAAATTCACACGCAACTTTGGTTAATGGAATTTCTGCACCTATTCCCCCTTGAGGGCTTTCGAAATGTGCTCTGTTTATGAGCAGCTAATTAAATGTGCGTTCTGGTATGCAGGTAATTAGTTGTTTTTAACAGTTATTCAGGTGCCGTCAGTAAAAGGTAACGATGAATTTTAATTTTAAAATGTTGATTCTTTCCCACACTGAAATACGTTTGCTGTGTGCTAAAAGGCACGTGCCACCATCTTTCCAATTCAAAAGTGAAATAACAAAAAAATAGGAAAATGCATTTTTATTTTTTTAGGACTGTCAACCTTAAGGCTCTGATCCATAATCCAGTGGGCAGGCCTGGGTTTAGATCAGAACTTGAGTTGTTTTAATTGTGGAAACTCAATTTTAAAACTATGCACATACACATATATGTGTGCACGCGCACACGCACGCACTCTCTCAGCTTGAACTTAATCAAGAAAAATGTTCTTTGGTTTATGAGGTCAGATTAGATGATCATAGTGGTCCCATCTGGCTTTACAATCCATGAGGTTAATTTATTGATACAACTGAAAAATAATGTATAACTGTGCAAAATTAAATTTGATATATGAAGACTGATAGCTGCTAAATAGAAAAGGTAAATTAAATTTCATTAATAGTGACAGGAAGTCAGAGTTATTTGTTCTTTTAAATATTTTTTCCTTATCACCAGAAAGAGTGTATTCTCACGGTGATAGTTTGAGGCTTTTTTTTTTTACCTTCTATTTACTTCATTTTCATAATGTTGTAGCCCTTGTTACTTCAGCAAAGCAACTCCTCAAATTTTTCCGTCTTTACAAGGTCAGCTTGTTCTCCAATAATTGTGAGGAATTTTGACAAATATAGAAAAAAAATGTTTTGCCTAATTTGTGTTGTCATCTCATGTATCTCTAAAAAATAATTAGTACCACCTATGCTGCGTAAATTAACGTTTATGTAAAATAACTATTTGTGTTTCTGTCAGGGCTGCTGCACCGTATTGTTCTGTAGAAGGCAAAGGAGAACTCAGTTTTCCTTGTGGCTCAAATGGCACCAGTGGATACTTTGCTTCACTCTCGGTGCAAAGGAATCAGCATTTCTTGGCGATTCCATCCTATTACTCCAATTAGTGCTTTTTGTCCCATAATTACTCTCTGTTTAAAATAATGTTATAGACACCGATCTGTGGTTGAATGCCTTTCTAATTCTCGAAGAGCAGTATAGTATCTTCACATTCTGTTTCAGACCTAATAAATCAAAATAGCCAAGCCTAGAGGTGTCTAACACAAATGGCTCGTGTATGTGACTAATACCTTGTCTAGGATGAAGTGACAATCCTTGAAGGCTATAAATTATTTAAAAATATTTTCCATGCAATCCAAAAATGCATTTTGGAGAGTGATGAGGTAACACCCAAAGTTTAGTGTAGCCCAGGGAAATGGAGGGGCTGCCTTCGCTGGAGGGCAGAGCCAAACACATCCCTAGCTCTTCAGAGGTGCTCTTCATCCATAAACTGATTTTTGTTGTTGATTTTTGTTGGTATTCTGGTATTTTTATGGTGATAGCGAAGACCAAAATTTGTAACTGACAGCAACACCAGCTAGTTATTCACTGTATATCTTTGCTGTGGTGGGAGCAGACGAGACAAAAGTATGGCTTCCTAGCGATGAGGACTTTTGGCGAAGCAATAGCAGTACTGGAGAGCTCTTTCAATTCCAGTGGAAAGCAACAACTGGAATCACTACAGTTTTGGGTCATTAACGGTTATGCGGCAAAGTATCTTTAATCTAACCTTGTCAAAGGCTTTATTATCAGCACTGGAATGCTGCTTTGCACTGTTTAACTTGACATATTATCAGAGTTCCTCAATACTAGTGCTCATGAAAGGAAAAACAGAAAGAGGATTTTTTTTGTTTCAGAATGAAACGTACTTTTGTGCAATAACATCATGCTGCTGACTTATATGCAAGCTTTTGATGTGTTTTTTGCTACACTGGTGCCATGAAGCAGCGCTTCTTGCTACTGTGTTTCATGGATGCCGAGATTTGAAGGGATAGCATGACCAACAATTTGAAGATACCTATTATTTCTAAGTGTGTTCTCTTTACTGGTGATACTGCACTTAGCAGAGAAAAACACATTTTTGGACATCCACAAATCCATTTTTTTTTAATTGTAGAAGGCAATGAGGTTGGTCAGGCATGTTTTACCTTTGGCAAATTCCTTCTGACTGTTCCCAGTTACCTTCTTCTCCTTCATATGCCTAAAAATGTGTTCCAAGAGAACTATTAAAGTCACAGTGTAACACTTTTCGTAGCGGAAGACTAACTCTTTTTTAGTTAATAGAAATATTTGGAGGATTTTTAACTTCAAAAGACCATATAAAGATTTTTACATTGTACTTACCTGTGAGAAATAATGTCATAGACTGTAGAAAATCTCACTCTAACATTGCTGAGTCTCAACTTTTCTTTCCTCTTCTCTCCATCTTTCCCGACCTCATTCTGTTAGATCACAAATTTGTTTTTTAATCGATCTGATTGCATAAAATTAAAAACAAAAAAAATGCTGCCCCCGTTCAGGCTTCCAGATTTGTTTATTTCCTTCTTCTCTTGCATCGCTGGCTGTTGCTATAATGTTTGTATGTTCTGGTTTTGTGACATACTTTGCGGAGTGACTGAGTCTTCTGATGATCAAATATTTTATAGAGCCCCTTGCAAACAGCCAGAAGTTCCTATTCAGTGTTTGCTTAACTAAACCCAAGACTTATGGGGAGGAGAGCATCCCTGGGAAGGTTTTGCAAGTTATTGTAGAAATGACATATCGTGTTTAATCTGTGAGGTCAGCTGAGCCTTGATGCCTCACACATTTTCAAATCGATCCTAAGCACCGGTAAGTAGATCTGTAAACCTATTCCTTTGAAGTATATTGCCATGAGAAAGAGCTATATTACTGTGACTTTGGGAGCGCCTTTACTCCCACTGCAGTGCAAAGGATATCCACATGAATACTTAAGTGGGAGGTTGAAATTGGAATTGTATGGTTCACAGCATTTCGCTTTAGAGGGACTAAAAAGCGTCCTTCTCTCTGTACAGTTTTTTTAATTTTCTTCTGCTGAGTATCACTTGGCCTTTAGTTAACTGAAGCCTTTTTAGGCTGCTGGAAATAAAATATCAAATTAGGTTCAAATAGCTGCCTTTTTATCCTGGCAGCTGCAGCTGCCTTCCTCTCACCTGGAACCTCTTTTAACTCGACACTAGGGGGAAAAAACTCTTCCCCCAAACCTCATATAATAACTTTTTCCACGTTTATCTGCTTTCATGTTCTGTGGGGGATGTCATCCATAGGATGTGAGGTCAGGGGATGAAGCATGAAAAAGTATACCCCATTGGAGAGCGCAGAAAGTGCTGCTCCTCAGCACCGCTCGGTGCTAGCCACTGAAGAAGAGGCAGATGGCACCCAAGAGTTGGTGATAGGGGTGTCCCATGAGCCACCAGCAACCAGCAGGGCACAGCCACCACTGCTGCTTGTGGTCCTGGAAGCGATTCCCACACCATCACTGATCACTGCCCTTCCAGGTTGCTGACTTTTCTCCGTGTCCAGGAAATGCTTAAGAACCTTTTCGTTGTCCTCTCCATTTTCCACAAACTTCTTTCTGTTCTCAAACAGGTCAATTTATTCTCTGTCTTTTCTTCAGTTTCCACTGGGAGCCAAAAAAGCCCCCAACCCAGTATCTTCCATTTAAAGCAGGTTCAGAGAGTTTGTTCTGACTGTCGCTATTTTTTGGTTTTGTGCCCCTGTTTTCCTTACATATTAGATTTCTCACCAAAGTCCCAGCTGTTTTCTCTTATCCTTTCTCTATGGTTTAACAATAAAGAAGCTGATGATGAAGCACGATCCTATCAGACATGTGGCAATCAGTGCACAAGAACCGAAGTGCTGGTTCTCCAGTGTGCTTTACTGGCAAAGCCATTTCTTTCACTTTAATCAGTATCTTTATTGGCTTTTTCATCTGCACTGAAGCTTATTGGACTCTGCGGTTCTAACAAATGCAGGCTGTTACAAGGACATGCAGAAGCGCGTTTTTTTACGTGTCCCATAGGAAGAAATACAGAAGGGATTGCTCGGTTGATTGCAGAGATAGGGAAGTGGTGCATGACTATTTGGAGTGGATGTTATGATTTGTCTGGTTAACTCTGATGCCAGCTGAGATTGCCACGATGACTAGAACTGCAACTCCCAGAAGGTCAACCTTCACTTGAGCCATTCCTGTAATGGACTTAAAATATATTCTTGTGTTAAGACTTGGCTCGGTTTGAACTCTGAAATGATTGAATTACTTGATGAGGATCAGAAAACCAAAAGATTCCTCTTAGGAGTTTGTGTTTGATAGCACCCCAATCTCTAATTTATTGTCTGCATGTACTAGAATGCAAATCATTCTCACAGGGTTGTATAATCGGTGTTTATCCTGACCTGTTATTTGAATAAGTACATTATGTAATGACTCTGATTTTATAATTTTCTATTTTTTTGTGAAAACAATAGCTCTTTTGCTTAGCTAAATTGAGATTTGGGGCTCCTAGAACTGACCTGATAGCCACTAATTCCTTCCTCCCTCAAATGACTTTGAAATCATTTGAATAACCTGTCTTTGCCATCACACACCTTCTCGTATGGTAATATTCTTATAGTTCTGATCCTTGAGGATGTGAGAGAAGGAAGGACTAATGATGAAAATACTTTTTTTGGACCCACTGTTGTAGCTAGAAAAAAGCAAGTAAGCTGTATAATCCATTGAATAAAAGCTGTTGCCTTCTTTTACAAATCTTGTCTCATAATATGTGTCAACATAAATCACTTACCAGTGGGCAGGTTGGGGACAGATGAATATAGATGGTGTTTACAATTCTTCTTTTATAATAATAAAAAATAATGATGCGTATATTTGATTGTACTCTGCTCCATCCTTCTAAGTCACTTTTTTCTTTCACAGTACAGAGCGCATTTATCTGCTGTAATCTAAACATGAAAAGTTAGACATGTAAGTGTGAGTTAGTCACTTTGTATTCCCGTGTAGTAAGTACAGAGAGGTGGATACCTCTGCTTTATTTTCAGATAGATATCCAGGATATGTCAGAGCTTTTCCTTCTAGAGCTATGTGTCTTTGCACAGGTGATAAAGTGTGGGCCTGAAATCTAACTTTTGAACAGTGATTTATCGTGAATCCATGATGCAGATTTTCTAGTTAGGGAGATTTTTTTGTTGTTTTTGCATGACTTAACACAACAGGCAGTTGGATCTGAACGGAATAGCAATAGATGGTGATGGCAATATCTTTTCTCTAAGAAACAAATGAGACAGTCAGCAGAAAACATCCGAGTTTAAAACATCAACCAGGTAATTATTAGTTAGGGCCAGTCTTCACATGTGGTCTCTTTATGTCCTGCTCCTTGGCATGAAACTTGCAATCTGCACATAAATGTGGTTGCCTTGGTCACTGCTAGCTTTCTCCTTCTCCACACATCCTCTGTCCAGTGCCGGGATAGTGCCAAACATAACTCGTGCAAAAGCTTGGGTCAACGGCGATCCTCGGAAGGCAAAGAGGCAGAGCACTAAGCTCTGATGATTCAAAGTTTTCTTTGCATCTTCTGAGTTTGGAAAGCGCAATACTTTGGTACTAATAAGTGCGCATGCCTGCTAATACTAGCAGAGTGAAGGCATGCAACCTTATCACTTGAGGTATCAGGCTTGATCTTTGGGGAAGCATTCAGATATCCATAGCGTTTATATTTGGATACTGGAATATTCTTTGAAGCCCAGAATTAAATACTGTGACAGATTCAGATTAAATACTGTTCCACGCAATGTTGCACTTTGAGTTGAAGTAGTAGCGGTAAAATTACAAAAGCATTTAGGAAGCGCTTGATGATCTGTGCAAGATACGTTTCATCCACATAACTGAAAAACACGGACAAGTAAGCAGACTAGTGGGATTTTTAAAATAATGAACAGATACCAAAATAAGCAATAAGAAATAAGGCCAAATTTTGTCATGTGGCGAGTCACCTTGTTCCGACAAAGTGCTCAGCAACTTGTTGAGTTGATGATTTTCTGTGACTGCGAGAGTAGAGTAGTTAACGTTAATTTAAATCATAGAATCTTACAAGCTCCAACACTTTTTAAAAGGAATAAATAGTGATTGTGGCAAATGCAGAAGGAAAGCTAAATGAACATAAGATTAGAACAGGACAACTTTATAATTCATAGCTATCTCCAATACCTTGTCTTTCTCTCCCAGCAGTATCAGACAGGATGCTTACATTTTTGCTGGCTAAGGTTATGTCCTAGAAGCACACTTTTAGCGCCACTTCCTTTCTTCTGTAGTTTTAGAACTAGAGATAGTATTTACTTTATTAACTGTATTTTTTAAGTTTAAAGTTGAATTAATCAGTTAGTGATACATTTTCTCTTGTGTATGTTCACCATTTACCTCAGTGTGACTTCAAAATCATTTATGTCCAACCTATTCTCTCATAATACAATTAAATCACATTTCTAGAAGGTGAATTAGCTAAAAGAAATCTGAGATTTTTCTTCCATTTCTACAATACTTTTCTCTATTTTTTGACTAGCTTTCTGTGTAAATTTGAAAAATGCAGTATCGTAAGCCAAGAAAAACTAGCAATGCTGCTAAGGCCAGAGTCATGTACCTGAAAATATAAGTCCTATGGATATTTTTAAAATAGCTCTAGTGATTTTCTGGGATAAATAATTTACATGGCCATGAAATGTATTCATAGAGCTTCTTGCACTACTTTGCCTTCATAAAACCC
Organism: Vanellus vanellus; assembly: GCF_965231255.1. Classification (NCBI taxonomy): domain Eukaryota; kingdom Metazoa; phylum Chordata; class Aves; order Charadriiformes; family Charadriidae; genus Vanellus; species Vanellus vanellus. Next base: position 11,194,572 of record NC_138906.1, on the reverse strand, counting down.
TAAGATTTGAAAGTAGTTTTGTCCTGGCAAGAGGTTCGTCCTTGTTATCTGTTCAAAGGGAACGATATTTTTGAGAAAATTAGGTTTTTTTACTTCTTTCTGTGCATTCCCATTAGCTTGCTTCCTTTGCCACCCGGTCTGTGTGCTGATTACTTGGGATATATCACTAAGTAATATCCCACATTGTAACACCCTGAACAGATACCTAAGATAGCATTTAGTGAGCCGGCTCAGGTACAAGAAGCAGGTTGGTTACGTTGCAGTGTTTTGAACTGATTTACCCACCTTCTCTGCAGGGCTAATTAGCCCAGGCAAAGTGCCAGGTTGAATGGTTCTGCTACTCAGTGTAGCCTGTTAAAAGATACCTCATGTATCTCTGTTTGCTGCCAAATTTGCTATGAGAAGTCATCTGGGCTACCAGCTACCGGCAAAGTCCCGCTGGGACCCTCGAGCAGGCGTGGAGAGCCGGGCTCGCCGAGCAAGCTGAGCTACGCTGAGATGCTTGGCTATAGCACACTTACGGTTGACCAAAAACCTCTCAGCTGCCCGGGGGTTGCATACTGGGTTATGTTGCATTCCCTGTTCAAATAGATATGTTCTTTAGAACACCTGCTGATTTTCAGCCCAATTTTATATGAAGTATCCTTCTGTATATGCATAGAGACGTTTTTTCCCTTAGAAATTATGCTACTGAAGTGTAGGCATTAGTATGCAACAATGATAAATATCTGTGTTTCTTTATGTGTATATTTTTGTTGAATAAAAATTGTGTTTATGGGGTATCCTTGTCGTTAGTAAAGGATAAGAAGCGTTTGAAATACTAGTGTAGCAAAATGGCCATAACAGGGCAAGACGGCAAGACGCCACAGTCAGTTTCCTATGGCATAGGTGTAATTTCTGTTGTCATTAGTGGCAGTTACATATCTGCCATAAGAGGAGGATAGTTCCCTGGGAAATATATTCCCTGCAATGTAACGTTGCATATTCTGCACCAAATTACACCTCAGCACTACAGGTGTTCTTCCATTCAGGAAAAATAAAACATGCAAATTGCTGAAGACAATTTCATTCTGATCTTTACTCTCTGAAGGTAGAAAAAAACCTCCAAACCTCTATAACATTATAAACACTATGCATTTTCCAATTCTTCTCTTTGCCATCTGTACAAAAAAAAAAAAGCAATAAAACTGTTCCCACCGGTGAGCAAAATAATAACAAGAAACATAGGATGGATGATAAAGCGAATATTATCTTTTGCTTTTCTAAACGTAGACTGCTTGACACTCATGTGTAGCAGCAATTTTTTTAAATTGAAATGTTTGCTCTTGCCAGTGTAAATATACTTCCATGTGAAGCATTTGAATGATATAACCCAAACCATTCTGCTCTCACTACTTCCCGCAGGAGACTGTTCCACAATCTAATAGATCTCACCTTTAGGAATTATTTTTTTCTTGAACTTATCTTAATGCTTCTTATCTGAATTCCACCCCAGTACTGGGTAGAAATCTCTATGGACTTCCTGAGATAATTCCTTTTCTTAGTCATTTATTTCCTTCAAATCAGCAGCAAAGGTTCTCCCTTCCCAAACCTACCTCACGTTACCTTCACTTGCTGCTTGAGATAGGACCTTTTGCTTCTTCCCTCTCTGTCTCATCCATTCAGGAATGGATTCAGCAGTCAGAAGGACTATGAGGGGGAGGCAAGGTCTGAAGAGGACTGCTGTTTACAAAGTAAAGGCAAAGCAATAGGTCAATATGGTCCATAAGGAGGGCTCCATATAGTTTTCTCTAGAACCAGCAATGCTTTGCATTCTGGAGATATACCAAAGGTCCAAATAGTTTATTTTATAGGCTTCTAAAAACCAAAAATTATCCCATCTTACAGGACTTTTACTTGTCCTTTTTGAGCAGCTCCTTATACAACAATTCTCAAAGTGTTTAGTCCTGACTGTCTAATGAAAAGGCTATGGGAACCACTACAACATCAAGGGTGACATGCTGACAACTTTAATGATACATTCATTTCTCAGAAATGCTTTAATGACCTCTTGGCAAACTTCAAGTAAAGAAAAACCAAAGGAGCAATACTTTTGCAGTTACTTGATGTCCTCAGAAGAAAAAATTAGTAGTTGTAATAAATAAATAAGCAAAGAGAGTTATTTGAAATGAGAAAAAGTCATTTCAGATTCTGACCCTGCACGTTCTAGTAATCAGGTCTATCAGCAGAGAAGGAGTTACCAAATCTAAAGCCTTTAAGATTAAGGAAAGACTTAAAGACTTGAGATCAAAAACCCTGGAGCTTTGGTTCCTGAAGACCGAAAGATTTTTTAGATGGACTGAATACTTGTTTGAAGACTTTGAAATGCTATGAGATGAGATAATGCTGTAAGACCACAAGAGCTCTGAGGCCTCAGACATCGTTGCCTTTGCTTTTTTGGGTCATTTGCCTGGATTAATTTAGAGCATGTAGCACTAAAAAAAAGTCTTAAAATCCTCCCGAGAAATATCTTTAAGTTGGGAAGAATAAAGTCCATGGTGCCCAAATTATGGTGAATTACAAAAATTTATTTAAAGCTCTTCAGAAAGTCAAGATGAAAAAATGCTGTGAAGCAGTGAAACTTAGAATGCAATTCTGGGTGGACTCAGCCTCACCAGGATGAAACAGATTTTCCGAAATTTAGACACCAACAGTCATGATAGTATTGTGTTTCATTGATATGGTTCTCTCCTACCTCACATCTAATTTCCAGCTGTGCAGCTGGTATGATTTAGAAGCAAATACCTTGCAGAAACTGTAAATGACACCATATGGTGCTAAGCTATGGACTATTGCAATTTATGAGCCAGAACATTGAACCAAGGAGGGACTGAAGTCAGAATTAAGGAATGTGTTCACAAGGAGGGTGTTTTTAAGGCAAAAGGAGACTATTCCAGGCCAGTACGCTTGTACAATGCAGATAAGTTACATAGGGGACCTGCCACTACAGCCTGACGGTTCTTCCCAGGCACAGGATTCTCTGAATGCAGTCCAAACACACTTCTCTTGAATCTAGAAGGAAAAGTGGAAATACAGATAGAATCAGTTAAATCATGTTTCTGTACAGATAGCAACATATATAGGTGGTAAGGCACTGGAACAGGCTGCCCAGAGAGGTTGTTGGGGCCCCATCCCTGGAGGTGTTCAAGGCCAGGCTGGACGTGGCCTTGGGCAACCTGGTCTGGTGGGAGGTGTCCCTGCCTATGGCAGGGGGGTTGGAACTCAATGATCTTCAAGGTCCTTTCCAACCTAAACCATTCTATGATTCTATGAGCTGTACTAAAGCTATGCTAATAAGGGAGTTCAAGATATTGAGGGGAAGGAGGAAACCAGGTACCGGGCCCTGGACTTCAGGAGGTCAGATTTTGGCTTTTCAGGAAACTGGTAGGCAAGATCCTATGAGAGGCAACTCAGAAGAAAAATACAGCTCAGCAGAGCTGGCAGGTCTCTCGGGACAGAAAGCACAAAACCACTTTTTCCTGGTACTCAGGTAAAGGAGATGTACCAGTTAACTGGCCTGGAAAGTCAGGAATGAGTTCCAGTGCAAAAAGGGTGTATACAGGAAGGACAGGCTATAAAGGAAGAATATAGAAAATATACAGAACCTGGGACAGTGCTAGGAAAGCCAATGCACACTAGAGTTCAAGCTGGCAAGGGACATCAACGGCAACAAGAAGAGCTTCTACCACTGCATTAGAAGTAATGGGAAGGAAAAAAGAGGAAAACGTGGGCCCACTTCTGAATGGGGCAGGTGGTTTAGTGAGAGGAAATGCAGATAGGCAGATTTGCTCAGTATTGACTCTGTGACCTGCAGCAAAGAGGTCTCCCAAGCCTATATGTGCAAAGATAGTTTTCAAGGAGAGAAACTACAATCTAGGACAGTAGAAGATGATCGAGTCAAAGATCTCTTAAGAAATCGTGACACAGGAAAGTCCATGGGTCAAGATGGATGCATACAAGGATGCTCAGGAAGGTAACTGATATCAGAGCAAGGCCACTCTATCTTCTTTAAAAGTTGTAAAGACTGGGGTTTAAGGCTAGAGAAAAAACAGCATTGCACCCATCTTCAGAAAGGGCAAGAAGGAGTGCTCCAGGAAACTAGAGGCTGGTCAGCTTCACTGTGATCCATGAGAAAATTATGGACTGTGTTCTCTTGGAAGCTATTATTGGGCACATGAAGGACAAGATGATGACTGGGACAAGCCAGCATGGATTAATCAAGGGCTAATCATGCCTGACCAACCTTATTGCCTTCTACAATGAAATGACAAGCTCCGTGGGTAAGCAGAGAACAGTGGTTGTTATCTACTTTGACCTAAACAAGGCTTTTGACACGATCTCCTGTAGCATCCGTGAATTCAAGTTCAGACATTTCAGTCTCAATGAGTGGATTAGTACAAGGGTGAAAAACTGCCTGGATTGTTGGAATCAAAGGGAACTAATTAATGGTTTGTAGTCTGCCTGGAGGCCTGTTATGAGTGGAATAACATTGTGCAACTGGCAATATTTGCTAGAAAAGCAGAAAATATGACAGCCAGGAGACAGCGTTGGAATTCATGACCAAGACGTACCCCTGTGTCAGCGCATTGCCTGGCTGTCTAGGTACTTGCTCATATTTGAGATAACAAATCTGCTTCCTTTAAGAAAGAAATAGGAAATGAAGGTGGGAGCCTTACTGCAACGTTGAATTCTTTGCAGCATGCGGTCAGAGCAGTAAAGGCGTCTTAAATATGCAGGTGTACCTAGAGACTCTTGGAATAGTGATTCTGACAGGACACTTCAAGCCTGGCCAGTGAGGATTCCTTAGGGACCATATTAGGGTGAGGATGATGAGGGAGACATGTCAGGGATAGGAGCAAAGCATGAGGTGATGTGGGGACTCCAGGTGGGAGGCTGAGGCATAGGAAAGCCCACAGACCACAGCAGAATTTCCTAATATTTCATGGTTCCTAGAGGAGTTTAAAAGGAAAAGACACAAGACCAATGCAGCATCATTCTATTTTTTCCTTTTGGCAATCTACTAAGGCTCACTTTAGGATAAATATTTATCAGTTTCCTCTTAGAAATCTAAAAATTTTCTCTCCCACCACTCAACTCCATCATGACGACCTGTGGTATACAGGCTTTTAATATAGCATTATTCCTTGCTCAACACAGCACAATTTGGTGTTTGCTGTGATAGGTCCTGTTTCAGATGATGAATGATCCACAGCATTCCTCCAAAAACTGTCACTACTTACAGGAAAGGTGTTTCTGAATACGGCGTTCCTACTGCCCAAGGGCCAGGAGTCACGGTTGTAAGTCATGTTCTCAGACCTTAGCATGTCTTCCTCAAATGGGGAAAATAAAAATGAACCACAGATGAATTTTGATCTCAGTGAAGTCCATAGCAAAATTTCTGCTCTACATACTGTTGGCAGGATTTTCCCTTCAGATTTAGGAATAAAAGATCCTGAGGATGTCAGTGTTTCAAAGGGTTTAAACTACTGGGGGCACCGCTAGCAGTTTAGCTGTGGCACCTTGGGCCCATGCCTCACATTGGCCTTCACACTCTTGGGGTGACACAGCAGAGCCGAAAAAATCCCTAATTACCCCTGGCTCAGCTATGTTTGCGCCACACTCCAGTGTTTTACACCGTCTCTGATGTAACCATACTGCATATTTAATAAACCGTGTTGCATATTTAATAAACCGTGTTGCGTATTTAATAAAGTTTTGCTTTTTCAAAAAAGTATTAATGGCAATCTGTAAAGCAAATAAATAGAACTCAGGAAATAGACAGAAAAGAGACAGATGAAGAATGAGTACGAAGCTGTTTCCTTACTGTCTTACTTCTGCTGTGTGCTATGGCAGGGCAAGTTGAGAACCTGTAATTGTGCTCACTGACAGGCTGTCTCGAGAAACAAGCTTTTGATTGTGATCACCCTTGACAAAGATATAGGGCACAAGCACCCACGGACACCTAATTTATGGATTTTTATCTTGTTTTATAAACTGTCTGTAGGGTTAAATTGCTGAATAGGAAATGCAAAGTGAGCTGGAGACAAGGTATTTGAAAAGCAGAACTCCAGGAAGACTAATAATAACGATAGACTGAGGAGATCAGAGAGCGAAAAGGCTACTTCAGCTAGATAAACAAGGAAGCCTCTGACCTCTCTGGAATCCAGTCAGCTGGTTATCAGTCGAAGAAATAATGTTGCTTTATCAGCTCATTTTTAAATGGGCCCAAAGTACCAAGTAAAATGAATTGTTAAATGTATTTATGGTAAAGAACCCTTCGGTTGATCCATGATTTTATTGTTGTGCACTGATGGCTGCTGTTTTCTCAACGGTGGATTCTCCTTTCCCCAGAAGAATTTCCTTTACCTTTCTTCAGAAAAAGGCAGTTAGCTCAGGATAGACAAAAAATGGGGTATTTAGTCCAGCTGATTTCTTTAGCTCTGTAATTTGATTTTACTTTTACTTTTGGGGTTTTTTCTATCCCGAACCCCCCCATGGTAGTGTTTGATTACAAATTCCAGGCTGGGATGAACACATTAAACTATCAGTGTTTATAGAAATATTCTATTTTTCACCGCTGAACCATGGGGTGAAATGCAGCGGCACTGAGTTTGGCTACAGGACAGTGAGGAATTTCCATTTCTGACAGTAGGCTGCTGGGTTACTCACTGCAAATCACTTTTATCTCACTGTTTCACAACTTTCCCATCTCATACAGAAGACAAAGACTTCTGCTGACGCAGGTATTACTGTATCGAGGAGATTTGTCTACATTATGCGATCTGTTTCCCATCACAACACAGAAGCGGCTCGGTGTGACTTTTATGTCTCACTGAAATTGATGCACAGCAATTATATTTTGAGTGAATTGAAGTGAATGCCTATGAAAATGTGACCCTATAAAATCAACAGGGTAAGATTCCCATTTGACAGCGCCCATATGGAGCACAACAGTGAAATCAGTGAGGCACAAAACACTTATGACCTCACACCAAAATTCATCCCTGAATCAAATTCTGAATTATGACCTAAGAATTATGCAAAAAAAATGTTCTTCAGATTAGGTCTAACAAAGCCATAGCGCCAAGCCGTTTGGGGAGAGCTTACAAACATGTAAAAGAATTTTGTATAAATTCATATTTATATTTACATACTAATTATAACCACAAATTCTTCAGACACCTTTGCTCTCACCAGCCAGGTAACCAACTCTGTGCCTCGTTAGCAAGGGCTCAAACAAAACTGCAAAGCAGGAAAAAATGCAAACTCAGTAGGGAAAAGGTCCTTTTGTTCGGAGTTGAATTCTCAATAAAGTGAGATGAATTGGGCTGTATTCCGATGCAGGGATGCACGGGGATGGCTTCAGCTGTGGGACTCAGGCAGACATGCTCTGATACCTTCAGTTGCGAAATGTGAAATGTTGCGTATGGCTCCTACCCATTTGTTCTGCCAAGGGCTATCATTGCCATGGCAGATCAACAGATTGGGGCACGTGTCCAGCCATCCCCTGCCGCTGCCAGGCCCAGGGAGGGCAGAGCGTGCCAAGATGCAGCATTTCACCTTGGCAGCTCAGACACAAACACATATTCTGCTCTACAGTAGTAATTTCTGTGAAAGGAGTACCAGCTGCAACTATTATTAGCAACACCTTAGGTTCCCCCAAGTATGTGCTCTAGACTTTGCCAGGAAGCTTGCCCGTCTGTAGATCAGATGCTAATTATATGAACTGTGGCAAGAATTTTATTGACTAGAAAAAGGTACTTTAAAATACGTTTGAAGCAAAAGCTACTAACGGAAGAAAAAGATAGTTGTCTACTTATTTTTTCTCACTTTTCATGAAAGCACTTTCTCTGGTTCTCCAAAAAAAAATTTGTGGAACGTACGTGCAATGTTCCCCCCCATACTGATGCATCTTCAGGTAATGCAAAGGAAAACAATTTTTTACAGTGTCTCAATTCCAGATAAAGACTACTCCAAACAGATTCAGTGAAATCACCAAAACAAATTATATTCCCTTTATTATAATCCTGAACATGCTTTGGATATTTCGAAGGAGCTGTAGGGAGAACTTTTTTGGGGGGGGAAGGAGAGGGTATTGTGTTTTGAGTGGGTTTTTTGATAACCAAGCCAAACCAAAACAAACTTTAATTTGCTTTGGGTAAATACCTAAAGAACACTTTTTTTTATTTTCCTACATCTCCTCGCATTAGTTCTACTTAAACTAAGTATTTGGTCTCAATTGTACTTTAAGCTCTGTTCTGGCCTTTTCAGCAATCAGTTCTACAAAAATTCAAAACAAATTATAATCAAAGTAAAAATATAAAACATTTTTCACGTCAAACAATACATTTTGGGTTGGATCTTTTGGGGGATTTTTTTCATTATGTTTAACCAAAATTTCTAGCTGGACTTAGTTTGGAAAATTTAACTCAGGTCTAATCTGGAACAAGAGGACTCAGTGATATAACTAATGTTGGGCTTGTGTAGAAGGGTAGGTCACTGCAGGATGGTAGTATAATAACTGTCCCAGTTGGTCAACTCTCCTTCTTCGTTGGATCAGTTATGGAGAGTGTTCATCACTAAAAAATGAGAAATTGTTGATGGAAAATGTTTTTAAACTATTTCTGTTGCCATATTAGACAATCCCGCTTCATTTACCCAGGCTTCGTGGTTTTAGGTTTGTTGGCTCCTGCTTGGTTTTGTCCTAACTAGATACAAGATTTGAAATACACATTTATATGGAAAGTACTGACCTAATGGCCATATGTCTAGATGTTATTTGGAGATAGAAATGCGAATAACTCATACCACGCAGAGGATATTCTTGGGTTACCTTTTTTTTTTCTTCACATACGTTATTATCTAGCATCTAGGTTTAAAATGGGATCAGCATCTTGAATATCACAAGAAACTCTTGATTTTACTACATGTAAAATAATGAACACAGTCCTTTTGAAAGTCAATATTAATTAATAATTAAAATAAAGGGTGAAAAAAATTAAAAGCTACAAGTATAAAAAAAGACCTAATGCCAAAATTAAATCCAGTAGTCAATTCAATTGTTTTGTAGCTTGTCTGAGGCTGAAAACATGTTGTGTAATATTAACCAGTAGAAAAAATAGGTTATTTAAGTATTTTAACTTAAATGATGTTAAAAAAACAACCTCTGCCTGCTCTATAAAAGATATTTCAAAGTAGTTTCTTTTTCATTGTTTACTGAGGATTGTAAATACACGTAATATTTGTAGTTTTTATAACCTCTCTGGTCCAAAAGCCCAATGTGTCATATATCTATCTCTGAATTACTACGCCCTTTGCTGATAACAGGCATAATGATAGAATAACTTGTATGTCCTTCTCAAATATTACATTTTAGTTAAAGCAGGATTTAAATTCATTGGGGTCAGTTCAAACTTTCTTTGGATCTGCTAAATATTCAAAGTAAAGGAAGCCTTTCAAAATATGAAATCAATACGTGCATTTTGTGGCATCAGATGGTTGGTCCTCCTTTGATGCTGCTCCGCTCTTCTATCCCAAGTACTTCATGTTCCACACCAAAGGCGACACTTCACTTTGAACAACTGGAGTTCAAACTGTGCATAGAAAACATATTTAGATACTCTGAGTGCTTTTCCCTTCAGATGTGTTAGGCTTTATGAAAACGCTATTTTCCTTTCACTCTAACACTTCTGCTGCTGAAATAATAATTTTAAGATTTGGCATAGTGTATTTTAAGTACATGGTAAAATTGCAGAAGTAATAATATGGTACCCTAAAAGAATGAGGTAGATGCAATACTACGATCGATACGATAATGGAATTGTATTTATATCTTGTAATTACCAAATAAGTGGTGCATTTTGATTCCTTTTACTAAATTGTCAACAGTGCCTGCAGCTTGATTTAGATAGGCTTATGTCCTTAAAGTATTCTAACTACTAATATAATTTCTGCGAAGTAATAGTGCTATATTTAAATGTTAATTTTCTACTAATTATTATTTAAGTATTAATATCTTTGGATTTAATTTAAAGATTGTAATTGAATGCAAGGTTATAAGGCATTATGAACGTCTATTATTTAATGTTATTTATAATATCAAACATCTTGTTGATATTTTTAAATAAGAAAATAGATGGGTAGATCATTATAGAGTGTGAAATTAGGAAAATGAAAGAGATGCATCTTCTCCCTGTTATCTCTGTTTCTATTCCTTCCTTTATTGCATTTTGTTTCACAAGATATTGAAGATCTAATGAATATTCAAATATATGCAAATCCCATTCCAGCGCCATACATCATACACACAAAACACATACACTTTACATATAATTACATCCTGCATATATCTCTATTTTGCAAGACATTGGTGCTTTTATCCATTATAGATGATTTTTTGTAGGAATTGCATTCCTAACTTGACCCAAGGAATTGTCCAGATACAAAATTGCAGAACTTGTAATTAAGTTGGCTATCAAAAACAAGAGATGCAGCAACCTGTTAATTATCTTGCAGTCCTCTCCTCACCCATCCTACACATGAAAAAGAAGCTTCCTTTCTCCTTCATAGCTTCACTCACAAGACAGCGGGACGTTCAGATTCTCATTCAACCTTCGGTGAAACTAATTGCTCGAAATTGCTCATTTTTTATATGTGGCACAATGTTACCTGAAGGAGCATCAACTCTTCCCCCTATGTGACAATGTAATACAGAGAGCTGTGCTCTTTTGCTGGTGCCTCCATTTATATGAATTCCCACATCAACCAAATCCTTTCCGGATAACCCTGGAGGCCCTTGTTCCTCCTGATAATTTTTCAACTTTATCTGTTCGGCAAACTTTTTTAGGGAGGAAGTTTTTTGTAAATCTTATCAGAAAGTAATCAAAATTGATTCTTATAATGCACAAAATTCTGCTCTTTTTTTTCAAATGAAAATATAAATACTGTAACATTCCATTATTTTGAAAACAAGCTGCTAAGTACTGAATGAAACAGTTCATATATTAAAGTATTTAATAGAACATCATTGCAGCACTGAAAAGCAATTTAATGATTCAGGGAAAAAAAAAAAAAAAAGATGCTATAGTCTGTACCTAGGAAAAACTCTTCTTGATTTTTTTAAATTAATGAAATATTTTACAACTATAATTTTAACTGTTGTATTCTCTTGCTAGGTTAAGCCAATCATCACTGTACATCGGTATTGATCACTACTATGTTACATCCTAGATTAAATAAAATACTACAGATATACATAAGGAGAAAAAAAATACTGATTTCTTTTTAGGAGAAAACTGAAAATTAATTTTGAATTTGAAAATACAGTCTCAGAATTATGGGGAAACACCACTGTGGACTTCTACCCTTCATGTTATAGTCTGGGTGACTAAGACATCGCCTTCTTTCCATCTTGACTTTTCACCCCTTAATTTGGTAATGCTCTTCTTGGTGAGATCACTTCTACCTATTTCTGAATCACGCAAATCAGTTCCTTGAATCTTTGCTGCAAACCCCCAACTGCTTTTGGCGTATCATCACTGAACGTCTGGAAGTGCCTCTGTGTCTCTCTCAGCGATAAAGAATGTAGGCTGGAAGCTTTTACTAAACGCATAATATTCAGATGTCTAAAACTACGTTATGAAATGACCTTTGGAATACATATTATAAAATACAGGGAATGGCCGAACCTAATCTGAAGTCCTGGGTGGTTCTTACTTTACCCTCATCCCTCTCTGTTTCCATGGGTCCATCTCTCCTCCTCCTCTACATTTGTGTCTATCTGCCTCATGCTTTGGCAGCTGTAAACTGCAGTTTTGTCCTATAATCACCTGCCATTTGTGCAGTGACATTACGCTGCTTCAGGAAAAGAACTTTCTTCATACTTGAACAACATTGCATATTATTGTCTTCTGTTTATTTTTTCCCTATTTTAGTATTATTATTTTCTCTCAAAAAAATTTTCCTTTTGTTTTTTACATTATTCACATAACATTCCATTTTTTAACCTTTTCAATCTCTCCAGTTTAGCTGTCATAATCTAGTTCAGCTCTGTTGTGATGACCATGCAGATATATGTGCCACAAAAACTAAGCAATAAAGCCCAAATGTTTATTTGGTTTGCATTTTCCAAAATTTCTGTTTATCTTCTTCACTCCACTCCAGTGCTTTTTGGGCCATGATTCATCAGCTGAACATGTCTTAAATTGTTTTGCTGCATAAGAACAAACTGAACCAGAAATAAAAATGCTTTGCTGAACCCAGGTCCGAGAGATGATGGTACTCTTGAGGACAGCAGCCTTTCCTCATAAAAACATGCAGTACCTATTTCAAGGAAGGTTTTATTGGTATTTCAGAAATGTTAGGATGGAATTACAGAGTCTCTTGTGAAGACGTGCTGTCTTTAAAGACGTTACATAGGTATTTATAATCACAGAAAAATTTAAGTCGTAAGGGACCTCTGGAGGTCATTGGGTCCAAGAACCAGTGTGAAGCAGTGCCAAATCTGAAATATGGCTTCTTGAGGCCCTGCTCCACCTGAGTAATGGAAATCTCAATGAATAAAGATTCTACAACCTCTCGGGGCAGCCTGTCCCAATGCTCAACCACCACTTACTCACTAAGAAAATAGTTTTTTCCTTCTGTCCAACCAGAATTTCCTTTGTAGCAATTTGCCTCGAGTCCTTTTGATCCGAGTCTCTGCAAAAGTCTGGCTCCGTCCTTTTTGTAGTCCTGCCCAAGTAGCAGTCAGCAGCAGCTAAATCACTGCTTAGACTTCTCTTCCCCAGGCTGAACAAACCCATTGGTCTCAGCCTCTCCGTGAATTCATGCTCCAGTCCCATTGGTGGCCCTTCTCTGGTCTCCAGTTTGCTGATGTCTTTGTTGTGCCGGAGACGCAGAACTGGACATAAAGAACCTGAAACTATTACATGAGTCAGCCACCAGGTAAAAAATCAGTGGCTGCAAAACACTGCCTCTGGCTAAATAAAGCGAAATGCTGGTAAAGTTCTGCAAAGACGAAGAAGAACAAGACAGAAATGCCCTCCATCCCCACAGTGTACAGCAAAGCAACAGAAGGGCACCAGGGAAATTCAAATTATGAAACATTCTTGATGAAATATTAATAAAACCATACTATGGTCTTAATTGCTATAATTTAACACCCTGTATGGTATAAATATTTTAGAAACATGGTAAAATGGAACATTAAGAAGGGGTCAAGGGATAATAATATACATTAATCTTGATTGGCGAAGATGTATACCTCATACTTAATTTATGTTTATACTACCGTTCTGTATTCATTTTTGAAGAGTAGTGGGTGGAATAAGCCATATGTATATATCTAATATTGAGACAGACATGTTATGTGTGCATGTGTAGATTATTGTAGGTATTTATAAAGTAAAGGGCTCTGCTGTATGAGAGAGAGATGCATATAAAGGAATTTTAAAATGCTTCACAAGAGCGTCCTCTCCTTCAGAAATCAGTCACAGATCCAGCAGTCTACAGAAGCAAGGGGGGCAGGAAATACGCAAACCTCTTTCTCACAAAATTCTTTCCTGAGGAAGTCGTTATCTGTACTGCCCTTGTAATAGCCACCTTTCTTTGTCAGTAGCAAATATTTCTTTTAAGGCTGGTTTCCCTGTATTTGCATCAGGGGCAAGCTCTGGAAAGAAGGCTGCGCTACGGCCACGCTGTCAGGGAGGGGGGAGCACTGCGAGGATGGCTTCGGGCCCGGCCCGGGGTGGGCTTTACAGCCTGGCTTGGTAGGGGAAAGCCTGCCTGCCAAATGGAGCAGTCGGAGAGAAGTCAGAAAACGTTTCACCGAGCTTTTAACTCTCCTATAGATTTTCACCCCATAAGGAAGCCATTGTGCTAATTTTTGCAGAAAATAGCATGCAGAAATTGCCTGAAATTGCTGGCACTCAAATAGCGACCTGTGCCCATGTATGCATAAAGCGGATAGGCATTTCATTTACATTTATCGTAAATTGTATGCAGTAATGATTTCTATGTGTTAAATTGCATAATCCATACAAGTCTGACAGTCTCATAACGGCTGTGGGCCGATGTCCTCTTTTGAATGCACCAGTGCCAATGAAAGAGGTTATCGTACCCTTGACAGAGGTTACTGCTGTCTTGTATCTGCTGGTGGAACTGCTCCTGCGATCACTCTCTAAACCACGTCAGTCAAAATTTACTGGGTGAGCTCAAATAGTTTAAATAGCAGATTTTTCGCTAATGATGCACATTTTGTGAAAAGAAAAAAAAAAAAAAAAAGATAAGGGGCTACTCACAAAAGTGAGTAGCTGGCTTTTTGATGGCCAGTAAACTCTTCTACCAGCAGGACTAGCTCCTCATACACAGGATTAGTCCACAGCCTCACACTCTGTCAATTCATCTATCTTCTTTAGTTCTAATATTTCTGCAGTTGCTTATGATTTCGTTAGAAAAGAACAGCATGACAGAAAAGCATTTCTTTCTGAAGGTGGGATTCTCCCACAAAGCGCGCAGAGATCTGAGATACACGACGGCATTTTGCCCAACGAGAGGTTTGTAATCTGATTTACAATCCACCGGGATTGAACTGGCACCACAGGGAGCGGGACAGTCCGGGTATCTTGTTTTACACTTTGCAGGGATGTCTTAAAAAGTGTTTTCATAGCATTGTTAGAGGAGAGATGGTGCCAGCAGAGACTCATGCCAGTAAGTGCTGGGTTAAGCCTACTGGAAAAGAGAGACCTCTCTGTCACACCAATTACAGCAAAGGAAAGCTTTGCCTTTGCTTCCAGCACTTCTGGGAGAGCTGATGAGAGTGCCCTTTCCTGCCATTTCTCCTTACTCTAAACCCTGCCAATAAGTCTCTTCTGCTCCTCTAAACAGTGAAACGGCAAAAGTGCCGCAGCTTTTAAAGGATTTATAAGGCTTAGCTGATCACATCACTTCCTGTGCCAAAAAAGAAGAGAAAGAATGTTGTGTGGCTGCGTGCTGCTTCGGTATTCTGCTGCCGTGTTGCCTAATATCAATTCCTCGCTATCTGTGCTCCTCTCTGTAGCCATTTACTCTCTCCAGTTGTGTGGTAGATATAAGCTCATTTGCACAGGAACCACCTTTGAGTTGGGTGTTTGCACAGTGCCTTTCCCACCACGGTCCTGGCCATGAGAAGATTTTGCAGGTGATGTAGTAATAATCCTAATATTTTGAGTACCCCCAGGATCTGCAAAGTAGCCATTCTTTGCACACTTAGATCTTTCCTGTTAAATCCTTCTCTTCTTTCCCATCGAATGTGCATACCTGCACACACATGTGCACGTGCAAATTCTGTAAATGCATTTGGAACCCAGTTGCCTCTGTAGACAAGCATTTCTCTTCCTTATTTTGCACTTATCCAAGGATAAGCATAATGTTTTTTTATAATACGATTAAAGTTTATGTTCTTTAAAAAATATTGGGCCTATATTTCTGAACTATAAGGTGATTCTTCCACTTTTTGTTGATTTTAAAGTTTGTTTTTTTTTTTTTTAACAAGTAGCAAAGTAGTCTTCAAACTTATCATTAAGGCAGAATTATGAAAACTTACTGTGAGAAACAATGGGCGAGTTAACATCGTCCCTGTTCACTCTTACCTGAAAGCTTTATTGTGACTCCTGTTACTTGTGGCATCCCTGGTAATAAATATTTTCATTTTATTCTGAGGCGCAGTAAATAGATTTTGTTAGTGAATGACCTTGTGCATTAGCTGTGTTATTCATGATTTAGTGAGCCAGTCAGCTGAAATATTGCTAATGTTTTCCCAACTCAGTCTTGTTACATTTGTGCCACAAGGATGACATTAAGTGTAGTTGTAGATGAATAACAAATAACATTGCTTGAAGTTGTGTTTTGGATCATTAAAGAAATGAACCTACAGGGTACTGTTTTATTAACTGAGGAAATAACTGAAAAAAAAAATGACAGTTCTTGAATGTGTATTTATTAAAAATAACAACCGTTTGGCATGCTGAGAATTAATGGTAGCGCCCCTTAAATTTTTCATATACCGGTGCAAACACACTACAGTGTCCATCCAAAGATTTTGACGGATTTTAAATAAGAGTAAGAATAAGTCATATATTTCAGGCTGTTTATATAAGACTCAAAGTGGTGCAAGCAGGACAATGCTAAAAAAGTACAGCATAACAAAGATGAGGATTGATAATTAGAGGTCAGTAGGTGTATTTTTAAATATTATATAATATCAAAGAGGGTCAGCGTACTTCCCAGGGAGACTCTCCAGAGGAGTGGATCACTTCTTTAAAGGTGCAATGACTGTTCTTTGTTTTCTTTTCCTGAGCCCTTTCATTTGCTTTACGTTAAAAAATAATAGAAGCTATCGAAAAAGTAGCTGGTAGGCTTCTGGAGAGGTTTAGTCCTTTCCCTTGCCCCAGTGACACATCATCTATTCCAAAGAAACCACACAAGGTCAGTTAAATCGCAGAGAACTGGGTTTCCTGAATTTCTACAAAGCTACAAACATAAGTAACAGCTTCTGGGTCTCTTCAGTGGTTCTTTCTGCTTATAAACCGCTCCACTTAATGTTGCTAGAAAAGCGAGAACAGGGGATAAAATTGTATTTTAGATACTACTATTCCTGGCACAAGGTAGGTCAATATTTTTGTTCCTATTAGATAGAGATGGCCATAGAAGCTTACAGTTTTTCTGCTTTTTCTAAAGTATTAAAAGGCCGAGGAATGGATCTCACATAAAAGTTTATGTTTTTAAAGAGGACAGACAGTTCTTGTTTAAAAACAATAAAACACAAAAAGGATATCCTGAGGGATATCCTCAGTGGATATCCTGAGGGATCAAAATGAAGTCTATGGAAGGAGAGAATATTCACATAGAAGCAAAAAGCACATACAGAACTAGACTACGTAGCTACCCTTGAAAAGCTGAGTAACTGCTATTATCTGTTTGATTTTTTGATAGTATTTTCATCACAAGAAAATTAAAGCAATCTGTTGAATTCTTGACTATAAATAAAAGAAGGCAGCAAACCTGTTCTTTTAGAATGCTATTCCAAAATCCTGTCTATTTAAAAGGAAAGAAAAGAAGTTGTGGCCTTAAGCTTATTTTGTGGAGTGTTACTTTCCACAATGTTGTGAAGGTGAGGAGGCAAAGACTTGCTTGCATGAAGAAGGGCTGAGAGAGATCCAGATGGTCCTTCTTACCCGCCCATCCCCTGGGACCACAAACCTTGTCTTCCAATTTGTAAATGTTAAGACTGAACACCAGGCGGTGAACTTTAATGGTAAGCAAACTGGGACTTTAAACAGTACAATTAAAAGTTGATCTAGACATTAGCAATCAGCCCAGAAAGAAGCTCGATGAGAAAAATTGTCAGCGGCTGCACAGGTAGTCATGACACTTTGGTCTACCTGAATGTATTCTGCTCTAGCTTCAACTCAACATACTGCAAGTTGTTTTATCTCAATTTTCCGTACAGAGCTGAAACTTGTCAAAGAATACTCAAGTGAACAAATTTTGATGTGAAAGGTGGAATGACACTTCTTTTTTCATTTTCTGCTAACACTGGGTGGATTGGTACACCTTTAGCTATAAATAATGGATAAGTGTTTTAAGTATGCAAGCAAATTGTTACGCGTACATGTGCTGCACTCCGTCAAGTAATGTGCAACATTGAATTGTCACTGCTAAAATGACTGATAGTATTAAAAATTGTCACTGTTAAAAATTCATTAAAGTATATTCTGTATTTGTAAAACATACACAGCCAAAGCATGGTTAATTTTGTTATTAGTACTCAAAACCCCTCTATGGTTGGATATCAACTTCCTTCTATGATTTAGGAGAATACTTTTGATAATGGGCTTCTCGAGCTCTGCAAGAAAGCATTTAGAATAGATAAAGGTTTTTCATTTCCACAGTTCTAATTCACATAAACTGGTTTTGTTCATATTTCAAGAAGAGAACCATTACATCGACACCACACCTTGAAAATTCCTCTCTGTAGCCATGGCATTGTCTATAGGACTGTTTTACTGCTGAAGTATTTTGGAACTTGTATACATATGTTTCTTACAAGGTTATGCCTGTGGAAAAAAAAATAAAATTGCATTGGTTGGCCCAACAGGTCTTTTCAGGCCTATATTTATATACGATGAATAAATGATACCTATCTCAGGACAGGACAAGTCAATCTCTGGCGATACCTATTTACTTTTGTGACTAGTGAGGGAACCTTGACTGATTTCTTAGTTGAGACAGCAAAGTTAGTAGAGATGGATCCCACCATTAACAAAAAAGCTCCAGAGAAATGCGAAAATGTTATTGCATATATCCCAAACTCCTTTACTGCAATTTAAGTATCACATTTTAGAATAGCGGTGAGCTCATTTTAAAAGACAGTTAAGGGAAAACATACAATTGAGCAGCTATTTATTAAATAAGAAAAAATAAATCAATGCAAGCAGTCAGGCAGAAAGAATGTGTTTAAAATACGTACCTAATCTATGCAAACAGACGGCGACGTGAGGTCCTGATGTATCAGGTCTTTGCTGCTCTATCCTTGAATATTATCTGATCGTGGGACATTAGGGACCTGGGAGGTAGATGGTTTAGAAAGGGGAAAGCGATGCTGTTTTAGCGAATGAGTTTGACGAAAGCTACAGCTTTTGCCAGCTGCTCAAGTAAGGGCCGGATTTTCTCTTATGGCAACATGCAGTGCTGCTGTTTGCCCGACAAATAGATTTTGTGTGCATTTTTTGAACCGAATTGAAGACAAATAAAGGTGGAAAAATTCCTTGATTGTATGCACGGATATTTGGCTGTCTTGTACCAAAAACTGTGGGAACGCGAAGGTGCACTGGGAGCGGTGAGCACAGCCTGAATTTCCATCTGCTGGTTGTATTGGCTAGAGCAGGCTGTAAAGGATGTGTGCCCACAAAATTGCTGGAGATGCAAACAATATTTTAAATTACTCCAGGCAGCAAGGTACTGCATCTGAACAGATTGAAAGCTGAAATGTTGATATCAGAAATTAAATTAATGCATGTGAGATTGAAACAATATCTAATTAAAATCATTTGAAAAATGACTTGAAAATTGAATATGACATAATATTTAGCAGGCTGTCGCTAGTACAGCTACGCAGCTTTGACTTTTCTGCAACCATTTTCATTCCAGGCCTGGCTGCCAGTTAACTAGAAATTACACATGAAGCAACTATCTCATGCCGTCACCCAGTAAAGACTGGAAGACAAAATACCTTTTCTCTGTAGCCTGTGTACTTGTCCCTCACTAAATGAATTGTAAAATTTAGTAAAGGGACCCTTCTTCTCCTTGTATCTGGCCACTTGAGTTAGTCATTTTTGTTTCAAGCTGGAGCATTTTGAATGCTTATGTTGTGTTTTTGACTAATTTACTTGCAGTCTGATGCTACTGCTGCCTAGGGAGAGGAGTTACAGATTCGCAGGCTGTAGACCCTGGAAGAAGTGCCCAGGGCTGGGCACAGTGTCTCCACACCACCCTGTAGACGTACGCCAACATCAGGGAGAGTTTACTTATATTTCAGAAGGTCTGTTCTTCTGAACATGGTCATCTAATTCAAAGTTCATTAAAGTACTTTTTAATTACTTCCAACAAAGGAAAGTGAATGAGGTGGGAAAAACCTATGTAACATCAGGTCGTGCTGTAGGGAAAAGACTTGGAGCGCGTTGAACCAAGAGTGTGGTTTTCCTCTGTCCCGTTCTCATTTAGCGGTGTGACTGCCTCAGCAGTTTCAGGAGGTGCACTGATTGCGCAAAGGCAGGTTTATTCTGGGACTGCGTTCTTGTCAACAGGGACAGAGACCAAATATCGTAAGAATCCATTTTCATTGAATTTCAAGGAATAAAGGTTTTAGTATCTGCTACGTATTTGGATGGCACAGTGCGTGGCTCTGCCAAACATAAAGGTAGCCTTTCTGGCCCACCGTTTAAAGAAGCTTTCCATATAATCGGGGGGTTCTTTGTAGGGAAGAAGAAAGCGAAGACTAACTTGAGGTAAATAAATGCAACACCTTATATTTCATCTTGCAACATCTTGTCTTAGATTTGGGAAACTTGTTAGAAAGTTGAAAGCTGTAATAAACACTTTCCGTCTCTCTGGATTTCCCTTCCTCCTTTTCTCTTTCCTTTCCTCAAAGAGGGGAAAATAAATGAAATTCTTCTCGATGTGGCTCTGTGAAAGGAGCTTTGCAACAAGCTGATGGGAAGAAGACGGTTGTTGTAGAATTCATCTGACAGCCTACAGTAAATCTGAATTAATTGCCCTCCATCACTTTATTGACTGGAGGTCCAGTCGATATAGTTAGTGAGTCTAGGGCATGAATTGGCTCATTCTGAAATGGGCATGTAATAGAGGTCAGGGGAATCATACGTCTGTAAGTACTTTTTTTTTTTTTTTCCCTATGTTTAATTAAATACAGCACACCCTCAAAGTCAGATTCACAGTAGAAAAGTAAGGTATCCTTGAGAGTGACACCATCTTCCCACAAATACTTTTCATATTTAAGGATGGTTTCCTCTCTGGAGCAGGTGAATCCTGCAGCAGCACAGGAGACAGACCGAGGAAATCTCCCGCAGAGACCCTTCCCTCGTCTCGCTCGTGCCAGTCTGCGCTCCCATGAGTGAGCTGGAGGGTGCGGTTGCGCTTGGCAACCTGCTTTAAAGCAAACCTTTGTCAACCACTCATTTCTCAGGGCTTCCTTCTTCCAGAAGTGCTATAATGAGCCTGGAGTTCTGCTCGAAGCCCTGTATGACTCGCTTCTCCTGATCACCGGTGGACTCAAAGGTTAAACCTACCGACTACAAAACTAGACACTCAAATTCCTGACTCTGCCACCGATAGATAATTTTGCTGAAGGAAATAAACGTTAGACCTCAGAAAACACATCAGACCTCCCTCAGGTTAGTGAAGACTATGAACAGTGACAATCCCTACCCTTAAACACTCAGTAACACCCTCATCGTGCTCTCTAATAGAGCAAAGCCATTAAGTTGTCCCCATTGTAATTTAGATCACAGAAGAGACTTCCACAGATTCTTTCAGGTTAAAATAACTGGTATACAGAGAGTAGGCAAAATTATTCCACTGTAGCTACGTGCTTAATTATATGGAATACTGCATAAATTGTCAAGTGCAAAGAATTATTCTGATAAATTAAAATACTAATTAAATAGGCTATTGCAGAATTTTGAGAACATTATAGGGCTCCGCTTCTTCAGGTAATTTGCATATCCTTCATCTAGTGAATTTAATTTAAAGGCCTCCTTTTTTGTGTGTTTGGAAGCCCTTTTTATTTCAGTGGAAGATTAAAAAAGGGATTTATATGTTGCTAACTGGGTAAGGTTGGGGTTTTTTTTGCTTTTTTTTTTTTAGCTGTTTTTATTACGTCTCTTTGCTGATGAGTTTGTCAGTTCTCCACTAGTATTTCAGGACTTTAAACTGTGGCCATAAAAAATCAACTTTGATGGAATGTGCAATATACCACGTTACCCAAGAATTATCATTTCCAGTTCGTAAGATTTGCAACAGAAACATCATCTGCTGTGTATTTCTGTTGGAGCAAATGCTAGCAGGTAGTACACTAAAATACTTTTTAAAACTTTAGGAATTTAGGCAAATTTTCAAAGGATTAGTAGCTTGTTCTTAGTATCTGAATTTATTTTCCCACCGCTTCTTCCTCATCTATCTATAGGCTGTCAACCATGTTTTATTGTCTTAAGTTCTCAATTGTAGTTATGCATAGAAAAAGTTAAGTAGTTATATTCACTGTTCAGCAGCTTGAAGCAGCTGCTTGATATGTAGCTGTTGCTTCAGCTTCAGCACCGCTGTTTTTGACAGAATTTCTTGACCTTCCTGAACGGCTTGTGCAGTTCAAGGGCAGCTAAAATATGCTCCTGTACACTCCTGGAGTGAACACGCCGGAGACTGACTGCTGTGTCTCTCTCCGCAATCTGACAGCGCCTGAGCCTGACTGTTTTCAGGTTATGATTTAATCAATAACACGTCGTGCCTTCTTACCTCCTAATTTTGGCAGGGTTTACATTAGCATGGCTGCCAGAGCTGTCCTTTGTGTTTCAGCCAATATCAATGGGAAAGGGGGGAGGGTGTGAGTGTTAAGTAAACTTTTTTTGTTGTTTTTTAATATCAAAGCTTCAATAATTAAAGTCTTCAGGAAGCCTATAAAAAGGAGGTCATATACGTAATCGTTATTATAAAATTCAGTGATTCAGTAGGCCCAATATTTTCTGTTAACTGTTCATGTGGTAGGAAATTACACGCTGGGATTTAAACCTTGTTGTGTACAAGTAGACAACAGCCACTCTGCTGTGCAGTTTTCTTTATCCTAATCTGTCAAAGAATCATTTGTTGGACCATTCAGTTTCTTTGAAAGAGGCTGTGGAGCTTTCTGTTTTCATAAATCTAAAATTTTGCATTTGGTAGAAATCAGCCTTTGATGTACATGCTGGGTGCGAGGTAGCACGACGCACCTTTGCAAGAAAATGGCACATCCAAAATGGAAAATATTGTAACGTGACATAGCAGGTCATCAACCATCAGTGAAGTAACATAGTCCAGAATCCATCTCAAGGCTGAAAATCAAGCTTCTTGGCAAAGATCTACTGTTTATTTGGAAGTTCATATCGAACAAGATATACAACGCAGTGAAAACGTAGCCTCAAATCGCATGGTCCAGACAACTCTTCTTCTCATGTGGTCCCTGTGACTCGGGGTGGAAAAAATAAGTTTGTCAACATGTAAAGCACGGCATCAGTATTAAGTATGTGAGTATTGCATGATGCAGTTTTTAGGCTGTTATCCAGCAAAACATCCATTTAAGCTTTCTTAGGACTCCATGATTCTATCTGCTTAATCAGTAGCATATTAAAAAGAAGGAAAAATAAGCTGTGTGTGTCTAAAAGTTGGACAGAGCTTTCCTCTCTATTTAAATCACGGACAATATTCCTGTCTTGCTGAAGGCAGGCAGAAAAGTTTCTCAGTATTAGAATTGCTTGAGGTTTCACTTCTCGAGTCTTTGCATGTACAAAGTCTTACCGATATCTTTCCACATTTTGGATATAAGAGGTGAGATTGAGCCCTAATGGTACGACTTGCCTCTGAAATAAATGTGAGTCGTTTGTGTTGCGCTTTAGACAAACTAAATAAAGTATCAGTTCACAATAATACTGCTTCTGAAAATTGTCTGCTGCAATCTGAATTGTTTTGAATGTGTTTTGAACTGCAACAATTACAGAGTATTTTTCACAAATGAAAGAAAAATGTATTAAATCCTTTCAGTATTTTAATGTAAATTTCCAGAGTACAATATGTTCCAGCACACTTCTTGTCCTTTCTGCTAGGAATGTTTCCTAAAGGCAACTTAAATTGAGAAGCTGAATCTATCCAAATTGTGTCCGTAATCAAAGGAAAGAGATAGGTGCCTGCAGATGTGTGTAAGATATGTGGGATGACTCATCGTATTAAATGTCCATCCCTTTCCGTTGACTGCAGAGAGAACCGAGATGACTCACTTGGATTACATAGTCAATGACTAGACGGCTAAAAGGAGGAGAGTTTAACAAGGCTGCAAGGCTTCATTTCTGCTCATAAATAAAAACAAGCCAGGTGCCTGGGTTTTGGCAAACTGACACAGCGTGCTTCTAGAAGGTTAAAGTCTTCCCATCCAAGTCAGGATGACCTTACCCATACCCTCAGCTGGGAATAATCTCATCCTTGCGCCGTCCCCAGAACTGTGGTGAGGCATTGTTTGGTGAGAATACCAGTGGGCAAAGGCCAAAATCACATGAAGACCATAGTAATGATTTAAAAGTATGGGCAATGGTAAGACAGTGCTCACGTTCATGCCCTGGGCATGTTTGGGTTGCAAGTATAGATGTAGGCTTAGTGATTACTACCTCTATTTTGCATTTAGCTGGTTTATGCTGCATTAATTTCTTTTTTTTTTTCTTGAATGCTTCTACTTATATAGAAGCTGATAGAAAGGAAAAAAAATACATTTCAAAAAAGAAAACATTTTTCATTGCATCCTGATGTTATGAAATAAACCGTTTCTCTTAGCTGCTAGGTAAGGGTCGTCTGTATTTGTTGTGAAATGTCCTACACAGTGACGGTGCCGTTGTAATGGTCAGGTGCTGCCCTGCTCTTCACGGCAAGGAAGACAGTGGGAAGTTTCCACTGAAGAGAACTTTCCAAATATGTTGTGTATATGTGTTAAATGTGTGAGATACTGTGTATACAAGGGAACTAGAATTAGTTTGGCTTTCTTTTTCACATAATAATGAATATTTAATGTCAAACCTACACATTCAAAAAACTGACTAGCAGAGTTGCTATCAGGGAAAGATATTCCATAGATGGCATTGGTAGGAACTGTCATGAATTTACTGATGGAGGAAACAAGGTTGGTTATACTGTAAATGCTGCAAAATCATGCATATTCCAGCTTCCCTGTAACTCTTTCAATCTTAATTTTCCTTACAGCCCTAAACAAAGAGAAGCTTGAAAAAACAACTGGACTGAAAATTCTGCAGACTGGTGTGGGGGAGGTAAGTGGCTTGGGGGCATTTTACACTGTCAATAACATTTTAATTGTTGGGTTTTTTAAAAAATCCTGGAGCTCATGAATGTTTGTGAGCTACCAGTCTGATAGTGCTAAGGGCCTTTTTATGATACAGTTGCATCTGTCAAAATACAATCTGCTGCACAAATAGCACTGCATCCCACAGAGAAAAAAAATACCATCCTTATGAGCAAAGTGCAGCCGGCTTTAAGAAATGCAGGTTTTTTGCTTTGTTGTATCACAGAAACAAAATCCCCAAAGATGAGCACAACAACTGAAGTCGTCATTTTATTCCCCTTGGTTTTGATGGAGTGCTATCTCATCTAGATCAATGGAAGTTTAAATTTGGGGTAAAGAGTCTTCAGATGTTACAGAGAATCTGACAGTGGATGACTTGCTTATTTTGGATGTAACTTGAAACATAAATAAAACATGTGTCTGTTATTATGGTGATATCACTAAGCAAAAACTCCACTAAGCAGTTCATCATTTATTAATAAAGATGATGCTATCTGCTAAGAACCTTGTATGAACTACAGTTGATTGCTAATTCTCGTGCTAATTTTGTGTACACATTTATCTCTTTTCTCCTTTTCATTTAAGTAATTTTGCTAGTGGTGAATGCTCACAGGGCTAGTCAAATGCCTTTTTCTTGTGATTACATTATTCTCAGTATTAAGAATAATGAATTACTAACTTGTCATGTACTGAAGGAATTTACTTTTTTTTTCTTTTTTTACTGATTTTCGTTTTTTATATTTCTGATTTTTATCAGTTCATGCTTAAGAAATTAACTTGTTAGGATTTCTGAGGTTCTTTGTGTAACTTTATTCACATTGTTAAAAAACTTGGTCCTGAAGAGGTACCAACACTGAGATCTGCTGAGATGCTCAGGGTCAAAGCTGTTAAGAATTAGAACTTGGAAACAAACACAGGTGAAATCCTCAGAAGATGAAAGCCAGCATCTCTTGCTTAACTGGAGCTGATTTAACTTGTTGAGTTTCTCAAGGGTGCATAACCTCAGGAGCTGGGAAGTGCATCCTGGAGCATGGCTGTGCACCTCAGGCTGTGTCCTGATTTCAAGCTGGAGTGAAACTTGTGTTTGTGTTATCTGCAAGCCCTGGGTTTTGATAAATAACAGGAGAACCAGGAGTGTGGCACGGGCTATGGAAGCCACATTCAGTAAAATTTTACCTAACAGGACTCCTCATGCTAATGAAATACCTCCATGTATTTCATCCAATTCCAGTCACTGAATGGTTTACAGTTGGCTTCAAAGTCAGCTGGGAAATGAAAGACCACTTCACTACAGATGCTTACTGTTAAATTAATTGTTTTCTTTTATGTGGTTAATGGAAAAAGAAAGCACTTTTGGATATTTGAAATGTAAGAAGTTGTCACATGTTAAATGCATCGTTAATCTACACTGTAGTAATAGGGTTGTTGTAACCATGGTAGTCTAAGGACGTACTGGAGATACAGCCTTGAGGACTTCCTAGCTTTTTTTAAGACCAGCTAATAGAACCGGAAGAAAATGGACAAGTTCTTGGGCTAGAGATCTCCCCAGTCTGATTCTTGTGGTTGGTTTAGTAAAAGTCACTGCAGAGCTCAATTGCCATATATTTAGGCTGTCATAGCTTTTAAAAAACTGGTGATGCTACTTGGATTAATAAAGACTTTGACAGAAGGTTGTGCTTTGCACTCTGCCAAATATGTATTTTTAGAAGGCAAAAAGTGAAAATTAATTAACCAAAAGGAAGCAGACATTTTGGCCTAAATATATTCCAGGTTACATCTGGGATATGGTGATCAGCAGTGAAAGAACCAAGTGTTTAGCAACATTAAGGTGATGGAAGAACATTTATTCAGCTGCTTATATATTTTGTCGGATGTGAATTCTCCCAGCTGTGTACATTCCCTTTCTGTCTTATCAGATATGATTGTGTACATAATGAATATATTTCTGCAGTCTCACCTACAAGAAAAATAATGGAGTGCTGTAACCAAGCTGTTTCTTTGTTGATAGGGTATCAGATTCAGGCTATTTCAGGTTAAATCTAACTATGTTAATCCAGTTTTGCAGTTTGTTTTTGATTCACCCTGGTGTTTAACAGTGTTAAAATAATAGAAAGTACATATTTTAACATAATGAAGGAGCCTTCTGTTGAAAGGATTTATTTTTCTTCACACGGTAGGAATGGAATTATATGTAATGGTAACTGTAAATCAAAGTCAAGATGCTCAAATCACAAGTACTTAGAAAAAACTCTTTAGTTTCAGAATGAGAGATGGCCTTTTTGTTTGGACAGTAGGTCAGATTCATGTCAAAGTTAATGGATATATAATCTTCACTTGCAGGACTGTAAAATAAAAAGGATTGATTTTGCATGGCAAGTTTCATATCTGAAATAGCTCAAGAGAAATATAGCTGATATACAAGTGGCAAATGGAGCAGCTGTATAAACAAATGCAGGAGCTGTTCTAAGCTCAGCAATATTTCATGTGTCGCTCTGGACAGTGGAATCTGGTTTAGGTGTTGATCGATGACAACAGGATTTGTTCCTCAGTAAGAAATGTGTAGGCCCCAATGACTACCCAGGCCTTGGGCGCGCTAGAAGGAAACTGTCTCTTTCTCTGTGGAGAAGAGAAATGCTTCTCAGAGGTCCTCAATCTCTTGCTTTCTCTCTCTATCTCAAGAAAAGCATTTCAAAAGCAACAACAGATTATAAAATTCACGGTAAGCTTACTGAGCCGTTCAGTCAAGTCCGGGGAGGGCTGATGAATTGCTTTTATGTCACTGCATAAACATGTGCTATGTAGTCATTAACAACACAGGTCTGGAGTCTAGCACAGCTACAATACAGTTCATCATCTTTATGTCATGTAAAAGATTTCGACAGCTTCAGTGAGTTTTTTGGATAGAGCTGAGGTTAGCTGCGTTGTGTCAACATAGGGTAGGCTCGGCTTTAGCAGGATTAAAAATGAGTTCCTAAACTGCAACATCAGAAGCTGCTCATGTGTCAGGATGTTGACTTAAAAGTTCTGTACATTTCACGGGTAGGTTTGGATGATACAATGCAAAGAATCGTCAGGACTGTGGGTAAGCAGAGCTTCTTTCATGTCATTGTGGAACAACAGACCCATACGGGTACTTCCACGGCACGTCCACCTCAACATCTAACATTTGCTGGCAGAATATTCAATGGTCCAGGTGTCCAGAGAGTTGGACTGGAGTTTGATGTGCTGTGTATCACTCTTAAAGTGCTAATTATTTTGGCACTTACCTTGTTTATAAGGAGGTTGCTATACCAGGAAACCAGGAATAACTCTGCTGTAGAGAAAACCAGTGCCGACAATTGATATCCTGAGGATGTGTGCCTTGCTGTAGTACTGACTACCTCTGGAATTATATTTCTTAAGATGTTTATTTTCTATTTGGAGTTTTCCAGCACCAATAACAGCTCTAAAACTCCTATAAGGTAGCCCTTCAAGATTTGTTTGAGTCATTGTCATGCATGATGTTTGTGCCACACAAATTCATCATGAGCTTTTCACACCTTCTTGGTTATTAAGATACAATGAAGCTGCTGGTGTCTTTGAGGCATTTTCTTTTGATCTCCCACACGTGAAATAAATCTCTGAACTCCTATGGTCATCTTCAGAAGTTCAAGAACTTCCTATAGATGAGTTTATATGAGGGTATGAATGTAAGTGTTGTGTTATCTATGTGTGTATTTGCATAATACCAGAAGAGGCATAGTACAGGTAAACAACCTGAAGAGCTAAACAGAATTTAAGCAGGACTTGTAACTCCATTCTCCTATCTCCCAACTTGATGTGGACCATTGTGTTTTGCAGAAACAAGAGTTGAACTTGTTGCTCTGCTTGGCTGAGCAGCCCTCCGAGATCTTGGGGACAGCATTTGGTCTCACCTGGAGGGAAGGCCTCCTTAGCAGCAGCATGGCTGCCCCGACTCCTGCTGAGTTCAGGATTCAATGGAGTAGGGAGCCCCAGTCCCACGCAAGCGTTAGTCCAGCTGGACTCGTACCCAGGAGCTGCTCTCCAGCCCAAGGGAGCTCAGCAGGCATCATGAACCACAGCCCCACACAGAGGTCACTGATTAACCTGGAATTCCTTCCACATCCTTCTTTCTCTTCTTTCTCTTTACATAATCACTTTTGAATTATCATAAAAGCCCAGTATTTTTCAGTTCAATTCCATGCTGAGCATGGCCGTGACCAGACTTTGCCCGGCTCAAGTCCAGCTCCAGTTCAAGAAAATTTGAAATAATTGTTCAAATGCAGTTACTATGGCATGGAAAAGTAACTGCTTTTCCAGCTTTTGGCTGAAATTTGTTTTCAACAACAATTTCAGAACAACAGCTCAGGTTCTCCAGTGGCTCAAGAAAGTGTAAAGATTCAAATCAGGTTTTGGAGGCTAAGAGTCTGTGATTTGAATAATCAATTATATGAATCAAGGCCTGAAAAAAAAAACTGAGGGAATGGCACTGTTTCTGTCTTGAAACGGTAAAACAGCACCCACTCTGGAAAACATTATTTTAAATTAACTCTTTCATTTTCCCAGTAGGGCTGCACAAAATACATTCATCGCTGGAACTGTAACTTTGTTTGTAGGATTTGAATCACGGTTCTCATATGGCAGACATAAGAATGAGAATAGTTTTCTAAACCGAATGGAAATAACCCAAAATATATGCGAAATGAACACTCTAGATGTTCTAAAACAGAGCAGCCATATTTTGACATGTTTCAGGATATTCTCATTTATAGATATTTTGATAGGTGTAGAATTATGTTGATGTTGCATAAAGTAACGTTACTACAATAAAAAAATCTGCATTTAAAAATTCTAGTGAAGCCAGAGGACATGATTAGACAGGCTTTACAGTGACGTGCAAGTCTCTTGGAGGCAGGAGTTGGATTTCTAACTTACCTTCCTTAATGTTGCCAAATTTTGTCATTAATGTCCATGTATCCAGATTTTAACAAAATTATATTGGAAATCCGTAAAGAATTGGAGTGAGTGCAGAACTTAACAAATCATTTGCAATTGGTGAAGAAGAAGGTATCACCTTTTTTCTGATCTTCTCCGATACCGGGCAGAATGCTAAGGGTCGGCTTTTCACTTGTAGAGACCAAATTAGCCTGGGATCTACTCCAGCTGCTTTTCTTACAGTGACATCTCGGCCATCAGCAAACGCTCCTGTTGCGGAGCAGGTACTGCGCCCAGGGGTACACCAGGGTAGGAAGGGATGCTGTACCCAAGATCACTGAGATAGCTAGCTCTGATGCTGGCCGTAGTGTAGGCACAGCAGCTGTGCATGCGTCAATACTCAAGTTTTAGCCCGAGTCACGGGTAAGTGTTTCGATCTCTGTCGAAACCCACCCTCCTCTTAGCAGAACTAATTAGGCTGAAACCAAGCACAGGTGCGGATGAGGGAATACACCTCTGCATTACAGCGTAAGCATTCTTAGAGCAGGGGACAGCCCTGGGAGGGCTTTTCCGTGAGCCTCCTTTCAGCATCTTTTCCTACAAAACCCCTGGCTTAGAGATCAACAAATTCATTTTTTTTCCTGTTATGTGAGAGCCGGGATTGGAGATCCTGCAGACGGCTCTTGCTGTTGGCTTTCCCTGATCGCTGTGTTGATTAGTGGCTGAATAGAGATTGCCGGGAGGACAGTGTTTTGGAGCAATACATTGCTATGGGCGAGGCATGCGTTGGGTCACAGATGGGCTCTTTGCTTTAAGGCATGTAACTTTAAGGCTATATATACGAATAAGAAAAATAATCATTAAATGAAAAACTTTAAGGAGTACAGTCCTAGAAATATTCGTGGTGGATGCACAATCGAGATTTCCACACACACAAATTACAGATTCTAAAGCTGTGTAACCCTTAAAATTCATAGATTATATTTTACATAGAATTCTAATAGTAATATACTATTTTTATGGAGTTTTTCTGACAGTGAATAATAACTTGCTATTACAGTTTTGTGAGTGTACATGTATAGTAAAGTGATGCTAATCAGAAGTTAGTCATACAGTAGTATTTAGAAGTAATGCTTCAAGCTTTAAGGAATAAAGCTAAACAGAACATTAAATTTCTCCAAAGAGAATGATGAAGCTCTATGGCTCGTTTATTTAAGATCTTGTATGCTTTTGCAAAATGCATTTTAGCTAATATTTAGAGATAATGTTAATGCTATTTATTAACTATTCATTATGGTACACAGCCCACTAGAGGGCTGCTTTTCATATAAATTGCATCCAGAGTGTTAATAAACGGCAAAATAAAACCAAAAAATATGCAACATGAATATGTATGTTATTTTACCCCGTTATTTTGTCATACACCTTCTGTGAGTGCCTGTTACATACAGAACATACTAAAGCAATATAAATCATGGCCCCAATTCTGCAAACATTTAGAACTTGCTTAGCTCTAGGTATGTACTTAGACTTTCCTTTTAAGCTACTGATAAGTTTAGAGTTAAAGAGATGCTTGGATGCTACTGAGCCTGTCTTCTGTCACATATCACACCGTCTCTGGTTTGGAGGGGCGAAGTTCCAATGTTTATTCCCTGTATTTGATTTGAATATTGCATAGCAGAGGTATTTTGACATCTGAATGACAGGTCACAGCTTCAGTTTGGAAATCAGGTGTCAGTAGTAATTTCTTTTCTTGTGCTCTGATTGTGACAACGCCCTCCACCTTCTTTACAAATTTTTAAAGAACACGGCAAGGAAATGAGGAGATTATAATGTTAAGAAAAATACAGCAAACCTGATTTTCAGAGACAACCATCAGTGTATATTGATTTATGTTTTCCTCCTGAAACAGTATAAAAAGCACAAGTATTCAAGTGTCATGTTGGTTCATGAATTCCTTTACAGTAGCACTGTGTGATTTAAAGGAGCAGAAGTGCCAAGTGATGTGGCAGTTGCCATGGCAACTACAGCAATTCAATTTTTATTCAGTATCATGTAAAATGAAACAAGATACGGTTTGCCTTGTGGCTTCAGGAACTTATGCATCCTACCAGTGTTGTTCCTTTTTGTCTTTTTTAACATTGTTCCGTTAAAAAAGTAGCACATGTTTGTTTTAAGGATTTGTTTTGGTTTTAGGCCGTGTCATGCCATTGTTTTTAAAGCAGAGTTTCCCTTAGAAACCGTTATAGATCTATAGAGAAAAGAGATTTAGATACTAGCGCCGACTACATAAAGCAAACTGCAGGGTAATTCTGCTTAAAAATCAATGTTATTATCTACCCTATGATTTGGCAGCCTGCATTTGATGTATTCATAAAGAAGATATGTAGGATCTTTACATAGGAAAACGTGACTGTCTGTACTAGATATCTTACTGATTCATGAAATTCAGCATCCTCCCTCTACCAGCAGCCAGTTCATTATGACTCAAAGGAAAACAAAATCTTTAGCGGTGTAATGGCTTGGCTGGGAAAGCTGTAGATTAAGATTAAACTCTGTTTAACTGTCTGAAGTTTGAGTGATAGAGCTGGTCAGAAATTGTGAGAAGGGCGATTCTTCCACCAGAGGCAAGAGCTTGATCCTGGCAGGAACACGTGGGTTTCAGGCAATCTCAAACACAGATTTAACTATTTGAGGAGAGGAAGAGGTGGCAGATCCTGGTCCCTCAGCCCTCTCTTTACAAGGCCCTGGGCAGCAAATGTTCTCTTCCAGGTCATCATGGAAAGCCACTCACCAGGACCTCCGCTCTTGCTTTCGCATAGGAGAGTAAGTGTCTTGGGCTAAGATCCAAGCAGTGACACATCCAACCTTTCTATACGAATCCCTGGCATCGGGACCCTTATAGCTATGTCAGTGTTAGTAAAATAAACAAAAACAGGATACAGAGCCTGTCATGGTCCCACGTTCGTTTGTTCTGTTAAAATGTTGGCATGGTCACTCACCTTGTGCCTTGTGCCGACTGGTACTCTTCTAAGTCTAAGCAAGATCCAGACCAGCAACCATTCATAGCCGGCAGCTTCAGCGTGGTCTGCTTTGGAGCGCAAGTGTTAAGGCATCTGTTTTCCTTAGAATTAAAGCATCATCTGCAGGTAGTGACTTTTTTTTTTCCCTGTCTAGTTACAAGAGTTGCTGTGCCATCTATTGTAGGGGTTTTGGTACAAGGCTGTAAACCTTAAGATCTGACCTGCTTTCTGGGAGGGCTGAAGGTTTGGTAGCCCATTATCATTCATCCCATCCAGAAGAGTTTTGCACCTGTGCATCACTAAGTTTCCACCCTTAGAGGCAACATTGCTGTGATGCTGCTGCACACCCATCACTTCACCATCCTTCAGAATGCGAGGCTTTATGTGCTATACATATAAAATCATATTTTCGTCAGAATATTTTTAACAAGATTCTAAATTTAAGCATTAGGATTCCTATTAAATCAGTTTTGTTGAAGTTCAGATTATTTCTTTTTTCCACGAATCAGCAAGATTTATCCTGGTGAGATAGTTTTAAGATTTAGTTAGGCAGATGTTTGAGTTGCTTTGACTAAGCATAGTTTTCGTTTTGTTTGCACTCTGACTGGTATCAAAGGGAAATGTTGGGCGGGTTTTAATAGAACTGCAAACCTACTTAACTGAATTTGTAACTCAGAGCTTCTGTAGAAACAACAACGTAATGGCTCGTGAAGTGCAGAATGTCACCAATAGGTCTCTGCTTTCACTTTGGTACACGTAGGTATCTCTGATTCGCATTGCTGGGCATTAGGAACAAGCACTGAGGAGATAACTGATCCTTTATAGCTATCTACTGCAGCTCCAGCAAAATACCCTCTTCAGTGAAGAATTAGATGTGTCTATGTACTGCAAGCCAAGACCCGCGTAGGGCGCGAGCACAGCACTTTGGCACGCATGAAAACAGCTCCTGGGTTGGTATGGCTGCTTTTAGCGCTACGCATAGATCTGTCATAGAGCAATTTTTTGATGTGATCTGAGCGTATCAAGTGTTAGAGTATCGGAACCTGTGACAAGGAAAAGGGACGTGATTCTGTGCCTCGGGAAAATGACCTAGTCCATTAACGCCCAAGGACCATTGCGGCTGACAACAGTTCACTCTGCACTTTGCTCTTGCAAAGGGATGTTATTTTGCAAACTCTTATCTCTCTGGCTCTTTACCTTTAGCAGGTAGAGTAATGATTTCATTTTACAAACGTCAGTGCTGTTTTTATGATATGGATTTCACTTGATTGTCAAGCTGTTAATTTACAGATCTTTACCAAGTGAATTCAAACAAATTCTGGTCCTCAAAGCTCTGCTAATGCACAATGTTCAAATTTTAATTTCCAGTCCATCTTAGATTACGGTGATGAAAAACAATATTTAATCCCTCGTTAACACATGAATAAGCGGAAACTGTCATTTCCCACCAAACAATAACGGGATTATCTCAAGAACTGTCAGTTTATGTGAAAACATTATGTTGCCCAAATTTTCATAAAAATTAGCAGTGGGTAATATTCAAGATCAGAGCAATGGAAAGGGGGAAATCTGCATTCATGGTAATAAATATTCATATTTGTCTGCTCAGGAGATGAAAATCTAATCAAGGGGCTATTGATGCACTGGCTTTTTTTTTTTTTTTAAACCAAGATGTTTCATCTAAATTGGGTTTGATATGGAAATTAGTCTCACTCCAAGTCCTCCAGGCCATGAGCATGCTGGGATAACACTGGAGGTGTCCGGTACATCAGATGTTGCTGCTGGCATCTGCTTCTGCAGACAACAAACACAATAAAATAAAATAAAAAATTGACAACATCTCAAGGGTCAAGCTCCCAGTGGCTTGGGGTGTTGTGGTTTTTTTTTCCCCCCTAAACATTTTAATTTTATCCCAGTTAAATCCTCAGGGTTAAAATTGTCGGCATTTTTTGCTTTTGTTGACAATTACCATAAATCAGAAGACACTCTGCATGAAGCTTAATGAAATATGTATGATCTAAAAATGGGAAGAAGATAAGTGCAGTATGTTGCTTTAGGGTTTTGTGTGTGTATCTATGTATCTATGCGTGCGTATGCCCAACCTGAAGAGCTAACTTCTATTTTGTGTGCTGTGCACTGAATGGAAGAGCCAGGCAGTTACCAACTGGAAAACAAAATAGGTCCTTTACAATAGAAAATATATCACATGAACAAAATGTTTAATAGTTCATCCAAAAAGTGAGAGTAATATGTTTTCTGTATCAGTTAATATGTTCAATTAATATATTTGTCTGTTAAAACAGTCTTGATGCTGGTTTTGGCTACACTAGTACAAAAATCTGGTCTTCTAAAATTGCCTCCAAAAAGAAGTCTTGGCCTTGACATACTTTTTTTTGGTTGTATTATTATTATTGAACTCACTAGTTGTACATAATCTTTTGTCCATCCTTTTACTTCTTGAGGACTTTAAGACTTTTTTTTAATGAGATGTATCATGAGGATACTGATCTTACAAATAACCATATGTGTATATACGAGCACATACTTCCGTGGGAGGGTGTTGTGTTTTCTGAGATCTGCCTGGCAGAGTTGTGAGTGCTACCGGACACCAGACTGTTTCATCTGGCTCCTGATTGCTGCCCGCACACAATCAACGGGTGACTCAGCCCTTTTAAAACTCAAAATGCCATCAATGAAGTTGTTTAATTGCTGGAGAAATTGTCCTGCAAAAGGTGTCTTTTTTAGGTTTGGAACTGGACAAAAGTCATATGAGCAGCATTCAGCTATATGGCCTGCAGCAGGAGAGAAAGGAAAGATAAGCAGAGACTGCTCTGAAAGAAAGGATATTCTTACTGACCAAGAAAAGAGCGTAGCTAGAGTACAAACATTGCTCGTTGAGGAGGTTGCATCCTTTCATTATCAAATCCATACCAAATAGAAATATGGAGATATGGCTTGTACTATTTCAGAATTCCAGTAATTTGTGCAATAAATCATTGCGCGGCAAGTATAAGCAGACTGCAGCGTGGTGTGCAGGTATTGGCAGACTCGATATCTTTTACTGTACAATCTGTGCTGGCATCTTTGTCCAAAATGTTTTTCAGAGATTTTATCTTCCTAATCAATTCCTTTGCCAAGCTTAAAAAAAAAAAGAAATGCATGTATCATGTATAGCAGATGGGTGTTCAGCAGTGTACAGGTGTCTGGCATGCAGGTGCCAGATAATGTAAGGTAGGTAGATATTTTCTGGGAAATCCCAGTATTTGTTCCTAAAAGAAAGAGCTGCCTATTCTTCCAGTGCTACCTGCACTAGCAAGATGTACACCTGAGAGTATTAATGGCCCCTCTTAACTCTGGCCCGTTGAACCAGAGTGGTCCTTAAGACCAGAGCTGCCTTTTTTCTCTTTGCCTTTTCCCAAGATGCTAAATTGACTCTATGAAGTTCATCACGTTCTGCAGCAGAACAGCAGCAGTCTGCGCTGAGGTTAGTCAGCACTACTTGATCCAAGTTCTTCTTTATTCACTTCACCTTCTTACATATTTTGCTATTAATTTTAGCATAAATGATAACTGCTTCATCATGGAGAGAGTTGGGAATTCTTGATATATAACATGTAACTTTGGCTACAATAGATGAATATTAAGGGGAAAAAAAATCAGCTTCTACTGATATGATTTGAGTTTGTCTTAAGTAGAGAGATGATGATGATGATTTATTGATTAGAGAAGCATTAAGCCATAATACATCTCAAGGTAGTATCTGGAGATAAGCAATGCAGTGCTACTTGTAAGCAATATATCCAATACAGTGTGAGCATTCACGTCACTAACCGCTGCAACCTGTTTTAGCTGTTTAAGGTACTTTGTATTAAGTAATGTCCTTGGGTTCTTGTCACTGGTAAGGAAGACACTTCAGGTGCTTCATGGCCCTCAGCTGTGGTCTTGGGTCCCATTTTCAGTCACCTTCTTTCAGGGAGCTGCTACTTCACACAGCTGAAGTATCACAAGCAGCTGAAGCTGAGCACACACAAGATTTGCGCTCTGATATTCCCCACGAAAGTACCATGTGTACACCTAGCAGTGCTCAGCAGGATGAGGTTCTGTGTCCTGCAGAGTTTTTTGACATTGTGGAGCATGCCTGGTTTCCCATTTGGATGAAATCAAGTCTTTTCGTAGTTTTTCTTAGTAGAAGCACATTAACAGAGACCCAGAATAGAGTGGAGGTGTAGGTCCTCATGCAGAAAGACAAAGACCTTGATTTTCTGCAACTGCTCTTCTGTGTGGGCTAAACTTCATCAGCTATGCTGGGTAGTAGCCTCCTGGAATTGTTTCGTTTTATATTTTAATATTCCAGATATTTTTTGAGAACCTGGGACAGGTAGGTGTTCAGCGTAGCTCCTGCTTCGTACCAAGATCCTTGTTCTGAGTCAAGCTTGAACTTCATTTTCCCATAGGAGTTCTCTGACACTAAACTGTAGATAGTCGTAAAAGCTTTCTGTCACCCGATCTTTAACCAAAAAACCGTGTCTTTGAAATGAAAAAAATTCCCTGTTCAAAGTTTCCCTAAAACTTGTGTGGATCTATGAAAAAAATCATTCTCTAGCAAATTGATATTTCTTTGCATAAATCATTTAATTGAAAAAAGGCTGAGCAGTTTTGATTAACAGGGGCATTACATTAATGCTTTCTAGACAGGATTGGGATCTCACTGGGTACCTGCCCACACAGAGAGGGAAAGGAAAACTGTGCCTTTGAGTGATTACAGGTAATCACTCAAAGAGACAAGATTACAAAAGAAAGGGAATAAAATTTGTGATTTTTCTTATTTTACAAGTAAGGATATGAGTTATAAAGATACTAAGTGAAATTGTCCAAATTTGAAAACAAACCTGTGAGAAATTTGGGACTGGACCCAAATCCCAATCCAGTGCCTGAACCAGATGCCCACCTTTACTGCCCATTAGTATGCAATTCCAGGAGCATCAGGATGAAAGCTTATCTTCAGACTTGACTTAACAAAATATTTTAATAATCCTAGCTATGAATTGCTAGAAGCTGATCTTGGGTTTTACAATAAGAAACAAAGTGGTTGTGATACAGTATGGTATGTAAATTACATGCAAAGTATATTGGCATGCAAATTTGAACGCTAAAAGGAAAATAATTCTTTTCTAAACCAGAGAAGAGAGTTTTTCTCCCATAGAAGCCAGAATCTGCAAATAAAAATTTTTAAACAAATTGGCAGGATTCCATTACATTTTAAAACATATTTGTCTTTTCATGCAAAATAATTTTGTCTCTTTTCTAAACAAGCTCAATTTCTTTACCTTGATGTTACCAAGTAGGCAAAAATGCTAAAAGTCTGTCAGATAACTAAGATGAGATGAGGATGCCATAATATTAAAAAATTAATTATTAATGTGTGAAATTGTCAATTGTCATTTTAAGACTTTGGTCTTTTGGTTTTAAGAGTCAAAGCTCGGAGCAGATCCAGGTGTTGTCTGTGACCTTGTTGGTCAGTAATATCCACAGTGGCTAACACCATGTTGTTATTGCTGTTTGGTATCCATTAGACAACGAAATGTTCCTCTGCCCGTTGCCACGGGGAACTTTGGCAACAGTAACGGGCGGATACAGAACATTTCAGGAACAGGTAATATTCATAGCGCACGACAAGATACACCTGGTTGTCTCTCTGGCTCACCAAGAACACAGTGGTGCTATTAAGCATATATCGTTAGCTGTGACAAGAGAAAGCAGAGCAATAGTAGCCGTGTCTGCTGTCTTTTCTCTGGTTTATCTTTTTCATTTTGAGCCTGAGTTTTGTGCCAGACTAATAGCCGATGGCAATGGGCTGGGGAAATGAAACTTTCGCTAAGATTAGGGAATGTGCAGAAAACAATGTGTGAAATCCTGATTTGACAAGGATGAACAGACTGGTGAGGGCACAGACATTTTGTGAAGTGAAACCATATTTGTACCCAACGTGTCTAAAAAAAACCTATAACAACTGAGGTGGCAAAAGATCCCACCCGGGAGACAATAGGATGACATCCTCATTATACCAGTCAGAGAATAAAGGAGGTGTGGAGTTTATTCTGCCCTTTTCAATTACTGGCAGCTTATATTAATTTATGGCAGTGGAGGATGTGCGTGGTGGTGTGCTCTGGGGTGATTATCCTTGTGAGACTGTAAGTTCAACAGTTGTCATGCAATTTGGAGTTACAGACTGGCAATTTTCGTAATTGAATCTCAGGAAATAAACAAAATATGGCAACTTGATACATTTCAAGCAATTAAATTTCTGCTGAAATTTCTGCTTCATCCTGGGGACTCCCAAATTTGCTCAGCCAAATTCTGTCTCCGATTGGGAATGCAAATAGCTTCCAAGAAATGGAAGGAGGCATCCACCTTTATTATATACAGTGGCACAACAATATATTGTATTAACACCGGCTCTTTATTTAAAACACGGTCTTAGAAACCTGCCATGAGACCACAAGTCAGGAGAGCAGACTTTGAACAACGCATCAGCTGTGGCTTTTCTGGCTCAGGAGAGATGAAATCACAGAATTTCTCTGTTGTCAAATGACTTACTTGTGGGGTATGAATTCAGTACTCCTACCCAGCCTGTTCAGGCTCTAAAGTTTTCAGAGAGAGGTCTCTTCCTTGTTCGATGCCCGATTTCTGATACCTTTATTATTAATTACCATGACGTAGCAGGTACAGGGAACCACCTGTCTGGATTCCCTCATGCCAAATACCTGACGGATTAGCAAATATTCAGAGGTTTGCTGGGTCATTTTCTTGAGAAGATGAATGATATATGCAAGTTATTTCTTTGGCGCAATCCTGTTCATTTACAGAAATTGTACACCACCTCTGTTTCTTGGGTCACTGGAGGAGCAGGCAATTGCAGGCATAGTTTCCAGGCTCCCAGTTCTCAAGACTGGCTCTGGCTTTTTCCAGAGCCCTGAAAGACTGGCTCACAGTTTCCAAGACTTCCCTGCACCCTTACCTGCCCCAGTGAGATGTGAGCCCCCTGATTAGAAAAGTCTATTAGTAGCCAACGTCATCCACCCCTAACTTATTTGTACAGACACTTCACTGATTCATCTATGGTAGGAGTGTGGCCAACTGAGCTCTATAATCATCAGAGTCCAGCTATGATTGGAATTGCCTTCTATTTCCCACCACTGATTACAGGGAAAGCCAAAGGCTAGGGCCGCATAGGAAATGGGATTCAGTTTAAAAGCTAAGATGGAATAGGTTGGACCTCCACTAGATCTGAGGTGTAAAGATGATACTGTCCTATAAATAACTAGGTAGATTTGGGATATCACAATCTATAGTCTTGGCTGAAGATGTGAACGGTATAAATAATGTCCACTGAACTCCATATTGGTCTGATAAGGCTGTCCTAGGAATTCCCAAGTGTGATCTTCAACCATTTGTAGCCATCCTTGACTGTTGGAGCACTGAGGCTGTGTTCATGGAGCATGTGAGCACACTGAGCTTGATCAGTTGGATAATCAAAGCCTAACAGGTCTCCCAGCCCTTGTACACTTCTAAAAGAATATACAAGGCCTTTATGAGGCCTATCCTACACTCTGCGTCCCCAGGACTAGGTTGAGGTGATTTCCTGAAATGGGGCTGGCAAGGGCTCCTGTTGTAAGGATTTCCCTGGAAAGATGAAGTGAGACTGAGCGTGAGGGGAGATGAAAGCTCATATCAGGTTGGACCATGTTATTCTGGGCCAGGCTGGATCTGGGTAGCCCAGTGGTTAACTTACCTTTCAGGGCAACTCTTTGAGATGCACTGGCCTATGTAGAGAATAGTCTGTAGCCTACATTAGTTTCATAGTTTCACTGGAGAAACTATGGTCTCTTCTAGTAGCCTGAAGCCCTGTCTTCACAGGCAACAAATTCCATAATATTAGGGACAAAGACAATAAAGATTTCATTCTTTTTTCACTGGTGTTGAAAAGCAGCATGAGGGTGGCCATGCTGACAGAGCACTTTGCGAAGAAAGAGGAAGGTGTCTGCTGTAAGCAAAGGATGTTTCCTTCTTTTATTTTCCTTTTTACTTTGTGTTAAAGATGTATGACTTCCCAGTCAGCGCAGCTTGCAGCGCGCCTTTGTTTTCCAAATTAGAAAAACAAAACAAGCTGTTTCTCAATATAGTTGTCGGGCAGTTTGTTGCGTCAAGCTGTGAGCAATGTATGCCATGGAAAGAGCCCTCGCTGATGCCAGCAGAGGAGATGTGTGATTGGGATACAGAAATAGTCATGCCACTTGGAGTGTATGCAAACAATTGTGTTTCTCTTCTGGTGGTGTAGAAGCACCTGGTGTGTCCCCTAACCTCAAAGTTAACTCAGAAGAAAAATATAATAAAGTTGTCATCTCCTATTTTGCTCTTTCTTTCATTGCTTGTTCACCCCTTCCTAGGGGATGACTGCTGTAGGTGACCCTGCTCTGGCAGGGGGGTTGGACTAGATGATCTCCAGAGGTCCCTTCCAACCCTGACCATTCTGTATTCTGTGATTCTGTGATAGGTAGTCTCATGGTAGAGGACAGAGTGCTTACCATGAAGAAAATTACCCAGTCACAAGTCTGTATCTGTAGGCAGATGCTGCAGTCTCCATATAAACTCACACACACGAGAGACGCTGACTGGGCTGTGCCCTCACCGAGCCCAGAGCCTCATGTGTTTGAGCAGTTGTAGGTCACTTGGGTTGTCTGGATCAGCCAGAAGAGGGAGACAACTCACACGCACTGTAAAAATCATAAGTTTAGAAGGGTGAAATAGCTTTGAATTTATCTTAATTCCTTTTAAATCATTTGCTTCAGAGCGCCGATTTTTCAGGACAAGGAATAAAATCAAGACTCATTGTTAGAGATATAGCAAGTCTTTTTGATAAATAGTTTGCAGAGCATATATACTATACTGAATTCTAGACAGTTGGATAAAAAAAAAATCAAACCTATTATTTTCTGCCAGCAGTTTCCATGTAGCTCTTCATAATGGGGATGTCTTTTTCTTCTCTGTTTTTTTTTTTTGTTTGTTTGTTTTTTATCTTACTTTTTGTTTTTATTTTATTCAGAACAAGTAGGCCAGTATAATATTTCCTCAAAAACTGTTTACTGAATTGGCTTAGCATTCATTTTTGTTTAATATTAACTCAGTGAACCAAAATAAAGAAAAAAATTGCTCAAATAGAACTGATTTTCAGGTTTCTATCAAACACAGAACTGTGATAGTGTGAAATAGAGAGTAAAAAATATTAAAAAATTGTAAAAGGGCAACACTGCTCATAT
Organism: Vanellus vanellus; assembly: GCF_965231255.1. Classification (NCBI taxonomy): domain Eukaryota; kingdom Metazoa; phylum Chordata; class Aves; order Charadriiformes; family Charadriidae; genus Vanellus; species Vanellus vanellus. The sequence continues at coordinate 11,152,615 of NC_138906.1, read as the reverse complement.
ATGCCAGTACGTATCTGTTCCTCATTGATTTTCAGAGTCAGCTTCCAGTCATCTGACTATTCACATCTTATGAAATGTAATGCAGTATATAAAAATAAATCAGTCGGAGAACTCAGGATTCCAGCATGCAGCTTTATGATGTCAAGGGTAAACGAATCCATTGAAAAAGCAACAAATGCACTTTAGTGATTGCATTTTTTTAGGTTTTATCAACCAGTGTGCAGTCTTCGACTGTCTAAACACAATGTAGTCAGCATTTATCTCCTATAAAATCAGTCAAAACAGGAACTCCTGTGTAATCAGTTTGACTCGGGGATGGTTTTGGTGGTGGTGGCGGCAAAGGGAATCACTTTTCTCTAGTAATTCCCAGGCAGCCAATGCACACATCTTATCAGGGGTTACCTAGCAACTGTATGCTGCCATTAGTTAAAGTATAGTGATTAGTTAATAGCCCATGACTTTTACAATTATATACAAGTATTTAGCATTTGATTTCTTCTGAAAACCCCTTCTCATACAGGAATTAATATCGGGTCAGATCATGACTGGCACTTATCTCTCCAGTATATAGTTAGCAGTAAGCGCTTCCTTTCCTCCACCTTACCCATCATATTTTATGTCTTCCTGGCGATTGCTACAACTTAAGCACGTCACCAAGAGAAAATTATGAAATGTCAAAAAGAGATCAGTGCAATTTTCTGGAACTTTGTTTATCTTTTAAATTTTACCTGGGAATTGCATAAAGAACTGACTGTTCAAATCTCCCATGTCATACTAGGACAGGGTAAGAGGAAAGACCTTTCAGATGCAGCAGTGTCGTAGGGTGCCTGACCCAGTTTTGCAGGTTTTACAGCATGGTATAAATGGGAGGCAACTGCTGAATGTTTGGCTCAAGTATTCAGCAGCACCAGAGTGTTTTGATGCAACCCTTTGGATAATATTTTTCCTCAGGCTATTTTTTTACCTTTTTTTAACCTTATAACTTTGTACTAAAAACATGCACGTTTGGGTTGTTGTTCTTTTTATTTTTTTTTACAATAATGTCTCTTGTTTGCAAAGCTCTGTTAGCTTTGAGCATAAGGTTTTCATCTAATACTTAACAAATCCTCCTTCTCTTCTGTATGATAGCTTTATGAAATTTGGAAGGGTGCATTCTCTAGCCTAGCAGGAAAAGCAGATGTTTGTACTGCTCTTGTGACCAAGACGTCCATCAGATGTGCAACATTTGGTTCTGCATGAAGCCCGTAGCCCAAAAGAAGGACAGGAGTGAACTGTCGGCTATGCCTTATTCTTCCTGCGGCCTAAATAACCATGACTGTAATGGCCATCCCTGGTGATCTGCAAGGTTGTTTCTGAGAAGAGTGGTCAAGTTTGAATATTTCAAATCATATTTCAAGTCATATTTCAAAGCCTGTTGCCTCCTGGAGGCACGTGGAGAATCAATCACAAAATCATGAAAATGTTGGCTGAAGGAACCCTGGAGTCGCCCTGTCCAGTCTCCTGCTCAGAGCAGGGCGGGTGCCAACACTGTGTCAGGCAGATTTCCTTCCTGTACTGGCATTTCCGGCTCCAGGTTTAGAAAATTAGGAATAATTTTTGATGGCAGAAGGAAAAGGTGGAACTACTAATGCACCTGTAAGAAAATGTCCTTTGGGTGCTCCCAGTACTCTCTTACTTGTACAATCTGGCCTCATGCCTTTTCCAAGGACTTGTTTTCTAAGCTTTCTAACTTCTTCAGTCTTTTGCTGACTGCTGGTGATCTTGGTGTGTCCCTAGGACAACCATCCTGATTCTGGCATTGCTGCCATCTGGCACATGATAAATAATAATTAGTGTTCTTTGTCTTTCTTCACCCGCTCGAAGTCCATGCTCAAAGCCATACATCAAAGGCTCTGCATGTAGTAAATGTATCTGCCACAGATGTCTTTTGCGTGACGACCACCAATGATCACATAGAGCATCCTTTCTATTCCTACCAGGCCAGGGTGGTGGTGGCCTCATAGACCTGTGCAGGGTGAGGAATGTCATCATTTTCATGGCTTTCTCTATACCTTGTGGACTGGCTGGTGTGAGCTTACTTGGCAAACAAATTTGAAGTTCCCTGCAGCTATTTTCCCTCTGTGAATCACCAGGGGCTTTGGATGAGTGTGCTGCCATCTTGTTTGGCCCTAGAGAAACTTTTAGAATTGACTAGAATTGTTCTGAACGCAGTCACTACCAAAGCTTATTCTCCTGTGCCTGCTTCCAGCTCTGAAGAAGCTCAGGGCCATGTGCCTACAACAGTTCTGATTCAAAATGCAGTGAAATCACTGGAAAAATTGCTTTGATAGAGGTCTCACACAAACGCGTTAGGATCATTAGGATGCAAGATAAAGCATAGATATACAAAGTCTACTATACCCAACTGTCGCTGCATACACGGGAAAGGCAAGGAAAATGAGGAGCTTTTCCATAGTCTTCCCTTCCAACCCCTTGGGGTTACTTTCCTGGCCTAATTCCAAGCCAAAATCACCACGGACAAATGTCTCAAAAGGAAGAGCACAGCCTTGCTTGCCACCACGCTACTCAGCAGAGCTGGTCCCTTTGGAAGGCGGTGGTGTGGCTGTCCGTTGCATTGCCATGGTCTCTCCGGGGATCCCCCCGGGGTGTTTCTAGTGTGCGTTCGTTGAATACAAGCTTAGTCTGACTTTTAAATACTCCCACATAGCCTTTGCTAGTCTAAAAAACATGGATTATATTTTGTATAACTTGCTTTAGATTCAGGGCTTTCTGAAAGCTAGAAAAAAATGTAGTTAGTATCTTACGGAGCTTCCCAAGCTATTCTGACAGGCACAGGGAAGAGAAGGCAGAGCTTTGTTCTGTTTGTATTTTTCAGTGGGACTTGCTCTGCTACTAACAGTGATTCATAAACAGAAACGTACAAAATAATTTATTTCTACTGTGAAATCAGGATAAAAATATATTACAAGTTTCATATAAACTTTATGCTCCTCCTGTAATTCCTGTTCCATGCACTACATATATGCATCACGTAAGCCCAGTTCATATCAACACATATAGTTAAAGAACAATCCATTTATAGTTTAATAAAATTTGAAGTGTTTTATGGGTGCAAGGGTTGCATTTTGGTAATTGTAACAGAACAGTAATTACCATTGACTAGTATCTAGTCATTTTAAGCTCTGATCTCATTAATAGGGTCAGATTTTGTTACTGTTGGGAAGGACACTTTAAAAGACAGCTGCTGTGATGTCTGAATAGAGATCATAGAGGTTGGATTACAATGTCACGATGATTTATGTGACTTCTGAGATATTTTATTGTACAGTATTAAATATAAACTGCCGGTACAACAGATGGATTTTGCCATACAATCCATTTATGTTTCATTCTGTAAAGTGTGGTTAGCACTGCACGTATACAAGATGGGTTTTTTGTCTTGCAGAAGTTTTTCTAAAGGATTGCGGCCGGATTTGCGCTGTCAATCATTAAACAGCAGCCACAGACCACAGAGTGGTGCTACACCGTGGCAGCTGCTGTTCTTCACAAAACCAGCATTTTTCACGTGGCTGACTCTTTCTCTCAGTCAGCTCCACGGCAACTTTAAATCATTCATCTCTTTCTTTGTGTTTTGAGGGGGCAATGTAGCTGGAGATTGACTTAAGGACCGTTTTAGCATGCTTGGGTCTCTCTTAAAGAAGTACCATGTTCATTTGTAAAGCGGTTGATCAGTCCAGTGAAAGGAGCTGTTGCTACATCCTTGCCTCATTAGCTTTTTAACTGACTGTATTGGATGTGAGCCCTGCCTGAAAGTACAGGGTTTGCTTCTGGTCTCATCAAAAGCAGCTTTCAAGCAGCAGCACGAAGTTATGGGAAGTTATTTGTTAAATTAAGCTGATAAGAACGAGGCCAAAATTGGGACCAAAGACTCCTGCCCTTCATTCCCACGTTCAGATAGCATTTTTTCATTCTTTCCTAAAAAATGGTTCTCAAATCCTAGCGGGCAGTTTTGGGGTTACTAATGACACTTTGAGTGGAGCCTTCCTGACATCCTCGGGAGAGCGCACACAACCCTGGGCCATGTGCTGGAGAAGCACTGCCCTGTTATTTAAGTGACAACTTCACATGCACGGCTCTTTCGGCACAGGTCATATTATTTTTTAATTTGATGTGAGAAATACTCACTCATATTTAACACTGACTGCATTAAGCTTTTTCAGCTCCCAGAAGAGTATTTTACTGCATGTTTGATTCTCTTTTATTGCCACATTTCACAGTCAACAAAAGCTTTGAACCGAGAGCCTCTGCATCCATTGGCATTGGGTAACAGCAGGTTTCATGCCCTTCTTTTAGACGCTTGAGCACCTAAGTGGATAATTTGGGGAACAGAGCCTGCATATCCAAACCCCTCCAAAACCCAAGCTATCCTAGATTCAAATGACAGATAAAGAACGAGTGGTTTATCCGAAATCTGTATTACGTGCCCTGACACAAATGCTTGTCTCGCAGGTGTGAGCAGCACCTGCCCCCAACATCTACAGCTCCCGCTCGCCGGGCAGCTCTCTGTGGTCACCTCTTTGAAAATTGCGTCCCCTGTGAGAGGACTTGTCTCAGGTTAAATTACCGGTGAGATCACTAACTCTGCCTCCATCCCAGTGTTAAATTCCTAACAATTTCTGTCATCCCTTAGTATCCTCAATGATGTTTCATGACAATCTCGTAGTATTAAAACTACAGCGCCTTGGCATGGGTGATGATGAGTCAGAAGACAGCCCAGGACCATACTGTTAACTTATCAAATAAAGAACTCCTAGAGGAGATAGCCTCAGTTGTAGAGTGTTTTGCTTTTGCTTTCCCTTTATTTTTAGTCCAAAGGAGTGAACTTTGGGGTTGGTCTGAACTGGTATTCCTATTGAAGTGAAAGATGAGCAAGTTTGCACTCAGGTTTGGAGTTTATTTCTTACAGGTCTTACAATAAGGCATTTTAAACTAGGGTTACGAAAATAAATGATCTTATTTTGCAGTTCTCACTACAAAGATTTTTCCTCTTGTGGTATTTATTCTCCCTAATAGCTTCATTCTGTTGGTTTGTAACTAAATCCATCATTTACATATGCCCAACATGAAATAGAGAGCTAGATGTAAACACTACCAGTATTTTGATAAAGGTTTTGTTTGACTAGAGGGAAAATGAATGCATAGTCAAAAGTTCAAAATATACAGCAGGAAATGAGGAAACTTGTATGAGTAAATGGCCATTGCGATAAATTTAGTTTCATAATTTATTAAGACGTGAGAGTGGATTCTATGTACTATCTTTTCGGCATCTGTTTTCAGCCTTGCTCTACCGCATGTGTTTAAATACTACATTTTCACCATCAAAGTGCAAAAAAAAAGTGCAAAACTGGCACATAGCCCATCAAAGACAGGTTGTCTCTATTCTCAGCTGGATGAATATAACAGAGTGGAAGTTACTGGCTCACAGCAGAGTTACTCTGCAGAAAATAAGATTGAATTCTGGTCTGTGGAGCAGGTAGGAGATAAACTTCTCAGTGTTTCTGCCTGGAAGGGGTGCTGAGCAGTTGGCAAACGATGCACAAGAGCTTTACGTGCAAGTCTGTGAGCAAAAAGATCAAAATAAAAAAAAATTTAAATGACCGTTGCAAAACAGAGTTAAACAAATCTGCCTGCAGTCTCAGCAGTGACACTTCCTGAACTTCTAACGAGGGGGCACTTCAGTGTACGCGGGCTCCAGCTCAGCCTGTTTTCACTCAACCTGCTAACACAAAGAGTATGTTTGATTACTGACTTGGGGAGTTGATATTTGCCCTGCTTCCTGCAGTTAGGCAGTTAATGTTTAAAAACACGCTATTTTAATAATAAATAAAATATTTAAAAAGAGTATCCACTGAGAATAAACATTATCCCTTAATTTCTAAAAATAATTATAATATGCATCTTAAAATTCAGAAGAGCGTGGCTCATGAATAGGAATGTAATTTCATGATTTAAATGCTGATGGTAGAGCTAGAAAGCAACTGGAGTACATTATACACCGACCTAAGATTCTCATATTTTTCTGTAATATCAATTCAGCATTAGCAACGCTAAGCCACCTGCTCTTTCCTTAATAGAGCATGAGTTATTAAGACCAATGTTTTAAATTATGTTTATGCTCTAATAGAAAGGATCTGGTTTCTTAATTTAAGAGGTGATTTAGTTTACCTGCTTTACTTGGCATATTAATTATTAAGTCACTGTCTGAGTGTCATTTAAGATTAAATCACGCTGAATTGCTTTGAAAAATACAAACAATCAGGAACGATGGGTTCAAGCAACAACTCAGATGAAAGAAATTAGCATACACTAAAGCAGACCGTGACTTAGGAGGGTAAAAATAGTCTTGTAGCCATGGTTGAGCATTTGTAGTCAGGCGACTCAGAAATTCTTTTGTGCTGTGCTAAAATCTTTATTTTCGTCTCTTATCAAGGCTCTTACAACTAGAGTTTCAAAAGTTCTTTTTAATTTTGAATCATTTTGATTTGGGGCTCGGTGTTTAGAATGTGTCACTGTGATTTGATTTTCAAAGGTAGCGAACACTCAAAGCTACAATTTGAATCAGGTGAGACTCAGGATGTCAAGCATTTTTGAAAATGAGGCTTTATTTTTGTAGCTTTACAGCATAAATTACTGGCTCTGATTTTCAGGATTTCCTTATGTAATAAGCTGTGGGTTCAGGGTAGAAATTTTGGTAATCTATTTTTCCATCATCTCATGCATTACCTTGTCATATTAGTCAAAACATTAATTTTCATGTTTATCATTTAAGAATGAATTCACTTAAATTAATTAGAATTTTGTTTTTACAAAGTTACATTAATCTGAAATGGTAACTTTTCTGATTATAAAATATCAAATTGGAAATTTTGAGAATGTAATACATTTTCTGAAAAGCAAAATTAATCAGTCTAACTATTTCTGAGTGTTGTTAATGGCTCTAATGCCTAGAAAAGACTTGTGTTGAGAAATTTTGTGTTAATTCTAGAAGGAGAAGTTTCTTGATGTTGCGTGTTTGGCAAGGCAAATTCATCAAGATAAGGGAGTTAATTTTTGTTGAATTTACGGGTGGACTGAGCAAAGCATAATTCTATCAAATTTCCTGGATACCTTTGTGTCACGTTGCCAGATATGGATAAGGAGACAGATAACCACTGCAGAACTTCAGGAACAATTGCTGTATTGGTTCAGCCTTTCCTTGCGCTACTTCCTCATCTCAAGGGAATGCGCAATTATTATGTTTGGGAGTTAAATACTGAATTCAAGCTCCCCTTGATAAACCATAGCAACCAAATCTCCATCCATACCATCATTAAAATTTTCAGATCTTCCTGGCCCTTTTACTGGACAAGATCAAGGCTAATGCATTATAACTTTCTTTAAGTCTTCTTAACATCTTTAGCTTGGAAACAATTAAGGTGGTTCTGGATAGACTAGAGATTGTCCCAAGCTTCAGTATGTGAAGGCTGTTTAAAGGGGTGCCTCTACAGCCCGAGGTGCGGTAATATGCATCCTCCCTCTGCTTAGAGGCATGAATAGGTGCACTCACATCATGGGGTGCCTGAGCATGTTTCAGATCAGGTGGTGTCCACAAAAGAGCTCAAGATCTTTCAGCCTCCAACCTCAATGCCGACGTGCTACAGAATGGAGACTGGGAGTGATGATCACACAGCCAGTGTGAAGAAGTGTCATGACTTGCTTCTCCAGCTATTCTTACAGTCTTCACATACCCTCTAATGGCTGCTGCCACAAGCAGAGTCTTGAATTACATCAATTTTTGATCTAACTCGGTATGGCCACTCCTAAATTTTTAAATCCACATCTCAAGTTTTCTTTGGGAATTAAGAATAGCTTTCGCTGCTGGTCAGATCCCATTATTGTAGACAGATGTTTATATCATCTGTCCAATTGTAGGAAAAGACAACACTTATCCTGCAGAATGCAAAATAGAAAACTGCTGGACAGAGAGGCAGAGACTTGTGAACGGGCTTCCCCAGTATAACACAGAATTTTGGTGGCAGTGTACCTTTCCACAAATCCTGATAATAGGATTCCAACTGATGTCTCCATGAAAACCAACTTCCACGTGATCCTTACCAAGCTGTTTATCATAGCCAGCAATACGGACATCACAGCAGGAGTAACCCTGGTTTTGATAATCCTCACGCACTACCCAGTAGTGCTCTATTCCTGGATTTCTTCAGTTTACAAACAGATCTAAAAATTTTAATATTTCTTTCTAAAAGTTATCTATGAGAGATACAAAGATGATCTTTCTGACATTCCCCTTTTCCAACCAACCCTTTACTACAAAATGAAGCAACCCCCAGCATCTACAGAACAATGCCTCTCTTTTGAACTGCTGATTTCATTCTGGTTTTTGGAATAAAAGTCAGACGTGCCGTCTTACAATGGCTAATCACTCTGGTGCTGTGTTCCATACGTAGTTGCTCACACCTATGCAAAGTGGGACCCGAGAGTGGGAATATCCCAACTGTGGATAGGGATACCGAACGTTCATTTTTCATAACTACAAACAGCAAATGGTGCAAGAAATCCTATCTCTGTGCATGCTCCACTGCGTCAGTTTTTCATTTCTAAGACAGCTGAATTGGACCTGTCCAGTCAAGTAGGTTTATATCCCGTGCTCAACTACATTCTTTTTTGCAAAGGTGCAGCTGGTTTTGATAGAAATTGGAATGTCATCTTTGCTTATCCCACTCGCTAGAAATATATAAAGCTATTCTCCTCTTCAAATTATGCAAAAACCATTTCTGTATTGATACAATGAATTAAGGACTCTTTCCATTTATAGCTTATGCCAATTTGATGCAGATCCTGCTGAAATATTTCCAGAAAAATCCTGGATGTCTGAGCTGTTTGTGTGTCCTGAAAAATTATTTAAACTATGTCTTTCTGGTCTCCAAATAACACCTCTGTCCGTGTCCAGCAGAGAGAGCAAGAATAAATCTTATTTACGTGACCCAAACTGTGGTTTCAAAGGACTGCACAAGTTCAACTCTATGCAAAATCAGACAAGGTCAACTGTTGGCTCTCAGTGGTGAAGTTTAGTGAAGTCATTACTATGCCAAATCAAAATATGATCCTGTCCAGCCCTCCCAGCAGCCTTGTGCCACTGACTTCGCTGGGATGACAGGGCCGTTGCTGTCTCACACAGTGGGTCACAGACCTCCAGCCACAGCAAAATAGAAAATAAGTGATCTAGAAATATCCAAATTACTGTAAGACTCTCTAGCTTCCACCAAAACCTGTCCCAAACTCACTGAAGGAAGAAAATACACTGCAAAAAAAATGACAATTCTTCCCCTTCTGAAAAAAAATTTGGATTCTCTCTGGGGCAAGCGGCAGCCTTGGGGCCTCGACCCCTGGGTGTGATGGTCCTGTTCACTCTGGTGCCGCCCTGTCCGTACCTGAGAATGAGGCAGCAGCAACCAGCAGCTGAATGGGGCTGGATTTAGGGGCTCCAAAGCTTATCAGATGTAAGTGGCTATTTGATATGAAGTGGCTATTGTTACCCAGCCTCGCTCCGGTTCTTAACATAGAGATATCTGCAAACACCATTTTCACGTGTGATACTAATTCTGCCCATCTTATAGCCACCATCACTGCCACGGCGTGAGTGCTCCCGGCCATTAATGAAAGGATGCTGGGAACCCCTCTGAGGCGCAGCCAAGTATTATAATCACTCCTACAGCTGGGAGCTGGAGCGTAGAAATGAACTGTGAGCATCTATAAGCCCACATGGAAAGTCAGCAACAGACTTGAGAATTGCCTTCATTTCTTCTTAGTCTCATTTCCATACCTTCTTTCCTTTGTTCTGTCTTGTTCTTTTTCCTTACTTTGCTCCTTTCCCCAAACAAGAGCACTATCTGGGAGCTAAGGGAGGAGCTGCGCTAAGAGCTGAACTGCACGTGAGCAGATCAAGTCCTGGAGCACCATGGCTCTTAGACCTTGTGGGAAGCCAGCCTCTGCCAAACTTCTCATAGAAAGGGCTTACATTTCTAACAGGGGCGCGTTTTACAAGGACTCATTCATCTTTTAGTTTAAAAATCTCCAATTTGCTAGCCATGCGGTTTTTAAAGCTTCTACCTGTGCTACTCATCTGACTGCGCTTACTACAGCATCTGGCAACCTGGCAGTCTTGAAGGCATCTGCTTTTCTGAGAGTCCGTCAAGGTAGGAAAGTAGTTGGCATCCTTTGATTACAAATTGAGAACTGAGTCACGGAAAGGCTGTGTTAGCCCTGAGGATGCATTTGGTAGCGCAGGTCTCCCCAGTCCTAAGCCAACTCCCTCACCACTGGGCCATCCTCTCAGTCCTTCCTTGAAGGTTGTTGAATTATGGGAGACTCTGTCATAAAAAAATCCAATCCTTTCATCCATCCTTCTATCCGTCATGCATTGCTGTCATGTCTAGCAGCAGATGCACACATTTGAACCATATGAGAAAAAAAGGAACAAAGACCAATGTTTACCATAGGATGGTTTGAAATCTTTCTAAGTTGGCAACTAAATCAAAGGAATGCTTATGTTTTGATGTACAGCAGTCTTAAATCATTTGTAATTTTCTATCACCTCCTTTTATCAACAAATTAACATCTTGATATATAAGATCATCAGTAAATTAGCAATCAGCAGCAGAACACAAATTTAGTTTTTAATGTGTGTAGAAAACAAAGGACAATTGAAAATATGTGGTGTAGCACTTTACATTTTAAAGAGAAAATAAAAATATTTATGTATGTTAACATATTTGTTAATTTATTCTGGCACCTGCAATTGGTGAATTTCTCTAGGCTTTGTGTCATTTTGATGTATGTGCTGTCCAAACTCTTTCCCTTGCAAAGAGTCGTCTTCTATTTTCATGAACAAGAGGGGAGGTCGGGGAGTTATATTGAAGGAAAAGAAACACATCTACATCTCTCTCAAGGAAAATGTTTTAAACACAATATTAAAAAAAAACTAATGTCAAAGATAAATTCTCTATGTAAGGTGAGGGTATTTCCTGTAAACAAAGCAAAGTAATAGTTTAGCATGGATTTAAAACTAACATATAAAATTGCAGATCAAATCCTCCCCCCAACAATCATTAATTCATTAATCCTTGAAGCCATCACTGCATTGTTTTCTGGTAATTATACACACCTCATATGCTGGCTTTTTAAGACATTAATTGCATGATTAGTTTTATGATTTCTTCTGATTACCAATTAAGTTACCTTTTTCTCTCTTTTTTGTATTTCATACATACCATTAGACTTTATAGTGCTTCTTTTTTAATTTCTCACCTAGCAGGGGTTCTCACACATTCGAAGACTGCATTATCCACTCAATAAACAGAGAGGGAGTTTAATTTTCTGTGTAAAGTATTGCTGTGGACTTGGAAGGATGATGTTTCAGATATTATGCTATCAAGAGTGACATTTAATTTTACAGGGAAAAAAATCTTGTTTTTCCCTGTCATAACAATGTTCACAGAGCATGATTTTAAAGATGTGCAGAGACCAAATCAAGTGATTCTGTCTGTTGGCTTAGCTGAAGTTGTCACATCTTCTGGTTCTTGCCCAACATGTATTGCCAGCTGGTCTTCGATTCTATTAGTGTAATTTCTTCTATAGAGTTCTCTGGGTCTGTGCCTATATATAAAAGTAGCATCCCATAGATCATAAATCAGATACACATGCACGATGCTCTCAAAGACTCAGGAAAAAAAAAAAAAATTGATCAGTGGGATTAAAAGTTTGAATAGAACTGCATTCCCAAATCCCCAGTATAACTGCATCCCAATTACCTTGTAGCCTCGTCCTTCAGATGCTGAGAAATCTCAACTTTTTTAATACACATTTGACTTTCAGCAAATGGGACTCCTATCTACCGCAATGGCAATATGCTAATGTACACACACTGGTCGTGTTTTAGAGACTTATAGATGAGAATATTGCGTGAAACACAGAAAAACAAAAGTAGATGCAAAAAATGTTTTTTACTCTCCATATTGCATGTACGTGGACAACAGCTGTGTATCTCAGTATGTGTTTCTTTTTGCGAACATATTTGTGTGCTTGGTATATCAAATATTTGCATGAGATTCATATACATATTCTGCATCATCTTTGTAGTGTAAAAGCAATTACATTTAATAATCAACACCAGACAAGATGCCTAAATTGAAATTAATTGAGAAAGGCCTTTATGTAAAGGAAACATAGAACTGACTCATAGACCTTCTTGAAAAGAATAATACAGTCTATAGTATATTGTGTGTGTGGCTTTAAGACAATCTGGTATCGATTTAAATGAGTGGGCACTTCCAATTTGCTGACAGCTATGTCAGGTCAGAGAACAGAAAGACTCTGAGAGTTGCAGCGTAACTCTAATTGGACCACCATAGGAAATAAACTCCCAAGTTTTCTGTTGGTCCTTAAGATGCATGCTTGCCAAAGCTGTACGATGGTTCTCTAGTAGGAAAAAAATGTCCACGGTGTACCATATGCTGTTGTACAAGCACCCTGCGGACAGCAAGTCAGCATGGAGAAATGTGCAAAATTGAAGGTGTTCCTGTAATAACAAGTAAGGACACCTCCGGCTCTATGAAAGCTGCAATTTTTTTTATAAGTTATAGGAAAAAAATATCAGGTACTCTTATTAACCTTTATTTTTCTGTCGTGGTTTTCCTTTTTAAGAGAACTTTTAAATCATTCGGCCCTGCTTTGTGTTGAATAATACATGAGGCAGCAGTAAAGTCTGTCAGTCCAGAAAAGGGAAGGCTCCAGGAGTACAGGCACTGGTTGCCACTGGCCTGACAAGGTCAGAAAAGGATTTGGAGTGCCCGGACTTTGCCATCACCTTTGGTCACAACTGATACCAACTTAAATGTTTCACTAACCAGATGCATTTATTTTTGATCTCTTTTTAGAAGTAATTTTTAAGCATGATCTGCATATTTTACTCATCTTTTACATTTAATAACCAATATGATTTGTTTGAAATATTTTTCCAGTCCCCCAAAAGGTCAGTGTGTATTTATGCCATTTCTGACTGCTTTCTAGGCTCAATAATCAAAGCAGAAATATTTCCTTCTAATACCTGCATTTTTTTTTGTAATTGCTTCTGCTTTCAGCCATTCATAAAAAGTTACACATACAGGAGGTAATGAGGTAAGACCAAATGTTGTAGCTAACTTAGAAAAAGTAGCATAGATTTTCCCGTTTCTTTCTCTTTGGCAAAAATTACTTGGCTGCTGGTTTTGAAGAAAGAAAAATTGTGAGAGATTTGGAGGAAAGGCGGGGGGGGGGGGGGGGGGGAAGCTGTAATTATGGCTTGCTCCTGTATAAAACTTCTATTGGCAACACCGCAAACAGGATTCTCTTGAAGACACATTCAACATTTGTCCCAAAAGATATTTAGAACTTTTTTTTTTTTTAATTCTCTTTCTTCTTTCCAAAAGTGTCATAATCACTCATCTTTCCAAAGGCTGAGGCCATGACAAAGACATGCTTTCACTGCATGGACACAGCGCCTACGGTCTATCCCTCCTTCTCTTCTGGCACTCTTGAGAAAAACTTATGCCGTCATTCCTAAATTAAGGTGTTTAGAAGTCAATCTCATGGCTTGGATCAAATGGTGATCCCTCTTCCAACTTTACAGCACTATGGGCAGATATGTTCCTAGGCACCAAGGACCATCTCCAAATAAAATAAAAAAAAAAAAAAACGCCAAAACCCAATAAATACATCAGTACAGTTAATAAAATAAATCAATAGCCAGTTTGGTTAATGTAGAAAAAAGATATACATCCTTTTCAGTTACAGGTGTTATTCCCAGTGGTTTTAAAGTCAGACCAACAGTGTATTTCAGAAAGAATAATTATGGAAAGGGAACTTGCTCTGCACGGTACTGATGCCGGCCGGGTCACGGTGGGCCTCCAGGACTGCCCAAAGGCCTGTAACCTGCGAAGCAGCTCTGCATCCACATTATTTCCTGTTCTTATCATGTGAGACGTGAAGGAGTTTGCAGCTGGGATTTAGCACAGAAGTGCTGCCCCGCGGCGTGGCTGGGATGCTGTGGCAACACAGGAGTCTGCATTGCGCTGCCGCTGCTCAGAGCCACCACAACCCCGTCGGCCTCCATTTTCTCCCGTGCTCACTCCATTGGCCTATTTACATGTGCCTACGAGACTCCTGAGCAAATTCCTCGGTCTTTACCACTGACCCGACGTGTGCCCTTGGATAGGTCGCCCAGTACCTCTGCTTCAGTAAACCAACTGTGTATGTGGACAGTATCAGGAGGATGTGAGTGTTTAGTGCTGGGAAAATGAGTTACTGCCCTCAGAGAATGCTACGGGTTTTAAAAGTTTCATTGGTATATCAGAGAAGGTGCTTTCAGAGCAATATAGCACATCCTTGAAACTAGAGAGTACAGACAAGCGGCATGGAAATACTGTCAGCACACCCTCGGGTAGCCGCCAGCCTTATTTTAATAGAAGTATGAATAAATGAACCAGTAACAGTTCCAGATATTCCTTCATCTTGCAGACTGATGTAACCCAAAACTTTAAAAAAAAATGTTCAATAACATTCAAATAGTCATTTGAAAAATGTGTTTTCATCCTCTTGCACATCCTGCATCTGTGGTTTTAGTTTTCACTGGGTACATGAAGCGCTGAAGGTGTCACGAGAGGCTTTTCTCTCCCTAAGATCATTTGCAGTCGCATGTTGTGTAAGCCCAGGAGGTTTGGATAAGCAAATGTGTGGGTCCTTTTCAAACCAAACTGCACCTCCAGAATTTCAGTTTGCCCATCACTAATGTTCATTCGAATCCATGTTTAAGTTGGGAACAAAACTATCTCCAGTTTACAGAAATGTAGCCATCCATAGCAGCCCAAATGGATTAGGATTGCTGCATCAGAGAAGTCCATTAGTGTAGTGTAAAGTACAGCTACAGTATAAGCCATTTCAAAAAGTACAGCTGCCTCTGATCAACCTAAAAAAAATCCTCTTACTTCTGAAAACACAATGTAAAAATGCACAGCGGGCTACAGGCCACTCATGTCAAGTACATCTTTTTTAAAGGTGGAGTTTAAGCCATAAGAGTCATCATTCGCTATTAAATTTCTGTTACTCTGTTATCCTCGATACCAGGCCAATTTAAATGGGTGCTGAAGGCCACAGTGGACGTCCGATCCCCTTCTCTCCCTTGAAGCATCCAAGCAGCTGGATGTATTTTTGCTGGCCTCATGTATCAGGTACTGACCTCCCGTCAATGAATCGCATACGAGCATGGCGTGCAGCTGGCCAAGTCCAGGCATCAAATGACAGGAACCAAAGAGCAGGCGATCCTGGAACATATTATACAGTCGATATAGTGGGGGATGTCAGAATTAGAGTATCAGTAAGAAATTTCTCGTCTCTTTGATCATGAGAAAGGGCAAACTCGCCAGCCTGCTTACTCTTGCGACATACTCCTTTCTCTCTTTGCTGCAGTGTTCTTTTCTTTCAAGGGATGGACCACTGAGGAAGTCACCCCAGCCTGCGTCACGTGGGTTTGCCGAGAAGGGCTGGTTTTCCTCTGAGGTTTTCCTCCATTTTTCACACTCGTCAGAGGACGAGGCCCTAACCAGCGCTGAGGAGCAGGGCTGTCATGGGCAAGATCTAAGGCAGATGCACAGTAACACCTGGTTCTATCTGCATCAGCATCCAAACCTAACCCCTGTGGTCCATGCCTGATTGTTCAAGCATAACAATGGTTTTCATTGCTGGTATCGGTCAGAATGGAAGGACATAACTGCGTGGCATAAACCACTGTACCCTACAGCCTCTGTGGAGGTTGCGAACCCAAGAAGTACAGTTCCCACCATGTACTCTGGAGCGGAAAGCAGAGCGGTTCAGTTTTGGAAAATACTGGGGCAGCTTTCAAAGTGGCAGGACTGAAATGCCGCAGTAAGCAGCTCTAGGTGGGCATCTCACTGGAGGTCCTTTGTCTCCTACCTCCATTTTCAATAAAGTAATCTTGAAAACTTGTTTTTGAAGACAGAATCCCTATTTATAGGGAAAGTTGTTGCTTTTTTAAATTTTGCAGGAGCAATCTTTCATATCAAAACTTGTTTGATATGGAAATATTGTATACTTGCTGCTTTTAAGCCCACTTACATGCGTACCAAGTTTCCGAATTGCCAGTGAAAATCTATAGGCTTTTGTGCACAAACAAACTCAGCTTTTTAGTATGCACCTGCTTAAGCGATTTCTTTGAAAACAGCATACTTGGATTTTTGTTTTTTGCCTATAAATAGCCTTGCTTTGTAGAATGCAGTTTATTACAGGCTCTTTTAAATACATTTCTAAGGGGGGATATGTAGTTGTCCTTATTAAAAATGAATTATGTACATCAAAATTAAAGTTGTTTGCAGTAACACAACGTTCTTCTGCATCTTGTGCTAACATCAGCACACTCAGTGGAAAACATAAAAGGAGATATCCCATACACATCTGAAATTACAAATACAATGTCGAGGGAGGGGCTTTTATAGATGTGAGGTTTTTTCCTGAGAAGGTGGCTGATTTTCTCGAGGGCCTGTGTTTCCAACAGACCCCTGGCTCCAGCACATACCTCTAAATCAGCTTTGGAGCAGAAGGCTGCAGGAGGTGGAATTGCTGTCTCACACATTGGGAAATACCATGAGGCTACCTAAAATGACAAGATTTTCTACAAATTAAAAAAAAAAAATCTGTTAAATAATAATTATATCATTATCTTTGTATCACTTTAGAGGCAAAAAATACTTTTTTGTACTGACATTAGCTTTTTTAGCTTTTTTTTTAAAGTGTTTTGCAGATAAAACTGCCTCCTGGGGCTATTAAAATAACTCTTTGTGAATATAATTTGTGTTTTGCTGCAGTCAGTCAGGAATACAGGAGACTGACAGATCCATGCTACCTTTTTTAATTTCTCACAAAAATTGTATAAACTTATAGATTGTTGATTGGGTAGGATCTGAAAAAGTTAAGTGATATGATAGTTGGGCTGTATCTTCATAGTCAAGTAATTCTCTAGTAATCTGGTAATCTTGTAGCAATGATCCAGAATTTTGGACTATTAGCCATTCAATTCACATCACTTTTATGATACAAATGGTAGTCAATAGCTGACAGACTACTTAGCAACACTGATGTTTAAGGTTCATCTCTGTCTTTGAATGGGTGTTTTGAGGTGAACATGGGCATCTCAGAAGGCAGCTTTTATGTAAAGTTATCTTATTGGGACCTTAGTATTTTTTTCTTTAATGTTTTTCTCATTTCTAGTCTGTCATTAAAATATTTCAGCTTCCCAGCAGTACTGGATAAGTAAGGCTATGATCTAGTGTTGATAGGCACATCAAAGTTAATCACAGCCTTAATTTAAGAGAGATAACCCAGAAAGCATAATGAATAAATAGAAAGCAAGTTTTGCACCCGTTTTGAACCAAAAATCATAAATCCATTATCATATTCATACTAAAGACCAGGCTGATAGCAGGGCCTCACAAAACTCGTGAAGTTTCATTTTTTGTTTTGGGACTGACATAAGTACATGTTGATGCTTACGCATAGTCTAGTCTTCCTTTAATCTAGACGTCTCTGCCAGTCCTGAGAGCTTAACAGAAAATTATCACAACCGCGCTTCCCAAATGAATTCACTTGAATATGAAACAACGCGGCGTATGAGCTCAAAACTGTAGCCTGTGGACTTCTATTGAGTATTTGCTCAGGTTGGGTTTTTTAAGTTTTTCTGCTTTTGGAAGCAGAACAGAGGATACGTTTGTATGCTGTGTATTCTGTCTTTGGAAGATAAAAGGCACTTTTGATGGAGGTACAGACTGTCTCCATTCATGGTAACATTCAGGGTACGGTGAAAAGATGTCCCATATACGCGTACTGAAATGTCTTACTTAGGTATTTTGTTTATAGCTTATACCTAGAAGCAGGTTGGACAGCATGACCAACCGTTGAAGTTTCTTGGCACTTCCTGTTGCAAATTTCAGCTGCAAAGTTTAATCATTTGAAAATTTCTAGCATCTACTCTTTTCCTCTGGCTGAGTTTTCGTAGGAAAATTACAACACAAACAGCTCAGTCATTTCTGAATCTGCACTGTAGGAAATTAACCTTAAACCAGTGTCAAAAAGTCACGGTGTTTTTTCCTTTCAACTGTCCCAGTGACCCACCCCTGCTACCTTTGCTCGGGGCTGATGAGTAGTGGGAGCTGTGTGACAAGGATTTATCTTTTGCTCTTTTTTTTATGGAAAGCCAGGAAATCTTTGCCAAAGTAGTTATAAATCTGTGTATGTGTGTGGTTTGCACATGCCCTGAAGAAACTTGTAGCATTTTAGTGTCAGAATTCTCCAGGGAATCCATCTCCATGGGTGGACAGATGGGGATGTACAGGATTGGACAAAAAGCTTGTTGAGAGCTTGTGGACCATCATCAGGAGAGTTCGTTACAAACTGCATGATCAGGGTGAGAGGTAGTAGAGATCTTTTCTAAACAGGTTAAGGAAGTGTCTGTAACACAGACCTGGTTAACTGAGGGGACTTTAACCTCCCTGATATTTGCTGCATCAGCAATGCCACAGGACACAGATGCCACAGGACACATCAGTCAAGAAGATTTGGGGGGGGTGTCAGGGATGACTTCTCGGTACAGGTAATGTCTCCAGGGCCAACCAGGGGTGACACACACCTGGGTCTGCAGGAGAAATAGTGGGGAAGCTACAGCCGAGACAACTGTGGAGAGAAACTTCCCTACTGGGACTGGGTAGGCAAAGAACAAGGGCTGGGAAAAAGGTGGGTTCAAATATGAAAGACAGTAGTCACAAAAGCTTTGCGTAGAGCACTTTCCTTCACAGCGCAGTCTGAAGTCACTGTTTTTCATCTGAGAGTCCCCCTGCATTCCACAGGCATGTGGAACCAATGGTCACTCTTCCCCTGTCTTTCACTACTCATACTTTATTCCAGGAACCCAAATGGCAGAGGTCTGGATCACAGCTATTAATTTATGTGATGAGCTATATTGGTGTCAATTTGAATATTCAATATGTCAATATTCAAGTTACAGAGGGGAAGGTATATTTTTTTTAAATCAAGATCTCGTGGATGTCATTTTTTTATTCTGAAAAAAAATATTTTCTTTGCAAAAAATTGCAAAGTTAAGCTCTCAAAATTTAACGCCTGACCTTTGTGGACCTTTGATTTGTCCCATTTTTCCATGTATATTGAGGTAGAATGTTTAATTACGGAATCCTGCTTCATTTGTATGCAGAAAGGGTCAGGTCTGGCAATGAACTAGGACTTTGCAGCAAAGCAAACGATTAAGAGGCCCCTACCTCATTTGTTAAGTAAGTCAGAAAGTACAGAGTGAATGAGACAGGATAGTCTCTTGGTTAAAACAGCAAAAATTCTTTTGTTTTTACGAGAGAATATTTACATGTAGTTAGGTAATTTTCTTACACTGGTTTTGTCAGAGATTGCCATTTCTTTCTCATTTTCTAAATATACAAGACTTTCTGTGTAGGGCTTGACCCATAGGTTTGGTGAGCACTTATGTGACAAACGTATGAACTGGAGAGTGCGTGTGAATATGTGAAATGCTGCAAAATACAAAGACAGCTCAAACCGGGTAGCCAAAATTAATGAGTGCTTTTTGACATAAATCTCTCTGTGCCTCAAGTCTGCTTTCCACAGAGGGAACAATGCCCACTCACATCCTAGGCCGGATATGAAATTCATTACAATTTTGGAGTGTTTGTATACTGGAATAATGAGTACCAAAGAAGGAAATGAAAATATTGAAAATTATTAATCTATTCTTACAGCTGACGTCTGTCATCACAGAAGGCTTTGTGTAATGTGAGGTAAATAAGGCCAATGGTGAAATACGAATATAGACACAAAACCCACTTGCCACTCTGTGCCCTGACTGAAGAGGAGTCTTCTAGAAAAAACACAAATTCAAAATAGATGTACAGGGCAAGACTGAGTTGAGTAGGCAACCTGAATCCTGGCTTTTCCTGACATTCTAGAGTGCTTGGTTTTCCATTCAGTCCATTAATTAAAAAAGGCTTCCCAGGAACACTTTGCTCCAGCTGAGAGCTGCAGGTAAGTCCCACCAGACGCTAAAAAACTCTTCCCTTGGGGCATACAGGTTGACTTAACCTGCACCCCAGATTCAGGATGCAAAGTCAAGTCCCTCCTCCCCATTACAGCACTTGACCCACGTGCTTGGCCCCTGCGGGCTGCGCGCTGACCTGAAGACTGTCACGTCTTTGTTCCAGTAAATACTTCATAGAAAATAATTCAACATTCATCAGAGCAGAGATGGGAATCTCTCCCCGGGTCTGCCACAACCACTGAGCTGCAGTGTGATGCTCACTACTCTCTGGCCCGATGAATAGTAAATTGGGCCATGCAAAGAGGAAGAATTCCAACAGAAAGGACTGAGAGGGGTCCCAGTGGGAAACCCCAGCTCTGGTGGCTTCAGCTGTCCGGCGGGAGGGATGAGTCCTGATCCCTTAGGTGGAGGAGCTGTTTGATCAAGGTAGGGGCCCACATCATACAGACAGCTGCTCTAATTACTGAGCGACGAGATGAAAAGGGGCACTATCATCTTGCCCTTGTCCCTTGAAAAGACCAGACCTCCTTTGCTCACCTAAAGAAAGGGTTCAGCCACGTGAGCCCTAAATGCAAATAAGTGCCTCTGTGCAAGTGAGTCCCTGAATGATGCAGGGCTGAAGCCATATCCAAATATTTGACATCTTCTACTGGCTGGGCTGGGCGGATTCAGTGAGATAGTTGCTGTGAACCCTTCAGTCTGGCTTATTTCTTACCCCAAAATGCCTAATTCAGAGTTGGGAAAAGCCCTCAGCAGCACAATGCCTGAGAGGTAGTTGTTGCAGTGACGCTACCAAACTCCCTTGGGTTACTCTAGCCTAAGGCAAAAAAAAGGGATATTTAGGGATGGCAAGGTGTGGTCCACATGTTGTTGGGTAGCATTTGCCGGGAAGTCTGCATAATCTCAGAGGAAAGCTTTTCATTAATGTAAAATACAAGGTTGCTCCTGAGAAACCTTTTCTGAAGTGTGTTTAAACTATGCACTTCAAAGCGTGCCGCTGCTTCTGTGAGCCCCGGCTTCACAAGGAACTTTCCCGGAGATACAAAGGAGAAGAAAATCTCCAAAGTCATATATGGAAATAAGAGGAAAGGCTGTTTGCTGCTTTTGCATGAATGCACCTGACTTTGACAAGAAAGGAACCGGGAGACAGAAGCAGCTCAAAGCTCTCAGTTGCAGCCCTTTCATAGAAATAATAAGATACGGGTTTTGGCTAAAGCGAAAGTTTCCCCATCAATTCAGTCTGCTCTTTTCTTGCTCATGACCTGTCCAGTTTGTATCCGCGAGCATCATGTGTGGCAGTGCTTTACCGTGCCGTAGATGTAACCTTCTCAAGATAACTGAGTGCTAACAGTAGGTGGAGGTACAATCCAATTGTTCCGTAGTGTTTCCAAACAATCTGAAGCCAGCCTGACTCGCTATTAATTTTAATTAAGCCTTGCAATAAAAACCAACAGAACAGTGAAAAGCATGAGCAAAAATAAATGTATAGGTCATGTTTTTAGTTCCTTTTATGCAGTAATCGGATAGCTTGTTTTGGCATCGCAGGTGGAATACACAGACCTATGTTTAATCGCTGCTGTTTGTTTTTCTCTCAAAAATTGTGCCTTCTGCTTTTTGTTTGCCTCACCAAAAGAAAATTAAAATACAAGGAAGAGGGTTATGAGACCAGTTCAAGCATCAGAATATAAACTGATTTAAAAAAACGTCTCGGCTTATTCAAGTTCCCTCCTTTGTGTGTCTCATTTTTTAAAGAAAAGGCAATAGGAAATGCTGAAATTCTTTTAATTAAACTTTTATCATAGCTGGATTTGAAAGGATGTCTCTGATCTGCGCTTCCTCAAAGCTGAAACAAAATGGTGACTGTCTTTCTTTGTGGGTCTGAATTTTAGGGAATTAAGGGCTCAACCAGGAATTTTGGAGAACGAAGGGCACAACCATTTTTTTTGCTCCTGCAGCTACACCCACTTCGCTCCCTGGGCAGTAGGCAGTGAGCGGTGATGGGTGCTGGCAAGAACTTTTAATCGTGTTTTGAGCGCTCCCAGAGTGCTCCCAGGCATGTAAGTCTGGAGAGAGGGCAAAGCGCCACCCCGGGGAATGGCACCCCTGAAGACTTCACGTCTGTCCATTTCGATCGTACCTGCTGCCCCGGTTTTCAGATCTTTGCAGGCTTAATGTTTTCGAATACACTTTCCCTTTACATCCTCTTCACTCGCAATCAGTCTAATCCTGCTGGACACCAGGCAACAATAGTTTTCTTCTTTTAAAATCGTAATTGTATCCTATTTGTGCCATGGCACTGCTCTCCTGAAAGCCTCTGGAAAACACAAATACAAGACCGGGAAATCCAGCCAGCACTAGACTGAGGGGTGACAGAAAGATTAAGGTGGATTAAGATGCAGGGAAGCCCTTTTCTAGGAATAATTCTGTTTTCTGAATGTAGCTGCCATTTTGCTTTGTGCTTTTATGCAGTTTGTTGTACATAGCATGTATCCTGTCGTCTTTCTCATGCTTATCAAATATCTGCTGATAAATACAGCTTGGTTTATCCCTAGATCTCCAGCAGTGTTATAAAGAAGCTGTAACTAGAGGTAAAGAGATGAAGTTACCAGGCACACAGCGGACCAAGGAATATCGTATGGAGGTACCTGTAGGTCCTGGAAATCATTTGCTCCTCTCGGTAGCCTCTCCCGATTCACGATTCCTTATTCCCATGGCAAAATGGTCAGGTATATCACAAAAGATTATACTAAGATGACAAAAATGATAGTTAATGGAAAACTATTGAGAGAAGGCTCTGCCTTTCATAGTTTTACTTTGATGAACTTGATTTTCAGAAGAAAACACCAGAACATCATAAATTCACAGTGAACTTTAGGGAAGATGCAATTACGTCTCGTGTGAAAAGTAGTCACATACATTTCACTGGTGTTTTTTAAATCTCACATCAGATGATTGCTACTGCTGGAAAATATCAGTCTTTCAGTGCTGTATATCGTGTTCGTCCTATCAACAGGACTTTTTAAATTAATAATTGCGTTAAAATATCACCCCACTCATGTTCTGAAGCAGCACTCAAAACTTAGCAAATACTGAATTTTTAATTACATGATTTTGTTATTTCTTCTCTATCTTTAAATTCTTTGCTTATGCCCACGAAATCGATGAGAAAAAAAAATATTGAATGAAAGAGCAGATGGAGCTTGTGTGTAGGTATTTCTATTTGTCTGTCTTTCACATAACAAATTGAATCCTAAATGAACAAAAAGAAAAACGTGATGAGACAGCCACATTTAGGCAACAGCAGGCTCCTAGAAATTTAATGGTACAGTCCGCCGTAACACAAAATCCCCGTAATGAGATAAATTATTTCCAGCAACTGTGTATTGCGCATCGCACGATTTGGTGGCGCATTTTGATAGTAGAACCCCACACTTATGCAAACTGCCGGAGGTCCTTAGTGTCTCCACAAAGCAAAAGGAACCTGGTTTCAAGTGAATTCAATTGATCCTTGCTGTCTTATGTGATTACCCATTTTCTATCATTCTGTGTATTACTGTGATGTAGCAAATAATGATAATTCATAGTAGTTCTCTCACATCAATACAAACTCAGCTTACCTTAGGCTTTCTCTCCATAGGAAAGTAGCTTTATAGTCACATCGATATTTTATATCCATATGTCTGAAGCAGCGTGAGCCATTTCAGTTCAGTTTTACAGGGTCTCAAGTTCAGTTCAACTTGCATGCAGGTAAATTCAGCTAAACCAAAAAAAAAAAAAAAACACTTAGAAGAGCGTTAAGGGTGTTCATCACGCAGATTTCATCAGCTTGATTCCCTCATTCTGGAGCCATGCAATAGGCCACAGAGGTTCAACTTTACTTTCTAGGTGATGTCTTCTAAAGCAGTGGCTGTGACTCTGCCGGGGGTCCGATCCCGCAGTCCCATAGGACCCAGCGCAGAGAGCAGTGAGCACCAAACCTGTGTTTTTCACTTTGGTGAGTCTTTTCCCCTCCTTCATTTATTTTGCTGATAGCCATCAATAATAGTTTCAGTGTGTGCTGCCACTGTGTATCCACCTGTGCCCTGGGCTGCAGATGTGACTGTAAATTGTAAGATTTCTGACATGATAGATGGTATTTTAACAGTCATTAGAGCACACGGTGACGTCGAATCTTAACAGGAACTCTATTGCAAAGATTTCAGGCTGCCAGTAATGGAAATCTGACATTTGTGCAGGCTTTGTGTTGTTTGAAGCTACTGCCCATTACAGCTGAATTGCTATGGGGCTCCGCTCAGCCATTCTGTTTCCCAGAGGTTTTCCAGGAGCATGAAGCCATTTCTTTTCCTCTTTTTGTTTGTTTGTTTGCAAAGGGCCTAGTGAGTTATGTAGCTTTCCCTGGGAAATAGAAAGACTTGAAAAACGTTAACACTTATTCCTCCCTGACATTTCAGATCTATGTGTTGGGGGTTAAACGCTTAGTTACATGGCTCTTCTGCTAATGAATTACCTTACTTAAAAGTGAACTCTAAAGTGCCAGTCTGCCTTAACAACTAAATTGTGGCCAAATTCCCTGCTGAAGTATGTGTAACTTGCTGACTTCAGTGGGCGCAGCATACATCTTAGGGCAAAATTTGTCTCATGGATTGATTGATTGTCAGACGTTTGGTACCATGTGCCAGATATTCAAAGGCGCTTAGCTCCCAGCAACTCTTGTAATAAGACCTCTGGCTTAATTTTCGCAGTCTTTTTGTGAATCTCACATACAATGTGTAAACAAAAATGGGCCAGAGTCCTTATGTTCAATGGGAAGTAATTTATTCTCAGGAGCAGTCCCAATGTGTATCTAGATCCTATTGAGATGATTAAGTACTTATTAACATGAGTAAGAGTTACAGATTACAGCATTCTGTTGACTATTTAAAAAATCACGAGGCGTGATTTATGTTAAAGTCAATGGGCAGAGATAGGAGAAGCAGGAAGCATTCATAAGAGACGTGGACTGCACTGGGGTCCCCGGGAGCCTGTGCTTGTTGAGCTTGAGGTGTGATTTTTAAATTGCATTTTTGAATTTGTGGGTTCCGCTTTACACTTGCAATGAATTTTGTCCACCGTTTTGAACTGACAAGGTATCCCTCTTTCTCTCAGCTTTTCCTTGTGAGTGGTAAATCTCACTCACAGGATTAGAATGCAGTTTAAGAGTAAATTTAAGAGAGAATATTGTTTTCCAAGCAGACTCTGTTGTCCAGCAGAAGCTCTGGTTTTCTCTCCGGACTCCCCCGCTATCAGCAAGATATCTGCATTTTCCTTCCTCTGGTTTAGTTTGGGGAATGCACCCCAGTGCACTTGGTACTGGTTTCCTGCTGCCTTTTGAGGGTCACAGTTTCTGCCACATTTCATGAGGGGTCTGAAGAGTGAGAGAGCCCAAGGCTGGAAAGCAAGGCTGTGAACCCCCCCACCACGTGCTGGTGATGCTCTACAAGACTGAGCCCCAAGCCTGGGCAGTCTGCTTCAGATTTAGCCTAAGAAGAGTATTCAGGCTCTGAGGTGTGAGCTGCATTTTGAAAATGTGTCCACACGCATTGAACACGTTAACAGTTGTTTAGAGTAGGCCTTTCAAATTATAGGCATCTATCGGTCAGACCTACCACCCCAATTGAATAGCAGGGCGTTTTTGACATTCTTGGCTTGTAAGTTAACTTACTTGCTTGATGGTGAACATTTATTATTTTTCGGTTGATAGAAAACCAGCACACATTAACTGTTAGTTTAATTTTTGAGTCTAGTCATCATCCATTTATCAAATGAGGTGTCACGTTATGTTGGTTGATCGAGTCGCACAGATTTGGGAGCCGTGTGAGCCAGGCAGTCTTACGCTGGAAGCAGCCTACGCACGAGAGAGTTGTTTTCCATAGTGAAAGTCATTCACACACTCTTATGGACAATCTCATTGGTAATCTAAGAAGAAACATACAGTTCCTTATCTTGAGCTAGCGATAATGTAGTCGAAGCTTGAACATGAGGTCTTGGAGCTTGAAAGGTTTGGATTTATCTCAGAATGTATGTGTTTATGCACACATAATTATACAAGGGTGCATTATATCCCATGACTTCAAGGTAAATACCTTGAATTGAGAAGGCATCTTACATTTGTGTTACTATTTATCATGTCATATGTATATGTGTGTATGTATATTTCATAAAGAAATTCATAGACCTACAAATCTTATGTCACACAATCACAGACCATATTCTATCAGTCCCTTGTGAGTATGGCTCAGTTTATACCAGGCATAAAGGCTAGGGCTTTTGAAAATCAAAAGAGTATCATGTGGTTGTTAGAAGACTTAAATTAGCCCATTCTAGACATACGGTCAGAGAGAAAGATGCATAGATCTGGGCAACAGCTGAGCATATTCTTTCAGAGTTTAAGCATAACAAAAGGGACCATCGTGAAACCTTAGAGACCTAACTTCAAAACAAAATTATTAATAGCCAAGAGGGTAAAAGCTTTAGTGAAATTCGGAATCCAGTTCTAAATAGGATCTCCACTTCAAGAATGAATAATAGATGGAGTCCAACTGTTCTGTGGTTGAGCACAAATTAGTGATTCATTGATTGTAATCAAAAGCAGCTGCTTGTAATCAAAGCATAGGTTTTGATAGGTCATTATCAAATGATATGCTAATTTTCTATGTATATAAAGAGCAGAGATGGAGCTTGTCAAGAAAGGTCTTGGTGGTGCAAAATACAGATTTTGTGAGAAGTTTACCTCAGTGCTTTCTTTCTTATCTGTCCTTTTTTCCCAGTCAGTATTTTCTGTCTCCATAATCAGTGTGAGTTTTGTGGCAGCTTATTGGAAATGTCACCAACATCTGGGTTGGTGCAGCACAGCGCGATAATGCATTTATAGGAAGAAAGCAGGTCTTAGCCCTTCCTCTTATTGTTATTAACTCACAATGAATATTCCTTTCTATGGACATCAATTTGTGAGTCCAAATTTTGCTAAGTGCTTAGGCAAGTATTTTCGTAACTTAAAACACCTAAGTAAATGGCAGTAGTTAGCCAGCAATAGTTAGTGAATGACAATTATAGCTATGCCGAAGCTAAAAATCAGATCACTATTTAAGTGCTTATATTTATACACGCATTTGGAAGCACCTTGCCTTTAGGTGTCATAGTCTTGAAGTTACTTGGGACAAAGCTCCATGCAAAATTAGTTCTTCTAGTGGTATCAAAGATCCCATATTTAATCACAAAATGTCTTTAAAGTCCAAAATCGCCATGACATACTTCCACTTTTGGGGAAAAGAGATATTAGTTTGCGTGTTCATTGATAGGAAGGGATGGTTAGTGTCAGGTGGGCGTCTGGGTATCTGGCTCCCTGCTTGCTCTGAAGCAGCCCTAGGAGCCGGGAGGGCACTCTCTGGGTTTGAGCTTAGGCTGTGGGACTGAAACAGGGGAGGTGGGAAGGCCAAAAAAGGGCAGTTGCAATCTCCGAGCCTGACTTCCCAACCCAGTAGCCAATTCAGTGGAAACTAGGCCAAGCTCAGCGTATTTCAAAAGGAGACCGTAACTCTCCCTTTTTAGCATACTTTTCATTTGCTATTGATCCTGGCATTTGCAATCTGTAGTTATTGTTCACTCCCTCGCTGCTTTTAGATGCTCAAGAGGAGTTTTCCATATCAATACAACAAGGATTTTTCCATTTCAATATAGGCAAGAAAGTAACTTTTTTTAACCTCAAAGCTTGCTTCTATAAACTCTGTGTCATTGCTGGACAGTCTTGCTGTGGTTGCCATTTAAATTGATTTGGAAACTAAAGCTGCTACACCTCTGTAACAAAACGGTCAAGCTCAGCTAGTGACCGCTGGATAAGCATTAGAATAATAAGAATACCGTGGCAAACAGACAGCTCTCAGACGTGTTGCTGCTTCTCAGTCCGGGTCATCAAGTGTGTTGTTTGTAGAAACATTGGCAACTTGGAACATTAAGTTGGGCTTCTACTTCTGTACCACGACTTTTTGTAACTGGTGTGATTTCTACTTTGGGGATGCTTTCATTTAAGTATCGCTGGTATGAAGACGTGGCTGCAACGTGATGGCTGCTGTAAAGAGGAAATCCCGGCACCCTTGCGCTGACGTGGGAAGTTCTGTCCTTCCAGTTGTAGGATTTTGCATCCAGGGCGCTGAAAGACCTGTCCCATAGTCACAAAGGGGAGCAGCAGCTGAGGCATTGGTACCGTCACGCGAGGATCATGCCAGCATCCCCTGTTGCCTACAGGAATCTACCGCCCCTTTCCAGCCTCGCTGTGGCAGAATGTGATCACAGCTGATCTTCAGCATCTTCCTAGCGGGCAAACACCTCTCTAGTTCTGCAACTAGTCCCAATAGCGTAAGGAGCATTTCTAGCTTATCCTCAGCTTTTCCCCTGAAAATGTCCCAGGTCTTGGAACTATTCTCACCCATCAATATGTGCTTATAAAGCAAACACAGTTCAGATTATGCCATGGTTTCTGAATGGAAAACCACAGGAAAACAGAGGTTTCTTTTCTCACGAATCATGGATATTGTAAGTAAGACAGAAAATGCATACAAAACCAGGGAAAACTCTTGCCATAGGCTAGGTGGGTTGTTGTTTTTTTCTTTTTCCCTTTTGGAGAACAGGATGGGTTTTTTCAGTGAGACAATTTAAAGTGACTCTTGTTGCTCAAATACACTTATATCACGTTCAAATTTGGCCCACAATATTTATAAATGTAGATGGACAGACAACAGCAATGTCACAAAAATAAGTGAAATCTCAAAGAGCTAACGGTCTTTGCTTTTTGCTGAGCTTACTCAGTGTCTTCATCAGAAATATGGCATGATCTAAAGGACAGCTAATTGTTTACATTGTTGCTAAGAGCGTAGAGATATGAGTATACAATTAGTATTGTGGTTTTAGAATGGCTATTGCGTGAGATTTTCAGTTTTGGACAGTATGACTGTGGACAGTCTTGGGGCCGTTCAATATTTTATTTCCAAAATGAACCAGTAAACACACAAAAATATTTTTTTCGTTTGATTTTTTCAAAGTAGAAAAAAAAAATTAATGTAGTTATTCTCACACTCACACTCCCTACTAACTATGTTTCACTTTTTACTCTCTTGTAGCAAGTTAGGGGTCTGATTGTCTAACTGTGAAAATCCGATTGTCTAGTTGCTTCCCTCCTGTGCTTCCTGTTAACATGGAGAAAACAGTACCATCATTTAGTCTGAACTTGAAATCATTTAAGTCAAAAATTCAATTTTGCTCTTCCAGAGTCCAGGGGACAGGCAGGGCGTAGCAGAGGGATGGGGATGAAGCCCTTACTGCTGAGATGTGAGGAACAGATATGGACACAGTGGCAAAAGGTACACCAACCTTCACCCAGCAGGAGTCGCATCCTAAATTTTTCCCCTCTGGACAGTCGTAGCGGCAGCCAGCCTGGATGGTCAGTGCTTTGGCATTAATAAAGTGGGTAGAGCAACCAAAGGACTTTTATTACCTCTAGCAGTGTTTGACTATTGGCTTTGCCTATATGTAAGACAAAAATGTATACTCCCATAAAGAATAAATAAGAAACATAAATTTGACTTAATAACATTACATTTCTTTCTTACAAAGGTTTTCTTTGAAAAAAGAGAAGAAGATAAATGATACCATCGCTCTTATTTTTCCAGTGTCAGCTTTAAGCCATTATAATTGGTTGAGCGAAGGTGAGCAGCAAACCAAACCAAACCGTGCATTTTGGCCTCCTGTTCTGCTGACTGATGTATTGCTATTTGAAGTGTTGCATACCTCATTATGCGGAGGTAATAAAGTAGTATTGTGGGCAGATCTACAGTGCCCTCAGATCTATGGAGCAGGTTAAAAAGTGGACCAGCACTTAAAGGTTGTGAAGCTGAGAAAACAATCTGCAAAATTCGCAGTGCATAACAACGTGTGCCTTCCCACACTCCCTGTTGCCCCCTTGTTTTCTGCTTTTAACCACAGCCAAACAGCCCGTTCTGGGTTTTTTCCTCCATACATATGCACCTTGGTGCATTTCTTCATCTATTTGTGGGATCGTATTCAAATATTCACACTAGGTCCGCAAAGCTAAAATGTCATTTTCGTTTTCTAGGTGCAAATGTCTTTGTAATAAACAGGGGAAGTTAAAATTTATACCTGACTTCATAGAAGGAATCAAATATCTCTTATCAAACTGGAATTTTATAAAAGTATACTACATTTCTAGAACACAGCATTTCTTTAGTTTTTAGAGAGGGTGTGGATGGAAAAAGAAATAGAAATTTTAACAATTTGCACAGAAGACTTCAACTAGAATGATTTCATGTGCAAGTTCCAACAGAAAATTCAGAGCTTTCCACATCCTAAAAAGAAACGCTTTAAGAAAGCAGAACAAACAAATAAGCCCAAGAGAATTTTAGTTGACAGGATCCACGTCTATCGCTGTTGTGGACATGCCAATTACCAGAAGACTAGTAGCGTGGTCAGGTGTGTTGGAAGATGTTGATTTTGCCTCCTTGGACACTTCAGTTATAAACTTTCCCCTCTGCATCCGATATGCTTGTACTTCTTCTTTGTCCTACAGGCCTCCTTTGTGGAGCGAAAAATGGGTAAGGCATAGGCAATCAGTTAAACAGAACTAAATTAAAGTTGTTGACAAAAAGTCATAATGTGCATTTGATTATTCAGCTTTGGTGAAACAAATATTTCAGGCAGCATTCAAGCTTTCATTGTTTTTATGACCAGTATGTTTGCTGCCATGAACTCAATCACGGCACAATAGGAGGTGAGACTAAATGGTTTGACACATAACAAGTAATCACGATAAAAGAATTGACACTCTACGCAGTGCAGAGGCTGTTACATTTTTTAAAGCAAAATTAATTTCAAGATTGATTGAAGTCTTCTCCCTTTCTCCTAGCAATGGGATTAGGGTATTATTGTGGGCCTTCTGCGGCTCTTTGTCTAGTGGATGGCATCTGCAGTGAGTTCAGCAGTGTTTAAAAGTGCATTTGGATTTGAGCTTTAGAATAACCTTTGCGAGTACTTTCCCCCCTTGAAACTTCACGATGAATTTGACACGGGAGATGGAGGAAGAAAAGGAGGAGGAGTTGGCATTAGAGCTTCAGAGGATACTGAAGGATTCTGTTTATCCAGAGCCCAGGTAAATTGCTGGAGATTTAGCACGCAGCTCATGCCATTTGTCTGAACGTTGACCTTGAGAGGACACCTTCTTTCTGGTTTGAGGGGGGTAATTTTGTTTTATACACTTGTCAATCTTGTGGCTGTTTCTCCAAAAGCAAGCAAGCGTGCTGAAGGAAACGTGTGACAGTGCTGAGAGGGGGCCCACAAAAGCGTAAGGCTTGATTATTAATTAAGCTGAGGCTGCATCCAAAGCTGCGATGCTGCAGTGCAAAATTGTTTCTGTTGGTTTGGGGGGGGGTTCTGTTTGCTGGGCTCGGACACTTCAGGTCTTACACACAGGGTTATTTGCAAACAAAAGCAGTCATCTATATATGGCAGCCCACACTTTTTTTGCAAGTCGTCTTGCTAGAGGCGCTGATGAATCCACGCTTGCTGGAGGGCTTCGTTGGAACAGTTCTGCGTTAATCAAGATGATTTTTTGGCTCTTGGGTATTCCTGTGGTCTTAACTAAATCAGGCTTGCAGGGCACTCCTAATTGCTTCACTAGCTTCAATATGCAGCCACAAATGAAAACGGTCTGCCCTAATTCCCATGTTGAATATCAACAAGTTGCGAAGCGTTTGTGTGTGAGAGGGCGAGCTGGCGTTATCTGGATGGTCAGAGCTGGCAGGAGATTTAGCTTGAGGCTGCAGGGGCACAGCGACGTGGGGAGGTTTCCCCATCGTTGGCTTTGGTATGCTAATGCTCTTGTTCATTACACTAACTCTAGCATTGCGATTAAAAATAAGAAGAAAGAGGGTAGCAATAAATAGTGCAGTGTTCAAAATACTGAGTTATAGTACATCCTGAATCTGCTAAACCTTATCAGTGAAAACTCAGATTGGTCAAAACCTGCTAACATTTACTCGTGCTGGGAGAGCAATTCCTCTGGATTTCAATAATTTTCCCAAATTGGATATATTGCTTTGCACTTCAGTTGGACTGATAGCAGGGCTACACAGAGCATGAAGATCTTACTGCTTCATTGATATGACCAACAGAAGTTATTCTTTAAGGTCTGTTCAGCTTAGTTTTATGAATCCCGAGAATTGAGCACTGGGAAGGGATGCTCTGGGCAGTTTAGGAAACCACCAGGGTCACCTGTTACCTCCTTCTGTCACAGGGTAAGTACGACCTGCACAGAGGAGATGTGCACCCACGTCTCTCCAGGTCAAGGCCGGAGGGTTAATATGAACCACAGCTCCTGGGCATGAAAGCTTTGGATTTAGCACTGGTGCAGCAGAGGTGCAGACACATTCCTTTCTGCCACTTCGGTCACAGCCAAGTAATCTCAGCAGGAGGACAGAAGACACCCCTGGAAAGCGTTACATCTTCACCCCTCCAACCAAATTTCCCTCACTTTTCATATCACCCAGTTTAGCGGTGAAAAAAATGACTGTCAGGAGCAATGCCCTTATTGAAAGGAGCACCTTTTTGGTAATTAAGATTCTTGTAGAGGTGATGCACAGTCAGGTGTGGCTTCTTCAGGTGACTTCCCATTTCCAGGAGGCAGGACACAGGTGCAGAGGTACTTACTGCAGAGCAAGTGCATGGCAGCTTGGCATGTTGGGAAGTGTGCTGAGGTGTCAGCCAGGCACTTCTGGGTGTTTTGCCCAAAATAAATAATAATTAAAATAAAATAAAATAAATGCAGTTATAAAACAGCCAGAAATTTACTTTCCAAGCTCAGTCAAAACCTAGAAACTCAGGTTTAAGCACCACATATGGTACACTTTATGGGACTAGTTAAAATTTTTCCTTTTAAATTGTTTTAAAAGATGTTTTTAAAAGATTTATAATGGAAGATAGCCAGTTTCAAAGAATTATTTTAATTCAGTTTTCTTTTAAAAATCATCTTTGAAATGTTGAGATGCAAACTTGGGCATGTTTTCCTAACTGCAGTAGCATTTTTTTATGAAATTTTAAAAGAAGTCTATTTTAGAACTTAGAAATTGCCAAAATGATAATGAAAGTTTGTAAATTATATAAATAAGGTGTTTACAATGATTCCAATAATTTATTAAAATTTGCTAGAGGGCAAAAGTTCAGATTGTTGTGTTTGGTCCAATAACTACAATTCAATTTTTTAAATTTTTCACAAGTCAAGAACGACCGTTTCCAGCTCAGCTCTGCTGTTTTCTGAGTGATATAGCAAAGAATCAAGTACTGAAAGGAGTTAAAGCAATTTAGGGCACTACGTTCTTTCTTACTAATGGTATCTTCACTGCAAATCAAGCCTGAACTCCATGCGAGTCCCCCTATTCCTATATTTTCTTTAGAAATTCAGCAATGCTGAAGTGAAATCTGTACCTTTCTAACCACATTAGTGGGAGCAGTATTTTACCCTACTAACTGGGCCAGTGAGGCATTGGCATAATCAGTAGCTTATGCTTAGTTCAGCAATAATAATTTCAATTATATATGGCTAATTCTTTTGTATTCATAAAGACAGTTCTAAGCCTTCAAAATCAAGCAATCTGTATTTACTAGTTGGAAGCTATTTCAATTTTATCTTTTACTTTTGAATTATTTTTATAGTTATCTCTCCCCATGAAAATTCTTTTCTGTGTTCATTGAACATTGAAGAGCAATATGTTTCCATTTGAAAACTCTTAGCATTCCAGATGAAGATAGATCCATTAATTACTTTTTTTTCTCCAAATTAATTTCATCTAACTGTCTCTATGTAGGTTTCTGCCTGTATTGTACCACTTGGATTTAATTGCAGGGAATAAATAAAAACAAAAGACTCAGGACATTTAATGCATAGGGAGAAACGGCAGCACCGTCTACCGTTACGGGTGCCTAAAACTCCCAGAATAAGATCATTTTTGCATTTTTCTATATATAAACAAACCTCAGCTTCTTCAACCTGAACTCTTCCCTACAAAGAATTTTTCAGGTGGAATTTCATCGATAATTAGTGAATCTATTTGGGTGATCAAACAATCATAGAATAGCCCAGGTTGGAAGGGACCTCGAAAGATCATCTTGTCCAACCTTTCATGGGCAAAGGAGCCTAGATGAGATTATCTGGCACCCTGTCCAATCACATATTGAAAACCTCCAGTGATGGGGACTCCACCGTGTCCCTGAGGCGGTTGTTCCAGTGAGTGATTGTTCTTACTGTAAAAAATGTCTTTCTTATATCAAGATCAAGCCTCTCCCACTACAACTTGGACCCATTGCCACTGGTCTTCTCCAAGTGGCCTCTTGTGAAGAGAGACCCTCCATCCTCTTGGTAGCTGCCCTTTAAGTACTGGAATACAGTGATGAGGTGCCCCCTGAGTCTTCTCTTCTTCAGGGAGGGTCTTCAGTCTTTCCTCATGGGGCAGGTTTTCCAGCTCTTTCATCATCTTTGTGGCACTCCTTTGGACCATCTCCAGTCTGTTCACATCTTTCTTAAATTACAGGGACCACAACTGGACGTAGTACTCCAGGAGCAGCATGACAGTGCTGAGTAGAGTGAGGTGATTACATCTCTATCTCTGTTAGCTATGCCCAAGCGGATGCAGCCCAGGATCCGGTTTACCTTTGTTGCTCCAGCGGTGCCCTGCTGACTCATGATCACCTTGTTGTCCACCAGGACCTCCAAGTCCCCTTCAGCAAGGCTGCTCCCCGGTCATACAGATCCTAGTCTGTGCTGGTCTGTTTGGTTATTTCGTTCCAGGTGCAGTAGTTTGCCCTTGTCTTTGTTAAACTTCATGTTGTTCTTGCTTGCCCACTCTTCCAACCTGCCCAGGTCTCTCTGTAAAATGGCTCACCCTTCTGACATGTTCATCTCACCACCCGGTTTGGTGTCATCAGCAAACGTGGTGAGGGTGCTTTCAATCCCGTCATCCAGATCATTTACGAAGATGTTGCACAGCACGGGGCCCAGTTTCAATCCTTGGAGGAGCGCACTTGTGACAAGCCGATACTTTCCAAGAAGGCAATTAACTCGGTAGGTTACGGAAAAGTTACGGCAACTGAGCAAACCAAAAGTATGTTCAGCTCTTTCACGGCAGTTGTTCCCATGAGTACTCTCACTTCATGGATAATGCAGGTTACCTTCTCTCACTCTGGCCACGAGGCTCAGGGCAAATCTGAGCAGTGGCCATAAAATATTTAGTAGTTGCTCGTTCAGGGAGCACCAGTTCCACTTTTTGTGAAAAAGTGGTTTATGATCACGTAATTAATGACAGCAGCAAAATACATATTCATGAGCTAGATGGACTCTGGTATTTCCTAATTTTTGAGCGCTTGTCACTGTGATCTTAATATTTAAAA
Organism: Vanellus vanellus; assembly: GCF_965231255.1. NCBI lineage: Eukaryota > Metazoa > Chordata > Aves > Charadriiformes > Charadriidae > Vanellus > Vanellus vanellus. The sequence goes on along the minus strand of NC_138906.1, from coordinate 11,116,917 downwards.
CATTTCTTCTGAGTGTGTAGCGATTCAGTCAGGGTGGGCAACAGAAGGCACAACTGACTCCTAAATTTTCTAAGAGGCTTCCCTGGCTTCTGGGCAGCAAGTAACAACCAAAAATGCCTTTTTGTCTCTCCAATAGGGAAGTCAGACCATGGGGACTATCCCTCCTGATGAAAAGCAAAGGGAAGAGGTTTGGGATTTTTTCCTGTGTTCCAATTCACAGAAAAGTTTGGGTCTTATTCCACTTGCATACAAGTTATCTTACAGGTACAGGTGATGTTAATTCAGAAATTAGAATTGAAAAGGACTATCTAAAGCATTTTGAAAACAAATGTAGGATGGCTGTCAGCAGATTTATTTTAATTAATAAACTATATGGCTTTAAACATCCAATAAAGGTCATCTCAGGTCTTAATCACCCCCACTCCCTTTATTGAGGCTTGCGTGTTCTCTCCGCAATGGTCAGTTCAGTGGTAGTAAAGGCAGAGACAAAGTAGTAGAAACAGAAAACATGCAAATGAAATTCCTGCATGTCCTTCAGAAACTGCCTGTGCAGCCTGTAATTTCTAGGGCAAAGGTTTGATGTCTCGTGCTTCAAGTGAAGTTTGAAACTGAAACAAACCCTGACTCCTGCGGAGAAGAAAATGTGTCGAGGAAGTTTGTCCTTTTTAATCAGAGCACCTAAGAAAAAGTGTTAGATCTAAAATATATAGGTTTTGTCAGAACAGGCTTCTATAAAAACCCAAGCCAGAAAAACGTTTCTGTGTTTTTTTAATAAGATTTATGTTGGAAAATAAGTTTTTGGAGGACTCTCGCTCAGTGCTACCAAACTAGACAGAGCAGTAAAGCAACCAGGAAGCCAAATGGCTTAGATTTGACTAAATAAAAAATATGATAGATTACATTTTTAGCTGAAGATAAGAGAAATGCAGAAACACAATATGTACCAAAATAATTATTTTTAAAGTATTCTTACAAAAATCTTTTGTTATTAAATAGTTTTCTTACATTTTACTTAGAAACAGGGCCTGCCCTAGTTCCTGTGATTGTTTGTTATAGCACTTTCAACGCCTCCACCCTTCTGTAAGACTATAGAACAGAGATTCAGGAAAAATATTCAATAATTGCTAGAGGCAGGTCTCCAGAGCACCCACCATCAAGTTGCTATTCTATCATTGGTTTGTTATGATGAAATAAACATTACAAGGGCTCTTCCAGTGGATTAAATGTTTTTAAGCAAGGACTATGTCAAGGTAATATCTTGTCATGTATATTAGGGCTTTCCCATGCACACATGCTTGCAAGTGCACATGCGTGTGTGTAAATACATATACAAAGTCTTCTTGGAAGACGACATCTCATTAATGTTCTTAAATCCTAGAGAGGCGAGCACATGCCAGTGTTGCAAAATTTGACTAGAAGGAGACAATTGACAGTATTGTACCAAACTCTAGAAAGAAAAGGATTAAGATCACGGGCAGGAGACATGGAAGTAAAGTTGAACCTTTCCATCAGATTCACTGAATGTCAGCTATGGCTGTCCTGAAGACAATATTGTGCATTCACTGTATCATTTGTAAAAGTTTGTAACACATATGACATCATATAGAAACATGACAAAAAAAAAAAAAAGAATTCTTAGAATCATAGAATCGTCTAGGTTGGAAGGAACCTTGAAGATCATGGAGTCCAACCATTGACCAAACAATCCCAAAACCACCAGTAAACCATGCCCCTTAGCACCACATCTACCTGTCTTTTAACTACCTCCAGGGATGGTGATTCCACCACTTCCCTGAGCAGCCTGTTCCAATGCTTGGCAACTTTTTGGTGAAGAAATTTTTCCTAATATCCATCCTAAACCTCCCCTGGCACAACTTGAAGCCGTTTCCTCTTGTCCTATTGGCTGTTACCTGGGAGAAGAGACTGATCCCCATCTCTCTACAACCTCCTTTCAGGTAGTTGCAGAGAGCGATATGAATGTTTGGTCTCTCTTTGAGCTTCCTTGAACTCGTGGCCGCTGAGAGTTAGTAATTTTGTCAGCGGTTTCATTATGTGATGCCTAAAGGTAGGCAATTGCATTTTGTATTTGAGTTTCAAATATCCTCTGAAAATCAAGTGATTTATTTAAGTGCTTTGCTGTGAACTTAGTCCAATTTCTGTTACTCATGCAGGAATATATTGGCTAGCATTCTTCAAAAGTTTGTCTCAGAATTAATAGGCATATGCAAACACATATTTTGATCTGCCTAGGTTTTGTGTTCTTGCTTCTTTTAATAGGTACTCAAACATCACATATAACCTTTTGTCCATCTCCTTCTCCACAAGGCTATATTTATAAATGGTTTCACCTTTAATATGGCCCTGCTTTCCTATTTTAGAGAACAGAAGCGACTTATCAGCCTGGTAGCAGATCCTTATTTTGTCTGCCTCCCACAATCCATCAGGAGAGGGTTAAGAAAAGGACCAGTTATCTCATAGCAGTCAAATTCTTTGTACATCATTGAGTTTTACATTGAACATCTCTGTGTGCTGTCAGCTGCAGAGAAAGAAGATTACACTGTGTGTCTGCTACATGAATACCCTGTAAATACTGCTTCACTGCAAAAGGTAGATTTCTAATCAGCTATAAAATAAACAGAAACCACTAGTTATTTTAGCATTCAAACAGTCAAATTTAGTTGCTTTAATGCACAACAGCAATTTACTTAATGCATTAACAGACGACTAACAGCGCAACCGCCAAAATATCCAAAGGACTAAAAGGAACCCCACAAATTAGAGAGGTTATGAAAATATTTAACAAGAGCAGTCCTACATACGGGGTGGCTCACCAGCATCTACAGTGCAAGCAATTCTTCTTGAACCTACAAATGATTTTGAACCACTGATCCCCAAGTTGGTGGGGAATAAGGACAGTGGGGATGGGGAGATGCAAGATTGCGTTTTTATGTTCGGTTTTTGCCAAGACAGTCTTAAACACCATCTTTCCAGGCACCACTGAATACAGTTGAAACAAAAGCTGTTACCTAATTTGATAGGAAACAACTGCATAAGGGGAAAAGTGGAGATACACTTGAGATTTGATATTTTTAAAACATCAGGCTGTAAGCATGCACACGTTGCAGGTCAGCTGTTTATGGAAATGGCAATGGGGGACGCAGTCAGTAACCAGTCTTGAAGGTATCTTGTCGCCAAAAGCATGTCTGTATACAGGAATACATACGGGTCTAGTAAAATCCAGAGGAGAAAAAATCTGAATTAGAGCAGTGAAGGTTTGTTGTAGGATGCTCTCATATCTTTTGAGACATGACAGGGATCTTTACGAAGTGATGCAACACTTTCAAAATCCCAGCAAATGTGCAGATTGCTCATTCTGCTGCTGGTGGGGATGGTAATAGTGTAGCCTGCATGGGGCTTTGTTTTCACAGTTAGACACAGAAACAAATCCAAACTTCATAATTAGGGCATAACCCAAATCCCAGGCTTTTAAAAACCGCTATTTAGCTCAGCTGTTCATGATGTTTCCCTAAGGACTCAATACTGACCCATCACTGACATTTGAATGTTGGCCATAGGAGGCTTTTACAAATAATGGTCCTTGTAATGTCCATAGCACAGCGAACAGCCTCGCTACTACGGATTCCTACCTGGAAGCCCCTTTCTTGCGGCTCAGGTAAATATTATTGTTTAAAAATTAGTGTAGGCCCTTAATAAGATGCTATAAAGACACTGTTTTAAATGTCACCGAGAAAATATCAGCTTCTATATAAAAGGGTCAGGTTTTGCAAGTGATATGACATAAGAGATAGAAAGCCATCATGATGGGTTCATGTTATGTCACTTCAGCTTAATACAAAGAAAAATCTGCACGTCAGTAGCTCTTCTTTGACAGATTTTGTTATTCCATTATCATTACAATACGGGAGGAGTCTTCAAACTTTTTAGGTATTTTGGTTGCCTCCTTGTGCAAGCATTATGCTTCTTGTGGAAGCATTAAAGGTGTCTGCTTACAAACAGGAATGCCGTCCTGCCTAATGAATGTGATGCTCTGGTGGGACACAGGGATTTTCGCTCACTCCCCAGCTCTGTTACTGGCCTGCTCATGACCACAGGTTAGCTGCACACTGGCTGCGTCCTTGGTGCAAACACCAGGTCTAGGTCAGTGTCTTTAAATTAAATAGGTGGAAAATGCAGCTTAGGTATTGTGGTTTCATTTTTGATCCCCCTTCTTTGAAAAAATGCAAACCTGCGAATGCCAGGGACTCTGAAAAAAAATTGGTATTTTTCTTAGCTCTCCAGTTTCTCCTACCGTTGCCAATTTTAATTCTACGTGTACTTTAAAAACTGTATTTCTTCAAATCTTGGGTATGGCATTTTATTCCAGCCTAGCCTATAAGGAAAAAAAAAAAAGGACTTTGAACTATTAACCAGAACATATTAAGAGGGAAAGAGGAAAAAAATTCTTTCATTCTTGAAATCTGGTATCCTTTATTTTTTGTCTGAGCTTTGAATTACTGTTGGGCTTGTGTTTGGGTTTTTTTTTATTTCTTTTTTAATGAAAGTGTTGTGGGGGGAAAAAAAGAGAGTCCTTTCTAGTATGTGACATAAAAGAAATAATAAGTGAAACTGAAAATAGCTGGAAGAAATAAAACCTCTTTTGGTCTTAGCTTTCTCTTGTTTCAGTTTTCCATCAGCGAAACTCGAGCTTAGCCTGGGCAATGGCAGTCACAGTAGAATTAGCTTTTCCTAAATGCATTTGTGAAAACACTTGTTTCTTCAACTAGTGTAGAATTAAACGGCACTATTTTCTTCTACACCTGCTTGTTTGTTTTCTTCTAGACCAGTTTGTTAGAGACTGAGGTCCTAGATTTGTTAATCAAACCTTCTCTCAGACAGATATACACTGACTGGATCCGATAAAGGTCAGGATTTACAAGTGAAAATAATTTACCATTTATACAAATTTAGAATTATTTTTTTATTTTCAGGGTAATAAAGACCATACATTTTAAATAATACGTAACCTCTGATCATGCAACTGACTTTGCAATGTACGCTGGCTCCAAGCTTGGAGTCAGGTGCAGACCTGGAGCCTTGTTTTGTATTTTCAAACCAGTAAGCATCCCAGTTCCCACAGTAGCATACAGGAACACTGGATCCTCTGCTTTGGTCTCTTCAGCCACAGACGAACAAGTCGTTCCAACTTTAAGCTAATAAAAACTTGAATTGTTGCCAAAAGATGTGTTAAAAGGACAATAGCAAGTCTAAAAATCAAAATACATCATTCATTCCCCCTGGAATGGATTCCTGATGCTCAAAGGCTTCATTTCAATCCCAAAGTAAATATGAGCAACTTTGAATAGCTGTGTACGATCTTTTGAAGGTTTGTGGTTTTTTTTTTCAAAAGAAAACTTTTCTTACTATGCTGGATCCTCAAATCTTATTAATCAATAAAGCCTTAAAGTGGCAAGTCAGTCACATCCTCCCGCTAGGGTAAATGATGGTTTAAACCCTTTCTAAAAATTGCTTCCTTTTTTTCCTCTCTTCTCCATCATAACATTTGTTTTGTTACAGGCTGCAAATGTGCTTTTCTGACTGCACTTTGTCACCCACAGATTCCACTGCACAGTGGGTGGAGAGCTGGGGATTTGTGTTCTGTTTTCATGCAGAGCTGGGCATTAAAAAATGTGCTGCCGCTGTTGTATTGTGAGAGGAACATCTTACCAAACCAGATTAATGATAGTCTTTCCAATCTAAATAAAACTAAATAAACGAACTTGATTACTTTCTATTCATAAAATAAGAATACAAACGGAAAAGGAAAGAAAAAAAAAGCAAAAAGCTTAAGTCTATGATGATTCCTATGCACGTATATTTATTTGGTTGCGGTTCCATTTATAATAAACTAAAGTCTAGTCTTTTAATGAGGAGACAAGAGGCATCAATGGTGCCCCTTGTTATTAGTTCAACTTTTCATTATGAGTAATTCTGACCTGGATAATGAAATCAGATTATGTGTGAAAAACGAAGCAATGCTGTACTGAAATGCAGTGTGAAGGTCAAATGCGGATTTGGTAGCTGCAGAAGAGTAAGAGACAACTTATTTTTTAGCAGACCAAAGGAAATATTTCTGATTCTGAAATACAGTTTAGGAGGGGGATAAAAGGAACCATAAAAGAGAGGTGTGGCTTGAACACCCAAAAAGAGAACAAGGAACTGGGAAATAGAATTTCCTAAGACGACCCCTGACACAGAGCTTGATCCCAGTCGCTAACTCTCCTTCTTCTGTTTCGGTTTGTGTACACAGGGAATTACGATGCTCATCAAGGGTCTGGGTCAGGCCCCCAGTGTTGTGAATGAAAACATATCCACTGCCTGTAGTAGTAGCTCAACATGCAGTGCTTGCAGAGATTCATGCTTATTTATAAGCAGATTGCTCCTGGATTAATTTTTATTATTTAGAGGTGAAAAATGTCATACTGATGCTCAGGAAGGGAAATTATATGACAATATTGGCTTTGCATTTAAAGGTTTACATTCTGTGCGGTGCCCTTTAATTGAAACGTGGACGTTCTGAGAATGATTATGGCATTAATAAAATACCATCAGTGTGACTGGTTTGGATTTAATACATTTAAAACACAGTTTTGTGAATTTTCTTTCTTTTCCAATGTTTGAATTTTGCAAAAATGCAAGAAATGTTGAAAACCTCTTATTTTAGTATTGTTGAATGTAAGTGAAAATAACAAAGCTGATAAAGAATAAAATATATTTCTAAATAATTATTTCGGGATGGAAATTGTTAAAATATGCAAGTGTTGCCACAAATTATCTAGCTTGCCGTAGCAAATACTCACCCTCTGTGAAACTGATGCTTCTACTTAAAAAAAAAAAAAAAACACAATCTAAATGCACTCACAATAAAGGCTGCAGATCTGTTTAAATTTAGAGAAAAGAATTATGTAGTTTAGAAATAATTCCAAAAGGAAGGAAGGAGCAAGATATGAACTGGAAACTCTGGGTCTGGGAACCTGCAACCTACAGGCTGTGAGGAATGAGGCTTCAGATCCAAATCGACGTCCGGGTCTGTCTTTTGTTTGTAAACCCCAGGAAAGGTCAAGCCCCATTTTGATCTTTGAAAGAGAAAAATAAGCTATATCCCTCTGCCAGCCCAGGCTTTGCTGCCACTCACCCTCTCTGGCCACAGCCGCCTTCACTTCGGAAGGGTCCGTGGGGCTGCCACTCTCCTTCCCAGCGCCGCTCGCTACAGGATGTGTTGGGGTATCCCAGTCCCGGGGGGGGGGGGATACGACCTCCATGTGCATCCCACGAAAGGCTGAAGTTTCCTCTGTTTTCCATCTAAGTCAGAAGAATGTGACTTTTACAAGGGGATGCAAATTCTGGTAAGGCGTTAATGACTAGATTATTTTATTTTTGCTGGTATTTATGTCTCAATTTATTTCATATTTTTCAACAGACTTTCTTAAACGTTTGCCTTGTGCTCAAAGAAACATCTTTTTTTTTTTATTCCTAAGTGGTTTATTACCTCTTGCAAAGTGTAAGAGAACAAGAAGATTTCATGTTCAGTGTTTTGTGTTGTTAAACTAACACTGACTTTCAGTGAGGAGTTAGTGTTTGTCTCTCTAGTTTGCATATTAGTTTAAGTTTGTGAGTGACTTTGAGATCTTTTAGATGACAGGAAATATATAAAAGTGAGTTTTATTATGCAGATAAGCATAATAGAGCCTAAAAATGCTTTCACACAATCCCACACAATTTCATGTGTTAACATGAAGAACTTGTAAATTGTCAGCACTAACAAAATAATTTGCTGAGCTGCCTCTGTAGGACAGCTATGCATTACTGAGAGATTAATTTTTGCTCTATAAATACAAGTCTATGTAAAGAAACATCTATGTCACTAGATATTGCTGCAGAAGTGACATTTTTCTATTGAAATTCTCTGTTTAAAAAGGCGTTCCGTTTTTTTTATCTTAAATAAAATAAAAATAAAAAAAATAAAACTAACAAAAAAAAAAACACAATAGAGAAATGAGTACTACCGTTGATAGTGTTTCAGTCCCCAAATTGAACCAAAGCAGAGTTTACTAGGGAAAGAGGAATATCACGGATTTGAGGGTACTGGGAGCTTTGCCAATTTTTTAATTAAAGTATAGGGAGTCACACGCAAAGCTTCGGGATCCAGTGGGAGGAGAGGAGCGTGGGCTGCTCTGTCTCGTGCAGCTTACGCTCCTCCATGGGGGAACGCTGGCTCCCAGCAAAGGCTTCATTTGTGCAAAAGCTTGCCTTTCCTTGACCTGAGCTTGCCGGTTTGGTCTGAAATGGAGGACTCTTTATCAGAATGTCAGATGATTAATTGTACGTCATAATGTCCGCTTCAGCTGCTGACTTTAGTTAGCTGTCGCTTGTCCAAGCTGATGCAAAACTGAAGAGCAACTTCTCGGGCAACTAATCCTGCATTATATTAGCTCAAAACTGAAATACTGCGCTAAAGAAAGGATCACAGTATCACAGTATCACAGTATGCTAGGGATTGGGAGGGACCTCAAAAGATCATCTAGTCCAATCCCCCTGTCGGAGCAGGAACACCTAGATGAGGTTGCACAGGAAGGCATCCAGGCGAGTTTTGAATGTCTCCAGAGAAGGAGACTCCACAACCTCCCTGGGCAGCCTGTTCCAGTGCTCTGATCCAGGATCTGAAGTTTGTCTCACCGCAGCAAAGATACAATTAACTAGTTTACTTGTTTGCAGGCTATACGTGTTGTGCTGCACGCTTTGCTAAAAAGAGCCAAATTGCAAGCCGGGGGGGCTTCCTCTTGGCTCTAATATCTGCAAGGAATGAAGCTGTATCCCTTTTGCCTGGCAGAACTGAGGACAGCGAGCCTCAGAAAGCCTTTGGGTGAAGGATGCAGGTGTCAGGGGCTGCAAATAGGCGCCTACATCCCCAGGGCAGAGAAGGAGAGATGGAGCAGAGAAGGAGGAAGAGCAGGCGGCCTGCCTGCCACGGGGGCAGGCAGCACAGAGAGACTTTCCCGTGTGTCCAGAGGTGAGCGTCAGGGTTGGTTTGATCCAGTAAGGCACTGAAAGTCATCCATCTCAAAAATCTTACTTTCACCATTGCTGGGTTTTCACTACCTAATGAGTAGTTACCGCATTCAGGGTTAGTACTGTGTGCTGTCATAGAAATAAGTCTTGAAAAATGAGAACATTTCGGTATCTCTGTCTGCTCATCTTGGAGAAAAGGTGGTTCCTTGCCTCACAAGGCTCTGCCTGCCTGGGGGTCCCATCACATTTACCTTCAGCATGAAGCCGTGAGTCAAAACTACCTAGTTCAGAGGGACAAGTGTCTTCCTTTTGGAGCGAAAGGGGTGAAGCTAGCTCTGGGCAGACTCATTTACATATCGTCTGGTTGTCCTTACTTCTGGTTCCACATACCAGGTTGGGCTGATTGTGTGACTGATTACATGAAGGATTTAGAAGTATTGGACTCTGGTTCAGGAACAGCAGATAGAGCAAGTTAGAGGTTGATGCCTCGTCTTAGAGACCCAGGTGGTCCATGCTGAAACTGGCTCTGAACTTAACATTTCAGTAGGCTTTCTCAAGTGTGATGGAATGCATACCTATTTGTACTGGGAGTATTTATTTTACAACAACAGACTGAGAACCTCATGAAGACGGGTCCCATTTGTCCAGAACGTAGCCCAGATTTCTCCATTTTATCGATTCATACTCAACAGCGCAAGGCCTACAGTTACCAAATCTTGGCAGCCCTTGAAAAGGCCGCCCCATATAGCCATTTCCATAGCCTTGGCTGTCATAATTGGCAAGGGTTATATGGTCCACCTAAATCCTGCATTTTTGTGCTTACTTAACTTCAGGACCATATCTTTATGAAAGCTTCTGGGACTGAAAGTTGCTAATGTTGCGTGACGTGCTAGAGTATAATAGTTCTTTGTGAAGCCCTAATCCAGTGCTTCTTGTATGGTGATCATAACAGAGCAGTGTTGGAGGGGGAAGAAGGCTCTAGAGTGAAGGCTCTGTTTGACTGGATGCAGGATCCTTATCTTTCAGAATTCTATTTCCCAAAGTCGGAAACCAGCAAAATGTTTCTCCGAGTTTTTTATCAGGCATCAGTTGGTGTTTAAATGTTTATAAGCATATTATGAAAATTGATCTGTGCTCAATTTGCTTTACAGTTGGAACTAAATCATTATTGATTGTATATTTTTGTATTAAATTATATATCACGGCTTTAAAGTGCCAAATGCATGAATAAATAGAACCCACTTTTAAACGGGTGGTTACACGTATTGTCCCAGAAGGTAGCAGCTGGGGGGGCTCATACTACTACGTAGTACACTCAGACTACTCCAGTGTGAACACTTTGTGTCGGTGAAATAAGACTGCGATAGAGCTGAAAGGGGGGACTACACCTCTACACAACACCATTCACATCATTAGGCTTGAACTGGGACCTGCATCAGGATGTTGTCCTGAACACTTTTAAAGGCGTGAACATCTTTTGCCACAGAAAAAAAAGATAAAATAGGATATCTTATCTGATTTTCTTTATTTTATATAGACACTCACACATAAAAAAGTAAATATATGGTGGAAGCAAAAAGACTCTGCAGAGGGAAGAGATGGGAAGCCAAGGCAAAGTAGAGCGGTGTAGGTCTAGGTGGCTGAAATCCAAAGAGGACACCAATGTGGCTGTTAGCTCTGGGTTGAGGGGTCCAGTGTAAGGCCGTAGAACTTGTGTTAGGAGGGCTGAAAGACACCTGGTGATCCAAAATGACCAGAACAAACTGCAAAATAAACAGGGGGAGAGCAGGAGCCTGTGGTGGTGGTGGATGCAAATTCCTACAGAATTTTTAGAATGAGAGATTTTTTGGAGTGACTCTTGAAACTAAAGGAAAGATTGTTTGAAGTGACGACACGGTACGTGTGAGAAGGTGGGTGGCAGCTCCCAAAATCTGAAAAGCTGGGGCTCGCTGAGGTCAGAAAGAAGAATTTTGCAGGCAGCTTGGTGATTATTTAGCAGGGTAGTCTGGCTTTTTCTTCTTCTCTGTATATTTTTAAGTCAGCCATGAAACACTTGCGACTTTACGGGGATGGCTGCACAAACTGTCCTTTCCTGCAGTAACACTTGATCACACTTTCTTAAGAATGCCTTTTAAAGATGTAGTATTTCGTTGTTTGGGGGGGAAAAAAAAATCTTAAAAGAGGATAAGGGGCTTTTAAAATTAAAAATAAAACCAAGAGGGTTGTTATTTCTAAAGGAGCTATGTATTTAGAAATTTAGGTGAAACTTTCTCTATGTTATTTCAGTTTTTTGAATGCTTAAAACTGTGAACAATCAAAAGTGTACGTGTTTCAGAAATAATTACAAAAGGTCCAGCAGAACAGTCTGTCCTTTGCATCAAAATGAGAAAAAGACATTTCAACGTCCATTTCCAGCCCTTTAATGCGTGTGTTAGCTGAAGATATAAAATACCAAATTTTGACAGAAATTGTGTAAGTAAATGAAAACATCATGCATTTTTGTGCGCTGAAAATTAAAAAATAACCTTGCTTGTGATAAGCGGTTCTGGTGTTGCTGGAATATTAGCGTGAGTTTTGAGAACGGTTGTATAAACAAAGCTTTATTAAAAGACCTGCTAAATCAGCATCAATAGTTTCAGATTCTGGTTTCATGTGTGCTCCCTCTTTATTAAGAACAATTATAATTAACAGTTGCTGTTGGAGACTCTCAATTTTAGCTTTAAACCTTCACAGGAATCTCCAGAAGAGCACAACTGTTCTCTGTTCTATGAAATTTAATTGGCTTTAACACGGTTCCTGCTAATAAAATAGGAAAGTAATATATCAGTAGGTGTCCTCCCTCGTTGCTTTCTCCTATTACAGCAATCCCACATTGGACTGCGAGTGCAATTTGATTCGCAAGTAAATCAGGAACAGTTTCTTAAAGGGCGATTTGTGAGGCACACCACTGCTGCCGAAAGTAGCTTTGATTAGCGAGTAGTTGACATCCTTTCCTGGAAAACCTCATGTTACAGGGAGCGTTTTGCAGTACTTCAGGTGGAGAAATTAAAAGGCTATTGATCTCTTGTTCGTTAACAATCTTATTACACTTTTGCTAGACTGGCTGCCTAACGCCCTGTCAAAATTCACACTTGGCTGCCTGTCATTCGTCTGCATACTTTCCAGCATCAGCCCTGTAGGATAAGGTGACATTTTTTACTTTCTGCCTCAAACTGTTGTGCAATCTTGTCCTGTGATATTTACACTTATCTAGAAGCAGTTGCATATCAGCGCTTAGTGAGAGACTCCCTAGACACACTTGAGTTGTACAAATGTTAAGGCCCCACACTTACAATAAATATTCTAGCACTCATACAGTATTAATAATACAAATTCATAATATTTATAATATATCCCAGGGGAGAGGAAGGGAGGTTCGCTTAAGTGTATTACACATCATTTCAGAAAGGTTTGGAAACAGCTGCTTTCTTTCCTAGCTCATGGCAGCTGATGGATGCTGCTGTTGGAGACGGTGCTGTCTGACATCAGGTAATATATGTGCTGCCGAGGAGCTGCAGCATCCCTCGGGATACAGGGAGCCTCGTGGCACAGCCGTTCAGTGTGATCTAATGCGAGTGCAAGTCATTAGCACTGTAAGAATAGCAGTTGTAGGAAAGCCAGTACACTCATTGCCAAATCTGATGATAATTTCGCTTCTAAAAGTTCACCGGAAGAAAACCATTAGTGAGTCGCACCTGTTGAAAAATAGTGTGTCATTCACGTTTCCCCAAGGAAGATAAAATGCGCTTTGATCAATGACAAATCAGAAACATCGGTCACTCTTGAGAGCAAAATCTTTGTGACCAGATGCCGTATTTTTATTCCGAGTTCTGTTAGGTGAACCCAAACCTCAGCTCTGCTGCCTTTATATTTTAAAAATAGTAAAGATCCAGTAACCAGTGAAATGTCCCATCAAGCGATTAGGATTAGGGTTTATGGAAGAGATCCTAAAGGAGTTAAAGCTTCAGTCCTTTGAAAGTCCTATCCTAAGTCTACATGAGGTTTCAGCTTCCAAAGGATGGTATGCCCGCAAGCATTCAGAGTGATCATTCAGAGATCCAGGAGAAGACGGTGGTCTGTATAAGCACAAGTACAGAACAAATTCGTGCATAACATGCAGCGGTCTTCCCAAAATATCAGTGAACGTGCAGCCTGCCAACTGAATTGATTGAAGTTCAGCAGAGGGGTTAAGTTTGTTAAGACTCTGCAAAGGCTCTGCAAAGTTCTCTTTGCCTTCCCTCCTAAAAGGGTATAAACATGTATAAATGTTTATAAAGTGTATATAAACCTTTTTAAAAGAGGATAAAGCGTATAAATGTGGCCTTTTTCCATTTTGTGAAGGGGTGAGGGCTGATTCACTTATCCAGTTCATTTTTTAGAGGAACTTTGGGCAGAGGGAAGGAAGGGGGGAAAATAGTTTCTGCTGGTGAGAAGGAGGATGTAGATGCTGCTTTTGCTGGTTTTACTCTATTGCGGAGTGGAAGTTACTTAGGTAGCTGGAAATAATCAAGACAGGAGGATAACATTCCTCCTGCAAAGTGCATTAAAAAAGGCCCATTTCTGCTGTTTTGAAGGACAGGTTTCAGAGAAAAGGTCTGAGCATTCCTTCTACCCAGATCGTCATGATACAGTGGCCCACCATTGTGGAGACCGGGAACCTCCCATGCAAATCCGCTACCCAAATCCCACAAGTAGGAGTGCAGCAGATGCTACTCCTGCAAGCAGCAACTTGGCTGTTCTCTTTTTTTTCCATGCTGAAAAGATAAAGGCGATGAGATGATTCAAATAAAAAATAAAAAAAAAATCCAAACTGGACAAATGTAGAAAGGTGATATCATTTGTAGCACCTACTGGATGCATGTGTGTATGTGTGCCATCACTGCTCACCAAAAAGATTACTTAATCAGACAGTTGAAAAGGGAAAACCTGTGCCTGGCTTTCATCGTAGTGATGGTCCTGGAAATGCCTTTATATCTGCTCAGATTTATCACTGGGAAGGTCCCCTTGCTCTCATTTTATGCTAGTCTCAGGGCTCAGTTCTTAATGCAGCCCTATAAAAACACAAACCTGTAATACATGCCTGATTTCAGCTGTAAAAGGCTTTTATTCCTACAGCGGCCTCCCTTTGCTGAAAATCTGCTCTGCGTGAGCTTTCTCAGTGTGTAATTACTTGAGGATCTATAGGTAAGACTTTTCAGTACTTAAATAACTAGTATATGAAAACTCCATGGTGAGGCCTTTCATAAATCAGAGGAGGCTTTGGTGCAATTGATTTGATGATGCAGTTCACTCTAGGGGCTGTGGATCGTGGAGTCTAATGAAGAATATTGAAAAGGTTACAGAACTTTCTCTTGCTTTATGTGCTTTTTGTCTCGAGGCTGATGCCTGAATGGTAGAAACAGTCAAGTTATTAAAACCCACATCTTTCAGTTCTATTTGAAAAACAAATCTCTCTAATTTTGTTTCAAAACACACATTTGTTTTTTCTTTTGGCAGTGCAAAAGTTATTATTTCTGGCTAACCATTACCAGTTTCTCTTTCTCAGACTAAGAAATGGGTTTTCTCGTGCACTTACTGCAAAAATATGCAAAAATACCGTTTTGACCTGCGCTATACTACAGGTGTTCATGAAAGAACATACCCTTCAGGAAATACTCTGGCTGCTGTTTCTCATTCATAATGTTTTCTTCCATCTTCCCTCCCTTGCAAGGAGTTATCGTGGCTTCCCTGAGTTCTGCATTATGCTGTAAGGGCAACGTTTAAGCCCTGTCAAGGATGTGTTGCAGCAAAATGGCTAAGGGGAAACAATTTTCAGTATGACATTTTAGCATGAAATTCTCTGAAGGCCTCAGCTATTTCTCTGTTAAGAGCGAGCGAGCACAGCGTTATTCAAGATCGGGCCAGTGTTGCCACAAAATACCAGTGAAGCCCCTTCTGTGGAGGACCGGGCGCGTAACTCGGCAAGCCTGCACGCGGGAAAGCTTTCCTCGAGTGCCTGTGTTTGGTTTTTTTCTGTGTGTCAGTCTTTCTGAATTATATGTATGGAATTAAGTAAAATATACAGTAATTCTAACTTGGATTTCTTCATTTGGTCAAAAAGACTCGCATTTCCTTCAATCCATTCTTTGTTGTTCTGGGCGTTTGGTTTTTTTTCAAGATAGCGGAAAAGACTAAGGCTGCCTTATTCTGATTTGGTTAAAGGAATCTTTCGATAGGGATGTTAAGCTTATGGCACAAAGGCAGATGCCATTGCACTCATACTGCTTTTATATAGCAATCGCATTGTACCAGAAATAATAATCTCTTGGTAAGCTAATTTCAAAATGATGATGATGACATTGATCTCCTTTCTAAAGTGCTTTGAGATTTACTGATGAATGTCTCAATGCAAGAAACAGACATAAATTATCATCAAAAGCATTCATGTACAGAAATTCCAAAGAAAATTATCAGAAAATTTAGGTTCCAAAGTTTAGTACTGCTATGCAAATTCTCTGTTCTGCCATTACCCTCAGCAAAGAGCGAAAAGGAACGTGAAAATACGCAGGGCCAACAAAGCAACCCTGTGTGTGAGCCCCCCCTGCTGCCCGTGAGTGCCATCACCGAGCAAGCCTCTCGCCAAGATCGCTGCGGAGCTTATCGATGAGGTTCAAGGAGAAGCAAAGAAGTTGTGCGAGACATAGTGGTTGGGGTGAGGCTTAAATTCGCTCGAGAGAGGTATCAAACTGGGAAGGGATACTTCTTTTTTTTTTCACCTAGAACTCTAAAATATGTTTCTAAGAAAGGAAACATTTGACAAACTTTATTAAAGCCAATGATATTGTTTGCTTTCAAAGGTGTAACTGTTATTTTCAGAATTTCATCAAATGTAACATAAGGTTCAAAATATATGGGGCCCTTTACATTTATGCAACTTTAACAGAAAATCTTAATTTCACTGTCTTTAAAAATAATCTCTTTTCTGCTAAGATTTTAAACGCTATGTTTCCAATAGCAGAGGTTTCGTCCTGCAAGTGCAGGTGTAAGGATTTATACTCTGCAGCCTTGAAGCTTCTTTGCTCATTTTCACCTGCTCAGCTGGAGAGGCGAGTGGGAGTGAGTGCTACAACAAGAACTATAGCACATTATACCTTTTGTGCAAAAGTATCGACATCTAGGCAAGGCGGTGAAGGATCAAGTCCCCTGGGAGGTATCCAGGAAAACAGACATATACCAAAAGTTGTGCTCCTCCAGTTGAAGTGGGAGGTGGGTTGCTCATGAAAATTATCTTTCAGGCTAGATATAAAATTTAGCATCTGCGGCTAGAAATAAGACCATGACACATTTTGCAGTTCTTGGATCTCCTGTTTTATAACTGATGCCGATGTGAGCCACAGCATGAGTGTAAGCTCTTTGTTTCGGTAGTTCTGCAGAATTACTATTTGTCTGTATTTTTGCTTTCCCGGTTTAATTCCTAATATATGCTGAAGAGAAAATAATTTCTCGTTTTGATCAAGACATGAAGGAGACTAGAAGGAATCCCATATATAAGTACAGCTGTGTGTCTGTCTATATGCTCTGGTATCTAACATCTGTCCTCTGATTTGGTATGAATGAACTACCGTAGAAGAGCTACAAATGAATAGACATAGTTAGACAAGCAAAGAAAAAATAAACCGCTTACTTTCATTTGAACAATGGAAGGTCAATGGAAGGAGGAAAATGCAGGGCTTGGTTGCCCGCTACCGCAGCTAATGAGCTGCGTTGTTAATAATGTAGGGATAGTGATGGCAGATTTGGGGTAGTATGATGAAACTGGCAAGACCGTAGAAGTGAAGCAAACAACGCTGCTGCATGCCGGCTGGCTGAAAGGGCTGTCTTTCCTGGGAAGCCTGTCCTGACCTGCTGTGACATTCCCTGGAGGGTGGAGACCTTAGCTGGAGTTTAGAGACTTTAGGATTGACTGAGAGAGCTGTGGGAGAACAAGGTGAAGCTTCTTCAGGGATCAGCTTTAAAATAATGAAAAAAAAATAGGTCACATAAGGTTATGTTCTCAGAGGGACTAAGTAGAGATTCAAGGCAAAACATAAACTGTTAAACTGTGAAAGTGAATATATGGTACCTACCTAGGGTAACCCTAGAAATGCTGTTTCAAAGTCGACTTCGTATTTTTTACCAAAGAATTGTGTAGGTTTGCTCTAAATAGTTAAATAGTTGCTCCCTATCAATTTGAAAGCTGCTGAACTTCAACAGCATATGATTGTGTGGAATACTGACGGAGCCTTTGAGATGAAAAGGACATTATGGGTTTTATCTGAAAGTCAGCGGTAATATTTGTCAAGACTTGTGTGGGCTTTGGCTTACAACTAAGCTGTTGTTTATAAGCAATCAAAATAAGGAAACGAGTGCCATTGCTTGGCAAAGCTGAGCACTCCCGTATGTCTTGGGAACCCCTTCATGGCTTAGCTAACATCGGTACCAAAAATGAGGTTAAGGTTCTACAGTCTCCTTCAGAGGTATCTGCTGTTAGCTGAAAGCCTTGAAATTTTTATGCTGTGAAACTTGTGGCAGTGAAGTGTCAAGCTGTCTTACGTAAAACTTTCAGCAAATTGGGAATCCATCACAACTGCTTAAGAACACTCTTTGAAGGCTACTGTTGACCTTGGGTTTATAACTGTCATGTTTTTGACATTCCCTTTCTTGTTTAAGGTGTATATTCACTTTGCACTGTCTTCATCACAAATACAAGCTGAGATTGATGAAACCCATCCATTAATTCCAGCTTTTTTTCATGACACATCTTATGCATGTCCTGTCCCATCTCCAGCCTGTGCTTTTCATGCTAAGTAATAGTCTGAACTTGGGTAAAAGCACTTGACTCGCAGAGATACAGGGGGAACTTGGTCTTTCTAGATAATATAATTTAACCTCTTGATTTTTAAATGTGATTCCTTTCAGGGATGCAAAGTGGTGATATTTCTATTCATTTGCTGAAAGTCATTGGAACTTGTGCCAAATTTAAGGTGGTACCTAACCCCTTTGAGGGCCTGGGCTCACAGTCCTCATTGTCTTGCCAAATTAAGTCTCCGGTAATCTGTTACTTGATTCCCATCCTGGTTTACACCTAGATAACATTATTGAATTCAGCATTTTTATTCCTCTTCTAAGATTCCTGGAGCATCTATCCTGAAGTCTCAGTAATTAGATAATTGAGTCAAACAAGAGCCCTTCTCTTGTTGTACCTGCTGCAGGATGCACTGCGGTGTGTGCTCATAAGGAAAATCTGGTTACTTCCAAATCTGGAAACAACACAAACAAAGGATACAATAAAAAGACCATAAAGAAAATAATATAGCAGTCAAAAAGGCAAGGGATCTTCTTTATTTTAGCCAAATCCTGAAATAAAAAAGATCATTTTCTGACACCCTCATCTTAATCGCACTGCAAAATCTGAAGGACACTTCTGGGATGGGTTTAGTAAAGGATTACGGGTACAGTTGCTCTAGTACAGCGAATCTGCCATTTTTGCTTTCTGACCTGTCAATAAATACTTTTTTGTAAAAGCTGATGGGAAGCAACCGCTGTGCTGTTAGTGAGATAGACGTGCTAATAGTGGCACAACCTCCTTGGACGCTGGGCAAATAAAATGCTGGCTTTAGGAACGCATTCTGCACCTTTCTCTTAGGCGAAATGAGGAAATCCTGGCTGACCAGGGCACAAAGAAGGTGAGTGTAGGGAAATTGTTTTTATGTCACCTCAGTTCACCTATTTGACATTTTTCTGTAAAGAGTTAAACAAAGCCTTTAGAGGAGGGAAAGGGAAAATGGAAAAAGGGAAATCAAGCACAGCCTGGAAGGGTTCGCTGGTGATAACAACAGGGTTGCTATTAATTGGGGAAGCCCTCTAGCCTGGCTCTATCTAGCCTGGCAAATTATAATCTTTCCAGTCTGAACCTATAATCACATAAACTCTAAACCACATAAATGTCTGGGTAATGGCATGAGGCTGGGAGCTTACAGAGCTGCCAGAAGTGGCCAGTCCTTAGCAAAAGAGACCCCGAGAGCGCGCTGCTGGTTTGCGTCTTGCAGGCAGAAAACCACATGGAGGGTTAGGTAAGAAGAAACCCACATATACACCTTTATTGTATTTATCCCCTTGACATGCGGTACGATTCATGAGTAAATACTGCTCTGTTCTCATAAATGTTTGGGGTTTTTTTTCATCATCAAAGAGGTTTTAAAAATGCTAGAGCGGTAATCCAGACTGACACAATGTGGTGAACTGGTAACTGCTGCTCTGACAACCAGACTAGCCACTGGCTGTGGAAACCAGGCTGGTTAATGAGGACAAGCAAAAGAAGAGCTAACTGCGATATTAGGACAGTTTAGGTGTTGTGGGTTTGGTTTTGTTTTTTTTTTTCTTAGGCATGTTCTTATGGACACTTAAGCTATATTTAATTTTAGGGAATATCACAAGAATTTTTAATTTTTTTAGAGGAAAAATGGATATTGTCCTCCCTTTGCCTCAGTCGCCACCTAAATCAATCAAAAGATGTTTTACTCAGCAAATGAGTGACTGTAATTTTGTTTCTTAAAGTACATTTTCCAGAGGTTTGGGGCATCCTTATATAGTTTAAAAGGAAGGAAAGGTGGTGGGTGGCGGTAAAGGGAGCATTAAGAAGGAAGTGTCTATCCATTAAGGACATAATACCACAGCGCTAATTCTGCCGGTGGGTATTTGTGCAGGACTCAGGGTTTCTGCCTGTTCAGAACCACCGTCAAAAAGTATTGTGTTTTCTTGTGTTTGTACACTGCGCCTGAGAGATTTTTTTTATTATTTTATTTTTTTTCTCCCCCTAATTTGGACTCTTTATCTCAGGACTGTTGGCTTTGGTGAGCCAGCCGTGCTCCGCCGGAGCCGAATGCTGGGTGTTGCACATGTGCATAAGCACGCAGCAAAAGCTTACTTATTGTCTATATTATCTCTGTGCACTGGGCTGTGATTTTTCATTTCGTAGCTCTGCCACAAATTGGTGTGCTTGAACTGGTCACACAAAGGAAAGGATTTGGACACATATTGGCATGGGTTTCATTAGCCACTGCACTGCCCTGGTCTGAGCTGCTTTTACAGATAAATCCTGTATTCTTACCCTAGAAGTAAGCAACAGAATAATTCTTTAGGGGTCTGTTTTGTGTAATCTCCATATGGGAACAGTCACATCTTATTTCATTTTACAACAAACGCTTTGTTCTCCTAAATGCTTTCCTTTCCAGGGAGGTGCGAAAGGGGAAAATAGCTTTTCTCTTGATTTTTAACCTGTGCTACGCGTCTATGTCAAGTTACAGGATCACTAAATAGATTTGCAACCTGCAAACTCTGCTTTGCTTTAGCTGCAGCTTCGCTGGCCGTTGTTTTGATGCCCTTCAGCTTCCATAATTTCAGTGAAAGAGAAGGGCTCCTCATACGTTGTAGGATTTTTGGGGATGGGCCAAGTGAAAGGTCGATGTCACGAAGGGAGGTTTTCCAGCGTGGGGCAGGTCAGGGAAGCTGAACATCCTGATAGAAGAAGAACATAGAAAAAGCATCATGGAATTATTGAGCCGCCTGCCCAGAATCTGAAGTGCTTTGGATGTTTGTCACATCTCATCCCTCAGCTATCTTTATTCTCCCCGGTCTTTATTTTATTTATTTTTAACTCAGAGGCCATATTTACTGTGGTTGGGCAGATATTAACACACTTTCAGAGACAGCCCAAACTGGGAGCTCTGAGGCTGTGTTTCTGTGGACATCGCTCTCGGCATCAAAGGCAGCATGAGCCGTTCCCGCTCTTCTCCTCTTCGACTCCATCTGTTTGTTCCATTTATCTCCAACTGTTCACTCCAGGGGTGGCTCCTCAGTTGTGCCATTGCCACTTTTTTGCAGAGCTACAGATGAACTGGTTGACCTCAGCTGAATTTAAACTATGCTCAGTCCTTTCTTTTAATTCTTTAACAGGATTAGTTGTGAGTTGAGTTTCTGAATCTAGTGCACCACAGGGCTGCACAGACAAACGCATCAGCAGGACTGAGGGACGAGGGCAGGAAGAAAGAAGCACGTTGGCCTGTTCTGCCTCCCAGAAATGTATCCCTGAAGCTGTGGCCTGGAGCACAGTCAAGCGTCAGGACCAAGACAGTCATTACGCGCCTTGTGCCTGAGACCTTCCCTTCCCTTATCAGGACGATTAGAGATAAATATGGGATCAAACTGCTTTCCGATACATTCCCAACACCTTCTCAGAACTGCCGAGAGGGTGAATGGGTATTTAAGGATGGAGCTTGGCTTATTGTTAGGTTCAGCTTTTAAACTGCCTCCTGCCCTTCTGTGCAATGTATTCTAATTCCCCTTTATTTCTATCCGGTACTTTGTGAGGTTGCCTTTGTCATCTGATTGTTATCCCTTTCCCAGCCATGCAGGAACAAATTTTGGCTTTCTTTGCTGGCTCACCTTTTAACTTCTCTTGTTCCTGTGCTGTTTGTCTTTTTCACACTGAATGCTGATGAGGTACTATTTGGTCTGTCTTCAGCAGTCATTTTCTGGGTAATTTCTTTAAGCGGCAAACACTAATTCCTCCCACTCTTTAAAGCGCCATATGGGATCAGATTACCAGATTAAACATGAATCCATTTTTGGATGGCATTTCTGTCCCATGCTAATTCTATTAAAATTATTGACTATCTGGCTGAAAATACTGCCTTCTAGGGACTGACATCCAGCTATTTTCAGGCCGGAACAAGAAGGGCAAAGGGCCATTTTCAAATGTTGTTTCTAACATCTTTCTCTCAAAGTTTGCACTTTTGCGAACGTATTGCCAACTGGGTTGCATTTTTTCATGTTAACAGGCACTGCTACAAATGCAAAAATATGTTTTAACAGTTTTCCTCCTCAGAAGCATCTCCGATCCCAGCAGACGCAGGCAACAACTTTGAAAGATCTTGTGGGGGACCTCAGCAAGGGAATGTGGCCCTAGAGATTAACATTATCATTCAGACAGTAAAGTTGCACATATTTTAGGAGCGGGTGGTAGTTCACAGGTTGATATTTGATAGCCTTAACAGAGCTAGATGTTTGTTAAAAGAACCGGTATGAGGAATACGTTTAAAAGAATAACGCTGTTCTCGATGACTATTTCTGGTGCATTAATACACAGTGGGTGGTTGGGTTTGATAGTCAGGGAGGAGCAGCCTGGTAGTAACCGGGTACTTCGTGTTATTCTCTCTTGCCAGTTTTATGTTTATTTGGTGAGGCTGAGTAACGCATGGCTCAATGGCACGGTTCCTGCTTTGGAAAGGAAGAAGAATGTACTGTATTTAGCCTGTGGATGAAAGGTAGCTGCCTGATTTCCACGCCCAACCCATTGGCTCTCCCCTCCCCTCCCCTTCCCAGTTATGGTGCAGTGTATGGGAATTCCTTCACACTGGAGGCTTCTGGGGGATGAGAAACTACTCTGTCAGCCAAAAATGGTATAAACAAGGTTTAAAATCATTGGCGTGGCTTCTGCCATTACGCTTGCAGCAGATATTGTAAACTTGCTGGATTTGATTCATCATTTGCATTGGTGCAAAATTGGCCGTGACTGCCAAAAAACAATTGACTGTTCCTTCACAGCTGTTTTCTAATTACATTAGAATATTGCGGCACCCAATGCAGCCGCTCAGCCGTGGTGTGGGCCTGCCTTCTCCCAGAGGGACCTTTCCAGAACAGCAACACTTGCTTTGAGACAAAATCTATAGCGAAGTGGCTTGTACACAGGTAGCAGTGACTCTTCAGTCATGGCCAATTCATTTCTTGCCTGGGAAGCCATCCCACAGGACAGCTGACTGCGGGGAAGTCGGGATTTAGAAAAATAGCACTGAAAGCGTCAAGTCATCTTGCATCACGCTGGCACGCAGCCCAGAAGCTTTTAAAAATGCAGCCTCATCAAACAAAAAGGAGTTACCGGAAAAGGAATGGAGCAGAAAAGAAAATGCCTTCCTGGGTCTAACTTGTGATGTTCCTGTGTTTCGTCTGCTCTCGTTACCCTGTCTCCAGTGGGATGTGATGGAACTGGAAGAGCTGCGGAGAACATGGCAGCCTGAGTGGAGGAATTGAACAGTTTCTCTACAAGCAGAGACTATATGCACTGAATCTCTTCACCCTGGGGAACAAGGAGTCTCACAGCGTGCATAATACTATGAAGCACAAAGATTTAAAAAAGTGTACAAAATTATGAATGATCCAGAGGATGCAGAGAGATGACCATCCCCTGCTACCGCAGAGCGAGAAGTAGGGGCACCCTGAAATTGCCAGGGAGCAGGAAAGCTCTTTTTCTTCATAATGCAAAATAAATTGAGGGTTTCATTGCTACAAGATGTTTTGGATACCACAAGTTTAAAGAGGTTTAAGAAATGATTAGACAAATTCAAGACAGAAAGATGCATCAAAGTATATTAAATGCAATGGTCTGGATACAACTTCCAGTTCAGGAGAACACGGAGTCTTCGACAGAAGCTAGAAGATTACGTTAGGGAAATATCATCTTACAGCTTTGGGCTAAATGAGGACGGATTAGTAAAAGGATCATTTTTCAGCTTTCTTCAGTTCTCTGGATATTTTACATGATTTCTTTCCTGAGAATGAACCACTGAGACTCAAGCTTGGAGACTGTATTTATTATTATTATTTTAATACCTTTCCCAGCTTTCTGAAGGGAAGAGGTTCCCTTCTTGTAGCCTTCCCTCCACCTGCACCCTGCTTCAGTGGGTGCTCTGCTGGTAAACCTCAAGAAACACAAACTTCTTTTCCCTGTCCCCATCCTTCTGGCTTCCCAGGCAGCTGGTTTGGGTCTTCTTTCTATCGCGCTCCCTTGGACTCTCTGCTAGACTGAGGCTTCTTGGAAGATGACTTGAGGCAGGAATAAGTATATCCTCAGGCAAGAGCTAAAAAACAGTTAAACTTGCTCAAGTGGCAAACACCAAGGGGGACAACTCCAGAGTTGGTCATCTATGAGGGAAGATTTACTTGTTCAAGTAGCCCAGGTGCCTTTGCTCTCGGGCAAAGGAGAAATGTCTGTACGATGTGGTCTGGCTCTTTCTTTTTTCTCCCCCCACCCCCCCCCCCCCACCCCCAGGCAAAGACAGAATAAAAATATCTATCTTAACATATAGAGTTTTTTGTCTGCAAAGAATCTTTGGTTATGTCCCGAGTTTTCATTTAAGCAGCAAAGCAGTTATCATCTTTTTATGGTTGAAAAGATAATGAGGAGGCAAATTAAGTGTAAACCAACAGGAGGAGACTGTCTGAGTCAGAAGATAGTCTAAAACAAGAGAGAAGCAGACTGCCTTCATCGCAGCCATGAGTTACTCTATGTCCAGTTAGGAGGATGTTGCCTCTTTTACTGCTAAGGAAGACTTTAAAGGAGAGAGGTAGGTAATATGAATAGATAATATTTTATACATATGGTATAACATAACTTATGTAGACAACTGCTTGTTAACATCCACTGTTGTTGTTTTATCATAGCTGGGAAAGAGCAAAGCCCAAAGATCCATATAAAAATAATTCTCTGGCATCACTAATGCTAAGTTAAAACATGTGCGTGTCACATCTCTTGCTATTTACTGAATTATATGAAGATACCAAACAGGGAACATAAAGATTGCTTGTGCATATTTCTTTTTTCTTGTCTGTAAATAACACATATGAGAACAATCAGACCTCTTCTTATTTGAGGAACATTGTTAAGAAGCTTAACATTTTCCCCCCCAAAATCTTGCATTTGACAGAGCATGATTTAAAGAATTCTAAACATGCTTGATGGTGTGATGGAAAGAGTAACCTGGGTTAGTTTTTCTAAAGGCTTTCAATATCCTCTGGGTTATGTTGACAAAGATGATTCATACA
Source organism: Vanellus vanellus (assembly GCF_965231255.1). Taxonomy (NCBI): domain Eukaryota; kingdom Metazoa; phylum Chordata; class Aves; order Charadriiformes; family Charadriidae; genus Vanellus; species Vanellus vanellus. The sequence goes on along the minus strand of NC_138906.1, from coordinate 11,091,915 downwards.
CCGTACTAAAAATAATTTGAAATGGAAGGTGGGTGTTTGTTTTTCTTCCTGTCCTACAGAGATTATTGTAGAGGATGGCACAGTAGCTGTCATGTGAGAGAACTAAATACTAGGGGCAGCTAAAACGGCTTGACTTAGAGCATCATTTCTATTGAAGTGATTAGAAAGTTTAGAATTAGGGAATTATTTTTTTCACCTTCCCATTACATATATATACACATATAAATATCCCAGAGCCCCTACTTAGAGCAGTGTCTCAGTGCTTTCTTGACGGTTTCAGGGCACAGGGTTCCTGCTCTTTGTCGTTCCCATAGCTCTCTGGCTAAACATGGCCGTGTGCTGAATTTGGGGGCTGCAGGCTGGCGGACTCACCAGCGCTTATAAGAAGTAGAAGTCTTATGCAGACCTGAGTTTTGGGACATGTGCGAATAGGGACAACTGCAGCTACTGACACCCCAAAAAGCGCCTCAGTGTGAACACTGAGTATTGCCACAGGGATGGGAGGAAGACTGCTGGCATCCTTTTAAAGAGTTGTGGTTTGGTACAGAAGGGTTAAAAGGGAGAAGTACTATGCACAAGGGCTTTGGGTAATACAAAAGCAATGTGCATCTGGGCTTGTCACAGCTGCATTTCCAACTCTGCAGAGGTTCTGTACATCCGTCTTGAGCTGCTATCGCTGCTGATGATGAAGATGAGCCTGTTTCCTTCTAGCAATGGAAGGCCCTTTGATGCTTCTTTTTCTCATTGATGAAAATCTAAGTGAGGTCCTGACTCTGGGATTCTCCCTGGTGAGGCAGAACTGGGTAACAGACACACCAGCTTTGACAGGATCTCAAGAGGACACCCAGTTCAGTGCGGTATAAATATCTAAACTGAGAGCTGAAACCAGTGTCTCTTAGGCACGTGGGCTAATAAAATACACTAGCCCTCAAAAGCAACACCACCAACAACAAACTCTGTAATTTCCAGAGATAGAAAATAGGACAGATTGGCAAGATCTTGCATTTGTATGCCACTTTTATATGCTTTTCAGACCAATGTTTTTTTGTCCACTGTACATATGAATTACATCCAAATTTTCCAGCCCAGACATTTTACTTACTTGAAATGAGACCTGAACCTGATTGGTAAATTCATACTACAATTTTTGTTTCTTTTTCTGTCAAAGAGAAGTGCGAATGTGAGTAGGGTCATCCTACCTTCTGGAGAAGTTATTCAGTGGAAACAGCAGGTGTACATTTTTCTAAAATTATTTAAACTGTCAAATAAGAGAAAATCATAATTCAGATATGTTGTTGGTGTGTTAGAGAGAAATAGTAGATTTCTTTCACTTCTAATTTCATTGGGATAAGGCAAAACTTACAAGCAGTCTTCATTCTTTAATTATTATTATAGCGTATTATTATTTTTCGGGTTTCAAAGATATATCGGGTCTCTTGTAAGATAAAGAAAAAGCTGATCTCTTCCCCAGGTAACTGCATTTAGTAAAACACAGAAACTGGGAATCACAGAGGACATTGAGAGGGCAATACATGAGAAGGATATATCTAGATGACCGTGATGTTTTTAAGCATTTTTGCTTTCTATTGTTTCTTCCAGATGAGATAGTGTCATCCTTTGGAGAAAATTGCTATAATAAGGAAAGTATCTGGAAGTAGAAGTAGGATGTTGTGCAGATACCATGGAAGGAACCTGTAAGAAAACGCAGCGAGGGCAGAGAGGCTGCTTTCAGCGGCAGAGTAGGGAGGATGGGAGCGGTCACAAAGCAGTCAAAGGTCCACGATAGGAACAAGCGCTGAGGAAATTTGTTTTGCTGTATTGTGATTCAGAGTCATCTCTTTTTCAGCAGTAAAATTCTGGGAGGTAGGAAGAGGGAGGTGGTTCTCTGAATCCGGAAGATTATTCACTGAAAATCTCCTGTGTTGATGAATTCTCCCCATTATCCTGCACGCACTTCATAATTTTACAGACAGCATGACCCCTAGGGTCTACTGAATAGCAACAAATAAAAGCTGAGACATTAAACCTTATACAGTACTGTAAGAAAACCAAAGCAGGAGATTAGAAAATCATCGTTTTTAACTAATGGTGATATTATCCTAAAAATGGAACCACGTTACAAAACAAAAAAATATAAAGGTCTTTGTCATTTTTTAATCCTAGATTCAAAATGTAGGTGTTAAGACTAAGAAGCAGTTATTTACAGGATTCGTTGTTTGATGAGTTTTAAGTGAACAAAGAATGTTTTGTCCCTATATATGTTCTTGCACATTTAAGTAACAGCTAGAACTCCCTCTGATGCCCGGACCTCTTACAGAGATACCTTTCAGGCCTCTTTGTGGTGTTTGGGTGGTATCATACATTAAGCTCTTTTTCAGTAGCAGTGAATATGCTTATCTTCCAGGGCTGTTTCAATAGATACTTAGATAGCTGTTCACTACTCGGGATATTCAAATGTGCAAATCGATCAACTACACACCATCGTTTAAGGAGACTACTTGGTTTGGGGTACATCTGGCTTTGCACCCTCAAATGGCATGCTATCTAGGGCCCTTGCTTTTAGAAGGTGCTTAGCTCAACACAGGAAAATCAATACCTTTTGTAGGATCTTTTCTTTTTTTTTTCTTTTTGAGCACACAGCAGTAATTATTCTGAAGAACAATTTTGAAGACCAGCCTGAAAGATTATCCTTTGAATATTAAAGCAATTAAAACCCAAGAATGTGCTTGGTTTTGTTTGCTGTTGTAAGTTTTCAGCTTACCAGTGGAACTGTATGAATACAGAATGCTTCTATTTATGCCCATGACTGCTAGAAGTATATATGGCTCTACAGAACAATGTTTGGTATCAATATTGTATGCCTTTTCACTTTCTGTTACAGAATGGATAATTTAGGTCTAACTTGAAAGAGCACTTGGCTCCAATGATTCTGATAATTGAAATGTATGAGAATTCTGTTTAAATACAAATCTAATCAGGATATCGCTGGTTGCCCAAGTGGAATTCAGAGCACACTAATACTTTGATCTATGAAGGTCTTTTCTAACAGGAAGGGGAATTAGTCTTAGTTGCTAAACAAACCAAGTTTGCTTTCTTTTATTTTCCTTTGCCTCTGACGTTTGTTTCTGTTTGAAGGTCTCTCCGATTTTATTCATTTTGGTTTTCTCTCTTTGTGCTAACTTCAAATGCCCTCTCTTCCGATTCTTCTGTGTGATTCCTCAGATCCCTTCTTTCGATGGCAGTGACCTGCTACTGCTATCCAAGTCCTGTCTTGCAAAAAAAACTCAGCAGCAACATTATTTTAGAATAATAGAAGTCAGTTGCCTAATTATAACTTAAAAATTGAGCCAGTTCAAACTGGTCAAGAAGTGCAGTCTCAGCAGCGCTGGGTCTGGCCACTTGGTAGATTATTACCTGAGAAATTCCTTTTTTGGGGGGGAGTACCAGGATGCCAGATCCACAGCTAGACAAAACATTTGACCTCCAAATTCACAGCATCCAAAAGGAATCAACTCAGATTTCTTGACAGTCTGTTCTTTGGTTTGCATTGCCTCCATGTGACTAATGTGTCCCCGCATTATATTTCAGAAGTCTTTGCTCGTCATTGTGTTTCTTTTGTCGCAGGGTCTATCACACCACACTTCACTAAAATACCCTCCATTTGTTAATGACATCTCTTACTTGATGCCTGTATCACTTCAGTGACAAAAAAGCTTTACACTTGCGCTAGCAATTCCCATTTATGGGAAGAGAAGGATAATTCAATGGCTGTGATGCTTTCCATTATTCAGAATAACATAAAATTAGTTCCCTGATCTATTGCAGCTTTTCAGTGCAACTTGCTCTCTTTGACCCAAATTTACAAGGCCTCAACTTTGCCAGAGTCCCCGTGTCTGCTACTTAGTCATGACTGACAACTCCTTATCAACCTAGATCTTCTGATGAATATTCAATAAAAGGGGAGAACAAGACAAAACCACAACCGAGAGTGCGTATTTCCTTGCCTTCTATGTTGGGGTGCATCTCTACAGACAACCCACAGCTATGTTATCATGTTAGTAATAATCAGATTAGCTCGGAATGAGCTAATATAGGGGCTTAAGTGGAATTCAGGTCATTTGAGTCTCATCTTATAGTTGTATGTATGTTCTTTTTTTATTATTGTCGTAACAACAGTGTAAATAAGTACTGTGCCACCTTCCTTCCTTCTCTTCCACCTGCTCTACTGATACGGTTTGTGGAGTTTCCCAGTGAACCCAATCAGGGGATTTAGCTTTAGGTGGACAAGTCAGTTTTAGTTACGGGGCTTGAGATCCTCCATGTAGCTATACCGTGTCAGTCTGGTGGCATCAAATTCTATTCTTGCCGTATAGATACATTCTAAGTTAGAAGATAAGGGTATTGTAACTCTTTCATACTCAGTTTGAATTTTGCAGTTCGCTGCTCTACATATTTTTTTTTACTTTACACCAAGGTTTCCCAGTTCCTCAGTGGGCTAAGGCAGATGAATGTCAAGGCAGTGTACTAATGGAGACAAGTGAGGTCTTAAACCTAGATTTTTCTTCTTCTTTTCCTTGTTATCACTTGTGCCTCATAGGTACACCATATTACTGTCATTACCGGCAAACTTCTAGTTCAGTTTACCTGAGCTGTTGTGGACAGGAATCTTTTTCGTGTAAGGTTTATGGCATAGTTTGACTAGTGCCGTTTTAATGTCTGTGTCAACAGGGCCTTAATCACGCTAAAATCTCTGGATCTCTTAGATTTACCAGTTCTCCAAGGAAATCAGAATTGCAAAGGCTGGAGAAAGCCCCAGAGGCTTTCCAACTTAATTAGGAGTGAACTCCTTCCCTGTAAATGAAGTGGTTCTTTAAAATGACTTGGAGTCTCCATTGGCATCTTCTGACAGTGCTATGATGAAGTACAAAATATTATGAGAATGATGTTCTCCTCTTGTGACACTGTCTCTCACAAGTATCTTATGAAAATAGCCATATTTTGTGAGTACCCATAGCATTCTTTTTCTTGTACTGAGACCGGGGGGGGGGGGGGGGGGGAACAGGTAAAATAGGTTTAAAAACACTGCAAAAATAATAGATCTCTGTAGCGTTACAGTCTGAACTCTTCTATTTTTAAATATGGATTTTGAATGTGAAACAATCATTGACAGAACAGCTCTTTAATGAATGGATGAGATAAAATGATTTATAATAGACTTAATCCTATAAAGTGTCGCTGTCTTGCTATATTACACATTTAAATGACAATGCTGTAAAAAGCAAATGGCACATTCTAAATATTTACTGTTTTATTAAACACCTTTATCTGCAAAGAAGACATGATTTTCTACTCTGGTCAGGTATTCCTAGGCGCTCACAAAATCCTTAAAAAGCTATTTTCCTTCAGGTTAACTGAGCAACACCAAATTTGAAGTGATGACAGGTAAACTCGAGACAAGCACAAGGCAAGCAGTTCACATTCGTCAAGATTTGCTCTAGAACCTTATTTATGGCTGATTTCTTTATGATTCTTCTTCCCGTGTCATTTAACAAGCAAAATATTGCCTAACCTTCTATTTATACATCATAAATCACACACAGTAGCACCGAAACACAGTTTTTCTGCTTAATTCAAAATGGGCCAGAGTCTGCCTGTGTCTCGCCAGAGTAAGCACGAAACAGCTGTATAATGTTGCTGAAGTAGCTGGGGTTTACGCTGATGATGGGGCCCTTGCTTCTAGTACGTTATTTTCTGTATGGAGAGACATTAAAATATAAAAGGGTTTGGACATTAATCAAATCACCCCAGTCGAGTTTGGTAAATATTTTAGATGGAAGTTCTGCTCTGAGGAAGAAAAAGGGCAACAAAAATTTATCTAAAGGAACTTGTAACGCAGCCGGTGGATGTATGGAAAGACAGATAGGGGGCCTGATTATTTATATTTTCCTGGAGTTACTCCTGATGTTTGAGCTAGTGTGATTGACAGGAATCCGTCCGGAAGATTTTTTTTCTATGCTTTTCTTCATTTATTTCAACGATAGGAGAAAAACTCGAGAAAAACTCAAGAAAAAGGAGAACGTGCAAGTCGCTGCCGTTGGGTGGTGTTAACTGAGGGCACTGGTCATTTTGCAGGGTAGATTGTTATCCAGTCTCATACTTAATTCCTTTTACAATAAAGCGCTTTCTGAATATTCCAGGTTCACTTTCGCAGTGCTGTCACAGATATTTTAATTCACTGCATAAGTTGTTGAAGCCCAGCTGCAAAAATCAAGGAGGCCTCCACCCCAAATTTGGCCCTGGTGCGCCACTGTGGACGTTCTGCGGTTGAGCTAGTGATCCGCTAATGAGTCTTTTCCAACTATTGATTCCTTTCTTGAATCAAAGCTGTTTGGACACTAACATTAAACAGGGGTTTAAGTGCAAAATATAAAGGAATCTTACAGTCTGCTCCTGAAATAACACCAAATTGTGCATGAGGCTCGCCTGGTCTTTTCATGCAGTTGCGCAGAGAAGGAGAAATTACTTGCTTATTTCAGGGCAGGGGCGTTTTAATAAAAAAAGAAGAATGAAACAGGGCGAGTTTAGCCATTATTGCTTTGATTGCTGCTGGCTCATTAGCATTGGCCACGCTCCTTCAGATTAGCAGTAATTAAACTGTGAAATCAGACCGATTGCCTTAAGCTGAGACACCATACCAGGCTGTCAAGAGAAATCACAGGGGATAAATCAAGGGCCCTGTGCATCTCGGATCACCCTTGGCATGGGTGAGAGTGTGAGAAGCGGAATAATGAGGACATTCAGTTTTTTGTATCTGGTGAACTCTCGGCAGACAAGCTTTGGAAGCGTTGTCATGACGATGACAACAGCAAGGATAAACTCTTACTCCCACTAGCTGTGGTTAATGAAGATGATAATGAAAAATTATGCCAACATTACTGCAATTTTTTTATTCCGACTGGCACTTGTAACCTTACGCCTAATGACACAACACAATAGTGACAGTAATTGTGCATTGATAAATGGGGTAAAGATGCTGAAAAAATGTCTGACTCGAAGATATACAAGTTTAGTTAGCTGAGTAATTTCTTCCAATAAGCATTTGCTTTGTTCTTTGAACTCTCACTAGGTGGTTTTGGACTGTGCATGCCAAAAAACATCTCTAATCACTTTTCATTGTTTACTGAAGAATAGGCCCAGCAATTAAGGCAAAGAGCGCCTGCGTTTTATTTCTTCTAAGCAGAACAAACGCGATCAAGATAAATAACAGTAATAAAACAACAATACTTTTTACAAATTCTGAATGGGTTTACAAATTCAGTGTTTGTTTAACTGCTGGTTTCTGGGACGTCCAGTTTGTCCCACTCAAAATGTAAAGCTTTGGTGGATAAATCTCCAATTACATTATGTAATGGCTGTCTCACCCCCCCATTGCCCCTGCCTAAATGCCACCATTTATTCAGATTGCATTAGCGCTTACGTAAGTGGCTTTTTCAACCACAGCTCCTAAAGCATTGCACATGGGGAAGGATTTATTTATAGATAGATAGATAGATAGATAGATAGATAGATAGATAGATAGATAGTTAGTTAAACCACACCCTTGGTTTATCTATATTGTTAAAAATTTAAAAACTGTAAAAACTTCCTTCTGTCTTCCGCCACCCATGTGCTTCCATCTTCTTTCTTGCATTAAGCCCGTGATCAATCATGGTGAAGCGGTTCAGGGTGCTAAATGGGCAAAAATCTGTTCACTTTGTATTTTTTACAGTCTTTCACCAGTTCAGCCCCCTGATCCAGATGAGGGCAAGAGAAGCAGCCAGAGCACATAGGCAGAAACGGCAGCGAAAGCCAGCCTAGCCAAAAACTCAAGTCGCACCTTGAACCACAAAGGGCACGTGTGACTTTGGGGAGCGATCTGCACTTGAAACTCTGACTGCCTTCCAGTTAAGCACTATGGGACCGTAATCCTGAAGAGGCTTATGGAAGCTGTTCAAAAAGTGCTCACAGCGAGAACAGTGGCAGCCACCAGTGCTTTTGCAAACACATCTCTCGGTGATTCCCAAAAGGCCACGCGGCATGTCAGGAATCCCTCCTGCTCCCCAGGCCACCCGCTTCCCACTGCTGAAAGGTTGATGTTGTTTCAACAAGCGAGCGTGATAGGGACAATACAGAATAGCAAACTCTTTCAATTTATGTAGTGGATTCCAACTCTGCTGAAATCCAGCATCCACACTCCCACTTTAGAAGCTACAGCACTTGGCTTTAAAGAATAGCCTGATTGAATGTGTGAGTATGCTGCAGCACAATAACCTCTCTGGGATTAGACAAATAAATGCAAATGAATCATTTAATGCAAACAAATCACTTAAAGGACTAAGTGTTGTTTTATTTACTCCAAAACTACCTAAAAGAATAGCTCCTTTGATAGCTTTAGTAAAGTGTTTGGGGTTTTTTCTATGTAAAGTTCTACTGTTGCTCACCAATGGCCTCATTCCTTCAAAGCTTTAGAAATCTAGATTGTCGGATGTGGGATTTTTTTGTTCAACCAGTGTTTGTTTTCTTTTGTTTGTTTTTAAGAAAAAAGAACATTTGGAGGTGTATCAGATATATGAGGGTTTCTCCTTGACTAAGTGGTATTTGTCTCTTCAGTTCTTGAAAGACAGTATTAAGACAGCAGGATAGTGTTTGTGATTCATGGTTGCAATTCTCTTTTTATTGCTGAGCACCAGCAGTGAGTAGGAGCTGCAGAAAGACACGTTTCCAATTACTCTATCTCAGAGTTCTCCATTGCTTCTTAACAGAGACTTCTCTATCTCTGAAAGTGAGTCTAATGCAAAAGTTTATTAAAATATATGTATACACACACACACATACACCAGAGAAAGATTTCGTTGCTCTTTCAGCTACGTTCTGTCTTAGAGTTGACTCAGTCTCTGCCACCTTGTTGCTACTCTTCTCGCTGATGAATAAAGACAATTTAACCATTAGAGAAAGGTATTACATGAAGCAGTGTCCAAAGAATATTGAATGTTGTTTGGGAAGAGGTGACACAACTCCTGAATCCTAAGTGGTGGTCTCCTTGCACAGTATGACAGAAATGGCTTATCAAAGCAAGATCATAATTCCCTCAGCATGCAATACGAGGGACGGGCTGGGGGTGGGGGGAATCCAATTAGGAAGTGGAGGGATTGATTTTGATCTTGGGTCTTTTTAGTCTGGAGAAAAGAAGATTGAGGGGGGGATCTTATTAATGCTTATAAATACTTAAAGGGAGAGTGCCAGGGGGATGGGAACAGTCTTTTTTCAGTGGTGCCCAGTGATAGGACAAGAGGTAACAGGCACAAACTTGAACGTAGGAAGTTCCATCTTAACATGAGGGTGGCAGGGCACTGGATCAGGCTGCCCAGAGAGGTTGTGGAGTCTCCCACTCTGGAGACATTCAAAACCCGCCTGGACGCCGTCCTGTGCAACCTGCTGTAGGTGACCCTGCTCTGGCGGGGGGGTTGGACTGGATGATCTCCAGAGGTCCCTTCCAACCCTGACCATTCTGTGATTCTGTGATTTCTGCTTCCTGAAGAGGAACTTTTTCCTGGACTATGGTCTTTGGTCCTTGGTGAGTTTGGGCCCTTATTATGTAGTAGGATGGACCAAAGTCTGTTACCTGTGCAGAGCCTGATGCAAATCAAATGGAATTTCTGGCCCATCAACAGTTACCTGACTATTTCTTCACATAATAGTGGGGAGGTGTAGAGGAAGAACAAAAGCCTCAATTACATTACCCTTGGATATCTTTAACCTTTATCAGCACCGATTTTGAGAGATATTTTTAAAAAGCGAGACAGGAAAAACATCAAAATATTCTGTCTAAACATTAACACAGGACACAGCTCCCAAATTGACAGAGAAATCAGTGCTGGGGAGAAGTCTGGAATAAAGGATCAAAAGCAGACACGCTCTCTGAAGAAAGGAGGATAACAGCACAGAGCACCATGCACTGAGTGATTTTGATGTAAAGTATTTTAAAAGAAAACTCCGTTTACTTTAGAGACTGACAAAAGTTTATACATTCATGAATGAGTTCTTTATGTATTTAAGAGGGATGACAACAGACAAAGGGAATATTTGATGAATGTTCAGGCAAGATTCTGAAAGTCAGAGATCGTTGAGAGAGGACAGAAGGGTTTGGCTTTTTCTTACAAATAGCTGCATCTGTTTGGCACTTTGTGTTTCCATTCTGTGTGCTGGAACTGAGATAGAACCAGAAAAGGTATTTGGGAGCTGACTGAGGAACTTAAAAAATATAAAAGGTTTAGGAAAGCTACGGTTCACATCCTTTGAAAACTTCCTTTTCATCTTGCCCTCTAATGGAGGACCCTGGCTAAAATTAGCAGCTAGCAGAAACAGGACAGCTGTAGAGAAACAAGGCTGTGACTTGAATTCATTGGGAGAACAAGTGAGAGAGAAAACTGTGGTGGTTCTGATATATTTTTGTTTTCCCATCTTTTGTTTTTAAGGCTTTTGATGGAGATATTTCTTTCAACTCTGCCCTGTATCGGGGTTGACAAAAAATGACTGGACACCTGTACTTCAAGGGCATCACTTTGCAGACTGATATCTCAGCAGTCTGAAGGGGCTGTGTAAGATATGAGCCCACATTTCAGTTTGCCCGTCTGTCCAGGGGCGGTAACTTTGGCAGAAGGATGGGAAAAATAACTGAGAGCAGTAACATCTAAACCACCTCAGCAAAATTTGCTGGAGTTCATCTGTTACAACCCATCTTTTCTGCTAAATCATCAAATCTTGAGGTTTCAGAGAAAGTTCTTAATTATTTGTGTTGGAGTTTAGCTTGCAGAAGAATAAGAAACCATACAACAAATACTGCAGGTAGATTTTTAATATGGTGACCAGTATTAGAAGGTATTCAGATCCTCTCTTGGCAGGCAAAGTGATTATTTCTTGTTTTAAAACATTCCTTGTGACTTCAAATATACAGAAGGCAGAGTTACTGCTGAATTGATTATGTTAATGAAGCATCACGACACTAATGGGCACAGGTGTAGGGACCTCTAGTTCTCTACAGTAGCCTAAGAGACAAAGGCTGGACAGTACCAAAAAGGCTCCTGGTGCTTTGCTGAAAAAGGAGCAACCAGGTGACACAAATCAGTGGTTCCTCTACACCACACTGTACCAGTTCAGAATCACAAGCAAGTAAATAGATAATATTCCTGGCTGAACTGGCAGACTTTATGCCAGATTAAGTAATATTTGCCCATGCCGGAGTTTTACTGTATCTGCCATAGTTTCTGCACAGGTCTTTTCCTTCTGACCCGCTTTCTGTTCTCACAGTCACTGGAGTCACTGCACTGTTCTTGCCCCTCTTTCTATGCAAGTTCAATGCAAGTCACCCCACATAGCGCTACAGCATAGGATCATAGAATGATTAGACTCGGAAGGGACCTTGAAGATCCTCTAGTTCCAACCCCCCTGCCACGGGCAGAGACACCTCCCACCAGACCAGGTTACTCAAAGCCCCATCCAGCCTGGCCTTGAGCACCTCCAGGGATGGGGCAGCCACAACTTCTCTGGGCAACCTGTGCCAGTACTTACCACCCTTGCAGTAAAGAATGTCTTCCTAATATCTAATATAAATCTATCCTTTTTCAGTTTAAAAGCATTACCCCTTGTCCTATCACTATACTGCCTGATAGAGTGCCTCCCCATTTTTCCTGCAGGCCCCCTTTAAGTACTGGAAGGGGCTATAAAGTCTCCCCAGAGCCTTCTCTTCTCCAGGCTGAACAACCCCAACTTTCTCAACCTGTCTTCATAGGAGAGGATGTTACACCATATTTTTCGGTAAACTGAATAGGTGTTTTTTCTCCTCAGTGCAGCAAAGAGCCAGTCTTTCTTTGGCTTTTTCTGTCTTGGGCTGGCAAGAGTAGTTGCACGTAATGTGTGGGATACCTCTGAAATGAGGAAGATAGGATTATCATGGCCTTCTACTTTCTGTGGTGGGGACCTGTGCCTATTAATAGGGCAGATAGGCCTTGTGTCCCTTCGTGAGCCAAGGCAGCGGAGGGTAGGCAGAACTCATAGTGCAGGAAAGGCATTGAGATTGTAAAAGGCTTCACAGAAGCTACACATGGAGGAGGAGCAACATCAGCAAACTCCTACCAGTAGCCAAACTGGAAATCGGGAACAGACCAACATCCTGTACCTTAGGCCTCAATGGATAGCACGAAAAAACCCTGAGCCTTTCTGTGCTTGTCTGTGGTATGTCAAGGGGAAGGATAACAGCAGAGGAGGTGTGTCATGTGCACACTGTGCTCAGGCATGAAAAAACACTCTAATCCTCACTATATCAGTCAGAGATCACGGGGGTGAGGAACCTCCTCATGGCTGCTGTAATCTCCCTGTATACCAAGAGTGACTGTTGGCAAATGAAGACCTTTGCTCCCACTGTTGCAAATGAGGTAGTTCAGGGCTGCTCTGATGGTGGTGAAATGCCATTGACAACATGGCAGCACTTCGTCTCAGACACAGTGGGCAGAAGGAGCTGGGAGCCTCTCAAATCAGCTCATGGCTGGCCCCTGATGATGCGCAGGGAGGGCGAGCAGTGGCCAAGTTGGCAGGCAGTCTGGGACATCAGCACCATGCCTGAGATTTGTGACGCTGTGTAGATTTGCCCGTGTGGCAATGGCCACGCAGAACATGACTGTGTTACCGGGGCCACGAGCTGTCTCTGCCTCGGCCCGTGTCAGGCCACCTGCCTGCTCTCAGTGCTGGCGTTGGACATAGGAGAGCAAACAAAACAGTAACTTTCAGTGAGACTTAATCCTTGCTTATGTTTCAACGTTTTTAATCTTAAAGTAAAAAGCAGCTCCGTAGGGCTTAGATGAATCTGTTTTGGTAGAAAATTTGAACAGGAATGGCTTACTCCTTTCCTTGGGGTTGCAGGCTGCTTACCCTCCGTTACTTTCATCCGTATCATTCACTCCATATTGTACATAGCACTTAGAAAGCTAACTCAATGCTTTTCTGATTATATAGTCATTCTTACTATTTAAGGTATATTTAATGTTCAGATTACTCTATTAATTTAACTTTCCAATACTCTCAACCGTGTGACTTACATGACCCTTGTGAATGTTTATACCAAAACTTCAGTATTGGTGGATATGAACATGGGAAGTTCTTGTTACCCCAAAGAAATTGGATGACTGTGTTACATTTCTGAAATGGAACTTTGAAGACAAACAAGAAATCATGATGAAAATTATAGTTTATTTGTTTTATATTCATTGACCCCAATGATGATGTCTTTTACAAAACTGGTTTCTTGTTTTCTCTTATCTCAAATCTCTTCCTTCTTCTAGCAGAAATAGTTGTATAGAGACATTACAATGACATATTGTTATTTCATATTCTGGAAACCACCTTAGATTTTTCATTGTTATAAATGCTGAAGGGTTGAAGTTGTGAATCAGTTTAAGTCAGTGATAGCTTTGCCGTTAACTTCACACATATCAGGATTTTGTCTAGCTGTTCCTAATGCATTTGAGTCAGATTTTCTGTATTGTTTATGCTGCTACATATTTAGGAATACCACCAAAAAAAAAAAAAAAAGGAAAATAAAGTCATAACTTAACCTTGAGAAGAAAGTATACCAATATAAAAAGCACGTGTTGTCCTCTCTGTTTTGTTTTTTTTTTTCCTTACTGAAACTACCCCTTCCTTCACGTAGAACTCAGCTTTAGTGGAGGTTTCCAGCCAGTTCATTGTACTATAGCATACAGACCTTTGTCCACTGGTAGCCAGCAACTTATTTAAAAAGTCATCTAGATCTGTCCTGTGGGACTATTTTTATGGCTAGAATTAAGCAGGTATACAAGTGCATGGAAGGTTAGGTCCATTGGGATGGTTTTGCTCAGGTTTAGCTGCTTTGATTGTTGTAATGTCTTCCCAGAATTCAGGGCCAGAGCTGAAATCTCAGACTTGGAGTTTCTTTTGCAAGATTTTCACTGCTTTCTGAAGTGGGCAGCATGTTGCATAAAACAGCCACTTTCTAACACTAATAGAAGTTACCTATCAGGTGTCAGTGAAGAAAAAAATAAAAATGTAATTGCAGCATTGGTGAGTTCTGCCTGTTGGCAGAAAATGATCAAAACTACATATTGTCTTGTAGCTTTCTGCCCCTGAATTAGTCACTCCGGGCTTCCTTTACAGTCAGTGGAGAGAAATAGGCACTTTTCAGCTGTGATTCTTCTGGCCTGTTTTAGATATCTAGTTTAGGACAAGTTGTACTGCAGCCTAGAAGTGTCTATTTCTCATTGCTGATTATAAAAGGAGTCTAGACATCTCGCAGAGAAGTAGGCAGTCAGATTGCAGATGTTTTTATTTGGCATTGTGTGTCTTCATGTGGCATGGGTGACTAAAAAGGCTTCTAAGCTCTATTTTGTTAGAATTATTCCAGTACAGTAAATTTAAGCCTCACTGCTGAAAATGAGAGATCTTTTTATAGGTTATTATTTTGTAGATAGCAATTAACCACTCAGAAGAGCTGCTAGTTTTGACACGCACACGCTCAGCCACTTCATGCTTTAATGTTAAATTATATTTGACATTTAATTTAAGCTCATATTGCCTTCATTCAAAAATAAACCCTACTGCATTAGCAGTGAGAAGGTGGAAGGATAATTTTTCTCCCCAAATTCACACTCAGTGAAATCTAAACTGATTCTTCATGCTTAGTTTTTCAAGTATATTATGTGCATTCTTCTGAATATAAGTCTGCGCAATTGCTTCTCAGATGTGAGGGAAAGAAATCAATGCATCTATCTTAGTAAGCAATTACAACATAAAAATGTATTTTTAATAGGTGCTTTGAAGGCTGCACATACTGTCAGGTTTGTTGCCCCCTTGAACTGATTGTTCAGTTCAGTCAGAAGGGACATATACCATTATTTGCCGGGCAATGCAGCACTGAGTTTGTGGTTGTACCAGTGTGTAATGTGATCTCTTTAGCTCTTATAAATTAAGCAGGATGAAGGCTTAGCTGACTGACACACGTGTAATAGCAGGGTACAGGAGAAGGTTCTGCCTGGCGTCCTGCCAGTGATGTTTTGTCCTACCTGAGTGGAACCAGAGATCTCTCCCACCAGGTCTCTGCTACACGGCTGGACCTGAAAGGAGGCTGAAGGGAGATGCTTCTTCCTCGGTACGGTCTGGCTAGTGTGAGCCATAACTTAGTGCTTTACTTCACAGGCTCTGTTTCAGTCCTTGGGTGCTCTTAAAAGAGCAAGGCCACGCTTTACATCTATCTATCTATCCTTTACTTCGTAGCTATGCATGCCACAAAAAATGTTGACATTTCAGGCAAAGAAGCAGAATGTCTCCCCTCTGCAGCACCGCAGCACTTCTGAGTGAAGTTTGAAGTTGGTATCCTGAACGCTGGTTTCTGTGAACGACGACATGGGACACTTGGGAGCACAGCTTGTTGAGCCAAATTAGAACTAGGCCGCCTACATTCTCTTCATTGTTTAGTTCTTCAGTGATCTTGGCTGCTTCAGTCTTGCTGTGCACACCATGACCAAGACCTGCTGGGAGAACTGAAGTCTTCAGCAATGGTGGAACTATTACCAGCGAGGTTTGCAGCCATGGAAAGTGGATGATGATTATTTGAGGGAGTTGCTCATCCCTGGGTATGGCTTTACTCAAACGTTTTCAATGATCATGAGTCTCTGAGTCTTCTAGACACAAACAAAACAAAAAAAAAACACTAAAATTTAAAACCTCCCGACATCAAATAAGCCACTGCGACTACAGCTCCTCTGCACATTCATCTTTGCTGTTAAATTGAGCGATTTATCCACCTTGCAAAAGACATTAGCATTAAGGGACATAGTCTTTCTCAGATGTAATTCATTATTAATCTTAATGGGATTATGCTTCAAAGACCACTAAATGCACATCTTCAAAGTACTTAAATTACTCCCTATTATTACTTCTGACAATAAAATAAATAAAGCTTAGTTAAATTCTACATGCTAAACCCAAATTACTTTTTTCTTTTCATTGTGCCAACCAAAGCAAAGCAGACCATTCAAAAAAAAAAAAAAAATAAAAAAAACAAAACAAACCCTGCACTCAACACCTTAAGGTTTTAATGGATTGTGATTAACAAATAATCATAAAACCAGGTTGAAGACATTTGAAAATGCATTTTTTGTTGTAAATGTATGCAGCATCAAAAGTCTGATTACAGTGGGAGAAGAATAAATATTTAACATCAAACAAAATTCTTTATTAATATAATTACATGGTGCAAAATGCATTTCCTAATATTGCTTTAAAATAAATTTTAAAAATTCATATTGCGAAGCTAGCATTATCAACAACAGAATCTAGATAATAGGTAAATAACTCTTTGGGTGACATTTGCTTTAAAAACAGCAGCGAAAGCCAAAATTTCCATTTGTCTCTGTTTTCTAATGCAAATTCTTCATAAGCTTTGCACAGAATAAACATGTTCAAGCTGTGCCCTGGCTATATGGAGTTGTGTGATGGGGAGACGTTTTCTGATGTTCGTGCTAATTGCATTGGAGCCGGACTCTTCCTAGGGGTCCACTAGGTCGCTGCATGGAGTCACGCGGAGGGAGAAAAGATAATATCTTGGACAAATGGTGTAGAACATTGCTGCAGATAGACTTGCCAGATGCTCGGGTTATCCCCAGACAGCTCCAGGCTGGAGTATGTGTCAGTTGTCCGTGCCGTGGTGCCTCCTCACCTACAGCCAGCACCTCCTGCCACATGTCTGGGTCCCTCAGCACGCTCCCTTCCTCGGTACATGGGGCCTGAACTGAAGAGCGAGCACGTGCAGGGCATAAAAGAAACACATCTGCTTTCAGAAATGACGGGATTAGGTCCCAGGGTTTATGCTGCCCCAGCTCAAATCCTGTCCGATCTCATCCTTTGCTACAAGCTGAAACAGGCTCCACTGCTCCTCCAGTGCACAGTCCAGCTCTGTATTTCGCAGGTTGTTAAGAAGCGGAGCGGTCTCCTTTAGCCTTTTAGCAAGTTTCCACAAAGTGTTAGTTAATTCTGCACCCCTCGTTAGGGGT
The DNA here is from genome assembly GCF_965231255.1 of Vanellus vanellus. Taxonomy (NCBI): domain Eukaryota; kingdom Metazoa; phylum Chordata; class Aves; order Charadriiformes; family Charadriidae; genus Vanellus; species Vanellus vanellus. Next base: position 11,074,798 of record NC_138906.1, on the reverse strand, counting down.
ACTTCAAGGAGTGACATCTCCTGACACTGGGGAGATATACCATCTATCAGGAGGTTCACCTCTCTTGGGGCATCTGTCATGCAAGTTCATGGCCCAGCTCAGGGACTGTTCTTTCAGTCCTCCTCTGCTTAAGGAGGCCTTAAAACTTCAGCTTTCCCTCCGTGCCTGGGGCACTGCTTGCTCTTTGATGTCTCTAACCCACACAAAAGACACGTATGCTGTTGGCTGGGAGGGGGAATATTGTTTCACTCTGGCTGTCCCCTTTTCTCCCTCCTCCAGTTGCTCCAGTGGGGTCTGCAGGTCCCCTGTTGCCGTCCCTCGTCTCTTGGGCTTACGTCCTTCTTCCCACTGCCATCATCTTCTCTCTAACTAGGAGGCAGGTCATTTGGAAAGGCACTACCTTAAACTGTATAAGGAGACAGTCAGACAGGGATATTGCTATTCTGGAAGATGTCTGTTGGTGCCATCAGTCAGTTCTTTGGCATTCAGGCAATGGCAGAGGTACTTGAAGCAGTCACTCTACTAAGCAGATGGTAGGAGTCCCACCTTCAGTTTTCCAGATTCCCCCCAATAAATACAGTTGATTATAAATGTTGATGGTGATTTCCCCTTGGATACCTGGGAACATAAAAACATCCTTCTTGAACCGTGTAAGTCTGCGTCCAACTGCAGGCAACAGCAGGATGGAGTCAGGCCAGTGTGTAGTGACCCTTTGCTGATGTATTTCCCCAGCTTTCAGCGGTTTGCAGTCCAGGGACTTTCTGAACCACAGATGGTATCTTTGTGTTTAATAGCCTTTCATACATTTTTCTTCCTTCAACTTGCCACCAACATTCCCCTTGAAATTGTGGAGGAGAGCAGATGTGCCATTCCCAAAATTCATCATGGTACATTCAATAAAAAAAAAATGACACTGAGCAGAGTGTAGAGCCTCCTGGTCTCAACCAGTTTCTTTTATTATGTGTGTACAGTAGTCAGGGCTCTCAGACTTGGTGGAAACAGATGCAGCAAGCCGTAGTCTGATTCAGTTTGTCACGACTGGGACACGGGTGTTCCTGCCTGTTGGTTAAACTCAGTTGAACAGGAATGGAAGAAGTCAAGACAAATCTTGACAAACAAGACCAAGAACTCGAGAAATCATGAAAGAGTCAAACCAAGGGGCAAGGCAGGAGCCTGGTATGAGATGAGGATCTCAGATACCAGCAAGATAGGATGAGGCCTGGGAACAAATGCAAGCAGTGCAGGAACAAACATGAGGGTGACAGCACAGAAGACGGGACAAGATGTAAAATCCAAGAATAGATGAACAAGGCTACCTGCAAGAGGAAATATCAGGGTCTGAAGCTAGTAGTCGAGGCATCATCAGATTTCAAAGCAGGACACGAATTTCTTGGGTGATCTTCACAGAGATACTTCTTTGATGTTTGTCTGCTAGTTTAAAGTTGTGTTTGGGTGACATCCACTCTGCCTAACGTGGTAGGGAGGGACTGGCCACCTGGAAAGGTGTGTCAGCCCCAGCTGGGCAACAGGTTGTTTCTCTTCATCCTTACGCACAGCCTTTATGCTTAAATAAACCCCGTTTATCTGGAGTGCAGATTTGTTTTTAGGGCTGTGGCTTCAACGGGGTTTCCAGCTTCATTTGTAACTGTTGCAGTCGAGTTAGGCAGCAGGGCTTGTATTAAAGTGTTAAAATAGGTATAACTCTCCAAATACTCATCACCCAATTTCTCAGGTTAGCATGAGTTGCGTGTGCTTATCAGCTCTTTAAATCGGGGTAGTCGGGCACATTTGCGTCAGTTTTGGTGCTAAGGTCGGACTGCTGAGATTGAACAGTTTAAGTACGGCACACGAGGCTTGCCTCTGCTGACACAGATTTTATCTGAACCAACTGACTTAAAATGTTTTACTAAATGTATTAAACCATTGAAATGCATCTATTAGGAGCTGCTATGCCAAGGCCGAATTTAAAATTTTCATGGATGCCTGTGCAGATTTAGGAACATGGTTTCAGTGGCTGAAGTCAACGTAAAACAGAATATGTCAGTGTGCCCAATATAGAGGACATTTGCTTTTTTTAAAAAACGCCTTCCATTTCTACTTTGTAAAATTTAAGAAATTTTATTTTTATTGTGCATCTTTTTTTTTATTTTGCAACATTTTAGCTGCAGTGTGAAAAAAAGAATTTTGGTCTGCTGTAACAGCTTTGGCTTTATATTGTAAGTGATTCCTGGGAGGGAAGCAGGTCCCGATACAAACATCAAAACTGGCCTGTTTTGTGTCTGGTCATTTAAGAATTTTCATTTTACAACATAGAGAGAGCATAACTGAGGCGTCAAAATCACAGAAGGAAAAATTGCTGTTATAGAGCTTCAGTGAAAGTTTTGCACTTATTGTAGGCAAATGGAAACATGCACAATGACTGCATAGAGCTGAACAGCTCTGGGACACAGGATTGTTAAAAAGTTTGAAAAAATGGCATCATTACGAAGACAAGAAGTAGGAAAGCAGGATCTAGCTTTCTTATTTCTGGATATTTATGACTTGTATAAATGTTAGAGGCCAGGTTGCTGACTTTTATTGGTAATAGCCTGAACTGTATTACAATGTGCATAGGTAGTTGTTGCAGCAATGTATCAGCAAGCTGCCACACCGGGTCAGACCTGGTTATGTGGATTTTAATGGGGTAATAGGCAGGCTCGGGAGTTCTCTTTGGATGGGACCCTTTGTGTCCTTTTCTTATAAAACATTTAGATAAATTTAGTCAACTGCTATAATGAGTAACCATAAAACATCAAACCCAGCAAGACACTTAGCATCTTCAGTGCCAACACAATCACTATTCAACAAATAAAAATGGAAAAAGAGACTTTTCTCCTACAAAGATTTTCTTTTCTGATACATGCCTCATCTAGAGCACATAATGGTGAGCCAACAGCACAAGAATTGTATGCAGCTTAGTTAAAATCATGCTGTATTGTGGTTTATGCTCTAGTTTTACTGTTATTTCAAGGCACAGTGCAATTAAGACTGCTCGCCTCTGTGTTTAAAGATTACTCCTCTCCAGTGTTAAAGACAGCCTACTCCGGTAAAGCCATCCGTACGCTGAGGTTTTTCTATACTGGTTCTTTCCACATGAATATTTTCAGTGCACACTCAAACGTTTCTGATGAGAAAGTGCACATATCCTTCTCAGTGCTTCGAAGCCCATGGTTCTGATGCGGTTATTAGTATTTTAGCACCGCATAACTTCTTTGATTTGTTGCTTCTAAGGTCTTCCACTGCGTAATGCCAGGGAGCCTTACCTGCTGGAACTTGTGGTCTTTTCTTAGAAATGCTTTAAGAAACACAGACTCTCTCTTTGTACCATAGTGTTTCATATTTGGGGGTTATGGGAGCTGAATACTTTCATTTTAAAAATGCCTAGGTCAAAATGAGCAAGCTTTCAGATAAAATCCGTATAGAAAGCTACGTGATCAGAAACGCAGTTTCTATAGTATCTGGCAAAGCAAAAGAAATTCCGTAGCTGTATGGGAAGAGCAGGACTGTCAGTACATTGGACCTATGGGTATGGTCGTGAGTAGTTGATGTGACCATTGGGCTTAGAGTTCAACACTATGCAGGAGGGAAGGTGGAGAGAAAAGACTAGAGACTATTAGAGGAGGAGAATTCCTCCATTTCTGTTTGTCTTGATATCTACAGAAATGAAGCTAGATCTAGCAGACACAGTTGATGGGTGTTGTACCTGAAAGAATTTGAGAAGCAAAATAAAGAATTGTTTTGTCTCCAATGGTAAACCACACTCAATGCAACTGTCAATCTTAAGGAAAATTTTACAGCTCCTGATCTAGAGCAATCTAGACTTCTCATTTCTAATTATAAATGTTCTAAGTGCACTGTATCTATACAGTTTAAAATTAAGATAGATTTTAAATCTAAAAATAAAGATGAGGTTTTGAATAGTCTCAGAAAAGAACGAGTTATTTCCAGAGCTCATTCAACTTTTATGATCACTTCCATGTAATAAATGAAAGTTCTCCTAAAAATACTGATGTACCATTACCTAATTAAACTATTCCATGCGGTACAATCTCAGAAGCCTGGATGCTTCTAGATTTAACGTCTAGTAAAGGTACCTTCCCATAGATAGAGCAGGGATTTAGGAAAATACCTGATTTTAAAAAGAGCTGCAACTGAAATTGTACTGTTTCTCCTGTTTAAACAGATCAGTCAGTATGGATGAAAATAGAAAAGGTCAACTCAAAAAAGAGGCAATTTGTCTTCTTGCTACAGGCCTACATTTGCATTCCAGTTGAACCTATTTTGAAGATTTTTTTTGTGGATCTAATGAACTCTTGTATGGACCTGCGTAGAGGTGTGAATTTCAGAATTGTCCGGAGGGGTCAATGGAATGAGAACATCTTTCCTGGGGACAGCATTTAACCTTTCTCAAAGACTAGACAGAGGAGACTCGCTATCTGGTTATGTGGCACAAATCCCCACGCTTTGAATCAGGTTCCCTCTGTGATCCCATCGGCAGTTCACAGAAAAGATGGGTATGGGACAACAATTCTCCCAGAAAAAAACGAGCTGCACTTTGATGTAAGGGTTATCCGGCTGATTTCTGCTAAGTTTTGCCCTACCTTAGCCACAGACTCTTGAAAAGAGGTGTGAAGGCATCTGGGGAAGGCATCACTGTTACCACCAAGCTGGCAAGGTGCTCACCAGATCGCTTGCAGGCGACACGGCACAGTCCTGCGCCCCAGGTGGGACATCACCCTGGGTGAGCTACCACATCCAGCCACGCCGTGTGGTCCCTCTGGCCTCTCATACACTGATCAGGAGAGGGCAGGTCTGGTCCTGGGCATCTTCACACCGGAAGGAGAGGGTGTGCCTACTGATCACGACCTGCACGGATAGGGCTACGTTTCTTTTAATTGTAATTTATATCGTGTTTATAAGTAGTCAACGGCAGGCAAGGATTAATGGTCAAAACAGCATATGCTGGTTGATTGTTAGGAGTAATGCTATTAAAAAGTGATAGTGCTCAAGCTATAAATGGATGCAATTTAATGGATAGTATTAGTAGCAGAGCTGTTCAGCCGAAGCCATGGCTAAAGGGACTCTGGTTTAATAACTTTCTAATTACATCTGTATAAGCCGGGTCACTTAGCAGTAAACTGACAGGTTTACATTTCCTTATATACTAGGTATTGCTCTGTGTATTAGTCCTACACTAGAATTGTAAATAGAAAATAATTGGGTTGTTTTTTAGCCTCCCCAAATGGTTTAAATTAATGGCAGTGCAGATCAACACAATGCCTTCATGTGTGCGATTTTAACCTTCATTGATTTTCTCAGTTCCAGGGCAGCGTGACATTGGCTAGAAAACCATGCTGATGTGATAGCTGTAAAGCCGAGCGGCGAAAGGAGGTTTACGCAATATTAGATTAGTTCCTGCTATTCGAGAGCACACATTATAGAAAACGGAATGCTCCGTTCTCCAAATTATAAGTGTTTGGTATTGTTCCTCAGGGCAGAGAAATTTCGTATCGTCGTGTTTATGAACGGCTGGCAGTGGCTTTGCATAAAGGTTGGAAATCTCCGAAGAAAATCTGATGCCCGGCTGAGATGCATCAGGCGAGCTTTCAGATAGGGTAAGTGGGAAGGCAGGACTGGCGTTAAACAAACAGGCTGGTGGAGGTTTCTGCCTAACGTCTTCCACATATAGCACGCTTTAAATGTTATTAATTGCAGTCGCGCCTGTTACCATGACAGCTTGGTGTTGCAATTACCTCACACCTCGGGGAATTTCATGCTTAGTACAGCATTTGGAGGCTACTTCCTTATATTTTGGTTATATTTTTCCAACTTTTTTGTACTTTGGGGAAGTATTGTAGGAAGCAGAGCTGTGCCGTGAAAGAAAAATGCATCTTTATATTCCCAAGGCACCACAAGCCCTATTTAGCCGTGGCCTGAGGAAACAGTAAAATGTAATGATCTCTGTGGGGATCAAATGCAGTGACTGCGGCTGGTTTTTCCCTTTACGACTGCCCAGGATGGCCGGGACTCACTGAGAAGAGCTCCTCGGTGGGAGGAACATGCTGCATCGTAAAATGACTTTGACAACAGGCTTTACCGAGTGAAAGCCACGACACCCGCATCCGGAGGGATTAGCCGGGGGTCTAGCCATGAGCTGCTGCATAATCTAGGCATTTCAGCTTTGGGGAAAGGCCGCAGTACAAGACTGTGTTTATAAGGAATGTCCTTTTCCATTGGGGTGCCTCTGAATTTGAGAGCTGGTTGCCACAACCGGGTGCGGTGGGTGCTGGAGGGGTATCAGAGCAGGGCAGGGACCACAGTGCTGCGAATCCTGGGAGAGAAGTGAAGGAGAAGGAAGGAGGCTCACACACACACAGCGCTTGAGAAAATACATCTGTTAATCCCTTCTTTAAGGTGTTAAGCGGGCTCAGCTGTCATGCAAGCCTTATGCTGGTGATCCACTACGACATACTTTTTCTAGAAGTAGCTGGTTTGAAGCTCGTTTAAGGTGCGGTACTACTTTGAAGAGTATTGTCAACAAAGAGCTATAGGCTAGGCAATATTTTTTCCCCTGGGCAAACTTGAACCCTTTAGACTGAAGCTGTGGATTCAGACATTTACACCCAACCAGTGATAATTCATGGATCAAGTTTCCCACCTGATGTAGCAGCAGTGCCGTTTTATTTGAGTCTGTCAGCATTTTCACATCATAAACCTCAATGTTGCAGTATATCTCAGCTGTTTCTAATCCCTGAGAGCTGAGACTTGGCATATAAATTGCTAACCCGTCCAGTAATTTGAATAGAAGAGGATAAAGCTATGTCTAAGTTATGCAACAAATTCTATTGATTTTTATTTCCGTTACAGATGTGCTCTCTGCCAAACTCTTGTAAAATATATTTTTCACTACAAGGAATTGAATGTTCATTATGTTTTACATGAATTGGTATCTTTTATATTGCTTTTGAAATAGCTATTATGTTTACACCAAATAAGCTTTAGTTAATATTCTTTTTTTGTACATCATTACTCCCTAATATTAGACTGGTGTCTGTGAACCAAATGCAGGTCCTTTGGTTTTGATCTTGTTCATAATTTGCGGAAAGGTTTGCTAGAACTTTATTTTGAATCTTAAAGCCTTGTATTACAGTATTTGCTGACAAAAATGCACGTCTCGCTGAGAGGCAGAACGATTATTATTGTTCAAATGTCACAGGATTCAAATGTTGGAAATATTTCTAACAGCATTAATAAAAATATGTTTATTTTAATCCTGGGTATTTACAGAGGAATGTTGGTTATGTTTTTGACCTTAATCCCGTTGCTGGTACAAATTCATTTACCTGTGTGCTGGGAGGGGACTCGATTGATTCTTTCTTTAAAAAGGGGGGGGAGAAATCCCTGGCAGATAGAAAATAACCTCCAGCAAACAGAAATTATGTACCTAGGCTACGCAAAACATAAGTGCACTCCATTCTCTTTGTAATACTGCACTCACATGATAGCCTGACAAAATCAAATTTACTTCACCTGCCTTCTAACGAATTTTGCGTGTTCTAAAGAGAGAGTGCCATTGCAGCTGGAGTGATTAACGTTTGGTATATTAGTATTTACTGGTCCAGAAGTCAATGAGCTTTCTCATGACTAGGGAGATTTTACTGAGATGTTAATTCAAACTTCAGAATTGTGAGACAAGTCAGATTCTCCGGTGATTTAAATCAACTCGGTGCTTTTTCTTCCCCCCTCAACCCCTACTGCCCAAATAGACTATCAAGAAATAGTGATGTTCAGCCAATAAAACACAAGTCAAAGTCTTTGGAGATGAGCTGTCGAGTAATTAGTGATCCTGAGCTCAGGGTACTGTTACTTAGCAACTTCTGAGAATGGATTAACCTTCTGCGGGCATCCCTTGCACTGCATGTGTTACAAGACTGCTTCTTATGCCTGTTCGGATAGTCAGGTATAAGTCTCCTCCAGATCAATCAGAGATTTCCCTGAAAGAAATATATGCTTTGCATCGCCTTTCATGTGTGATGAGCTGGGTGCATTGGGGATGAACCGAGCAGTAGTATCAGCATAGCATAGCTGGTCTGCCCATGTGCAATAACGCAGATGTGCATCAAACACCTTTTGCATGGACAGATCAACTATACGGTGCATAACCTAGAGTTTCGCTGTTATTGTAATAGTGATAATATATCCTAATTCAATGTGTTTTAATATATGTGGTAATATATTTTTGTTATAGCACATAAAACAGAATACGCTGGCACACATGCGGTGGCTTTTTCTCTGAGATTTCCAGGCCATGTTCGGTCATTCTCACAGCTGTTTAAAAGTCCTCAACAATGAGCCAAATTCCCCTTTCTTCTCCTACGCAAAAAAAGAGTAAACTTTGGAAAGTCTAAATACTTGGGAAACTTTGTTAGGCAATAGACTGCGGTGTGGAGACTCCTTTTGAAATTAGGCTCACCTGTAGGTGAGCGTTGTCTATTACTTTGTGATCTGTTCTTCTGATGTAAATATAAAATCTCCATGAATATTAATGGTAGGTTCCTGTGAATCATCTAAACAGGAAAGAAAAGACACTATAAAAAACAATTCATTTGACGTGACTGGAGAAAGACCTTAATGCTGTAGTAAATTGTCAGAACCATTCTTTATCCCTCTGAACAAAAAATCACTGCTTTCGCAATTGTTATACTTTTTATTATCTTTTGTGTAGATATATTCACCATGTTAACCTTCATACTTAGCATTATATAGGATCATGGAAATGGTGATTGGAAAGGACATGAGCAGGTCTAGGCCAACCTCCAGCTCAAACTGCAGGTATCGCCAACACGGTCTCCGGTCAGTCATGGTATGGTCCTCCTGAGTCTTGAAAACCAAGGGTGGAGGTTCTACAGCCTCTTTAGGCTATCTTCATCTCCCAGGCCACAGCTGATGATCTTTGTCCTTGGCATGTCATCTAATACTGCTGCAGAGTTTGACTCTGCCACCTTTGTAACTAACCCTTAGGTAGACTGCTATAGATTGCCCTCTTAACTCCCCTTTAGCAGATGGACAATAACTTAGAGTATGAGCATTTGCCTAATACGCTTTTTGTTCACGTGATATTTCTAGCCCGACGGTACGATTGCTGTGTATGCTCTACTCAAACCACTAAGGGGTAATTTTCTTTTAGAACAGCTTGTTCCCACAGTTTCCTGTACTACATCTTTTCTGGTGGATGTGGAGAGCAGAAGACTAAAAGCTTCTGCACTATCAAAATGTTTCTTCACCCTGTAATGACTGATTTCAGTAGGCGGAGATAAAGATTTCAGTGATAGCAAGGGGCAAGACTGGGCCTGGGTTGTAAATGGTCTGCAAGTTAAGAAGGCAACCACAGTAACATTTTGCTCGTCTGTTTTGGCACAGAAACAGTCAAGAAAGATTAGGCTGAAAGGCTTCATGCATTTATTTTTTCCCCACTTTCATTAACCTGGGATGGCCAGCAGGTGATAGCAATTTATGCAAATCCTTCTCTCTATAAGACATTTTACCTTTTGACAATAGGCAACCAAGCAGATGACACAGCTACAGACAAGAGGGTTTTGAAGACCCAATTTAAAATCTGAGCTACCATATTTTTTTCAAAAGCTTTTCTAAGGATAAGATAAGAGTGTAATCCCTTAGTTTGGTGCAAATGTTTTAAGACTTTGTGTTTCTCAAATCCAATTTAAATTAGCCCTGAACTTTAAAGCTGTTTATGTCTACTGAACCAAAAGACACCATGTGATGCATATAATAGAAACTATTGTACAGTCTCTTTTCCTCCTC